>NW_023425355.1:49150895-50350895 GCF_014108415.1 Molossus molossus
GTCTGTTTCCTTCACCAAGTTAGGGAAGTTTCTGCCATTATTGCTTCAAATAGCTTTTTTATTTCTTGTTCTCTCTCTTCTCCTTCTGGCACCCCCAAGATGCGAATATTGGCACACTTAAAGTTTTCCCAGAGGCTCCTTACACTATCCTCATTTTTTGGATTCTTTTTTCTTTTTGCTGTTCTGATTGGGTGTTTTTTGCTTCCTTATGTTCCAAATCGATGGTTTGCTTCTTGGCTTTACCTACTCTACTATTGAATCTGTGTAAATTATTCTTTATTTTAGTTAGTGCCTCCTTCATTTCTGACTGCTCCTTTTTTATGGTCCGGGGGCGCTCACTAAGTTCACTGAGGTTCTCACTAAGTTCATTGAGCATCCTTATAAGCAGTGTTTTGAACTCTCCATCTGTTAGGTTGTTTATCTCCATTTTGCTTAGTTATTTTCCTGGGGTTTTATTCTGTTCTTTCATTTTGGGACCTGTTTCTTTGTCCCCTCATTTTGGCTACCTCCCTGTGTTTGTTTCTATGAATTGATTATTGAGAGGTATGGGGCTAGCTGAGACCAGATGCTGCTTGTTTGAAAGAATTTAGGAAAACCTGAAGCAGGATCCAAGATAGGCCAATTCTATGGTTAAGCAACTGGCAACAGTTGGGTGGGCCTGAAAGTTGGGTGGGGCGGGGCCTCAGGGAATCACCAGGTCAGGGCAACCTATATGAGTCAGGTTGCTGGAGTCCCAGATATGGCGGCTGTCTGCCACCCCAGGGAAGGGCTCACCAAAGGAACAAAGGTCTCTGACAGCACATTTGTCCCGGAAATCCTCCTCTCCAGCCCTTGCTCCAATGCCAAACAGCTGAGTTCTTCTCTGTATGTCTCTTGTGCCCCTTGAGCTACTTCCCCTCCAAGCTTAGAGGAATTAAGTCCAATAAGTCCATGCATGGGCCCTTTAAGAGGAGCTGCATGGGGCTCCAGACACCTCAGCTTCCCCGAGCCTCAGTTCCTGCTGGTTTTTCCAGCCAGAAGTTATGGACTTCTCTTCCTCGCACTGGAACCCTGAGCAGCATGTCTGGTGTGAAACAGGGACCAATCAGTCCTCAGAGAGGACCTTCCCAGCCGAGGTATCCTCCTGATTTTTATCAGACACACATGGTTGTGGGACAAGCCCATCCGCCTCTGCTCCTCCTACCAGTCTCTGTGTCGCTGCTTCTTTATTTCCGGAGTTGTAGAACTTCCATTCACCTTGATTTCAGGTGGTTTTGAATGATAGTTGTTCTATAGTTTAGTTGTAACTTTGAGGTGGTTGTGGGAGAATGCAATACCATGTTTACCTACACCATCATCTTGAACGGAAGTCAAGAATGGCATCTTCTTCCCAAAACATCTACCTACTATTTAGCTACATCAGGAGAAAATGAAGCTCAAACCCTGTAAGTGTGGCCCAGTGGTTGAACATTAACCCATGCACCAAGCAGTCACCGGTGTGATTCTCGGTCAGGGCACATGCCCAGGTTGTGGGCCCAATCCCCAGTGTGAGGCATGCAGGAGGCGGCCAATAGATGTTCTCTCTCATCGATATTTCTCTCTCTCTCTCTCCTCTCCCTCTCACTTCCTGTCTCTCTGAAATCAATAAAAATTTTTTTAAAAACATAAAGCTCAAGAAGAACCTATGCCTCTGATATGTGCTCTGCCTACCATCCTCCACAGACAACCTGCCACTTAGGACAAGTCTTACACTCACCTTCTCCACTGTCAACTTCTTCATTGGTAAAGCCTTCTTTTGTGGAGTCGTAGGTGACTCGTCATCAGCAGAGATTTCTTCAAAGTCCTTAGAAACTGTGTCAGATCTTGTACAAGGTGGGCTGACGCTGAGCTGGCATGGGGGCCATGGTGGGATCTGTTAAGGAAGAGTACATAAGAAAAAAGTTAAAACTTGTGTACTTTCCTCCAAATTATGACTGCTTTGTTGTTGCTTAATGGTAGAAGGAGTAAGAATCCAAAGTGTTAAAACAGGCCAAGGAAAGAATCTTCTACTTTCTTGTCTTTACTTCTAATACCTACTCCACCAAAGACCCATAGTCTTAGCTCACACTCTGGGTTGCTGCACACTTTTGCCAATCGCCAAACAAAGACAGAAACTGAAAATTGCTTATTTGACCAAAACCAGAATTTTGGTGTTACAGCCTTACTGATGTTCACTACAAATCTGATTTAATTCTAAACTTTAGTTTTGGACTAGTCTTAGGATGTTTAGTTTATGTCAACATGTGTCTTTGGATTGCAATCGGGACTTGGCATTCAAACTATAACTTTTGCTCCTATCATTCCAGAAATTGTCTGGATTGGATATTGACTGTGTTTGTTGCTTAATTAATCCTGTCCAGATTGATATTCTAAAATTTTAAAGAAAAATCTATATAACTAGTCTTCTTTTAACTCCTTTACAAGGTATAAAATTTAATAAATTTTTATCTATTTTTCAAAAAATTTTCTTAATTCATTTTTGTTATAGATGTTTCTCATTTTTCCCCCTAAGCACGCTCTTCCCCATCCCGCCCCACCACCACCAGCATTGTTGTCTATGTCCATTGGTTACACATACATGCATATAAGTTCTTAGGTTCATCTCATCCATCCCCCCGTCCCGTCCCCCTCCCCTGAGGATTGTCAGTCTGAACCATACTCCCTTCTATGCCTCTAAGTCTATATTGTTTCCTTGGTAGAGTTTAAAGAAAACTCACCAAATGGAGAAAATATTTGCAAATCATAGATCTGGTAAGGGTCTAGAATCCAGAATATACAAATAACTATTACTCTTACAACTTAACAACAACAAAAACCAACCCAATTGAAAAATGGGCAAAGTACTGGAATACCCATCTTGCTAAAGAAGGTATGCAAATGGTCAATAAGCACATGAAAAGACATTTGATATTATTATTCACTTGGGAAATGTAAATCAAAACCACAATGTGATACATCTTCACATCCACAAGAACAAATATTTTTAAAAAAAAAAACAGAAAAGTAACAAGTGTTGGTCAGCAATTGGAGATATTGGAACCCTCATATGTAGCTGGTGCCCTCTCATGTCAAATTATATTTTCACATGGATATGTATCTCTCGAACAATACTACATGTCCTAACTTTTGAGAGTTTAGCTTTTAAATCCACAGAGGCTTGACTTCCATCAAAATCTCCATTGTTTTCTTCCTGAAACAAGTGGACACTCTTTTTTGTTCAGATACTGCCTTCCATTGCGTATAATTAAAGACTGATTATTTGGCTTTTAGAGTTGGACAATAAATATAAAGCAACATGCAAATGAAGAGCCAAGAAAGGCATCTTCTTCCCAAAACATCAACCTACAGTAGGAGAAAATGAAACTCAAACTCTGCAAGTGTGGTCCACTGGTTGAACGTTGACCCATGCACCAAGCAGTCGCTGGTTTGATTCTCAGTCAGGGCACATGCCTAGGTTGTGGGCCAAGTCCCCAGTATGGGGCATGGAGGAGGCAGTCATAGATGTTTGCTTTCATCGATCTCTCTCTCTCTCCCTCCCTCTCCCTTCTTGTCTCTCTGAAATCAATAAAGAAAAGAAAAGTAAAAGAAAAATAAAGCTCAAGAAGAAACTATGCCTCTGACGTGTGCTCTGCCTACCATCCTCCACAAACAACCTGCCACTTAGGACAAGTCTTACACTCACCTTCTCCATTGTCAACTTCTTCATTGGTAAAGCCTTCTTTTGTGGAGTCGTAGGTGACTCATCATCAGCAGAGATTTCTTCAAAACCCTTAGAAGCTGTGTCAGATCTTGTACGAATTGGGCTCACACGGCGCTGGTGTGGGCGCCATTGTGGGACCGGTTAGGGAATAGTACAGAAAGAAACAGTTAAAACTTGTGTACTTTCCTCCAAATCATGTCTATTTTGTTGTTGCTTAATTATTGAAGAAGTAAGAATCCAAAGTGTAAAAACATGCCAAGGAAAGAATCTTCTATTTCTTGTCTTCACTTCTACTACCTACTCCACCAAAGACCAATAGCCTTAGCTGACACTCTGGGTTGCTGCTCACATTTGACAATCAGCAAACAAAGACAGATCAATCCTGTCCAGATTGATTTTCTGGAATTAAAAAGGAAATCTGTAGAACTAGTCTTGGTTATAACTGCTTTACTAGGTTTAAAATTTGATAAATTTTGTTTGTTTGTTTTTTCTATTTTAATTAATTTATTTTTGTTACAGATATTTCTCCTATTTTCCCCACTAAGAACCCTCTTCCCCATCCTGCCCAGACACCACCAGCATTGTTGTCTATGTCCATTGGTTACGCATACATGCTATAAGTTCTTTGGTTCATCTCATTCATCCAAACACCTGTTCCCATCCTCTGAGGATTGTCAGTCTGAACTGTACTCCTTTCTATGCCTACTGGTCTATATTGATTCCTTGGTACAGTTTAAAGACAACTCAGAAAATGGGGGAAATATTTGCAAATCATATACCTGGTAAGAGACTAGAATCCAAAATATAGAAATAACTCTTACAACTCAACAACAACAAAAAACATACCAATTTAAAATTGGGCAAAGTTTGGGAATACCCATCTTGCTAAAGAAAGTATATAAATGGTCAATAAGCACATGAAAAACATTTAACACTATTATTCACTAGGGAAATGTAAATCAAAACCACAATGTGATACATCTTCCCACACACTAGAATAATTATTAAAAAAAGAAAAGAAAATAGCAAGTATTGGTCAGCACTTGGAGATATTGGAATCCTCATACATAGCACGTAGAAATGTTAAATGGTATAACTGCTAGAGAAAACAGTTTGATGGTTCCTCATAAAGGTAAACATAGAATTAACGTATGAACCTGCAATTCCCTTCCTAGTTATATACTCAAAAGAATTGAAAGGAGGTGTTCAAACAATTCCTTGCACATTAATTTTCATAGTAGCAGTATATACAATAACCAATATGTAGATATATGAAGAGCTAAGGAAAACATGATACATCCATAGAATGGACTATTATTCAGCCATTAAAAGGACTGAAGTATTGAAATATGTTATTACATGGGTGAATCTTAAAACCATGATGCTGTCCTGGCCAGTTTGACTTAGCAGTTAGAGCCTCGGCCTGCGGTCCAGAGAGACGCAGGTTCGGTTCCCGCTAGAGGCGCTTATCTCGGTTGCAGTTTATCCCCAGACCTGGTTGGGTTGTGTGGGAGGCAGCCACTTTATGTGTCCCTTTCATGTTGATGTTTTGTCTCTCTCTCTTCCTTTCTCTCCCTCCAACTATATCTTAACAAAAAATGAAAAACTGTCCTCAGGTGCAAAATAAAAAAAAATAATAATAATAAAAAATAAAACAAAAACGTGATGCTAGTTGAAACAAACCAGATACAAAAGGCCTCAAACTAAGTGATTACGTTTATATGAAGTATATACAATGGACAAATCCAGAGAGAAAGGAGAAATGATGAGAGACTGCTTATTCAATATAGAGCTTCCATTTAGGGTAAACAAATTTATTTTGTAACTGCCAAGTGGTGATGGTTGGAATATTGTGAATGTAATTAAAACTACTGAATCATATACTTTATTATGAAAAATTATATATTGTGTGAATTTTATGTAAATAAAACATGTTATCTAATTCAATTCTTCCACCAATTAGACTATATGTCCTAATTAATCTAAATCAGTGGAATTCTGCAGAAAATATTTATTGTCATAGCCTAAATCCATAAATCAGTGAACATCCATTCCCCTATCACGATCCTGAGCTTTACTTTCGTTCGACACAAAATTGTTTTTTAGTTGGCATATCTCACTGAAGGCTATTTCCCTCAGAATATTTTAGCATCAAATCAGCATTTTTCCTGATTGTACAATTATCTGCATTACAAATTACCTTTCTGCTTACTTTTAAATACATCCTTAGTGTTGAAAGTTTTACTGATTTCCCTATTTTCTATTTACTATTTAGTTCCCAGAGTTAGTTGTTCAAAACTCTCCTTCAATCTAAAACCCATATGAAGTTCAAGAATAACCAGTTAAATTTACCACTCATTAATTTGAGAATGGTAATGTTGATATGGGCACAATCTATTCATATTCAAATTGTTGATGAGTATTATTCCGTTGAAAAACTTAGGTGTATGAAATGCCCTTTCATGTGTCAAATTATATTTTTACATGGATATGTATCTCTCAAAAAATACTACATGTAAATATTGGCATTTAAATCAACAGAGGCTTGATTTCCATCAAAACCTCCATTGTTTTCTTTCTGAAACAACTGGAAACTCTTTTTTCTTCAGATCCTGATGTTTTTTGCATACAAATTGAAGATTGATTATTTGGCTTTTATATTTTTGTTTATTTATTTATTTTCTTCTCACCCAAAAACGTTTTCCCATTTTTGTTCAGATAGAGTGGGAGGGAGAGAGAGAGAGAGAGAAAAATTGAGGTGAAAGAGACACATGGAGTGGTTGCCACCCACATCACCCAACCAGGGCCAAGGACAAAAAGCAACCGAGATATGTGCCGTTAATGGAAACCAAACCCGGGTTTCTCTGGACTGCAGGCAGACGCTCTAACCGCTGAGACAAACCAGCCAGGGCTGATGATTTGGCTTTTAGAGTTGATTAAAGACGTAAAGCACCATGCCAATCAAAAGCCAGGAATTGCATCTTCTTTCCCAAACATCTACCTAGTATACAGCTACAGCAGAAGGAAATAAAGCTCAAGCACATCCAGTTTGGCTCAGTGATTGATAGCCAACTCATGCATGAAGAGGTCGCCGATTTCATTTCCGGTCAGGATACATGCCCAGGTAATGGGCCCAATACCCAGTGTGGGGCATGCAGGAGGCAGCCAATTGATGTTCTCTCTTTTCAATGTTTCTCTCTCTCTCTACCTCTCCCTTCTTCTCTCTCTAAAATCAATAAAAAGAAAGAAAATAAAGTTCAAAATGAAACTATAACTCTGACTTGTGTTCTGCCTACCATCCCCTACAAACAACCTGCCACTTAGGACAGAGCTTACACTTACCTTCTCCACTGTCAACTTCTTTTTCGGTAAAGCCTTCTTTTGTGGAGTTTTAGGTGACTCATCATCAGCTGAGATTTCTTCAAACTCCTTAGAGACTGTGTCAGATCCTGTGTGAGTTGCACTGATGCTGGACCTGTGTTGGCGCTGTGGTGGGATTTGTGAAGTTAGAGTATAGAAGGAAAAAGTTAAAGCTTTGGTACGTTCCTCTAAATTATGAGTGTTCTCTTATTGCTTAATTATTGAAGGAGTAAGAATCCAAAAAATGAAAACATGCCAAAGAGAGAATCTTCTACTTTCTTGTCTTCACTTCTTGTACCTACTCCAACCAAAGACCAATTATCTTAGCTCAAACTCTGGCTTCCAGTAAACTTTTGCCAATCCCCAAACAAAGACAGTAACTTAAAATTACTTATTTGACCAAAACAAAAACACTGGTGTTATAGCCTTACGGATGTGCAATATAAATCTGATTTAATCCTAAACGTTCGTTTAGAACTGGTGTTTGGATGTTTAGTTAATGTTAACATATGTCTTTGGGTTACGTTCTGCACTTGCATTCCAAACTAATTTTTCCTCCTATCATTCAGAAATTGTCTAGATTGGATCTTGACTGTATTGGCTGCTTAACTTAATCATGTACAGATTGATTTTCTGAAATTAAAAAAAATTGTACAGAACTGGTCTCGATTATAAGTGCTTTACTAGGTTTAAAATTTTATAAATTGTGGTCTCTTTTTTATTCTACTTCTATTAATTTATTTTTGTTGCAGATGTTTCTCCTTTTTTCCCTTGAATAGACCCTCTTCCCCAACCGGCCCCACCCCAACACCTGCATTGGCGTCTATGTCCACTGGTTACACCTACATGCACTAAGATCTTTGGTTTTCCTCATCCTTCCCCCCCACCCCATCCCCCTCCTCTGAGGTTTGTCACTCTGAACCCACTGCTTTCTATGCCTCTGGGTCTGTGTTGTTTCGTTGATAGAATTTAAAGACAACACACCAAATGGGGGAAATATTTGCGAATCATACATCTGGTAAGGGTCTACAATCCAGAATATACAAACAACTCTTACTCTTATAACTCAACAAAAACAAATCCCAACTCAATTTAAAAATGGGTTAGAGCTGGAATAGCCATCTTGCTAAAGAAAGTATACAAATGGTCAATAAGCACATGAAAAGACACTTAACATTGTTACTCACTTGGGAAATGTAAATCAAAACCACAATGTGATACATCTTCACACCTACTAGAAAGACTATTTAAAAAAAAAAAAAAGGAAAATAACAAGTGTTGGTTAGCACTGGAGATATTGGAACCCTCATACATGGCTGATGAGAATGCTAAATGGTATAACTGCTAGGGAAAAGAGTTTGATGGTTCCTCAGAAAGGGAAACATAAAATTATCGTATGAGCCACCAATTCCATTCCTCGGTATATACTCAAATAAATTGAAAAGAAGTGTTTGAACAAAAATTTGTACATGAATGTTCACAGTAGCAATATTTACAATGACCAATATGTAGATATATGAATAACTAAAAAATCCATAGAATGGAGTATTATTCAGCCATTAAAAGGACTAAAGTATTGATATATGTTATAACATGGGTGAACCTCAAAAACGTGATGCTAAGTAAAACTAACCAGATGCAAAAGGCCTCATACTAAATGATTACATTTATATGAAGTATAGAGAAAAGACAAATCCAGAGAGGAGGGAGGAAATGATGAGTGACTACTTAATAGGTATAGGGCTTCCATTTGGAGGAAACAAAACTATTTTGGAATTAAATATTGGTGATGGTTGCACAATATTTTGAATGTAATTAAAGCCACCGAATCATATACTTTAATATGAAAAATTATATATTGTGTGAATTTTACGTAAATAAAACATGTTATCTAATTCAATTCTTCCACCAATTAGACTATCTGTCCTAATTAATCTGAATCAGTGGTATTCTTCAGAAAATATTTATGGTCATAGCCTAAACCCATAAATTAGTGAACATCCATCCCCCTAACACCATCCTGAGCTTTACTTTGGTTCGACACTAATTGTTTTTTAGTTGGCATACATCACTGAATTATATTTCCCTCCACAGAATATTTTAACATCAAATCAGAATTTTTGCTGATTGTACAATTATCTGCATTATAAATTACCTTTCTGCTTATTTTAAATACATCTTTATTGTTGAAAGTTTTACTGATTTCCCTCTTTTCTATTTATTTTTTAGTACCCAGTGTTAGTTGTTCAAAATTCTCCTTCACTCTAAAACCCATCTGATGTTCAAGAACAATCAATAAATTTACCACTCATTAATTTGAGAATGGTGATGTTGATATGGGCACAATCTATTCATATTCAAATTGTTGATGAGTATTATTCCGTTGACAAACTTAGGTGTATAAAATACACATTCATGCCCTCTCAGGTGTCAAATTATATTTTCACATGGATATGTATCTCTCAAAAAATACTACATGTAAATATTGGCATTTAATTCAACAGAGGCTTGATTTCCCTCAAAACCTCCACTGTTTTCTTTCTGAAACAACTGGAAACACTTTTTTGTTCAGATACTGCCTTCTTCTGCATACAAAGTGAAGACTGATTATTTGCTTTTATATTTTTGTTTATTTACTTATATTCTTCTCACCCAAAAACATTTTCCCATTTTTTGTTAAGATAGAGGGAGAGAGAGAGAGAGAGAGAGAAACATTGACGTGAAAGGGACACATCGAGTGGTTGCCACCTGTATCACCAAAACAAGGCCAAGCACAAACAGCAACTAAGATATGTGCCATTAGCGGGAACCGAACCCGGGTCTCACTGGACTGCAGGCCGACGCTCTAACCGCTTAGACCAACCAGCCAGGGCTGATGATTTGGCTTTTAGCATTGATTAAAAATGTAAAGTACCATGTAAATCAAAAGCCAGGAATTGCATCATCTTTCCCAAACATCTACCTAGTATATAGCTACAGCAGGAGAAAATAAAGCTCAAGCTCAGCCAGTATGGCTCAGTGATTGCAATCCAACCCATGCACCAAGAGGTCGCCAGTTTGATTTTCGGTCAGGTCACATGCCCAGGTTGTGGACCAATCCCCAGTGAGGGGCATGCAGGAGGCAGCCAATCTATGTTCTCTCTTTCCGATGTTTCTATCTCTCACTATCTATCCCTTCATCTCTCTCTAAAATCAATAAAAAGAAAGAAAATAAAGTTCACAATGAAACTATGCCTTTGACTTGTGTTCTGCCTACCAACCCCCACAAACAACCTGCCATTTAGGACAGGGCCTACACTTACCTTCTCCACTGTCAACTTCTTCTTTGGGAAAGCCCTCTTTTGTGGAGTTTTAGGTGACTCATCATCAGCCGAGACTGTGTCAGATCCTGTATGACTTGGGGTGACTTTGGGCTGGCGTTGGCGCTGTGGTGGGATCTGTTAAGTTAGAGTATAGGAGGAAAAAGTTAAACCTTTGGTACATTCCTCCAAAATATGAGTGTTCTCTTGTTGCTTAATTGTGGATTGAGTAAAAATCCAAAGAATAAAAACATGCCAAAGAGAGAATCTTCTACTTTCTTGTCTTCACTTCTTGTACCTCCAACCAAAGACCAATTATCTTAGCTCACACTCTTGGTTCCTGCACACTTTTGCCAATCCCCAAACAAAGACAGTAACTTAAAATTGCTTATTTTATCAAAACAAAAACGCTGGTGTTATAGCCTTACTGATGTTCAATATAAATCTGATTTAATTCCAAACGTTCGTTTAGGGCTGGTGTTTGGATGTTTAATTTATGTCGACATATGACTTTGGGTTACGTTCTGTACTTGCATTCCAAACTAATTTTTCCTCATACCATTGAGAAATTGTCCAGATGTAATCCTGACTGTGTTGGTTGTTTAACTTAATCTTGTCAAGATTGATTTTCTGGAATTAAAAAAAAAATATCTACCGAACTGGTCTTGGATATAAGTGCTTTACTAGGTTTATAATTTTATAAATGTTGTTCTCTTTTTTCCTAGTTTTATTAATTTATTTTTGTTACAGATGTTTCTCCTGTTTTACCCCAGTAAGGACCGTCTTCCCCAACCGGCCCCACAACACCAGCTTTGTTGTCTATGTCCACTGGTTACACCTACATGCTGTAAGCTCTTCGGTTTATCTCATCTATCCTCCCCGTCCCGTCCCCCTCCTCTGAGGTTTGTCAGTCTGAACCATACTCCTTTCTATGCCTCTAGGTCTATGTTGTTTCCTTGGTAGAGTTTAAAGAAAACTCACCAAATGGGGGAAATATTTGTGAATCATATATGTGGTAAGGGTCTAGAATCCGGAATATACAAATAACTCTTACTTTTACAACTCAACAACAACAAAAACCAACCCAATTTAAAAACGTGTTAGAACTGGAATAGCCATCTTGCTAAAGAAGGTATACAGCCCTGGCCAGTTTGGCTCAGCGGTTAGAGCGTCGGCCTGCGATCCGGAGAGAACTGGGTTCGGTTCCCGCTAAGGGCACGTACTTCGGTTGCAGTTTGTCCCCGGCCCTGGTTGGTCGTGCGGGAGGCAGCCACTCGATGTGTCCCTTCACGTCGATGTTTCTCACTCTCTCTCCCTTCCTCTCTCTCCCTCCCATTCTATCTGTACAAAAAATGGAAAAATATCCTCAGGTGAGGATAAAAAAAAAAAAAAAAAGAAGGTATACAAATGGTCAACAAGCACATGAAAAGACACTAAACATTATTATTCACTTGGGAAATGTAAATGAAGACCACAATGTGATACATATTCACACCTACTAGAAACACTATTTTTTTCAAAAGGAAAATAACACGGGTTGGTAAGCACGGGAGATATTGGAACCCTCATACATAGCTGGTGGGAATGTTCAATGGTATAACTGCTACGGAAAACAGTTCATGGTTCCTCAAAAAGGGAAACATAAAATTATCGTATGAGCCACCAATTCCATTCCGGGGTATATACTCAAAGAAATTGAAAACAAGTGTTCGAACAAAAATTTGTACATGAATGCTCACAGTAGCAATATTTTCAATAACGAATATGTATAAATAAGAATAGTTAAGCAAACATGATACATCCATACAATGGAGTATTATTCAGCCATTAAAAGGAATGAAGTATTGATATATGTTATAACATGGGTGAACCTCAAAAACGTGATGCTAAGTGAAACAAATCAGACACAAAAGGCCTCATACAAAATGAATACATTTATATGAAGTATACACAATAGACAAATCCAGAGAGAAGAAAGAAATGATGAGTGACTGTTTAATCGGTATAGAGTTTCCATGTGGAAGAAAAAAAACTATTTTGAAACTATAAACTCATGATGTTTGCACAATATTTTGAATGTAATTAAAGCCACCGAATCGTACACTTTAATATAAAAAATTATCTATTGTGTGAATTTTACTTAAATAAAATATGTTATTCAATTCTTCCACCAATTACACTATCTGACCTAATTAATCTGAATCAGTGGTATTCTGCAGAAAATATTATTGTCACAGCCTAAACCGACAAATCAGTGAGTATCCAGTTCCCCTATCACCAGCCTGTGCTTTACTTTTGATCCGAACCTAATTGTGTTTCGGTTGACATATCTCACCGAAGGCTATTTCTCTCTATAGAATATTTTAACATCAAAACAGGATTTTGCTGATTTGCCAATTATCTGCTGTCTAAATTACGTTTCTGTTTACTTTTTAATAAAACCTTATTGTTGAAAGTTTTACTGATTTCCCTCCTTTCTATTTACTTTTTAGTTCCCAGTGTTAGTTGCTCAAAACTCTCCTTCACTCTAAAAGCCATCTGAAGTTCAAGAATAACCAATTAAATTTACCACACATTAATTTGAGAATGGTAATATAGATATGGGCACAATTTATTCATATTCAAATTGTTGATGACTATTTTCTGTAGACAAACTTAGGTGTATAAAATACACATGCATACCCTCTCATGTGTCAAATTACATTTTCACATGGATATGTATCTCTCAAAAAATACTACATGTACATTTTGGCATTTAAATCTACAGAGGCTTGATTTCCATCAAAACCCCCATTGTTTTCTTTCTGAACAAACTGGAAACTCTTTTTTATTCAAATATTGCCTTCCTTTGTATACAAATTTGAGAATGATTGTTTGGTTTGATTTACTTATTTATTTATTCTCACCAGAGAATATTTTTCCATTTTTTGTTCAGATAGAGTGTAAGGCTGAGAGAGAGAGATATACCGACGTTACATGGACACATTGAGTGGTTGCCACCCGTGCGACCCAATCAGGGCCAAGGACAAACTGCAACCGACATACATGCCCTTAGTGAGAACTGATCCCAGGTCTCCCTGGACCACAGGCGACGCTCTAACCGCTGAGAAAAACAGGCCAGGGCTAATTATTGGGCTTTTAGCATTGATTAAAAATGTAAAACACCATGCAAATCAAAAGCCAGGAATTGCATCTTCTTTCCCAAACATCTACCTAGTATACAGCTGCAGCAGGAGAAAATAAAGTTCAAGCACTGCCATTGTGGCTCAGTGGATGAACGCCAACCCAAGCACCAAGAGGTCACCGCTTTGATTTCTGGTCAGGGCACATTCCCAGGATGTGGGCCCAATCCCCAGTGTGGGGCATGCAGGAGGCAGTCAATCTATGTTCTCTCTTATCGATGTTTCTATCTCTCTCTACCTCTCCCTTCTTCTCTCTCTAAAATCAATAAGAAGTAAGAAAATAAAGTTCAAAATGAAACTATGCCTCTGACTTGTGCTTTGCCTACCATCCCCCACAAACAACCTGCCACTTCGGACAAGTCTTACACTCACCTTCTCCACTGTCAACTTCTTCATTGGTAAAGCCTTCTTTTGTGGAGTTTTAGGAGACTCATCATCAGCAGAGACGGTGTCAGATCCTGTATGAGTTGGGCTGACCTTGGGCTGGCGTTGGCGCTGTGGTGGGATCTATTAAGGCACAGTATAGAAGAAAAAAGTTAAACCTTCAGTACTTTCCTCCAAAATATTAGTGTTCTCTTCTTGCTTAACTGTTGCAGGAGTAAGAATGCAAAGTGTAAAAACATGCCAAGGAGCCCAGTGTGGGGCATGCAGGAGGCAGCCAATTTATGTTCTCTATTATCGATGTTTCTCTCTACCTCTCCCTTCTTCTCTCTCTAAAATCAATAAGAAGAAAGAAAATAAAGTTCAAGCACTGCCATTGTGGCTCAGTGGTTAAATGCCAACAAAGTACCAAGAGGTCACCGCTTTGACTTCCGGTCAGGGCACATGCCCAGGTTGTGGGCCCAATCCCCAGTGTGTGGCATGCAGGAGGCAGCCAATCCATGTTCTCTCATATCGATGTTTCTATCTTTCTCTACCTCCCTTCTCTCTCCAAAATCAGTAAGAAGAAAGAAAATAAAGTTCAAAGTGAAACTATACCTCTGACTTGTGCTCTGCCTACCATCCCCCACAAACAACATGCCACTTCGGACAAGTCTTACACTCACCTTCTCCACTGTCAACTTCTTCATTGGTAAAGCCTTCTTTTGTGGAGTTTTAGGAGACTCATCATCAGCAGAGACTGTGTCAGATCCTGTATGAGTTGGGCTGACCTTGGGCTGGCGTTGGCGCTGTGGTGGGATCTATTAAGGCACAGTATAGAAGAAAAAAGTTAAACCTTCGGTACTTTCCTCCAAAATATTAGTGTTCTCTTCTTGCTTAACTGTTGAAGGAGTAAGAATGCAAAGTGTAAAAACATGCCAAGGAGCCCAGTGTGGGGCATGCAGGAGGCAGCCAATTTATGTTCTCTCATATCGATGTTTCTATCTTTCTCTACCTCCCTTCTCTCTCCAAAATCAGTAAGAAGAAAGAAAATAAAGTTCAAAGTGAAACTATACCTCTGACTTGTGCTCTGCCTACCATCCCCCACAAACAACCTGCCACTTCGGACAAGTCTTACACTCACCTTCTCCACTGTCAACTTCTTCATTGGTAAAGCCTTCTTTTGTGGAGTTTTAGGAGACTCATCAGCAGCAGAGACTGTGTCAGATCCTGTATGAGTTGGGCTGACCTTGGGCTGGCGTTGGCGCTGTGGTGGGATCTATTAAGGCACAGTATAGAAGGAAAACGTTAAACCTTCGGTACTTTTCTCCAAATTATGAGTGTTCTCTTGTTGCTTAATTGTTGAAGGAGTAAGAATGCAAATTGTAAAAACATGCCAAGGATAGAATCTTCTACTTTCTTGACTTCGCTTCTAGTATCTACTCCAACCAAAGACAAATTATCTTAGCTCACACTCTGGGTTGCTGCATACTTTTGCCAATCCCCAAACAAAGACAGTAACTTAAAATTGCTTATTTGATCAAAATGAAAACACTGGTGTTATAGCATTACTGATGCTCAATATCAATCTGATTTAATTCTAAACTTTAGTTTTGGACTGGTGTTTGGATGTTTAGTTTATGTCGCTATATATCTTTGGGTTACGTTCTGTACTAGCATTCCAAACTATAATTTTTCCTCCTATCAATCTAGAAATGGTCTAGAATAAATCTTGACTGTGTTGGCTGCTTAAGTTAATCCTGTCCAGATTGATTTTCTGGAATTTAAAATAAAAATCTACAGGACTGATCTTGGTTATAAAAGAATTACGAGGTTTAAAATTTTATAACTTTTGTTCTCTTTTTCTTTCTATATTTATTAATTTATTTTTGTTACAAATGTTTCTCCTTTTTTCCCCCTGTATGGACCCTCTTCCCCAACCGGCCCCACCCCAACACCAACTTTTTTGTCTATGTCCACTGGTTACACATACATGCTCTAAGTTCTTTGGTTTATCTCATTCACCCACCCGTCCCGTCCTCCTCCTCTGAGGTTTGTCAGTCAGAACCAAACTCCTTTCTATGCCACTGGGTCTATGTTGTTTCCTTGATAGAGTTTAAAGACAACTCATAAAATGGAGTTAATATTTGTGAAACATATATCTAGTAAGGGTCTAGAATCCAGAATATACAAATAACTCTTACTCTTACAACTCAACAACATCAAAACCCAAACCAATTTAAAAATGGGTTAGAGCTGGTATAGCCATCTTGCTAAAGAAAGTACACAAATGGTCAATAAGCACATGAAAAGACACTTAACATTATTATTCACTTCGGAAATGTAAATCAAAACCACAATGTGATACATCTTCACACCTACTAGAAAACTTTTTTTTTTTTTTTTTTTTTTAAAAAAAGGAAAATAACAAGTGTTGGTTAGCACTGGAGATATTGAAACCCTCATACATAGCTGGTGGGAATGTTCAATGGTATAACCTTTAGGGAAAACAGTTTGATGATTCCTCAAATAGGGAAACATAAAATTATCGTATGAGCTACCAATTCCATTCCTCTGTATATACTCAAATAAACTGAAAATAAGTGTTCGAACAAAAATTTGTACATGAATGTTCACAGTAGCAATATTTACAATAACCAACATGTAGATATATAAGTAGCTAAGCAAAACATGATACATCCATAGAATGGAGTATTATTCAGCCATTAAAAGGAATGAAGTCTTGATGTATGTTATAACATGGGTGAACCTCAATAAAGTGATGTTACGTGAAACAAAACAGATACACAAGGTTTCATATAAAATGAATACTTTTATATGAAGTATACACAATAGACAAATCCGGACAGAAGGGAGAAATGATGAGTGACTGTTTAATCGATATTGGGCTTCCATGTAGAGGAAATAAAATTATTTTGGAACTACATACTCGTGATGGTTGCACTATATTTTGAATATAATTAAAGCCTGTGAATTGTATACTTTAATATTTAAAATTATATATTGTGTGAATTTTATGTAAATAAAACATGTTATCTGAATCAATTCTTTACCAATTAGACTATCAGTCTTAAAAAAATCTGAATCAGTGGTATTCTGGAGAAAATATTTATTGTCATAGCCTAAACCCATAAATTAGTGGATATCCATTTCCCTATCACTACCCTGAGCTTTACCTTTGGTCCGAACCTAATTGTATTTTGTTTGACATATCTCACCGAAGGCTATTTCTCTCCATACAATATTTTAACATCAAAACAGGATTTTGCTGATTGGCTAATGATCTGCATTATAAATTAGCTTTCTGCTTACTTCTTAGTACATCCTTATTGTGGAAAGTTTTACTGATTTCCTTCATTCCTATTTACATTTAGTTCCCAGCGGTAGGTGTTCAAAACTCTCCTTCACTCTAAAAGCCATCTGAAGTTCAAGAACAACCAATTAAATTTACCACTCATTAATTTGAGAATGGTAATGTTGATATGGGCACAAACTGTTCATATTCAAACTGTTGATGAGTATTATTCCGTTGACAAACTTAGGTGTATGAAATACACATGCATGCCCATGCATGCCCTCTCATGTATCAAATTTTATTTTCACATGGATATGTATCTCTCAAAAAATACTACATGTACATTTTGGCATTTAAATCAACAGAGTCTTGATTTCCATCAAAACCTCCATTGTTTTCTTTCTGAAACTACTTGAAACTCTTTTTGTTCAGATACTGCCTTCTTTTGTAACAAATTGGAAAATGATTATTTGGTTGGATTTACTTATTTATTTATTCTCACCGGAGGACATTTTCCCATTTTTTGTTCAGATAGAGTGAAAGGCAGAGAGAGACATACATCGACGTTAAAGGGACACATCGAGTGGTTGCCCCCGCGCGATCTAACCAGGGCCAAGAACAAACTGCAACCGACGTACATGCCCTTAGTGGGAACTGAACCCAGGTCTCCCTGGACCACAGGCGACGCTCTAACCACTGAGAAAAACAGGCCAGGGCTGATTATTGGGCTTTTAGCATTGATTAAAAATGTAAAACACCATGCAAATCAAAAGCCAGGAATTGCATCTTCTTTCCCAAACATCTACCTAGTATACAGCTGCAGCAGGAGAAAATAAAGTTCAAGCACTGCCATTGTGGCTCAGTGGATGAACGCCAACCCAAGCACAAAGAGGTCACCGCTTTGATTTCTGGTCAGGGCACATTCCCAGGATGTGGGCCCAATCCCCAGTGTGGGGCATGCAGGAGGCAGTCAATCTATGTTCTCTCTTATCGATGTTTCTATCTCTCTCTACCTCTCCCTTCTTCTCTCTCTAAAATCAATAAGAAGTAAGAAAATAAAGTTCAAAATGAAACTATGCTTCTGACTTGTGCTCTGCCTACCATCCCCCACAAACAACCTGCCATTTAGGACAGGGCTTACACTCACCTTCTCCACTGTCAACTTCTTCATTGGTAAAGCCTTCTTTTGTGGAGTTTTAGGAGACTCATCAGCAGCAGAGACTGTGTCAGATCCTGTATGAGTTGGGCTGACCTTGGGCTGGCGTTGGCGCTGTGGTGGGATCTATTAAGGCACAGTATAGAAGAAAAAAGTTAAACCTTCGGTACTTTCCTCCAAAATATTAGTGTTCTCTTCTTGCTTAACTGTTGAAGGAGTAAGAATGCAAAGAGTAAAAACATGCCAAGGAGCCCAGTGTGGGGCATGCAGGAGGCAGCCAATTTATGTTCTCTATTATCGATGTTTCTATCTCTCTCTACCTCTCCCTTCTTCTCTCTCTAAAATCAATAAGAAGAAAGAAAATAAAGTTCAAGCACTGCCATTGTGGCTCAGTGGATGAACGCCAACCGAAGCACCAAGAGGTCACCGCTTTGATTTCTGGTCAGGGCACATTCCCAGGATGTGGGCCCAATCCCCAGTGTGTGGCATGCAGGAGGCAGCCAATCCATGTTCTCTCATATCGATGTTTCTATCTTTCTCTACCTCCCTTCTCTCTCCAAAATCAGTAAGAAGAAAGAAAATAAAGTTCAAAGTGAAACTATACCTCTGACTTGTGCTCTGCCTACCATCCCCCACAAACAACCTGCCACTTCGGACAAGTCTTACACTCACCTTCTCCACTGTCAACTTCTTCATTGGTAAAGCCTTCTTTTGTGGAGTTTTAGGAGACTCATCAGCAGCAGAGACTGTGTCAGATCCTGTATGAGTTGGGCTGACCTTGGGCTGGCGTTGGCGCTGTGGTGGGATCTATTAAGGCACAGTATAGAAGGAAAACGTTAAACCTTCGGTACTTTTCTCCAAATTATGAGTGTTCTCTTGTTGCTTAATTGTTGAAGGAGTAAGAATGCAAATTGTAAAAACATGCCAAGGATAGAATCTTCTACTTTCTTGACTTCGCTTCTAGTATCTACTCCAACCAAAGACCAATTATCTTAGCTCACACTCTGGGTTGCTGCATACTTTTGCCAATCCCCAAACAAAGACAGTAACTTAAAATTGCTTATTTGATCAAAATGAAAACACTGGTGTTATAGCATTACTGATGCTCAATATCAATCTGATTTAATTCTAAACTTTAGTTTTGGACTGGTGTTTGGATGTTTAGTTTATGTCGCTATATATCTTTGGGTTACGTTCTGTACTAGCATTCCAAACTATAATTTTTCCTCCTATCAATCTAGAAATGGTCTAGAATAAATCTTGACTGTGTTGGCTGCTTAAGTTAATCCTGTCCAGATTGATTTTCTGGAATTTAAAATAAAAATCTACAGGACTGATCTTGGTTATAAAAGAATTACGAGGTTTAAAATTTTATAACTTTTGTTCTCTTTTTCTTTCTATATTTATTAATTTATTTTTGTTACAAATGTTTCTCCTATTTTCCCCCATATGGACACTCTTCCCCAACTGGCCCCACCCCAACACCAACTTTTTTGTCTATGTCCACTGGTTACACATACATGCTATAAGTTCTTTGGTTTATCTCATCCACCATCCCCGTCCCGTACCCCTCCTCTGAGGTTTGTCAGTCGGAACCAAACTCGTTTCTATGCCGCTGGGTCTATGTTGTTTCCTTGATAGAGTTTAAAGACAACTCACAAAATGGAGTTAATATTTGTGAAATATATATCTAGTAAGGGTCTAGAATCCAGAATATACAAATAACTCTTACTCTTACAACTCAACAACAACAAAAACCAAACCAATTTAAAAATAGGTTAGAGTTGGTATGGCCATCTGGCTAAAGAAGGTATACAAACGGTCAATAAGCACATGAAAAGACACTTAACATTATTATTCACTTCGGAAATGTAAATCAAAACCACAATGACATACCTCTTCACACCCACTACAATGACTATTTTTTTTTAAAAAAAGGAAAATAACAAGCGTTGGTTAGCACCGGAGATATTGAAACCCTCATACATAGCTCGTGGGAATGTTCAATGGTATAACTAGTAGGGAAAACAGTTTGATTGTTCTTCCAAAAGGGAAACATAAAATTATCGTATGAGCCACTAATTCCATTCCTCGGTATATACTCAAATAAACTGAAAACAAGTGTTCGAACAAAAATTTGTACATGAATGCTCACAGTAGCAATATTTACAATAAGTAATATATAGATATATTAGTAGCTAAGCAAAACATGATACATCCATAGAATGGAGTATTATTCAGCCATTAAAAGGACTAAAGTACTGATGTATGTTATAACATGGGTGAACCTCAAAAACGTGATGTTATGTGAATCAAAACAGATACACAAGGTTTCATACAAAATGAATACTTTTATATGAAGTATACACAATAGACAAATCCGGACAGAAGGGAGGAATGATGAGTGACTGTTTATTCGATATAGGGCTTCCATGTGGAGGAAACAAAACTATTTTGAACTACAAAGTGGTGATGGTTGCACAATATTTTGAATATAATTAAAGCCACCAAATCATATACTTTAATATAAAAAATTATATATTGTGTGAATTTTACGTAAATAAAACATGTTATATAATTCCATTCTTCTACCAATTAGATTATCTGTCCTAATTAATCTGAATCAGTGGTATTCTGGAGAAAATATTTATTGTCATAGCCTAAACCATAAATCAGTGGACAACCATTCCCCTATCATCAGCCTGTGCTTTACCTTTGGTTCGATCCTAATTGTATTTTGGTTGACATATCTCACCGAAGGCTATTTCTCTCCATAGAATATTTTAACATCAAAACAGGATTTTGCTGATTGGCTAATGATCTGCATTATAAATTAGCTTTCTGCTTACTTCTTAGTACATCCTTATTGTGGAAAGTTTTACTGATTTCCCTCCTTTCTATTTACTTTTTAGTTCCCAGCGGTAGGTGTTCAAAACTCTCCTTCACTCTAAAAGCCATCTGAAGTTCAAGAACAACCAATTAAATTTACCACTCATTAATTTGAGAATGGTAATGTAGATATGGGCACAATCTATTCATATTCAAATTGTTGATGAGTATTATTCCGTTGACAAACTTAGGTGTATGAAATACACATGCATGCCCTCTCACTTATCAAATTATATTTTCACATAGATATGTATCATTAAAAAAATACTGCAAGTAAATATTGGCATTTAAATCAACAGAGGCTTGATTTCCCTCAAAACCTCCATTGTTTTCTTTCTGAAACTACTGGAAACTCTTTTTCTTCAGATACTGACTTCTTTTGCATTAAAATTGATGAGTGATTATTTGTCTTTGATTTTTTTATTCATATATTTTATTATTCACAACCAGGACATTTTTCCATTTTTTCTTCAGATACAGTGGGAGGGAGAGAGAGAGAGACAAAGAATCATCCGCATGAAAGGGACACATCGATTGGTTGAGACCCCCACGTCCTAACCAGCGCGAAGGACAAACTGCAACCGAGGTACGTGCCCTTACGGGGAACCGAACCCAGGTCTCTGGACCGCAGGCCAATGCTCTAACTGCTGTACCAAATAGGCTAGAGCTGATTATTTGTCTTTTAGAGTTAATTAAAAATGTACAGCACCATGCTAATCAAAAAGCAGAAATTTCATCTTCTTTCCCAAACATCTACTTAGAACATAGCTACAGCAGGAGAAAATAAAACTCAAGCTCAGCCAGTGTAGCTCACTGGTTGAACACCAACCCTTGTACCAAGAGGTCGCCGGTTTGACTCCGGTCAAGGCACATACCCAGGTTGTGGGCACTATCTCCAGTGTGGGGCATGCAGGAGACAGCCAATTGATTTTCTCTCGTATAGATGTTTCTATCTCTCTCTACCTCCCCCTTCCTCTCTCTCTTTAATCAACTAAAAAAAAAAAAAAAAAGAAAATAAAGTTCAAAATGAAACTATGCCTCTGACTTGTGCTCTGCCTACAAACAACTTGCCACTTAGGACAGGGTTTACACTTACCTTCTCCACTGTCAACTTCTTCATTGGTAAAGCCTTCTTTTGCGGAGTTTTAGGAGACTCATCATCAGCAGAGACTGTATCAGATCCTGTATGAGTTGGACTGACGTTGGGCTGGCGTTGGCGCTTTGGTGAGATCTGTGAAGTTAGAGTATAGAAGGAAAGAGTTAAACCTTCAGTACTTTCCTCCAAATTATGAGTGTTCTCTTGTCGCTTAATTGTTGAAGGAGTAAGAATCCAAAGTATAAAACCATGCCAAAGAGAGAATCTTCTACTTTCTTGTTTTCACTGCTTATACCTACTCAAACCAAAGACCAATTATCTAAGCTCACGTTCTGGGTTTCTGCACACTTTTGCCAATCCCCAACAAAGACAGTAACTTAAAATTGCTTATTTGACCAAAATGAAAACACTGGTGTTATAGCCTTACTGATGTTCAATATAAATGTGACTTAATTCTAAACTTTCTTTTACAACTGGTTTTTAGATGATTAGCTTATGTCGACATATGTCTTTGGATTACGCTCTGTACTTGCATTCCAAACTATAATTTTTCTTCCAATCATTCAGAAATTGTCTAGAATAAATCTTGACTATGTTGGCTGCTTAACTTAATCCTGTACAGATTGATTTTCTAGAATTAAAAAAAAAATCTACAGAACTGTTCTTGGTAATAAGTACGTTACTAGGATTTAAAGTTTATAAATTTTGTTCTCTTTTCTTTCTATTTTTATTAATTTATTTTTGTTAAAGATATTTCTCCTTTTTCCCTCCATAAGGACCCTGGCTCCCCAGCCGGCCCCACACTAACACCACCTTTGTTGTCTATGTCCACTGGTTACACCTATATGCTGTAAGTTCTTTGGTTAATCTCATCCATCCTCCCCGTCTCGACCCCCTCCTCTGAGGTTTCTCAGTCGGAATCGTACTCCTTTCTATGCCTCTGGGTCTATGTTGTTTCCTTGATAGAGTTTAAAGAAAACTCATAAAATGGAGGTAATATTTGTGAAACGTATATATAGTAAGGGTCTAGAATCCAAAATATACAAATAACTATTACTCTTACAACTCAACAACAACAAAAACCTACCCAATTTAAAAATGGGTTAGAACTAGAATAGCCATCTTGCTAAAGAAGGTATACAAATGGTCAATACGCACATGAAAAGACACTTAACATTATTATTCACTTTGGAAATGTAAATCAAAACCACAATGTGATACATCTTCACACCTACTAGAAAGATTATTCTTTTTAAAAAGGAAAGTAACAAGTGTAGGATAGCACTGGAGATAGTGGAACCCTCATACATAGCTGGTGGGAATCGTAAATGGTCTAACTGCTAGGAAAAACAGTTTGATGTTTCCTCAATAAGGAAAACAAAAAATTATCATATGAGCCACCAATTCCATTCCTGGGTATATACTCACATAAATTGAAAACAAGTGTTTGAACAAAAATTTGTACATGGATGCTCACATTACCAATATTTATAATAACCAATATGTAGATATGGATGAATAGCTTAGCAAAACATGGTACATCCATAGAATGGAGAATGATTCAGCCATAAATAGGACTGAAGTATTGATATATGTTATAACATGGGTGAACCTCAAAAACGTGATGTTAGGTGAAACAAAACAGATACAAAAGGCATCATACTAAACGAATACATTTATATGAAGTATACACAATAGACAAATCCAGAGAGAAGGGAGGAATGATGAGTGACTGTTTATTCGATATAGGGCTTCCATGTGGAGGAAACAAAACTATTTTGAACTACAAAGTGGTGATGGTTGCACAATATTTTGAATATAATTAAAGCCACCAAATCATATACTTTAATATAAAAAATTATATATTCGGTGAATTTTACATAACTAAATCATGATATCTAATTCAATTCTTCCACCAATTAGACTATATGTCCTAAAAAATCTGAATCAGTGGCATTCTGCAGAAAATATTTATGGTCATAAATATTTATGGTCATAAATATTTAAACCCATAAATCAGTGAACATCCATTCCCCTGTCACTAGCCTGTGCTTTACCTTTGCTCTGAACCTAATTGTATTTCGGTTGACATATCTCACCAAAGGCTATTTCTCTCCATAGAATATTTTAACATCAAAACAGGATTTTGCTGATTGGCCAATTATCTGCATTATAAATTACCTTTCTGCTTACTGTTTAATACATCCTTATTATGGAAAATTTTACTGATTTCCCTCCTTTCTATTTACTTTTTAGTTCCCAGTGGTAGTTATTCAAAACTCTCCTTCAATCTAAAAGGCATCTGAAGTTCAAGTACAACCAATTAAATTTACTACTCATTAGTTTGGGAATGGTAATGTTGATATGGGCACAATCTATTCATATTCAAATTGTTGATGAGTATTATTCCGTTGAAAAAATTAGATGTATGAAATACACATGCATACCCTCTGATGTGTCAAATTTTCACATGGATATGTACCTCTCAAAAAATACTACATGTAAATTTTGGCAATGACATCTACAGAGGCTTGATTTCCATCAAAATATCCATTGTTTTCTTTCTGAAACTACTGGAAACTCTTGTTTGTTCAGATTCTGCCTTCTTTTGCATACAAATTTAAGATGGATTAATTGGCTTTGGTTTCTTTATTTTTTTATTTTTTTATTCTTACCGAAGGACATTTTCCCATTTTTTGTTCAGATAGAGTGGAAGGGGGGAGAGAGCGACAGAGAGAGAAACATCGACATGATGTAAAAGGGACACATCAAGTGGTTGCCACCCACATCACGCAACCAGGGCCAAGGACAAACTGCCACCGAGGTATGTGTCCTTAGCAGGAACCAAACCCAGGTCTCTCTGGACTGCAGGCTGATGCTCTAAACACTGAGCCAAACTGGCCAGGGCTGATTATTTGGCTTTTAGAGTCGGTTAAGAAAGTAAAGCACCATGGCACTCAAAAGCCAGGAATTGCATCTTCTTTCCCAAACATCTACCTAGAATATAGCTACAGCAGGGGAAAATAAAGCTCATGCTCAGCCAGTGTTGCTCAGTGGCTGAACACCAACCCATTCACCAAGAGGTCGCTGGTTTGATTTCCGGTCAGGGCACATGCCAAGGTTGTGGGCCCAATCCCCAATGTGGGGCATGCAGGAGGCAGCCAATCAATATTCTCTCTTATCGATGTTTCTATCTCTACCTCTCCCTTCTTCTCTTTCTAAAATCAATAAAAAAAAAGAAAAAAGACAGAAAATAAAGTTCAAAGTGAAACTATGCCTCTGACTTGTGTTCTGCCTACCATCCCCCACAAACAACCTGCCGCATAGGACAAGGCTTACACTTACCTTCTCCACTGACAACTTCTTCGGTAAAGCCTTCTTTTGTGGAGTTTTGGGTGACCCATCATCAGCAGAGATTTCTTCAAAGTCCTTAGAGACTGTGTCAGATCCGGTATGAGTTGGGCTGACCCTGGGCTGGCGTGGGCGCTGTGGTAGGATCTGTGAAGTTAGAGTATAGAAGGAAAATGTTAAACCTTCGGTACTTTCCTCCAAATTGTGAGTGTTATCTTGTTGCTTAATTGTTTATGGAGTAAGAATCCAAAGTGTAAAAACATGCCAAAGAGAGAATCATCTACTTTCTTGACTTCGCTTCTAGTACCTACTCCAACCAAAGACCAATTATCTTAGCTCACACTCTGGGTTGCTGCACACTTTTGCCAATCCCCAAACAAAATCAGAAACTTAAAATTGCTTATTTGTCAAAAAAAAAAAAAAAAAACCACTGGTTTTATAGCATTACTGATGTTCAATATCCATATGATTTAATTCTAAACTTTTGTTTAGGACTGGTGTTTGGATGTTTAGTTTATGTCGACATATATCCTGGGGGTACCTTCTGTGCTTGCATTCCAAACTATAATTTTTGCTCCTATCATTCTAGAAATTGTCTAGATTGGATCTTGACTGTGTTGGTTGCTTAACTTAATCCTGTCCAGATTGATTTTCTGGAATTAAAAAAAAAAAAAAAAGATCTACAGAACTGGTTTTGGATATAAGTGAATTACTAGGTTTAAAATATTATAAATTTTGTGCTCTTTTTTTTTCTGTTTTTAATAATTTATTTTTGTTACAGATGTTTCTCCTTTTTTCCCCGGTAAGGACCCTCTTCCCCAGCCCGCATGACCCCAACACCAGCTTTGTTGTCTATGTCCACTGGTTACACCTGCATGCTATAAGTTCTTTGGTTTATCTCATCTATCCTCCCCGTCTCGACCCCCTCCTCTGAGGTTTGTCAGTCTGAACCGTACTCCTTTCTATGCCTCTGGGTCTATGTTGTTTCCTTGATAGAGTTTAAAGACAAGTCACCAAATGGGGGGAGTATTTGCAAATCATATATGTGCTAAAGGTCTAGAATCCAGAATATACAAATAACTCTTATTCTTACAACAACTCAACAATAATAGAAACCAACAAAATTTATAAATGGGCTAGAACTGGAAAAGCCGTCTTGCTAAAGAAGTTATACAATAGGTCAATAAGCACATGAAGTACACTTAACTTTATTAGTCACTTGGGAAATGTAAATTAAAACCACAATGTGATACATATTCACACCTACTAGAAAGACTATTTAAAAAAAAAAAAAGGAAGATAACAAGTGTTGGTTAGCACTGGAGATATTGGAACACTCATACATGGCTGGTGGGAATGTTAAATGGTATAACTGCTAGAGAAAATAGTTTGATGGTTCCTCAGAAAGGGAAACATAAGATTATCGTATGAGCCACCAATTCCATTCCTCGGTATATACTCAAATAAATTGAAAACTAGTGTTCGAATAAAAATTTGTACATGAATGCTCACAGTAATAATATTTACAATAACCAATATGTAGATATATGAATAGCTAAGCAAAACATGATACATCCATAGAATGAAGTATTATTCAGCCATTAAAAGGACTGAAGTACTGATATATGTTATAACATGGGTGAACCTCAAAAACATGAAGCTAAGTGAAACAAACCAGATACAAAAGGCCTCATACTATATGATTACATTTATATGAAGTATACACAATAGACAAATCCAGACAGAAGGGAGAAATGATGAGTGACTGTTTATTCGATACAGGGCTTCCATGTGGAGAAAACAAAATTATTTTGGAACTACAAACTCGTGATGGTTGCACTATATTTCGAATGTAATTAAAGTCTCTGAATCATATACTTTAATATGAAAAATTATATATTGGGTGAATTTTATGTAAATAAAACATGTTATATATTTCAATTCTTCTACCAATTAGACTATCTGTCCTCATTAATCTGAATCAGTGGTATTCTGGAGAAAATATTTATTGTCATAGCCTAAACCAATAAATCAGTGAACATCCATTTCCCTATCAGTAGCCTGTGCTTTACCTTTGGACTGAACCTAATTGTGTTTTGTTGACGTATCTCACTGAAGGCTATTTCTCTCCATAGAATATATTAACATTAAAACAGTATTTTGCTGATTGGCCTATTATCTGCATTATAAATTGCCTTTCTGCTTACTTTGTAATACATCCTTATTGGGGAAAGTTTTACTGATTTCCCTCCTTTCTATTTACTTTTTAGTTCCCAGCGGTAGGTGTTCAAAACTCTCCTTCACTCTGAAAGGCATCTGAAGTTCAAGAACAACCAAATAAATTTACCACTCACTAGTTTGAGAATGGTAATGTTGATATGGGCACAATCTATTCATATTCAAATTGATGAGTATTATTCCGTTGACAAACTTAGGTATATGAAATACACATGCATGCCCATGCATGCCCTCTCATGTGTCAAATTATATTTCCACATGGATATGTATCTCTCAAAAAATACTACATGTAAATTTTGGCATTTACATCTGCAGGGGCTTGATTTCCATCAATATCTCCATTGTGAATCTACTGGAAACTCTTTTTTGTTCATATACTGCCTTGTTTTGCATACAAATTGAACACTGATTATTTGGCTTTGATTTATTTATTTATTTATTATTTATTCTCAGTGGAGGACATTTTCCAATTTTGTGTTCACTTAGAGTGGGGATAGTGAGGAGGGAGAGAGAGAGAGAGAGAGAGAGAGAGAGAGAGAGAGAGAGAAATATCGACATGACGTGAAGGACAAATTGAGCGGTTGGCACACGCATGACTCAACCAGGGCCACAGACAAACTGCATCTGTGGTACGTACCCTTAGTGGGAACCTAACCCGGGTCTCTCTGGACCGCAGTCCGACACTCTAACAGGTGACCTAAACCGGCCAGAGCTGATGATTTGGCTTTTAGAGTTGATTGAAAATGTAAAGCACCATGCCAATCAAAAGTCAGGAATTGCATCTTCTTTCCCAAATATCTACCTAGTATACAGCTACAGCAGGAGAAAATAAAGCTCAAGCTCGGCCAGAATGGCTCAGTGGTTGAGAGCAAACCCATGCACCAAGATGTCGCCGTTTTGATTTCCAGTCAGCGAACATGCCAATATTGTGGAGCCAATCCCCATTGTGGGGCATGCAGAAGGCAAACTATCGATGTTCTCTCTTATGGATATTTCTATCTCTCTCTACCTCTCCCTTCTTCTCTCTCTAAAATCAATTTAAAAAAACGAAAAAGAAAGAAAATAAAGTTCAAAATGAAACTATGCCTCTGACTTGTGTTCTGCCTACCATCCCCCACAAAAAACCTGCCACATAGGACAGGGCTTACACTTACCTTCTCCACTGACAACTTCTTTTGTGGAGTTTTAGGTGACCCATCATCAGCAGAGATTTCCTCAAAGTCCTTAGAGACTGTGTCAGATCCTGTATGAGTTGGGCTGACCCTGGGCTGGCTTTGGCCCTGTGGTGGGATCTGTGAAGTTAGAGTATAGAAGGAAATATTTAAACCTTCGGTACTTTCCTCCAAATTATGAGTGTTCTCTTGTTGCCTCGTTCTTGAAGGAGTAAGAATCCAAAGCATAAAACCATGCCAAAGAGAGAATATTCTAATTTCTTGTCTTCACTTCTTGTACCTACGCCAACCAAAGACCAATTATCTTAGCTCACACTCTGGGTTCCTAAACACTTTTGCCAGTCGCCAAAGACAGTAACTTAAAATTGCTTATTTGACCAAAACGAAAACACTGGTGTTATAGCCTTACTGAAGTCAATATAAATCTGATTTAATTCTAAACTTTTGTTTAGGACTGGTGTTTGGATGTTTAGTTTATGTCGACATATATCCTGGGGGTATCTTCTGTGCTTGCATTCCAAACTATAATTTTTCCTCCTATCATTCAGAAATTGTGTAGATTGAATCTTGACTGTGTTGGTTTCTTAACTTAATCCTGTCCAGATTGATTTTCTGGAATTTAAAAAAAAAAAAAAAAGATCTACAGAACTGATCTTGGTTACAATTGAATTACTAAGTTTAAAATTTTATAAATTTTGTTCTCTTTTTTTCTATTTTTATTAATTTATTTTTATTATAGATGTTTCTCCTTTTTTCCCCCATAAGGACCCTCTTCCCTAATGGGCCCCACCCCATCACCAGCTTTGTTGTCTATGTCCACTGGTTACACATACATGCTATAAGTTCTTTGGTTTATCTCATCCATCCTCCCCGCTCCATCCCCCTCCTCTGAGGTGTGTCAGTCAGAACGGTACTCCTTTCTATGCCTCTGGGTCTATGTTGTCTCCTTGATAGAGTTTAAAGACAACTCACTAAATGGGGGAAATATTTGCGAATCATATATGTGGTAAGGGTCTAGAATCCAGAATATACAAATAGCTCTTACTCTTAAAACTAAACAACAACAAAAACCAACCCAATTTATAAATGGGTTAGAAGTGGAATAGCCATCTTACTAAAGAAGGTATACAAATGGTCAATAAGCACATTAAAAGACACTTAATGTTATTATTCACTTGCGAAATGTAAATCAAAACCACAATGTGATACATATTCACATCTACTACAAAGACTATTTTTTAAAAAATAAAAAGGAAAATAACAAGTGTTGGTTAGCACTGGAGATATTGGAACCCTCATACATGGCTGGTGGGAATTTTAAATGGTATAACTGCTAGGTAAAACAGTTTGATGGTTCCTCAGAAAGGGAAACATAAAATTATCGTATGAGCCACCAATTCCATTCCTGGGTATATACTCAAATAAATTGAAAACAAGTGTTCTAATAAAAATTTGTACATGAATGCTCACAGTAAGAATATTTACAATAACCAATATGTAGATATATGAATAGCTAAGCAAAACATGATACATCTATAGAATGGAATATTATTCAGCCATTAAAAGGAGTGAAGTATTTCCCTGGCCAGTTTGGTTCAGCAGTTAGAGCGTATGCCTGCAGTTCAAAGTGACCCAGGTTCAGTTCCCGCTTAGGCGTGTACTTCAGTTGCAATTTGTCCCTGGCCCTCATTGGTTGTGAGGGTGACAGCCACTAGATGTGTCCCTTTCACGTGGATGTTTCTCTCTGTCTCTCTCCTCCTCTCTTTCCCTCCCACTCTATCTGAACAAAAAATGAAAAAATATCCTCAGGTGTTGATAAAAGAATTAAATAAATAAATAAAATAAAAGGACTGAAGTATTGATATATGTTATAACATGGTGAACCTTAAAAGCATGATGCTAAGTGAAACAAATCAGATACAAAAGGCCTCATACTAAATGATTACATTTATATGAAGAATACACAATAGACAAATCCAGAGAGGAGGGAGAAATGATGAGTGACTATTTAATCGATATAGGGCTTCCATGTGGGGGAAACAAAATTATTTTGAAACTACAAATTGTGATGGTTGCAAAATATTTTGAATGTAATTAAAGCCACTGAATCGTATACTTTAATATGAGAAATTATATATTGTGTGAATTTTACGTAAATAAAACATGTTATCTAATTCAATTCTTCCACCAATTAGAATATTAGTCCCAATTAATCTGATTCAGAGGTATTGTGCAGAAAATATTTATAGTCATAGCCTTAATCCATAAATCAGTGAACATTCATCCCCCTACCACTGCCTGTGCCTTAATCCATAAATCAGTGAACATTCATCCCCCTACCACTGCCTGTGCTCTACCTTTGGTCCTAACCTAATTGGTTTTTTTTTGTTGTTGCCATATCTCACTGATGGCTATTTCCCTCCGTAGAATATTTTAACATCAAAACAGTTTTTTGCTGATTGGCCAACTATCTGCATTATAAATTACCTTTCTTTTTCCTTTTAATAAATCCTTGTTGAAAGTTTGACTGATTTCCCTCCTTTCTATTTACTTTTTAGTTCCCAGTGTCAGTTGTTCAAAACTCTCCTTCACTGTAAAAGCCTTCTGAAGTTCAAGAACAACCAATTCAATTTACCACTTATTAATTTGAGTATGATAATGTTGATATGGGCACAATCTATTCATATTCAAATTGTTGATGAGTATTATTTGGTTGACAAACTTAGCTGTATGAAATATACATGCATGCCCTCTCATGTGTCTAATTATATTTTTACGTGGATATATGTCTCTCAAAAAATACTACATGTAGAATTTGCAATTAAATCTACAGAGACTTCTTTCCCATCAAAATCTTCATTGTTTTGTTTCTGAAACAACTGGAAACAGTTTTTTGTTCAGATATTGCCTTCCATTGCATATAAATTAAAGACTTTTTATTTGGCTTTTAGAGTTGCACCGAAAAGGTAAAGCACCATGTCAACCAAAAACCAAGAATGGCATCTTCTTCCCCAAACATCTACCTAGTATTTATCTACAGCAGGAGAAAATAAAGCTCTAGCTCGGCCAGTGTGTCTCAGTGGTTGAACACCAAGCCATGCACCAAGAGGTCGCTGGTTTGATTTCCGTTCAGGGCACATGCCCATGTTGTGGGCCCAATCCTAAGTGTTGAGCATGCAGGAGGCAGCCAATCGATGTTCTCCCTCATCGATGTTTCTATCTCTCTCTCTCTCTCCCTTCTTCTCTCTCTAAAATCAATAATGAAGAAAAAAAGAAAAGAAAAAATAGTTCAAAATGAAACTATGCCTCTGACTTGTGCTCTACCTACCATTCCCCACAGACAACCTGCCACTTAGGACAAGGTTTACACTCACCTTCTCCACTGTCATCTTCTTCTCTGGGAAAGCCTTCTTTTGTGGAGTCTTAGGTGACTCATCATCAGCAGAGATTTCTTCAAAGTCCTTAGAATCTGTGTCAGATCCTGTATCAGTTGGGCTGACGCTGGGCTTGCATGGGAGCTGAGGTGGGACCTTTCAATGAAGAGTACAGAAACAAAAAGATAAAATTTCTGTACTTTCTTCCAAATTATAACTGTTCTCTTGTTGCTTAATTGTTGAAGGAGTAAGAATCCAAAGTGTAAAAACATGCCAAGGAAAGGATCTTCTACTTTCTTGTCCTCACTTCTAGTACCTACTCCAACCAAAGACCCATAACCTTAGCTCACACTCTTTGTTGCTGCAAACTTTTGCCAATCACCAAACAAAGACAGAAACTTAAAATTACTTATTTGACCAAAACAAGAATTTTGGTGTCATAGCCTTACTGATGTTCACTATAAATCTGATTTAATTCTAAAGTTTCATTTTGGACTGGTGTTTGGATGTTTAGTTTATGTCGACATACATCTTTGGGTTACGGTCTTTACTTGGCATCCAAACTACAATTTTTGCTCCTATCATTCTAGATATTGTGTAGATTGGATCTTGACTGTGTTGGTTGCTTAACTTAATTGTGTCCAGATTGATTTTATGGAAATAAAGAAAAATCTACAGAGCTTGTGTTGGTTATAACTGCTTTACTAGGTTTAAAATTTGATAAATTTTGTTCTTTTTTTTCTACTTTTATTAATTCATCTTTGTTACAGATGTTTCTTCTTTTTTCCCCCCTAAGCACCCTCTTCCCCATCCTGACCCCACACAACACCAGCATTGTTGTCTATGTCCATTGGTTACACATACATGCTATAAGTTCTTTGGTTAATCTCATCCATCCCCCTGTCCTTTTCCCCCTTCTGACCTTTGTCACTCTGCACTGTACTCATTTCTATGGCTCTGGGTCTATTTTTTTTCCTTGATAAAGTTTAAAGACAACTCACCAAATGGGGGAAACATTTTCCAATCATATATGTGGTAAGGGTCTAGAATATACAAATAACTCTTACTCTTACAACTCAACAACAACAAAAAACTACCCAATATAAAAATGGGGAAAACTGGAATAACCAATTTGCTAAAGAAAGTATACAAATGGTCAATAAGCACATGAAAAGATACTTAACATTATTATTCACTAGAGAAATGTAAATTAAAACCACAATGTGATACATCTTCACACCCACTAGAATGACTATATTTTTTAAGAAATGGAAAATAACAAGTGTTGGTGAGCAGTTGGAGATCTTTGAACCCTCATACATAGCTGGTGGAAATGTTAAATGGTATAACTGCTAGGGAAAACAGTTTGATGGTTCCTCAAAAATGTAAACATAGAATTACCAAATGACCCAGCTATTCCATTTGTAGGTATATACTCAAAGGAATTGAAAGCACGTGTTCACACAAAAACTTGTACATGAATGCTCACAGCAGCAATATTTACAAGATTCAATATGTAGATATGGATCAATAGCTAAACAAAACATGATACATCCATACAATGGAGTATTATTCAGCCATAATACTGACTGAAGTATTGATACATGCTCTAACATGAATGAACCTTAAAAATGTGATGTGCCCTGGCTGGTTTGGCTCAGCGTTTGGAGCGTTGGCCTGTGAACCAGAGAGTCCGGGGTTCGGTTCCCGCTAGGGGCACATACCAAAAAAAAAAAAAAAAAGTGATTCCAAGTGAAATGAACCAGATATATACTATATGATTACATTTATATAAAGTATACACAATAGACAAATCCAGATAGGGGAGAGGAACAATGGGTGACTGCTTAATCGATATAGTGCTTCCATTTGTGGAAAGAAAGCTATTTTGGAACTAGATAGTGGTGATGGTTGCACAATATTGTGAATGTAATGAAAGCCACTGAATCATATACTTTAATATAATAAATTATATATTGTGTCAATTTTATGTAAATAAAAAATGTCTAATTTAATCCTTCCACCATTTAGACTGTCTGTCTCAATTAATCGGACTCAGTGGTATTCTGCAGAAAATATTTATTGTCATAGCCTAGATCCATAAATCAGTGAACATCCATCCCCCAATCACCAGCCTGTACTTCACCTTTGGTCTGAACCTAATTGGTTTTCTTTTTGGTCAATACAGTATATCTCACCAAAGGCTATTTCCCTCCATAGAATATTTTAACATCAAAACAGAGTTTTTTGCTGATTGGCCAATTTTCTGCATTATAAATTACCTTTCTGTTTACTCTTTAATAAATCCTTAGTGTTGAAAGTTTACTTATTTCCCTCCTTTCTATTGACTTTTTAGTTCCCAGTGTTAGTTGTTCAAAACTCTGCTTCACTCTAAAAGCCTTCTGGAGATCAATAACAACCAATTAAATTTACCACATATTAGTTTGAGAATGGAAATGTTGATATGGGAACAATATATTCATATTCAAATTGTTGAAGAGTATTATTTGGTTGACAAACTTAGGTGTATGAAATACACATGCATGCCCTCTCATGTGTTAAATGATGTTTTCACATGAATATGTGTCTCTCAAACAATAGTACATGCCCTTGTCTTTAAGATTTTGCCATTTACATCTGCAGAGGTTTGACTTCCATTAAAATGTCCATTTTTTACTTTCTGAAACATCTGAAAACTATTTTTTGTTTAGATACTGCCTTCCATTGCTTATAAATTGAAGACTGATTATTAACCTTGTAGGGTTGGACAAAAAAATGTAAACCACCATGCAAATCAAAATCCAAGAATGGCATCTTCTTCAGCAAACATCTACCTAGTATTGGTCTACAGCAGGAGAAAATAAAGCTCAAGTAAAAACTATGCCTTTGACATGTGCTCTGCCTACCATCCCCCCACACAAACTGCCACTTAGGACAGGGCTTACACTCACCTTCTCCACAGTCAGCTTCTTTGGTAAAGCCTTCTTTTGTGAAGTCGTAGGTGACTCATCAGCAGCAGAGATTTCTTCAGTGTCCTTAGAGATTGTGTCAGATCCTGTACGAGGTGGGCTGACGCTGGGCTGGTGTGGGCGCAGTGGTGGGATCTGTTAAGGAAGAGTACAGAAGGAAAAAGTTAAAACTTGTGTACTTTCCTCCAAATTATGGGTGTTCTCTTGTTGATTAATGGTTGAAGGAGTAAGAATCGAACGTGAAAAATCATGCCAAGTAAAGAAGCTTCTACTTCCTTGTCTTTACTTCTAGTACTTGCTCCAACCAAAACCAATAGCCTTAACTCACACTCTGTGCTCCTGCACACTTTTGCCAATCCCCAAGCAAAGACAGAAGCTTCAAATTGCTTATTTGACCAAAATCAATATTCTGGTTTTGTATCCCTACTGATGTTCGCTATATGTCTCATTTACATCTAAATTTTATTATCGTACTGATCTTTGGACATCTAGTTTTGGTCAACATGTATCTTTGGGTTATGATCTGGACTTGGCATTCAAACTATAGTTGTTACCCCTATTATTCTAGAAATTGTCTAAGTCAGATTTTTTCTGTATTGGTTACTTATCTTTATCCTGTCCATAATGATTTTCTGTAATTAAAAAAATATATATCTACAGAAATAATCCTGGTTATAACTGCTTTACTAGGTTTCCTAAGGGAATAAAATTTATCATTAGGTTATCCTTGGTTTTCAGCAGACTAATCTTGTTGATTTCAGTTTGAAGCTCATGGTACTCTTGAATTTGAACCACTGGTCTCTGCCATGGTCCTTTTGATGTGGATCAGAATCCAGATTTTATCTTAAACAAATACTGGCTAAGCATCTACAAGATGGCACACCCCATTCCAGGCATTGGGCCTACAGCAATGAGAAAAACAGAATCCTTGCTGTCATGGAGTTGACAAGCTTGCTTCTGTCATAGGCTCTGCTCCAGCTCAGGACAGATGCCCTTCAAACTTTCAAAGCCAAGAAAAAAAGCTTCAGTGAAGGTTTTCCAAGGTTCCACTTCTGGGATACTCCTTGTCAGTGTCTAAGGTGCCCTTTTGTTATTACCAGGTGCCATTGGGGCATCTTGAGAAGAGGCTTTGAGGAGTAACTATCCCTAACCCCAATTCTGTGTGTGTGTGTGTGTGCACGTGCATTATGACAACATATATTTTGTTTTGCATAAAAGATATTTCACTCTTAACAGCATATGTGATCATGCAAAAGTCTTGGGAAATAATATTTCTTTGCTGTATAATTTAATAAATATAAGTAATAATTTATCAGTTGTAGAGTTTTTAACCCAAGTAACCATTTATTAGCTATTAATGACATATTATAAAAAGGAATATTAATTTATTATATTATTTTTCATTTAATTTATTGGGGTGATATTGGTTCACAAAACCATACAGGTTTCAAGTGATCAACAAAACATCATCTGCACACTGCAGTGTACACCCATTGCCCAAAACAAAGTCTCTTTCCATTCTCATTTGTCTCCTCTTTCCCCACCTACACCTACCCTTAACCTCCTTTCTTTCTATCACCAGGGTTGTTTGTCTGTGATATATACATTTTTTTCTAATCCCTTTACTTTGTTTCATCCAGTCCCCCGATCCTCCTCCCCTCTGACAGCTGTCAGTCTGTTCCATGTATCTATGCCTCTGTTTCTATTTCATTCATCAGTTTATTGTGTTCATTAGATTCTACATGTGTAAATATACCACAATTTTTTATCCACTCATCTACTGATGGGCACTTGGGCTGTTTCCAGCACTTGGCTATTGTAAATAATACTGCAATGAACATAGGGGTGAATATATTCTTTCTGATTACTGTTCTGGCTTTCTTCAGATATATTTCCCAAAATGAGATTGCTGGGTCAAAAGGAACTTCCATTTTTAATATTTTTAGGAAACTCCATGCTATTTTCCACAGTGGCCATACCAGTCTGGATTTCCACCAACAGTGCATGAGGGTTCCCTTCTTTTCACATCCTTGCCAACACTTGTTGTTTGTTGATGCTGTAATAATAGAAGTGCTGTACCCTGGAAGATGACATCTGGGTCTCTAGCAGATGCCCTTCTCTCCCAGGTGGACTGAATCCCCACTGATTTTCACCACCAGATGCTATGCAGGTTCCTTTTCCTATTGCTGTTGCTCTGGGTTGGGGAGCCCTGAGTGGGGAGCCACACTCCTGGGGGGGGGAAGAAGTTTTGCAGCCAAGATATCTTTCTGGCTTCTCGGCCACCATACGTGTGCCCAGGGACCAGCGCTTTCCATGTCTCTACCCTTCCTACCAGTCGCTATGTGGCTTCTTCTGTAGATCCTTGGTTCTTCAGTTGTTTACTCAGGTTGACTGCTCTATAATTTAGCTATAAATCTGGTTTGGCACCAGTTAGAAATGAGCGTAGCTTCTACTTACTCTGTAGCCATCTTGAAATTTTCCTAAGCCTACTTCTAATAATAATAACAAGTACAATAATGACAACTCACTCTTATTGTGAGCTTTACTTTGTTTTAACATTTACTATTTCCTTCCTTTTGCTAGTTGTGTGTTTAGTTTGCTCTTCTCTTTCTTGGTCATTAAGGTGAAGAGATTGGTTGTTGATTTGAGATTTTTCACCCTTCCAGGCATGGTATGCTCTCCATAGATGTATTTCATTTGAACTTTACAATAATTCTTTGAAGTATTCACTCTTGTGGTCTCCATTTTGCAGATGGGGAAAACCAGATTTGAGAAATGACATAACTGGCCCTCATTCTCATAGTGGCAGAGCAAGCATTTGGAAGGACTGCTTGCCTTTTATAGCCCATGTTTGTAACCACTGAAGAATGGATCCTAACTATAAGGGCCAGGAAGGGGATGTCCCGTACTCAAGTTCAGGAAGCTTAAAGGCAACAACCACAAAAGTGTGCATGCTTCCTTAAGAAGGGCTGCAGAGGGAGAGTCGGGCTTGTGAGCAGTAAGAAAAACTGAATTTATTATTAACAAATCACTCAGTTTATTTTTATTCAACAAGAAAATACTAACAATCTGCTATTACATCTCCTTATTGATTTATCCTCACATAAAAAGAACATGAAATGTCTTGAAGAGTAATCTAGGCTTCACATTCCTAAGACTTCAGACAGGACATAAGGTGAAAATCTTGCAGGGGTTTAAAACTGGTTCAGTCTCAGTATTTCTAACAGAAGGGTGTACCTGAATTTCCTCTCCCACAATCTCCCAGTTGCTTACTTAACCCATTAAAGAGCTCCATATTTACCTTGCTTTTGTGCAGCACTGGGTTTGAGGACCCTTGACTTAAGTCTATCAACTACCTTGCCATTTAGTGTTGTCACTTTGGCACTTAAGGGAAAAGGGAAGTTTCCCATGCAAAAGACAATCTGGTTGTTGATGACTCAGGTTCTGTTAAAACTCTATGCTGTCTTTTTAAAAATATGTTTAATTAATTTTAGAGAGAGAGGAAGGGAGAGGGAGAATGAGAAGGAAACATGGATTGGCAACCTCCTGCATGCCCCCTACTGGGGATCAAGCTCACAATCCAAGCATGTGTCCTGACTGGAACTGGTGATCTCTCAGTGCATGGTACGACTCTCAACCAACTTAGCCACACCAGCCAAGGCACTCTATGCTGTCTTAAGCCCTGTTGCCCAGGGGAGGAACTAAGGGAGTAAGCCAAAGTTGTGAGGTATGAGTTCAAACCAGACATTTAAGAAAACTTGCCTTTGGGCTTTTCTCACCTCCTTCATTGTGAGAGGGCATGCCCCTAGAATTGTTTCCTTTCATTTCCACCAAAAAAAAAAAATCATCTTTTTAGAAAACTGAGTATCTCTGCTATAAGAGTCTCTCTCTTGCTGGGACTGAGAGACAAGAGAGAGAGGGAAGAATCCAGCAAACACATTTCCCCTTTCTAAATATGAGAAATAATACTGTGTGGTCATGTAGACCCAGATTTTGGCCACTGGATGGCAAGGGAGTATAGCTGTGGAGACAAGCGAAAGCTGGTATTGATATTTAAAGCTGGAATGGAAAGTTCATGGAAGTGACTTTTCCTACTGTAGTGCAAGAGGGCAACAGTTTGCTGCCCTAGAGGCTGCTTTACAACCATAAGATCAGCATCACTGCTTACCATCTCAGTGTTTGCTTCTCCACCCTTTATGGCTAATGTACCCAGCAGAAGTTCCATGTATAGCATATTTTTAAAAAAAGCAAGAAATATAGAGTCTTAAGCAGCCATGTCAAAAATAAACCCAAGTAGCTCTGGCTGGGTAGCTCAGTTGGTTAGAACATAGTCTCAATATGCCAAGGTTTCGGGTTAGATCCCTGATCAGGGCGCATAGAGGAATCAACCAATGAATGTATAAGTAAGTGGAACAACAAATCAATATTTCTCTCTCTTTCTCCCTTACTTCCTCCCTCTCTCAAATTAATAACTTTTTTAAAATTTCATTAAAACTTTTTTTAAAATAAAAATAAATCCAAGTAACCTTTTGCCAAATGCAAAATAATCAGCTCTCCAATGGAGAAGGGTCTCTCTTCCCTGTGTGGCCTTCCCAGTTACACAGGGATCTTTGGGTATAAAGCTAAGAGAAGGAGGAAGGTAGCTTCCCCTGGAGCATTTCTAGATTAGAGCTCCAAAAATCTCTGACTGAGCAATGGTTAGGATTAGCTAGAGGTAAGACTATCCAATTTATATGCTGCATTTTATGGAGACTAAAGGTGTACCCTTCTCCTTGTTGAAGCAGGTACAAAGAAGTTGAATATCTTAGAGATTATGGTAATGGAAAGACCATGGATTTTAAAGTCAACACAACTGAGTCAGTTTTCCAGGTCTATCACTTACTATCTGAGTGAGCTTGAGCAATTTCTTGAACCTCTATGAGTTTTATCAATCCTCACAAGCAGCCCAATGAAGTAGATATTAATATTATACCCATTGTAGATGAGGAAAGGAAGGCTGAGAGTGATTAAGCAATCAGTCCAAGGTAACAGAGCCAATAAGTAGCAGAGCAAGAATTCAAGCATAGATCTGTCCATCTGATAATTCCACTTCATTACCTCAGTGATCTTGGAGCCTGCAACCCAGACTTCACTTCTTTGCACGTAATGGGGCATAACCTCAAACAGAGATCCAGAAACAGCTCTAGGCATACTACCAGTGATTGGCAGACTTCTGGAAACATGAGATCTCTGTAGAAGAAAGAAAAAACATAGGGGTTGGAATACTTAAAGTGGAATATCGTTGTTATAATATTTAAAGCATTTTTGGGTGTGTCAAAGAAGTGAATATGGTAACACCAGCCAACACTATGTGCCAGGGACAGGTAAGCACATCATATATTTGTACATTCTCTCATTCAATATTTACAACAGCACTGAGGAAGTACAATTGGCTGAAAAGTAGGGCCAAATTACCCCTTCCTTATTTTTTTGGTGGAGAGAAATAGGGAATGGAAGAATAAATAGTCCAATTAGACATTAATGTTCAAGTTCAGTATTACCTCCAGAGATCTGCCTCTCTGGGGCTCTGAAGAGAGGTATGTTTTACTTTCTGATCTTTTAGGCTCAAGCTTCAACATGAAGATGCTGTCATGGGATAGAGCTTTGTTCCCCATTCTTCTCTCGACCCTGGAAAGGAAGGAAAAAGTCTTATAAAAGCAGCCCAAGGGCCATATGAACACATGTATATCTATAATATGGCCTACCAAAGACATCACAGAAGGAGGGTGGAGATGCATATATGCTGACACAGAAAGCTGTCCACAAGATATTAAATGAAAAAATAAAGAGTAGTATGGTCACATTTAATATATGCATATATATAACAAACATATATCATTTATGTTTATACAAAAATGTCTTGGAAGGGGTAGCCACCAAATTCTTAATGATGGTTCCCTCTGAGGAATGGATCTAGTGAATTTCTACTTTATGTACTTCTGTATAATTTTTATTTTTTAAATAATTAATACATATCTTTTAAAATAATATTTTCATTGAGATATGGTTTACATACCACACAATTCACCTGTTTAAAGTGTACAGTTTAATAGTGGCAACCCTGTGGAATTGGGAGAGAAGATCCTGAGTCTTACTATTATTAATGTGAGAGTTATAAAAGAACTTTTACACCCAAATTTCTCTCTAGTGTTTTTGTTTTCATTTGTTTTAAAATTTAAATATCTGCTCAGATGTTGGAGATTCTCATGCACCAGGTTTTTTTTTTCTTACTTTCACAGAAGGGTTCTGTAATACATGTATCCTATTTGTAAAGTCATCCTATGCACCCACCACTCCCTGATGCACATCCACAGGTGGAAATACCTTCTGATTGGGAATAAGGCTAGGTTGATGACAATTATGTGTTAAGAATAATCAGAAAAATGCTAGAAAGAAATGAAAAGCTAAAGGCACAAAAACTCCCTTTGGGAGTTTGGGATTTGGGAATATATTTTTTACCTTTTAAAAATTCAACCAAAGACATCATAGGGGGAAAACTATAGGCCAATATCTGTTACAAATGTAGATCCACAAACTCTCAATAAAATACTAGCAAACTGAATCTAGCAAAATATAAAGAGAATTATACACTATGACCAAGTAAGATTTTCAAAGAACAGGTTGCTTTAACATATGAAAATAAATTAGTATAATATAGCATATCAATAAAATAAAAGCAAAGACCACATAATCATTTCAATAAATGCAGAAAAAGCATTTGTAAAATTCAATACCTTTTCATGTTAAAGACACTCAACCTTGACAGAAGACATCTGTGAGAAACACAAAGCTAAAATCATACTTAATGATGAAAGAATGGGTGCTTTCTCCTTCAAATCAGAAACAAGACATGATATCTGCTCTTATCACTTCTGTTCAACATTGTGATGGGAGTTCTAACCAGAGAAGTTAGGTAAGAAAACGGAATAAAAGGCAACCATATTACACAGGAAGAAGTAAAATTATCTTTAATCACAGATTATTTGATCTTGTGTATAAAAGTCCTAAGGAATCCATTAAAAATGACAAGAACTAATAAATGAGTTCTACAAGGTTGCAGAATACAAGATGAATATACAAAAATTGATTGTATTTCTATATGCTTGCAATGAAAAATCTGAAAAGTTAATTTGAAAAAAAAGGAAAACACTTCCATTTACAATAACAATAAAAAGAATAAAATATTTTGGAATAAATTTAACAAAATCTATGTAAAACTTATACTCTGAAAACTATAAAACACTGATGAAAAATTAAAGAAGACCCAAATAAATGGAAAGACAACCTACATTCATGGCTTGGAAGAATAATCTTGTCAAGGTGACAATACTTCACAATTGATCTATAGATTTAATGTAATCCCTAGTGAAATTCCAGCTGCCTTCAAACCTTTTTTTTTTTAATAAAGAATTGTACAATCTGATCTTAAAATTCACAATGAAATGCAAAAGACTAAAAATAGCCAAAACAGTCTTGAAAAAGAAGAGGAAAGTTGGAGGACTCACATTTACCAATTTCAAAACCAACTACAAAGCTACAGTAATCAAGACAGTGTAACACTGGTCTGAGAACAGACATATAGATCAATGAAACAGAACTGAGAATCCCAAAATAAACTCATTCATTTCTGGTTAACTGATTTTTAACAAGGGTACTAAGACCATTGAGTGGGGGAAAGAATAGCTGTTTCAACAAATGGTGCTGGGTCGACTGGATAACCATATACAAATAATCAAGTTGGACCCTTATCTCATACTATATATAAAAAGTAACTCAAAATTGGTCAAAGTACTAAATATGAAAGTTTAGACTCTTAGAAGAAAACAGGAGTATATGTCTATAACCTGGATTTGGCAATGAAGCTTTAGCTATGACACCAAAAGCTTAAGTGAGAAAAGAAAAAAATAGATAAATGGATTTCATCACAATTAAATACAGTAAAACCTTGACATAAAGGACTAAGTCAGTCAAGGAGGTGTCCATTAAAGTCAAAAGTCCATTATATAATAAAATAGGTTTTCTGAATGCATATGTAAAAAAATTGACAAATTAGTTAGTTTACCTGGTTTTACTTAGGTAGAAAAGTTTGTGTGAATAAAATTAAGTATGTATGAAAAATTTAATTTCACAGAAAAGTCTTCTATATGTATTACTGTAATTTTTCATTATACAGAATAGGCCTAGTAAATGTGTACATTCACCAGTCGCTGCAAGTAAACAAATAAATTCACATGGCTAGGACATGGCTTAGCATAAGTGAGCTCTCGTGAAAACTGATGCAGACACTGTGCAGCCACTATGGAAAACAATTTCCTAAAAAAATTAAACATGGAACTGCCATTTGACCAATGATCCCACTTCTTGGAATATATCCTAAGAAGCCTGAAACACCAATCAGAAAGAATATATACACCCCTATGGTCATAGCCGCGCTATTTACAATAGCTAAGTGCCCATCAGTAGATGAATGGATAAAAAAGCTGTGGTACATTTACACAATGGAATACCATGCAGCTGTGAAAAAGAAGGATCTCTTGCACTTTGAGACAGCATGGAGGAACCTGGAGAGCATTATGCTAAGAAAAATAAGCTAGTCAGAGAAAGTCAGGTATCACCTGATCTAACTTATATGTGGAATCTAATGAACAAAATAAACTGATGAACAAAATAAATCCAGTGACGTGGAAGTAGAGAACAGACTGACAAACCTCAGAGGGAAGAGGGAAAGGGGTAGAGGGGCAGGAAGAGATAAATCAAAGAATTTATATGCATATATGCATAACCCATGGACACAGACAATAGTGTGGGGAAGGCCTGGTTGGGTGGACAGGAGTGGAATAGAGGAGGTCAATGGGGGAAAAACAGGGTAAACATCTGTAAAACCTTCTTTTTAATTTTTTATTGATTTTTTAGAGAGAAGAAGGGAGACAGAAACATCGATGTTTGAAACATCTATCAGCTGCCTCCTGCACACCCCCTACTGGGGATTGAGTGTGCAACCAGGGCATGTGCCCTGACTGGGAATTGAACTGGGACCGCTCAGTCCATGTGATGACACTCAATCCACTTAGCCACACTGACCAGGCAATACTTTCAACAATAAAGATAATTTTTAAAAAAAACTACTGCAGAAAGTCATGCCATGTGACAACAGAACCAATTACCATGTATGATACGGTATGATTATGTGCTAATCATTTGCTGAACATTGCTTAGAAGCAGGGACTCTTGAATTTAAATATATAGACTATAATTGTAGATATGTAATATTTATGTTGGTGAAATTATTAGTGTTTTTCAACATAGGGCCTATTCACTATAATGTGTTAAAAATAACAACAAATTAATAACAAAAAAATAACCTGTTAATTTAATGATAAGCAAATCTTGGTTAAAATCATTTTAAAATTAAACGGTGTTAATTATCACATATGATATATGGACTGAAAATTTTGTCCATTAAATCCTAAGTCCATTAAATCAAGGTCCGCAAAATCGAGGGTTTACTGTACTTTTGTGTTTCAAAGAATATTAGCAAGAAGTGAAAAGATAATCTATATAATGAGAGAAAATATTTGCAAATTGTACATCTGATAAGGGACTTATATCTAGAATACTTAAGAAACTCACTCCTATAATTCAATAATCAAAGTTTGTCAGAAACCAAACCTCTTGTCCACTGAACCTTTCTAGTGCTTATTGCCTTGGTGGCAAAAACAAGAAAACACATCTCAAACTCAAAACAAAAGCTTGGCCTTCATTAAAGGCAATAAAGCACATTACATCAGCAGCCATTTAAAAATCAAATGGAGTCCAGCCAGTGTGGCTCAGTGGTTGAGCATCGACCCATGCACCAAGAGGTCGCCAATTCGATTCCTGGTCAGGACATGTGCCCAGTGTGTGGGCCCGATCCCCAGTGGGGAGCATGCAGGAGGCAGCCAGTAGATGCTCTCTCTCATCGATGTTTCTATCTCTCTCCTTCTCCCTTCCTCTCTCTCTAAAATCAATAAAGAATAAAAATGTTTTTAAATCAAATAGAGGAATGGAATTCATCCATTCAATCATGTACAGCTTAATACAGCCTTGGAAATAGATACTCGTACTATTGTACAGGCCAGGGGACGGCTGGCTGTTAAGTTTTGTTATGATTGATTGCTTTGATGGATGAAAAAAGCTGATCTCACTTCCTAACTCCTGAATGACTTCTCTAGGATTTCTCCCCTAACACATTAAGCAAGAAACTGGGGTCAGGGGTGATGTTCAGGCCTCCCAGGTTATCCTCTTAATTAATTTATGCTCCTTGCAAAACAAAGACCTATCTCAGGTCCTTAGAAAAGCACCCATCCTTATATATGAGTTTTTTCATGCACTTGTATGCACTGTCTTTCCCTCTCATTCTCACCCTCTCTCCTTCCCTCCTTTCCCCATCCACCTCAGAGAGGTGCACATGCACACACCTTCATAGTGTGAAGAATGCAGCAGATTAAATGGACCATTTTAGAAGAGGAAGGGCGAGTAAGAAGGGGAAATGTACAATTTTAGTGGAGATAGCCCTTGCCAATTTGTAAAGACAATGCAGAATAAACCCAAATGTATCTCCCCTCCCCACCCCACCCTGCAGTTTTTAGCAGGCTAGTCTTAGCCTTTCTTGGAGCTATAAAGCAATGGTCTATAATGATATGATTTGTGAGGTATAAAACAAGCCCCTCTGTCCAAAACATCTCTTCTACTAGCAAAGCTATCTGAAATTCCTCACAATCAATGACTCATTAAGGTCCTTTTTAAGGAGACCTATGTGCTAACTGTTAGGGGGCAGTACAACATTTTTGCTAACTGTTCCACCACCACCAAGCAAAGCCTTGAGGTCATGGGGAGCAGCACAGGTGAGCTCTCTGGAGAATACAGGTAAGTCTAGAGTTTAAGGTCAGGAGAACAGGCCCAAGTGGAACTCCAGAGAGGGGTATCTGATTGAGCCAAAACAGGTGGTGTTACTGGCTGTCCAGGTTTTCCATGATAGGATATGGAAATTAGGGCATCACAGATGAAATTTGGAATAGGGGTGGCAGTGCCAGAAACAGTCTTCCCCATCCATTACATGACCAGTTCTAGAGTTGTAGCATTTCCCCTAGTCTTCTGGGATGGAGGAAGAAATTGATTTGGATTCTTTGTTTGCTTGCTTATTTATTTGTTCATTTTTACATTAATATAGTGACTTCACACTTATGACCCAATCCAGCTACATGGCTTCACTGAGACTTTATTCACACATTCTGAGATCTAACTCCCCTTGCCCAGTAATCACAGAGCTGTAGTCTGAGGGCCAGGCTAGCAAACAAGACCAAGCTTCCTGAATAATGTAGGCTATCCTTACCTTATAAAACAGAGGCCTCCAGCTCCACTCTAGTAGTAGACCCTGTTTCTCAAGTTCTTATAGCTATGACAGGGAAGAGTTTCCCTGATCTACTGCACCCTCCACCAAGAGCTCTTTGGGAATGGGGTGTGCATTTACCATGTTTCAACCCACTGAGCTGTGTGGCCCAGACAACAAGTCTACACATGAGCACAGAGAAAGGCCATGTGCATTGACAATGGCCACTGACCCAGGCCCCACAGACATGAAGACCAAAAGTCCCTGGGACCAAAGACCCATAGGTGATTGGCTACCAAAGGGGGACCTGGATCTAGCAATCTGCCCCTTACCCTGTCCCCATTTCCTTCCAACCCCTTCACACCACCCTCCCAGAGCTTACCTAGACTTAGATTGTTGATCTTCCTGAACCAGATTCAGAGAAGAATTGTTGATGCTGGACAAGCTTGATTTCAGGCTCCTCCCACCCTGGGCATCTTCAGGTTCTTTTTTCTTTTTCTTGCCAAAAATTTTCTTAAAGGCTTTAAATTTGGATTTCTTCTTTCCTGGAAATTAGGAATGAAAGTGAGACAGAGTGTGATGGTGGAGGGGAAGACAGGAGAGGAAACAGGGTCTTCATGACATGAAAAGAATTATGAGCCCAGGTGCCCTGAAGATCTTGGCCCTTGTTCCCAGGAACCACGGCACCCTTCATTTGGTTTGTTTTCTTCTTAATAACTCAGTGACAAAGTATCTGAGTTGCTGGTGAGAACAGAAGCTCAGGCCCCAGCTTGTGTGTGGTGTTTGGGCAACTTCTGTTCAGGCCCAACTCACCAGGCATTCACTTTTCTCTCAATGTCAACTATTAATATAAACCTCTTTTCTGGCCCTTTGAAGTTCATTCACACACAGCAATTATGTTAGCTCAATAGTAGGAGTGTTACCCACTCCTACTCCACCCTGGTGGCTGGAGTCATAACAATCCAGTTGAGGAGCTAAGCTTCCACATGTGGAATCCAAGGGAGAGGTGGTACTGCCCAGGGCTTCAGGACCCTTGGAAATCTATATGAGAGTTGATATTACCCAGTCTATGTACTGAAACGATGGAGACCCAAAGAGTGAATGTGATCAGTTGATGCAGTCAGGGAAGATTTTCTTGAGGAAGGAATGTATGAACAAGAAAGAGGGTTGGGAATTAGAAAGAAGAAAAGCTGACTGTGCAAAAGGAATGACAAAATTGGATACCAAAGGGTTTTGCAAGGGGAGTGCATGAGTGTGTATGCATGTGTATTACATGCATTGTGTGTGTTCTTCTATTATTGCTGATTGGTTTGGATTATCTATAGGGCAACTGCCCTCTGCACATGCAGATAATTGAAAGGTTGTTCTATCTATAATATAATAAATACCAGGATAACAGTGAAGAACGTGAGCTTTAAATGCTCCTAAGGCTCTATTTATGCTTTGTTTAGTTTCTTAATAAGCACATATGTCTTTATTGGGGCTTCGAAGAAGAGAGGAAAAGGAAGGGGATTTTGTGCTACATTCTTCAGAGGAAAGGAATTAGCTCTTATTGCTTTCACATGCAATGATTTACCAACCCAGGTGTCTCATTGAAATTCCCAACAGTCTAGTCTCTGGAAGGCCTCTTGCCAACGCAGCAATGATATACTGGCAGTGAAGGACCCATCAAGGGAGTTGCCAGTGGGGCTGGTATTACAAAGGCTTAGTGTTATAATGGAAAGCATTTCCCAAGAGTCAGAAAATTCTGGAATCTTTAGCTTGGATCTGCTGTCAATTAGTTCTATGACTTTGGATAAATCACAACCTCTCTGGCACTCAGCAGGAAAATAAGGAAATCACACTAACTAGTATCTCCCAAAGTATGTTCAGAGGGATACCCATGGGTATGTTGCATGAAAAACGGGTCTGCAGTCCACTCAACCTGAGAGACACTTTAGACAAAGTTTAGGGGTCTGTTTTCCAGCAAGACTTTCTTGAAACTTCAACATGCCTATGTGTATGGTAAATCTCCAGGAAATTGGACAAAAAATATTGTCTCCCAAATGTTTATAAGCAGAATGTCTAGCAAAACACACTGGGAAAATGTTGAACTAGGGTTCTTTCTAGCTCTGAAATGGTATGACCTATTTGTATATTGATTACTGCTGGGCCTGCCTATTAGAAAGGTTTCTAAACTTGAAGGTCTGCCTTACGTCCAGTTTCCCACCAATCACTACAATTCATGCTTCTTTCTGCACACCTAAAACTTGAGTGTTAGCACCAAAAGTTTTGTACCTGAATGCTCTCTAGTCTCCACATTAACTAAGTCATTCATCTGTTCAACAAATATTTATTAAGATCAAGCACTTACTACATTTTGGGTATCATGACAAAGGAATAAGATACAATTCTATGTCTTTAGTTTTGTCCCTCTATCAAGGCTGTAGGCAGGACCTCTTTAGCATCCCTTTAGCGACTAGTACAGTGCAAGGCAAGCTGTAACACTGAAGGGACAACTGAGTCCACTGAGAGATGCAGAGTACCAACACAGTTTGTCAGTTCCCTTGAATTGAGATCACTGAGCAGAGTCATCCTTAAGCATCCTATAATTTAAACACTGGCCCTTATTGGGGTTGATGTAAATTGTAAATAATGCAGGTAAAGAGCTTAGCATAGTATCTGGCGTGTAGCAAGTGCTAATAAATTTGAGCTAATATTAGGTAGGCAATAATTTCTTGGTTATTAAGACCAGATTCAATTCTAGCTGTAGAATTGACTTATCAATTCTATCTATCTAATCTATCTATATATAAAGGGAAGCAGATCCACATCTATTAACTCAATAGTAAGCTCTAAAATATACACGATTAAAAAAAGAGAAGCTAGCATGAGGAAGGGCAATTAAAAAAAAAAAAAGGCTGTAGGACTGTTTGCTTAATAATTGCTGCTTAAGTAATTTCAGTTTTGTATGACTTGGGCAATTTCTCATCTACTAGGAGGTATCTATATAGGTTCATGACTGGGACAAAATTGGCAATTCTACTTAGATATGGAAAGAATAAAACACAAATATATAACAAAAATATATTTTTTCAACTCCCCTTCTATAATTTTCTTCAAAAAAATTTAATTAATTTTTATGACAATAAAATTAAAATATTTAAAACGATGTTTGACTTCATAGAACTACTATGAAGACTCAACGTGAAAGTGCTGAAAGTGTACAGTATAGAGTAGGCTGGCTCTAAAATAATCTATATTTTGTTCTCTGGCCTTCTCTCTCTCTCTTTTTTTTTTTTTTTTATCCTCACCCAAGGACATTTTTCCATTTTTTGTTCAGGTAGAGTGGGAGGGAGAGAGAGGAACAGAGAGAGAGAGAGAAACATCGATGTGAAAGGAACACATCGAGTGGCTGCCACCCGCACAACCGACCAGGGCGGGGGACAAACTGCAACCGAGGTACGCACCCTTAGCGGGAACCGAACCCGGGTCTCTCAGGACCGCAGGCCGACGCTCTAACCGCTGAGCCAAACCGGCCAGGGCTCTGGTCTTCTCTCTTAATGCACCCACCCCAAAATGATTTCTAAAATCTATGAAATAGTGAGATTTTTATATAAAATTCTTATCACTATACTATACTAATTGCTATAATTAGTTTTTTACCAAAAATATTTACATGTGGACCTCTGGGGAAAATGCTTGGATTTGTAGAATTTGCCTATTTTTGTGGTATAAATACTCCCATCTCAGTCAATTTCAAGCTACCAACATGACATTTAGGAAGAGATATTCACAGTTTCCCAAACCAGTGTGAGCCAGCTCCAACACATCACTAAGTAACTCCTGCCCAATGAGGTTAGGCAGTGTCCTCTCACAAACAGGAAGGAGCATGCAGGCATTGCCATTTTTCAAACAGTATTAATATAATTGATTGTCTCTTGACAAGTAAGTGGATCTCTTTTTGGTTTTTGGAAAGGGGAGCAACTTCATGTTCAGAGTGTTTGGAAACATAGTGATAGTTGCCTCTCTTATTTCAAAATGCCAGAATGGAAGGGAGGAGGGAAAAGCTGGAGGATTTGGAGTTGAAAACCTGCTTTTCATAAACCAGTAAAGACATCTGTCACACAATCTATAAACACTTAATAACTGAATCAAAGCACTTCTAACAAACTCTTCAAGCTGCAAAACTGAATGTACCAGCCATAATCATTATATGAGTAAATAAAAGTATGCATTAACACATTTATATATTCCTAAATTATCGGAATAACCAGTGACTCTAGAACTGTAACAAGTACTAAAAATTAAGTATGTATAACCCTGGCTGGTTTGGCTCAGTGGCTAAAGTGTGGGCCTGTGGACCAAGGGTCTCGTGTTCCATTCCAGTCAAGGGCACGTACCAAGGTTGCAGGTTCGATCCTCAGGGTCATGTGGGAGGCAACCAATGTTTCTCTCTCTTTCTCCCTTCCACTCTATCAAAAAAATTAAGTGTGCACATATTCCAAGTTTCCATTTTTGCCTGGCAGAAACAACTTATTGTCCCATGAAAATTCAAAGTGCCTTAAGCAATGTGTGTCTCTTTCAATCATGGGCACTAGAAGAAAAATATGTTTCCATTCCTCCCTGTGGGGAAGCTCTGAGTGTGGTGGTGGTATAGTTTTGTTGGTGGGGAGTTGAGAGTGGTCACCAAGAGATGGTAACCATCACACATGGTGGGTTGGCTGCTCATTGATCTAAGACAATGAGTTAGAAGCTGTACAGCTTTATTAAGCAACCCATTGCCAGAAAGCCAATGTCAGCTACAAGATTCCAAGTCTTCAGTCTACTCTGGATTAGAAGACCTCCCCATCCCGAACCACATCAGACCCCATGTATGGAGACGAGCCCTGGGAGCAACCTAAAAAGCTGGAAACTGTCCACATGCTATGTTACTTTTGAACCCCTAATGGAATTCAAAACAGTTTCCATATATTCAAGTGTATAAATTGGTCTTTCAAGCTTTCATTGTAAAGGGGTGACTTTAAAATTGCCAGCAGCTGAGTCTCGTGTGGGTTGGTTTCAAGAGTTGCTAAAATTATAAAAGGTAGATAGAGTTATATGGCAGGTTTGGGTCAAAACCCACATTTGTATCCAGCAATGTTTATGTAGGTCACCTATACACTGGATACCTTATGCCCCATAAGGTACAGCAGTGGTGGTCAGTGAGCTGACAGCTGAGAGCTGACACCTGTCTGGAGTTCTCCTATAACAAAGCCATTCATTTTCCTATCTAAGCCTTAGGACCATGTATTCTCAAATAGGCAGTAGCTTTCAACATCCTCATCCAATGAGAGCCTCCAGTCACATGCCAGAAAATGGCCCATGGCAGGCAGGTTTCTCCCCAGAAAAGAAAGCACTATTAAATCCAATGATGGAATCATTGCTGCTGAGTTGTGTATTTGTTTATCCACCATGCACACAGACAGCCCATCTAAGTTAAACGTAGCTTTAAAAATGCATCACATAATGGTGACCTTGTTCTCTTGCACTGCTGCTTGAAAAGAAAACATTTCTAACTAACCTTTCTTCTCTTCAACCTCCCAGTAGCCACCTTATTCTCTGACTAGCAATGACTAATACTAAAAATGTACCCAAATGTTTGGTCTTAAAAAAACACAAAACTTGAGAACAGAGAAAAGGCATTTCCTTATCTTCATTTTTCACCAAGCTGAACTGCATTACCATCTTCTTTTGTAGGCATCTGTCTAACTCATATACAAAAGGATAGGCCAGTTGGTTTAGTGATTGGGGCTGCCTAGGTGAGGAAGCCTATCATTCATTTATTTATTAATTCATTCATTGGATATTTTTGAGAGTCTAATCACTCTCTCTGAGGCCCAATGCTAAACAATGGTGACACAGAGATGAAGATCCAAACCCCCTCAAAGATCCATGCACCAGGCTCAATATCCCCCTCCCCAGATCACCAGTGAAATCAGGCCTCCAGGAAGCCACAAAAAGGTTCCCCTGTCTCTTTCCTTCCATAGCAAGTCTTCTACATTATACACTAAGAAAACTCAGCAAAAATTAAAGAACAACTCAGTAAACTGTTAAATTCAGTTTTGTCGTTAAGTTCAATATCTCATTTTATGTCTTAGGTTATTTTCCCCCTTTTATTGGTGTCAATAAAGCTTATCATTGTTTAGTGATTTTTGCCTCCCTTTCTAATACTCATGGACACCTATCACTCATAGTTGGCATCATAATTTAGGCAATAAACATATGAGTAAGTTTTACAATGATAAAAATTGTGTAAACTGAATCCTGTTTAACAGAAGCCTATGGTGGCATCTTTTGTTTTTATCTCCTCTTTATTGTTGGTTAAATCTGGATTACTAGCTACAGTAAAATCTTAGTTGAATCTCTCTGATCCTGGGCTGCTCTGATGTTTCTTTTTCTGATTTGGCAGAAATACTTCCCCTGCCTTAGTAATTAGTACCTGGTAACCAGCCCCAGATAAGATTTCAGGGCCTCAGACAAACCTTTTGACTATCAGATTGGAAGTGAAAGAGAAGAGGTTAGAAGACTAAAAAGTAATGTGGACTGAGTCTAATACTGTTAGAATTTTTTTCTTTATTGATATTTAGAGAGAGAGGAAAGGAGAGGGAGAGACAGAAACATCTATGAGAGAGAACATCGACTGGCCGCCTCCTGCATGTCCCTTACAGGGGATCAGCCCACAACCAGAGCACGTGCCCTGACCAAGAATCGAACTGGCAACCCCTTGGTGCGTGGGTCGAAGCTCAACCACTGGAGCCACACCGGCCGGACTTGTTAGAAATTTGGTATGAACTTGTTTGTTTGTGACTTTATTTTATTTCCTAGGTTTGTTAAACACAGTAAACAAATCTAGCTCTAGTTATCAAGATTTTATTGAGTTACTTACCCTCATCACTGGCCTCCAGAACTTCCAGATTAGCAGAAGCTTCATTTAGTGACTCATCCATAGTAAGATCACTAAAGTAAAATACAGAGTTAAAAAGCAAAAGATCATTATTTGATATCCAGAACATAACACAATAATTTTACTCTACCCCTTATCCATATCCTTCAGTTAGAGCAAAAATTTTCAACTGGTGTACTGCAAGAATTTTTAAATCATGCAATACCTGATTATTTAGGGGCATTGACCTCTTTTCCCTTAGACTGTCAAATAAAAAAAAATGACAACAGCCAACACAGCAATATTGGTCCAGTGTGAATGCCCTGTCTTGAACAATAAATATATAGGTCATATAATAGCGTTGCATATTATTGGTCAAGTGGCATAATAAGGTTGCATCTGATTGGTTAATTTTTGGTACCAGAAATCCTTATATGCAAGTATGGGCACCTGATTTTTTTAAAAGCCACTTTGGAGCAAAGAGGGTAGGTAATTATTATTATTATTATTATTTTGTAAATCAATCAAAATTATACCTATTTTTTGACAGATCGAGAAAATGTATATTTTTTGGTGTGCCACAGAATTTAGTAATTAGTTTATATGTGCCATAAGATGAAAAAGGTTGAAAATTGCTGAGTTAAAGTCTTAAATTATTTAAGCAAAGTGTACATAGGGAATTGCTATTAGAGAGAATTATCCCTCTTTTTAAAAAGACAATAATCCATTTAAATAAAATGTCCAGAATAGGCAAATAGTCACAGGAAGTGTTTACTTTGGGCTGGGGAGATAGGTTTTATCTTTAATTTTTTTGGGGGGGTGAGTGACAGAATACAAGGTTTCTTTTTATTATTATTGTTGATTTCACAGGGAGAGAGACAGGGAGAAACATCAATTTGTTTTTCCACTTATTTATGCATTCATTGGTTAATTCTTGTATGTGCCCTGAGTAGAGATTGAACCCACAATCTTAGTATATCAAGACAATGCTCTAACCAACTGAGCTACCCGTCCAGGCAAATAGGGTTTCTTTTTGAGGTGATGAAAATGTTCTAAAATTAATTGTGGTGATGGTTACACCAATCTTTGGATATATTAAAATGTATTGAATTTTATACTTTAAATTGATTAAGTGTATAGTATGTGAATACTATAAAGCTGTTACCTATCCCCTAAGAAGGACAAATGTAAAAAAATCTTGATCTTATTGCTTTGTGTTGGAGCTTATTCCTTTTGGAGGGTGTGCCCAGGAAGACAAATTTATTGATAAGTCATAAATTATTAAGACATTTGACTACATCAAAACTTAAAACTTTTGGCCACAAAAACTAAACAGTCAACAGAAGAATAACAAACTAGGAAAATATACTTGCAACAAATATAGATATAGAGGCCAATTTTCTTAATTTGTCAATAAAAGACAACTTAATATAAAAGGGAGCAAATGATACAACAGTCAGTTTATAGAAAAAGAAATACAAACAGTTAATAACCACATCAAGAAAGGCTCAGTATCACTCATATTAAAGAGATGTAAATCAAAATACCAAGTTAACATTTTTCTTTCTTGGGTTGTCAAAAAAATTGCTCAGTGAAAAGCAATTTTGCAGTATCAAAATTTAAAAAATGCATATACCTTTTGATTCAGTAGCATCACTGCTAGAACTTTACCCTGTAGATACACTCACACTTGTACACAACAATATACACGCAAGAATGCTTATCACAGCATTGTTTTAAATAGCCAAAAGTGGGAAACAACTAAAGTGACCATCAAAAGGAAAATTCCCCTGTGATTGATTCTACGTCGTGGGAGAGTTATCTCTCCTTATGCTTTTTTCCATTACAGCAGATAATCGATTGAGATCAACTTTAAATTTTCCATTCAATCTAGCCTTCTAGCAAAAGCTAGGAATGACAGGTCTAGGGAAGCATGTCAGTTAATATTCAAACCTTTATAAATCAATGCTGACATTTTTTATGGTAATTTTTGGGGCGAGGGGTCTGATGGGCATCATAACTCAGAGAAAGGGTGCTGTATTCATGCAAAGTAGGGGGGCTGTAGAAAGGCAAGTACCATTAAGTGGGGTTAAATAGGTTCTGGAGCACTCACACCCCCCTCCCATCTTCTCTGCTACCAGGCATAGTCAGGCTGCCCTTGCATGGATGGGCTCCAGGCCTGCGCTGCTGTGTATAGTCATAAGCTCCTGATACACCGCTGGAGGTAGGGAGAAGTGACCACAGGCTCTGAGGTTAAGGTGAACTTGAGAGGTCACCCAGCAAGAATGACTGAGGCCTTGGAAAGCAAAAGCTTCTCTAAACCACAGTGAGAGCTGACAGGGCCTTAGTGTGAGGATGGCTTCAGACTCCCTCACTGAAAAGTCCTATGGAATGAGTTATTTCTCACTGCAATGAGTAACAAACTCAACTTGTTTAACAGCAGGTGTGTTCCTGGTGGGCTTTAGCTGAAAGATATTGACACTTGTTCAAGTCACTCAAACTCTCTCAACCAGTATCACAATTCTGCCTGAAGATGACTAGGCCCCAGGCCCACACAATGCTCACTACTAGTTCACACACATACACATTGTATCAGAAACCATTCAGAGCCCTGGCTGGTTTGGCTCAGAGGTAGAGCGTCAGCCTGCAGACCAATGAGTTGCGGGTTCGATTCCAGCCAAGGGCACATACTTCGGTTGCGATCAGTCCCCGGCCCTGGTTGGGGTCGTGCAGCAGGCAACCAGCCAACGTGTCCCTCTCACGTCGATGTTTCTCTCTCTCTCCCTTTCTCTCTCTCTCTCTCTCTCTCTCTCTCCCCCCCCACTCTATCTGAAGATAAATAGAAAAATAGGATAATAAAAAAAGAAAGAAAGAAACCCCTCAGTAATTTAGAGGAAGAACAGTAAAATTCCTTGGGCCATCACTGGTGAGTTTCTGGACCATCTTAACAAATATGGCAGCACCCCACCCCTGCCAAGGAAGGCTTTTTACACACTGGGGAAATAAACTATCTCTGAGCTTTAGAGAAGCATGTGGAAAAGGAGACTGTTTTCCAAAATACCAGATCACAGTAGACTAATACTGTCTTTGATCCACACTGTCAGGAGTAGAAGAAAAAGAAACAACCAAAGAGAAAATATATAGGTTACGGCAAAAGTAGGTTTACAGTTGTTCATATGGAAAATAGCACAATAATTAATGAATAACAATACAAGAATAAACTCTGTGTTTTGAGTACTCACAACTGTAAACCTACTTTTGTCCCACGTTGTATGGAAGACTAAAGGGAGAACAAAGAAAGGGGGCATTTTGGCAGCGTCTGAATCCCCAGACCACTAATAGAATCATTCAATTTAACTAACTCTTGAGTTTAGACTGTCTCAAATTCTTTTTGGCACACTTACCTTATTTCCCCAACTGAATCCTAGGGCCCTGAAGCCAGTGCCACCATCCGATGAGCTGCCTCCCTTTCTAAACAAACAAACCAACAACCACAACAAAATACACAAACCTCCCCTTGATTGGAATTCCTCTTTTTTTTACCATCCCCATTTCTCTGCATCTCTTTAAAGAATAATTCAAGAGTTATTTATACTTACTATATTGATGTCTTCACTTCTTATTCTCCTGCGCTCTCTCCAAGCAGTCTTTCAAACCAAATGGCTTACAAAAACTGCTCTTGTTACATTAAACCATCATTTACTTGACATCCTAGCAACATCTGACAGTCCCTCCTTCTGAATAATGTTACCATTAGCTTTTATCATGAACACTACTGCTCTAATTTTCCTTGTTAGCTATTCCTTATCAATTTCCTTTGCTGGCTCCTTCTCCTCTTCACTAAATTTAAATGTTGTAGCACCCAAGAGTTCTGGCCTCGGTGTTCTAATTTTTCTACAATCAGTTCCTAGACCCAGGACATTAGATAGAAATGTTACTATGATTCACATACATAATGTTTAATTTTCTAGTAGCCACATTTTTAAAAAGCAAAAAGAAGCAGGCAATGTTACTTTTTTTTTTTTTAATTTCTCACTCAAGAATATTTTTCTACTTATTATCGGATAGAGAGGGAGGGAGAGACAGAGAGAAACATTAGTGTGATAGAGCCACACCAACTGGTTGCCTCCCGCATGATCCGACCAGGACCAGGGACAAACTGTAACTGAGCTAGTGCCCTTGACTGGAACTGAACCCGCAACTCATTGGTCCATGGGCCGAACTACTGAACCAAACTGGTCAGGGCATGGTGATGTTGCTTTTAACAATATTTTATTTAATTCTTCCCCAGCCGGTGTGTGTCGGTGATTCGAGAGTCAGCCCATGTACCGAAGGGTCTCAGGTTCAATTCCTGGTCAAGGGCATGTACCTGGGTTGCAGGTTCGGCCCGGTTCGGGGTGCATTCAGGAGACAACCAACTTCTCTCTCTCACCCCCACCCCTTCCACTCTCTCTAAAGAAAAAAAGTCAATAAAAAAATATCCTTGGGTGAGGATTAACAAAAATATAGTTTTTAAAAGTTAATTCAATAGAACCAAATTATTATCATTTCAACATGTAATCATTATAGAAATTTTACATTCTTTTTGTATAGTATGTCTTTGAAATCTAGGTTGTATTTTATTCTATTTATTTATTTATTTTTAAATCTAGGTTGTATTTTAAACATATAGCACATCTAGCCACATTTCAAGTGTTCAATAGACATATGTGGCTAGTGACTACCATATCCTAGATTATCTCATTCAGGCTTTATATACTACCTACATTCTGGACTCCAAAATCTTTATATCTAGACTAGACCTTTTCCCCAAACTCCATATTCCTATAACCAACTGCCCAGCCACCATCTCCATCTCACAGTGCATATCAAACTCTTGGTTCTCCCCAGACTGTCTCCCCACCACAGTTTTCCTCATCTCAGGAAATGCCATTAGCCAGATACTCAGAGTAAAATCTAGGAGTCATTGATTCTTCTATTTCCTTCCCATGCCACATTTAATCAAACAGTAAAACCTGTGATGCTTCCTTCAATAGATTTCTGTAATCCAACCATTTCTTGCCTTGTTTGAACCACCATTATCTTGTTGCTGGATTACTGCAATACTGGTTTCCCTGCTTCCATCTTTGCCTCCCTATTCTCCACACAGCAGCCACATCAGTCATGTCAGCTCACACATCCCACCCTACCCCACTCCACCCCCAGTGGCTTGCTCTCACTGTTCACAGCAAATGCCAGCTCCTTACCTTGGACCTTATGTGATTTGGCCCCATTCCAATGACCCACTGCCCACTGATCCTGCTACCCCCCTACTTTCTCCCTTCACTTCAGCCTCACTGGCCTTCTTATACTAAATTTCAACACACACCGCCCCTTTCAATCTCAGGGTTTTTGCATTTGCTGCTCCCTCTACCTGGAGGGTTCTCCCCCCACCCCGCCCCCGCACCTCAATTTAGCTGCATGGCTCACTCTTTTGTAGCATTCAAGTCAGCTCAAATATTATTTCCCAGAAAGGACCTCCATGATCATTCTAGTTAAAACTCTCCCAGTCTCTCTGGTCACATCATCCTTTATTAACATCTCATAGCATTCATCACTACTTAAAAGTTTATTCTATATTAATTTCACTACTGGTTCCTTGTCTGTCCTCCATAAGAGCAGGGACCTTGCCTAGTCTGTTCATCACATGATCTCCTAGCACCTAGAATGGCACTTGGCACATAGGAGGCACTTAAATGTTTGTTGAATGAATGCCAAAATTCAATTAAAAAAAAAAAAAAAGAGCCCTGGCCGGTTTGACTCAGTGGTTAGAGCATCGACTTGCAGTCCAGAGAGACCCAGGTTCAGTTCCTGCTAAGGGAACCAAATATGGAGTTTGTCCTGGGCCCTGGTTGAGTCTTGCGGGTGTCAGCCACTTGATGTGTCCCTTTCACGTCAATCTCTCTCTCTCTCTCTCTCTCTCTCTCTCTCTCTCTCTCTCTCTTCATCTCTCTCCCTTTCACTCTATCTGAACAAAAATAAATAAATAAATTTATAAAAAGAGACAGGGAGAATAATGTAAGAACCATCTTTTCAGTCAACAATTTCTTAGAAGTAGAGGTGTGCTATGGGAGGCAGAAGAAGACTTGTCCTGGGAGAGGAACCTCCTTGTTTCCCAACTTAGAAAGACCTGCTTCCCTCCCAGCAAGGTGGGCCTCTCCTCAAGATTATTTGCCTGTGCAGAACCAATTACTCTTGGGCCTCTCTTGTCCTTGGTGCATAGAGCCTGTTCTCGGGTGTCCTAGCCATGAGACCCTCTTGTTGTGGAGCCCCACTAAGCTGGGTTAAGCTCTGACCCTCATGGAGGAGGTTTCAGGGACACCCTGCCCCCTTTTACTTTACAGCCACCACCACTGGCATAACCTCTTTCTGTTTGTCCTCTGAGCTTTGCCTCCCACGTATCTCCTCATAAAGGGATCACTGTATTTCTTTCATGTGTCTCATTGTGGCTAATAAAAGTTTAAAGTTAATTTGTTTCTTAAGTGTACCAGGGCTCCTTAACAATGGCCTTGAGGTTGCCTCCTCTGGTCTATACTTTTATTTATGATATTCAGCAAAAACAACTGTCACCTCACTGGTATCTCAAAATAACAAGTATCAATGTTCTCTTCAAAATACCAATGTGACCATGAGCCTCCCTGTTTAAACTAGTTCATTAGCTTCCTGCTGCCTGCAAGATGAAAACCAAGTTCTTAACACTCAAATTCCCCCTGCCCTCTTCCATTCTATCAGTAGTCCACCCTCACTCCTACTCCCATGTTCTGGTCTCCCAGAATAACCAGTCCTTTACTAAATATACCATGTTTTTTCACATTCTTTGGGATCTGCACAGGCTGTCCATTTCGCCTGTAATACTACCTCCCTAGTCCCCACTTCCTTGAAATCCTACACATTCTTCAAGACCCAGCTCAAAGGTTACCGAACACGATCCATGCTTTCAGAACTTTGCACATGCCTCTGTCATAGCTGATAGCACTTTGAAGACAGGGACCATATTTTGCTTATCTGGACATCATCAGCACCTATCCTGATACCAGGCACATAGAGGTATTCATTAGGTGTTTTTATAGATGGATTAATGCAGGAGAGAAAAAGAGGGTTGAAGTGATGAGCAGGGATCTGTTGGAAAAGTAGTCCCTTTTTAAAAACATATGGCACAGCCCTGGCCGGTTTGGCTCAGTGATTAGAGCATTGGCCCACAGACCAGAGAAGCCCGGGATCAGTTTCCACTAAGGGCACGTATCTCGGTTGCAGTTTGTTCCCTGCTCTGGTTGGAGTCGTGTGGGTGGTGACCGGTTGATGTCTCTCTCACATCAATGTTTCTCTCTCTCTCTCTTCCTCCCTCTCTCCCTCCTGCTCTATCTGAACATAAATGAAAAAATATCCTCGGGTGAGGATAAAAACAAAACAAAACAAAAATAAATAAATAAAAGTATATGGAACAATTTGAGACACCCTTTCAGTAAAAGACTCCTCTGCATTAAGTCCCATGAAAAAACTAGCAAGCTGAGTAAGGAAAGAGGAAATAATGTAGGTTTTTATCCAGCAAATGATGAGAGGCCTTTGGAACCACTTCCAGGGAGTATAAAGTCATGTAATAATGGTCATCAAAAAGTGTGGTCTGACAGATACATAAAGTTTCATTATCAGTCATTATTTAAATGCTTGCTTGCTCACTCTCTCTCAACCAACCCCAAATGCTTAAGCCCCAGAGTTGCCTTTTCCTTCTCAGACTGTCTGACTTGAGGGCTCAACAAGGCCTCTAGGGAAAAGAGAAAGAGAAAGAAAGATGACAAGGGGGAAAGGCCTGTCTTCTAAGATTGTTGAAAATTTTTAGGTTCAAGGATTCAGAAGACTGCTTGACAACTTTGCTGCCTTCCCAGAGTGAGGAATGCTAATGGAAAGCAGATGGCCTCATTTGAAAACAATCTGATAGGATGAAATACTTTTCATAGAGTCTGTGGTAGGCAGAATTCTAAGATGGCCCCCAAGATTGTTGCCCCTCCCCCAGTGTGCATGCCCTACAAATCCCCACCCAGTGAGTGTGGGTGGGCCTGGCCTAATGAGGTGAGCTCTTTTAAAAGAGTGCCTAGTGGTCAGATATAGAATTCAGAGAGATTTGAAACTACAGAAGATACTCTTCTGTTGGACTTAAGAGAACAAACTATCAGGTTGTAGAGACGAGCAAGTAGCAAGGAATGGCAGGTAGCCTCTAGTAGCTGAGGGCAAGCCTTGGTTGATAGCTATCAAAAAAGCAGAGATCTCAACCCTACAACCTCAAAAATTTGAATTGTGACAATAAGTCAGTTTGGAAGAAAACCTGGAACCTCAGATGAACCTTCATTTCTCAGGGATACACTGATTTCAGCCTTGTAAGACCCTGAGCAGAGGATTCGGCTGTACCATGCCTGGACTCTTAACTCATGGAAACTGAGAGATAATTTGTGCTGTAGTAAGACAATAAAATTTTTGAAATTTGTTACACAGCAATGGAAAACAAGTACAAGTCCTCCAGGCCCCAACTCTAATAGAGGAAGAAGCCAAAAGTGGGGCAGGTTTGGAACCCTATAAGCTGCAACCTTGATGAGAAGCCAATGAGGGTATTGTTGGCTCCCTTCCCCCAGCACACTCTGCCACAAACACCTCTTTTTGAAGAACGTGAGTTGCCACTCTTTCAAGCGAGTTGACAGCTAAGCAGGTCAAGCTCTGCCAAAATGTTAGAATATGCAAAAGCCTCCTGAAAGCTCACTTTGTTTGAGATGGCTTTCCCTATCCACACAAGAATATCTCCAACCCCTTCCAAATATTGCTGTACTCCTCAACCAGGGTGTGTGTATTTGCCAATCAGTGGATGAAGAGTCCTGGAGTTGATCATTCTGAGGCATAGCAGGGATGAGAGAATGATGGCAAACGCCTTCCTCCTTGAAACCACCTAGCCAGTTATAGAGGAAATGTCTGCTGCCAGGAAGCCAACTCATTGAGGAACCTGAGCTTCTCCCAGAAATGAAAATACCAGTAAGGGCCCCTGTTCCCTTTATTAATTGTAAAATAAGCTAGCCTCCAGAGCAGAGGAGCCTGTGATCACCCCCCCCTTCTTCTTTTCCTTGCATGAAGTTAGCAGGAGGGCACCAGAGGTTCAGCCAGTTCTTGGACTCACACAGTGAGCTCCGGAAGTCCCACTCCATGAGCCCACCAGCAATCAGGATGGCTCTGATGTGGACAGTTACTCCACTGATTGGCAGAGTTCATTTGGGGTGGTGGGGGTTTGATATCGAGTTCCACTTATGGTACAACTGCTTCCATGCAAAAATCAGGGCTTTCTGAGGTAGTCGACATTAACCAGCATTTTCCCAGCAGGAGCCAAGAGAAGCAGCAGCAGCTCTTAGCAGGCTTGAGACCAACGAGTTTGCTCTAGAACTTATATTTTCATATGCTCCTAGGAGTAGATGTGAGTGTCCTCATGGTATCCTGGATAGAGGAGACCAATCTTGATGGTCATTTATCCTGGCTCCTTGAGTCTTGATAGTGATCTACTCAAAGCAATAACTGTAACATGGCTTTGGTGGCAAGTTATTTGAAAACACATCTTCAGCAAATTGTGCAAAGCCAATCCTCAAAATGCCCATGGGTGTCAGTAAGAAGACTTACATGGAATACAGGGTAACTTCTCTACATTCAATACCTTCACTGATGGGTATTTGACCACCAAAAGGATCAAACAGATGCCCAAACATATTCTAGGGGACTCCTGCCTCAGATACCTGTTCTAGAGTAATTGTCACCCAGGCTTTTCACCTGCTCTAGGAGGCCAGAGAAAAACAAAAGCCCACCACTCTTCACTTCCTTGCCACAGGGAAGCCCATTTCAGGAATATCTCTTAACACCCTGATCATCATCCAGGGACCCTGGCTTTGTCCTGGAGACTGGAGGCAAACTCAAAAGGCTAGGTTGTCTTGACTGTAAGACTGCTCAAAATTTCAGTGGCAATATATCCAACTACTAGAAGAAAAGAGCAAAATGAAAAGATCTACTCTTTATCTTAGGGAAGCAGCTGCAACAGCCACACTAGCGGCCGCTTCTCCTATTCCTCCTTCTACTTTTTCCTTCTTCAGAGCTTCCATTTAAAAGATCTTTAGCTTTGCCTCCAGTTCTGTTTTCCCTTTCTCCCCATTGCACCTCAACCCCAGAATAAACTAGTAGAAGTACAGAAAGACCCAACTTGTGCTACCCCTAACAACTTAGATCCTGGGCAGGGTTAAAAATTCAGAAATTAGCCTAAAAGGTTCCTTCTGCCATCTCTCTAGCAGCCTCAAAGAGCCTTGCCAATGGGGAGTCCTATTCTGTCTTGTCAATTTATATGCCCTATGATTAAAAGAGCTCTTCTTGCAAACAGGGGCAATTAATATTATGCAATTAATAAAATGAGTGAAATGGCTCAGTCTTTATTCTGTGCCAGACAGGCACTGTAAAAATGGGTTTACACTTATTGTTTCATTGAATCTTCACAAGAGCCCTACAAAGGTAGGCATAGGCATTGTAATTTTTTTATTTTTATTCCCATTTCCCAGATGAGGAAACTGAGTCTCACTGGAATTAGGTAATCAACACAATGTCATGCAAATAATAGAGCTAATACTCAAATCTAATTCTGGAGAATTGTAGAGCTTATGATTCTACCATTACACTCTTTCCCTCTTAAGTTGGCAAAATCTGGCAAGTATTAACTCTCCTGCCACAAAGAATGTCACACACTGGACTATATTATCTGACCTGAAAATAGGATATCTGACTAAGCCATTATCAGTCTCTAATATATTTGCAAAGATTCCTTGGTCATTTTAACAATGAAGAGTCCTGCCCAAAACGGCTCACTGGGCACATATATTGTGATGAAAGATCACATAGTATTCAAGGGGCCCCTCCAGTAGCCAGGCTGACTGAGGGTACTATCAAGGGGAGCAGGAAGCATGAGGACCCGGGTCTCAAGAGAGAGCCAGAATTCAGTTGAGGAGCCTTAAAGATGGATTTCACAACTTTAAAAGTGTGTGTTTGGTGTCAAGAGCTCTGTACTCAAACTCTCCACCAGCTCTCAAGTCTATCTCAAGCAGAGTATTGGAGGCTTTTTATTTTCTCATGTATTTGTTGTGGTTGCTGTTATTACTGCTCTTAGCAGTCAATAACCCATCAATTGAGGACTTTGGGGTGGAAAATCTCCAAGGAGGGGAAAAACGGCAAAAGAAGAATACGGGCAGGGGCGTGGTGCTGGTGCAAGGTGTGTGAATTCTATGTGGCTGATTAGATGCTGCAGGCTATGACACAGGTGTTTCCTGACCTTAGAATTTAAAAGGAGATACCAGCAGCCCAGCCATTACCTGGCAGGAGAGAAAGGAGAGATAAAGGAGGCAGCTGCCTATCTGGAGGTATAAGAGTTATCCAAAGTTTTTCTGGTGCCCAAGTTTCTCTCTTTACCTCAGCCACGGAATTGCCCTCTCTTTCTATGTTGCCTAAAATACTCACCATTAGAATCATTCCCCTTCTACCAGACAACAAAGTCAGAACATTATTTCCCAGAGCATTATTTCTTCATGCCAACCTACTTTGTGATCAGACCAATTTTAGTGCTATTGAGGCAATTACAAAAGAAAGCAGTTAACATTTCTGGGACATGTAATATGTGCAGACACTGTTTGAAGTGTTTTGTATACATCATCTCATATAGTCCTCACAACAATCCTCTGAGGTAGGTACTATTTGTTATTACTCTTTCCCCTTTTTGTAGATGAGACAAGTACAAAACTAAGTAACTGCCCAGGGTCACACGGAAGTACATGGTGAAGGCAGGATTTGGACCAAGGCAATTTGACTCCAGAGCCCATAAGTGTTACACTAAAATCACCCACCCCCTAAGGACAATAATAATAATACACATGAAAACTGTATATGGGAAGGGCCTATAGGCCACAAGATCATAGAACAGGAAGCTGGAGTGTGTTGCTCACATGTGTGGTATAGGAGATCAGGGGGCAGAAATGAGGCAGAGGGCAAAAGTAAGCCAGAAGTGTGTCCAAAATACATTGCAAAAAAAAAAAAAAAAAATGTAAAGCCAAGTTGGTCAGAGAGCAGCAAAGCAAGGCTAGAAATCTGAGACCTAGATATAAATGAGGCCAAAGAACAAGGGAAGGTGAGAATGAAGAAAAACAGCGGATGGGAGAATTGGGGGATAGGAGACAATCTAGCCACAGGAGGTCCTAAAGGGTTTTTTTGTGGGTGGCTCCATTTAAAGCAGCAAAAGGGAATAAAAGTGACCTCTTGGTGCAGGCTAAAATAATCTTAAAAGGCCTGGTAGAGGAAGCCCACCTTAAGATGGGTCATTTGTTAGGAAAGAAAGTTTACTCAACTTGAGGACTGAGGCACTGAAAATCAGCATAGGTGAGCTGGGGATGAGGCAGAGAGGACAGATGACAGCCACAAACCATGGGTGACCAGGAAGAGCCTAAGGACTCTACCTGGAATTGTTTTCTTGAGGCAATGAGGTATGGGTGGCATCTGGCTCGCTTACATCCCTTTTGTCCAGGGTCAAGCCTGTTTTCACACCTGACTCTTGTATCTCTTTTGGTCCACTGCCTAGAAAGGAAGTTTCTGGAGAAGGACACAGGAAGGAGGCTCCAAGACAAGGGATACCAGATAGCAATGGATTGGAACATGGAGTGCTCACGGCCTGGGGTTAGATAAGACAGCAAGAGGTCAGAGAAAGAGAGACTCCCTGAAAGAGGGCCTGAAACTGGGCAAGGCTGGAAGACAGCTAGTAGGAGGGGGAGAAAGGCCCAGATCGCCAAGGGCAGAAAGAAGATTCCTGAAGCCTTCAAGGGGACCAATCCAACTTTTGGAAATTTGACACCTCAGTTCTGCTATTAATTAGCTGTGAAGCCTCAGACACACCAAGTCCTTTCTCTAAGCCTCAGTTTTCCTCACCTAAGAACTAAGGCATTGGACTAGACTTGGAGCCCAAGCTTCCTTTTAGCCTGGGCATTCTAGGATTCTGTGAGTCACTGGGGCAATCTTTCAAAGTTCCCAGTTCGTCCCCAGAGAGGCCAGACTTTGCAGAGGCCCACCACAAGCCCTGCTTGAGTTGGCCAACAGGGGACTAGCCTTCAGAAGCCTACCAGTATTTTTAGAAAACTCTTCTACTTTCAGATCATTTAGAAACCTAAGCTATTTTTCCCATTTAAGAAATGCACAGGGTTTCAGGAGATTTGACTTAGAATTAATCCCTCTCATTCTTTCTTCCCTTTCAAAAGCAATTAAAAAAATAAAACCTTCAATTCAGCAGTTCATCCTTGTCAGAAAACGAACTACCTCATCCCAGAGATTTTTCTCCTTCCTCTAACTCTTAATGAGCAAGCAGGCACTTCTGCATTAAATAAGGTCTTTGGATCACTGATATTTGGCTTCTGAAACCACAGGCACAGAAGAAATAAACATTCTTCACATGTAAAAGTAAAATTATGTCCTTCAAAAATAAATGATGGAGGTTTAATGGGGATATTTTTCCCACCTGATTCCTTTAAAGGGCTTCTAGAAATCCTGTCCAACTATCACAAATGAGTGGTAAACTAATGTAGAAACCTCTGTCCATATGCTTTATGCAAATTCAGGAAACTAGACTTTTCCTGCCTTATCTATACTGGGTCTTTTACTGCCCAGGACCTTTTACTTTCCCCAACCCCCATGGGTCTCAGAAGTCTCCCTTTTACTTACTTTCCTCTTCATTTTTCTAGGACACTTGGGCTTATGGGAAGGGGAGATCTAAATGAAAGGTTGGTAACATATCCCACAGTTTATCAGATGGGCTAGTCCTTAGCACATGAGGTTCCCAGGACGAGAAGTAAGACCTTGTTGATATAAAAGTACAACATGATTTTACCAGTTTTTAGTAGCAATCTTTTCTGAAATAACAGTGCCTACATTTGTTGCCTTAAAAAAAAAATCTGTATCTAGATTTTCCCATGTTTGTATCTCTTCTTTTCCTCCTCTTTTTTTTTCCATTCTCCATTTTGAACATCTCCCTTATATGCTATTGTAGATAGCTGCATTATACTGTTATAATTTGTTGTGTTTGTAATAAGGGATACAATTCCAAATGTTCAGATTAGATGAGTAAAATGTTTTGTTTCTACTACCAAAAACTCAAAGAAGTCATTTTAATAATATGGGGCCCTTTGTTAAATGTTTCCCATTTAGCCTTGGCTCCGATAGATAAAACTGTTTCTCTCCCTATCAGGCTCTGAGTCTTCTGAAGACTAGAACCTCCAACTAATGAAGATCATCACAGGCTGTGTGACCTTGGACAACTCATGTGATTTCTTTATGCCTCAGTTTCCTTATCCATAAAATGAACCTGGCTCCCTCCTCCCAAGGATGAAGGAGGTAGAACCTGCTCCCTCCTCCCAAGGATGAAGGAGGTATGAAGGTCACAATATTATGTCCTTTTACAGTGTTTTTGATTCTCTGATCCAGTAGTTTCTAAGCAGATGTTCCTTTGTCATAGAAAGAGAAATCTGGCACCTTGACCATCTGAAGAGGAAGAATAGTTGCAAAAGGGTTAGGCTATGGAGTTGGACAAATCTAGGTTTGACTTCTGGCTTTTGTCAATTACTAACCTGTGATCTTGGAAAAGTCACTGAACTGTTCAAATCCTAAATTCCCTTATCTGTTAAGTGGGGCGAAGAGTAGTACCTCCATCATAGGCTAACTGTGAAGTCTCATTCACTTAATAACTATTTGTTGAGTACCAACTATGTGATAAGAGATCAGAATAGTGATAAAAAAAAGGGAGGCTCTGCTCTTACTAACAATTTTATGAACTAACTCATATAGAGCTATTGGCACAGAGTGTAACAAATAGAAAGCACTCAATACATGTTATTAGCTATTATCACTACTACTGTCCCATGGTGTTAATGACCTATGTCTTCTGTTTTTCATCGGTTTCTCAAAAGTATAAGATGAGACTTCTTCCAGTTATCCATATTGTCTCCAGGAGTCCCCTGGTGAGCAACCGCTTTGTAAATGGCTATCTGCATTGAGGGCTGGGGCCCATGGCTGTGTGAGGGCAAAGTCAATTGGATCCAGCCCTTTGCTCCTTAGCTGCCACTGGGATCAACTGGCCACAGACACGGCTTGAGTTTAAATTTCACATGCCTGGGAAACCCACTGTCTCCAGAAAGCCTCTCTCTGGGCACAGAGTATGATAACTACTTATGGGAAACTCCCAAGTCCAAGTGAAGCTGCTCAGGCTCCTCATTAACACTATATTTGTGGCTAACTCAGAACGTTGTGCTTTATCTTCCATCCTAGTCTGTCCATAAACAGTTCAGACTGCTCTTCTAGACATGGTAGTGGCACCAAATGAGAATCTTTTTTCCCCCTTTCCTCTTCTCAAGAAAGAATTATATGGTTTTGCCATACCATCAGCAGAAACTTTTGTTTCCTTTTTTCATCCCAAATATAAATAGGATTATGACAGATTAATTGGTTAAAAGTTGTTCTTTTTTTATCAGCATTAGGTGGCAAAGAACTCACGTTTAGCAGTCTATATCTCTCTCGGTTACTTGACTTAATCCATATGACAACCCTGTGAGGAATCATTATTTTCATTTTACAGACGAGACAACTAAGGCTCAAAAAGGTGAAAGCATTCACTCATGGCCTTACAGCTTGTAAGTAACACTGTGAGGATTCAAACCCATGTCTGACTCCAAAGCCCCATGCTCTTTTCATTACATGGTACCAAATATTTTCAGCATGTGTACATGTGTATCTCTCAGGCCAAACACTATGCTGGGTGGCTAAGCCCTGGGGCAGTATGGCCTTTGATAGCACACTATAAGCTGCTGGGAGGGGCCCTCTTCTCTCCCAGTGCACTAGATGCCTTGCTCCTTGATTAGCAGCCTGGGAGCCAGGCTGATCCCAAATGCCAAGCATCCTCAAAGTGGTGCCTGTGCTCTCCTGCCACACTACTGTCTGAATGAACAGAGGCGGACCTGACATTGTGAAAAACTCCTGGCTTCCTGCTGCTCTCCAACACAATCTTCCCAATTCAGGCACTCTCATTCTGAATTTAAGACAATTCTACCAAGGCAGAACTTTTGCACTAAATCTAAATAATGCATTCTTGTGTGCCAATTCAGAACATAAACCTCACACTTATAGAGAGCTTTTCCCTCTTCAAAACTCTTCTACAACCATTTGACTCTCCCAGCAATTCTGTGATATAGTTAGGAAGTTGCAATATTATGATTATCATTTTTATTATTACTTCCATTTTACAGATGAGAAAATCAAGGTTCAAAGAAGCATGGGAACATGCCTATGGTAATACTATGAGGGCTGAGAGTTAGGACTCTACCTTTGAAGTGGCCTTTAAATAATATCTCATGGGAGGTCTCCTTTGTAAGCCCTGCTAAAGCCACATTTACATGATGACAACTACTATACTAATCACAAACCTCTGGCAATAATTATTACCATATTTTAAATGCTTACTGTGTTGGTCACTTTGCTACATGGTTTATTTCTCATGCAACATTTCATTAGATATTCATAATTCTCTGAGGAGTAGGTCCCATTATTACTCCCACTTTACAGATGAGGAAACTGAGGCTCAGAAGGCTTAGATTACATACTCAGGACCATAAAGATAGGAATAGGTAGACTGTAAACACAAATCTAAGACTGTCTGATCCCAGAACCATGTTCCACTAGACTGCAGTGCCTCTAAAGTTGAGTACTATATGGAAGCCACTAGGCACACATGACTATTTAACTTTAAATTAATTTAAATGAAATTAAATTAAAAGCCAGCTACTGCCCTGGCCAGATGTCTCAGTTAGTTGGAGCATTGTCTCATGCACCAAAATGCTCTGGGTTCGATTCCCAGTCAGGGCACATACCTAGGCTGCAGATTTGATTCTCAGTCAGGGCACATGCAGGACACAACCAATCAATGTTTCTCTCTCATAACGATGTTCCTCTCTTACTCTTTCTCTCTCCCTTCCTTTCTCTCTAAAATCAATTAACATATCCTCGTGTGAGAATAAAGAAAATAAAAAAAAAATTTTAAGCCAGCTCCTCAGTCACACTAGTTGCACTGTAAGTGCTCAATAACCACACATGGCTAAGAGACTCTCTTACTGAACAGTACAGACAGAGAACACCACAGAAACTTCCATCACAACAGCATCTTCTATTGAATAGTGCAGATCTAAACACTTAAGGGTAGTCCTCCTCAGACTTCTACTTTGGTAAAATGTTTGTTTAAGACAGAGTTTCTCAATCTTGACACTACTGACATGTGGGGCTAGACAATTCTTTGTTGTTAAGGGCTCTCTTCCAGTGCATTGTAGGAAGAGCCTACATGTTGAGCAGCACCCCTGGCCTCTACCCACTAGATGTCAGTAGCACACCTTCTCTCTAGTTTTGATAACAAAAAATGTCTCCAGGCATTGCCAAAAGCCCCACACCCCTGCTGAGAATCTCTAGGTTAAGGTTAGCATGTGCACTTGAAGTACTCAAACAGCAAATCTTTGCAGTTCCTAAAACTGGCCTTTTGAAAGCAATTTATTGCTTCTAGTAAATCATAGTTTACAGCAATTCACATTAACTGAGTGGGGTTTTTTGTTTTTAATATGTTTTTATTGATTTTTTAGAGAGAGGAAGGGAGAGAAAGATAGAAACATTGATGTGAGAGTGAAATATCTATTTGCTGCCTCCTGCACACCCCGTACTAAGGACTGAGCCTGCAACATGGACATGTGCCTAGACCGGGAATTCCAACTGGGACTTCTCAGTCCATAGAACGACACTCAATCCACTGAGCCACACCGGTTGGACTAAATGGGTGGTTTTAATAACTATTAAGGATTTCATGAAAGAATAAAAACCATTTAAAGCAGCAGAATGAGCCCTGGCCAGTGTGACTCAGTTGGTTGGAGTGTTGTCCCGTGCACCAAAAGGTGGCAGATTCAATTCCTGGTCAGGGCACATACCCAGGTTTTGAGTTCGATTGATGTTTCTCTCCCTCCCTCTCTCTCTTCATCTCTCTAAAATCGATTTTTAAACAATGACAATTTTTGACACTAAAAGATAATTTAAAAAATAGGAAAATAAATAAAGCCTCAGAATGAGGCCCTGGCTAGGTAGCTCAGTTGGAAAGCATCATCCCAATACATCAAGGTTGCAGGTTTGATCCTGGGTTAGGGTACATACAAGAATCAACCAATGAATGCATATATAAGTGGAACAACAAATAAATCTTTCAATCTCTCTCTCTTCCCTCTCAAATTAATGTTAAAAATTTAAAGCAGCAGAATGAGAGTGAAGATGCTGAGGGATTACTCTAATATACAATTAGCTGCCCAAATTTCCTATCCATTAACTATAACTATGAAATTGTGAAAGGAGGATAAAAAATGAATTGGTTTATTGAATGTTAAAGTAGAAAATAAATTAGTAAATGACAGGAGCAACCAAATCATATACATTTTGGCTACTAATTTCTAGAAATAACAAACAACAAAAAATTATGCTACTTCAGAAACTGGGGGAAGAATCCCCAGAACTGCTACAGTTGGCCCAACAGAAAATGGGCTTTTAAAAGATTCAAGAGAAACTAATGTAAACTTTCCCATCTAAAATGCTTGAAATTTTGGTTTCTAATGAAATGATATAGGTTTCTACATTTTAATACATTCTCAAGGAAACTAAACCTCCCCACAACATATGGAACACTTTTTCCAATGTTGCTCAAGACCAAATAAAACCTGTCAACTACATCTTCAAAAAAATCTCTAAAAGATTTTAAAACCATTCCCCCCAAATGAATTTTTACAAAGAGTTAAATATTTTAACTATGTGATAGTCAAGAGACAAACTTTTGCCCAGCCAATGTGGCTCAGTGGATTGAGTGTTGTCCCATGCACAGAGAGGTCGCCGGTTCGATTCCCAGTCAGGGCACATGCCCGGGTTGCAGGTTTGAACCCCCGTGTGGGGCATTCAGGAGGCAGCTGACCGATATTTCTCTCTCATGGATCTCTCTTCCCCTCTCCCTTTCTCTCTATCTAAAAAATCAATAAAAAATATATTAATTTATAAAAAGAGACACACTTTTGGTAAACTGCTAAATATGGCAAGTAGTTTATTCAAAAAGTTTCCCAAAGGCGGCCTTCCCACTCACCTTCCTTCACCCTACCCTTTGCAAAAGGTGAGACTGGGGGCCTGGGACAGTGCTGCCTCCTGGAGGACATCTGCCATTCCATCTGCTGTCCTAGAGTGCTTTAATGGAATGGAAAGTACTTTGAACAAAAACCACAGGGTGGATGCAGGTTAGCAAAATGCAGTAACCAGTCTGGGCCCCTGGCCAGGGAACTGGAGTTAACAGCCTTTCTTCTAAAACTAGAAGGAAAACAAACAAACAAACAAGCAAAAAGGGAAGATGGGAAAAAGAAAAGCAAGTGAAGTGCCACCGGGATCTCTAAAGACTACATTTAATGCTCTTAATTACAATGAGGAGTGGAAGTTGGGTCTGAGCTGATAGATACAGCTACATATTTCTGATGCTCTCTGCTAGCCTACATTTGCCTTCCCCAACTGGAAGATCATACAAGGTCAGGCTTCATGGTCATCATTGATCACTGGGTGCAGGTAGGCCTCAGGTTCAGGAGAACAGGTTGCAGATAGGGTGGTGAGACTGTTGGCCACTGGTGGTTCCTGCAGGGTTGGAACTCCTCCAGTATCTGGGTGCCAGGGGCTACCTAGGGCCAAGAAAGAATGCATGGGCCCCTTGAGCACCAGCAACTGGAACTCATAAAAAGTCAGTATTTGTGGCCTCTAATCTCAGATAGCAGGCCACACTGCTTTTATTTGGGGGCAGGGGAGCATCAAGGAAGTTTCACAGCCAAGAGGAGCAGGTTAGAACATCATTTATAATGGTTCTTCCCTGGTAAGGTGTCAAGTGTCTGTTGCAGAAGTGCTCAGCCCTGCCTTCCTGAATCCTATTCTTAGAGTTGGAAAAACTGGTTAGCATGATGTGAGGGGCCCACCAACCTAGAAAGCTCCCCCAAATGACCACCAAGCATCACAGTGACACAAAAGCATCCAGGACTTATTGATATACACATTGTCTTATCATCACAGGTCAATTTAACTAAGAGAGCCCCTGTACCACAGGATGGCAATGTATTAGTCAAGGGGAAGTCCACAGCTTAGGATGCCAGAGGCTTGAGAAGATAGGCTTGGAGAGAAGGGCCAGGTTCAGACCCAGAACACCTGGAGTGGAAAGGGTGCTGAAATGGGAAAGGGGTTATAAAAGGAGATTAGGGGGTTGCCGAAAGCAAAGTTGCCTTAGCTCACTATCTTGCCTTGGGCTGAATACACATCTGCAGCAGTCCCAGCCACAGTATTCCGTGATGCAGGTTTTTGGTCCTTTGCTCAGAGGATGATCTTTCCTTTATCCCAGGCTATACAGTTCTACACTGGAAGGCAGGGTACTCAAGATTCTAATCTTGCAATTGTCATTGACTCTGTCACCCATGGAGAATTAGTTAACATCTTTGGGATACAGTTTCCTCACTCTTAAAATGAAGACATTTTTATCCATCCCACCACTACAAGATCTTGTCTGGTCAAAAAAGTTATTTTGCTTTTCCTTCATCTCATATACTTGCACAAAATAGTATCACATAATTCAAGACTACTACTATTTTCCCCCTTCTACTAATAAGGGTATTCATTGATCCCATGACAGTTATTCTGTCACCTGCTGTCACTCTTTGTCTATCAAAATAATAGAACTTAATAGCTAGTTATCTTAAGTAAGCACTACATCTACAATAACCTGCTCCAAATTTAAACACCAAAACTGGTACCCTAGCAACTCACTTGATTAGAGCAAGGTGCCAATGAGACCAGTGGAATAGAGACAAGGCCTACAAGGATATGTGTGGCTCTGAATACCACACATATTATCAGTATTCCCTTATCTGTGGTTTTGCTGGGGTTTTTTTACATCCTCAGTTGAGGATGTGTTTACTGACTTTAGAGAAAGAGGAACCATGGAAGGAAAGGAGGGAGAGAGAGAGAGAGAGACAGAAACATCAATGTGAGAGAGAAAGAACGATTGGTTGCCTCTCGTATACACCGCGTATACAACCGGGGATTGAACCTGCAACCTAAGTATGTGCCCTGACCGGGAATCAAACCCAAAACCTTTTGATATATGGGACAACAACCAACTGAGCCAAACCAGCCAATGTCCATGGTTTTGCTTTTTGTGGTTTTACTTACCCACAGTCAACCAAGGTCTGAAAATATTAAAAGAAAAATTTCAGAAATAAACAATTCATAAGTTTTAAATCACTCGCTGTTCTCAGTGATAAAATCACTGTGCAGTTCTGCTTCATCCCTCCTGGGACATGAATCATCTTTGTCCTGTATATCCACACTGTATACACAATCTGCCCATTAGTCACTCACCATCTTGGTTATCAGACTGACTGTAGTGATTGTGTTCAAGTAATGCTTATTTTAATTAATAATAACCTCCCAAACTACTCACATTACTTTTAATACAGTATATTGTTGTAAATGTTCTATTTTACTTTTACGCCCATTATAAATTAAACTTTATCATAGGTATGTATGTAAAGGGAAAAACCTAGTATATGCTGGATTTCAGGCAATGGGGTCTTGGAACACATCCCCTGTGGATAAGGGGAGGCTTTTGTATACCCATTTCCACCACTGGTCAAACATCTACAACTCATATACTAAATGTATACAGTCGTCCATCGCCACTTCAAGCTATGACTTTCCTGGCTTCACTCTATCGCGGTTTTTTCAAACATATTCATCAAAAAGTTGATCAAGACAGTGAAAATGATGCAGCATGCGCTCGGTTGTCTGAGTCAATTATACAACCCTGTATTACAATTAAAATTAAGATTACTGGCCCTGGCCGGTTTGGCTCAGCGGTTAGAGCGTCGGCCTGTGGTCCTGAGAGACCAGCGTTCGGTTCCGCTAAGGGCGCGTACCTCGGTTGCAGTTTGTCCCCGGCCCTGGTCGGTTGTGTGGGTGGAAGCCACTCGATGTGTTCCTTTCACATCGATGTTTCTCTCTCTCTCTCTCTCTGTTCCTCTCTCTCCCTCCCACTCTACCTGAACAAAAAATGGAAAAATGTCCTTGGGTGAGGATAAAAAAAAAAAAAAAATTACTGTACGTAGGGACTGTAGACCTATGTATTCGAACGCCCCAGGAATCCTTCAACGCCAGGTGCAACCGCTAGAGTCTGGAACAGATTAACCGCTATAAAGAGGGACGACTGGACACCTATATATAACATTTAAAATACAATTGTGATCTGAAAAGGAAACTATGAACCAACCCTGTGTTTTCACCGAAATTCAACTTTCAAGGCCTACTGGGGTTACTTGAAAGGGTGCAACCCTCCTGATTTGGCTAGGTTGTGATTCTAGGAACCCCCTGTGGGAGGTGTTGGTGGGGATGGAGGATGGGAAATAAAAGAAAACAAAAGTTTGCATGGGGAGCCATGAATGTTTGAGCAGCAAGATTTCCCTTCTGGTCTTCCTCTTTGACTACCCCCTGGAGCCCTGAAAAAAGCTCGGAGAAGAGGACCTAACACCCTATCAATAACTGATGACTGCTCATTGTACAGCTTGGAATAAATTTATAAAATTAAGATAACTCAAAAAATGTAAGGTGATTTTCTCCACTCATTCAAATCCTCCTCCCTCGTTTCATCCTTTTCTCTTCCTTGCTCTCCTCTCTCCCTATTTTTGCCCTCAGCCTTCCTTACCCCTTTCTATATATTTTTAATCACACTGGCTGCTAACTGGTGCAAGAACAAAGTGTTTCGGTGCAACTGAAACACATTGTTTAACTGAATTGTTACTGTGAACGTTGTTTTAATAGTTTCATAGTCAATGAAATTAGCTTTGTAAAACCCAGGTTTGTGGGATGCTCTATTTGAAAATGATGTAGGCTAGGAACCTATAGCTTTTTCCCAGACTCTCTTCCCTAGCCCATCTAGTCATATAAACATGCTCCTTCCTCTGTGCAGTTCTCCCTTCTTAGACTCTTGAGCCATTCTTTACAAACTTGGGAAAGACTGAAGGAGTACCAAAAAAGTACCCCTTGCACCACGATGCGCAGGAAAGGTAACGCCGGGAACAACTGGGTATTTTAACATCAGGAACTGAGCGTCCACTAAATTTTGCCTTTGGTGCTCCTCTCCTTGCCTTGGCAAGTAAATTAATCAACAACTGCAACAGTCTTGGGAGGACTCCCCACCTGTCCCGCCTGCCCAGTCTGGTCCCCTCCTTTGCTGGGATACCGGTGAGCCAGGTAGGGGCGGCGGCGGGAAGGAAAAACCCTGAAAGTCAGGAGCTGCACGGCATCCAGCCGCCCCGCAAGGCTTCCTTGGCCACCGAGGCCTGGAAGCCCGCGCCCCGCCACTTTCCCACGCACACGCACGCACACCTGTGCGAGTCCTCCCGGAGCGTCCCACCTCCAACCCGTGGGTGCGACACAGAGAATTCGAACCCTGGATCCCCTTCCTACCCGCCGCCCAGACCGGGGTGGCTTCCCGCTGCCCTTCTTGCCGGTGGGCTCCCAGCTTGGACAGGTGGAGGTCGACGCACCCGCGACCGATGCTCTGCCACCCTCCACTCCGTGGAGTCCAGTTGGAGCCCTCACAGCACCCGCCACTTACTCTGGAATCTTCAGACAACCATAGAATCCAGCCATGCTGGAGCCGGCGTCGGGTCACGAGCCTCTCCTGCTGGGGTTTATAGGAGCCGGCACTACGGGAGAACCGGTGGGGATGCCGCGTGCGGAGAGCCCCGTACGCGCAGCGATCACACGCACGCAGCTTCAAACCAGCCGGCCGATGTAACAACCAGCCAAATGAAGTTTCTTTTTCCGAGGCCTCCCGCTGTCTTCTGAACTAGGTCCAAAGAGGGCTGGGCTAGTTCCTTACATGGTTAGAACAGTTAACTCCCCCTTTCCCTCCTGCCTCCAACTTCCCGCGACCACAGTATCCTCGGTGCAAAATACCAGATGCTCTTTCTTAGGATTTCTGTATCCTTCAGGCTAACGAATGTGAGGAGGAGTTTGGAGGGGAAGAAGTCTTAATGAGTTAGTAGAGACTTTTACTGGAGCAGAGAGGACCACTCCACAGCTTTGGGAAGCAAATGTAAATTAGTCGCTTTCAGGCATTTTTTTATTCTGCAGGCTGTGGGGGGAACACAAAGGGGGTGGGGGGAGGGAAAGCCAGAAAGGAGATTTAAATAGCAAGGCTGCAAGCATTACCACCTCAGTGCGAACACTATTTTTGACCCGTCTAAATTGTTTTGCTTAATCCCAAGGGAAACGATTTACTTTTTAAACAAGTCTGGAGAATAAAAAATAAAGTAAAAACCACCAAGAATGTCCTTAAAGCTGTGAAAGAAATGTGAATGCTCTATCAGTGATCATGTATACACAGTGGATCTCAGTTATGACTTGGATTCAGTGATGTTGCTGATCACATTGTGTCTGCAGAAAACCGAAAGAACAGGAGAGAATAAAAGTGTGACCTAATGCTGGCTGCCTGGAAGATCCAAAAGGGCATCTTTCCCAATGCCAGTCCCTGCCCTAGCATATGAGATGCAGAGATTTGCAACATTTTGATTTTTTAAGTGTCTAGTGAGAATGTGAAAAGAAAAGCAAAGCAAATGCAGATGCAGAGAAATCAGGGTTTTAAAAGATCTGAAAAAAAGATAAATAAAAAGGTCAAGGTTTCTCCAGGGCAGGCAGGAGGTGGGGGGCAGTCATTAAATACCACAGACCCAGACCTGATCCCACAGCCTTTCTAAGTATGGCTTCCTTGAATAAAAAGAAGGAAGAAAGCCAGATTGGGGCCCCTTCCGGGGCTGGGGGTGGGGGTGGGAGTAGGGGTGGAGGGGGTCTTGGCCAATCTGTAAAAGAGGGCTTGCTTTCCTTCTTTAGTGAACAATAGTCAGCACCCTGCTTCTGGAATTTTATTGGATGAGTAGACCTAGGACTAGGTTTACATTGTAGATATTGAATCCTGACCTGTGGCTACTATTTCTAGCTAGAATCTATTGTCATTTCTCTATTCATATGTGGCTTACCCATTTAGTGGATTTTTTTTTTTTTTTTGCAATTATGTTTTAATCAAAGCATAACTTCTGGGGTGCCTACCCCAGAAAGTGGTTAGGAAAGACCAATTATTTTTATTGATTTTAGAAAGGGAGAGAAAGATTGAGAGAGAGAGAGAGTCATCAATGTGAGAGAAAAACAGCCATTGGTTGCCTCTTGTACACACCCCAACCAGGGGACCAAAGATCGAATCCACAACCTGGGTATGCTATGTGCCCTAACTGGGCATCAAACTTGAGACTCTTCTGTGCACCAGACAATGCTCCAACCAACTGAGCCACACTGGCTAGGGCAGGAAAGACTGATTTTAATATTGGCCAGAGAAGAAATTAATTAGGAAGGCAAATCTGTGTCATTCCCCTTCCACCCAAATAGAACACACATGAAATTTGTTTTTTGATTATGCATGTTTTGTGCTTATTTGGCCAACTCCTTTCTTTCATTGCTATGAATAATCAGCAGTAGAAAGTCCACAGAAAATTCAGCCTGCAGTTCTCAGACTATACTGATGGCCCCTTCTCCTGAACTTTCACAGCACTTGTGGTCAGGGCTCTGGGGTCAGAGCTGGGTTCAAATCCTGGCTTTGGCTAAGTTTAAGAGGTGTGACAACTGCATTGGGATTTTGTGGGGAAATGTCTTTGTTCTTATGAGATGCATGCTGAAGTATTTAGAGGTGAAGTATAATGATGTCTGCAATTTTTGCTCAAATAGGTCAGAAAAAAATCTGTGTGTATTTGTGTGTGTATGTAGAGAGAGAGAGAAAGAAAGAGAAAATAATAAAGCAGATGTTGTAAAATATTAAGTTGGTGAATCTAGGTGAAGCCTATATGGGTCTTCCTTATACTATTCTTTCTTTTTTTAATTTTACTTATTGACTTTAGAGAGAGGAAAAGAGAGAGAGACTTGTTGTTACACTTGTTTGTGCATTCATTGGTTGATTCTTGCATGTACCCTGACCTGAGATCAAACCTGTAACCTTGGTATATAGAGGTGATGCTCTAGCCAACTGAGCTACCAGGGCTATACTATTTTTCAACTTTCCTGTAGTTTTGAAGTTTTCAAAATTAAAAGTTGTAAATAAAATCTTAACTATGTCTGCCTTGCACACTATGTAGCAGTAAATTATTTACTCCTTAATCTGAGTTCTAGTGACTCTAAAATGGAGATGTTAATAGAACCTATATCCATAAGGTTGTTATGAGAATTAAAATGAGATAACAAATGTAATGCCCTTAGCATAGTGCCTGTCTCTTAGGAAGATCTCAATAACTGATACGAATTGCTATTATTGTGCCATTGTCATTTAACATTTGATTACATACTATCTTTTTTTTCCCCTTATTGATTTTAGAGAGAGGGAAAGGGAGAAGGAGAGATAGAAACATCATTGAGAGAGAACATCGATTGGCCGCTCCTGCATGCCCCCACACTGGGGATTTGGCCCACAACCTGGGCATGTGCCCTGACTAGGAATCGAACTGACTACCTCTTGGTGCGTGGGTCCATGCTCAACCAGTGAGCCTTACCAGCCAGGCGATTACATAGTATCTTTTATTGTTCTCAGGATGTTTCAAATGCAAATACCCTGTCTCCTTAACTTGGACTTTAAGCTTCTAGAGGGCAAGACACATTTTTTACATTTTTCTTGTACCTATCTGGCACCGCACTTTGTGAGCCATAGATAGTAATAGAATACCTTGTTGAGTTGACTTGGAGGTTATAGTTCTGTGGGATCTTTGGTCATAACATTGACTTGAAAATGATCACGTGCCCAAAGGTCAGTCATTATTTATGACAAACCAATAGAAGAGAATGTTAACATAGCCCAGTGGGACTAGGGTAAGAACATAGGAGTACAAAAACATCTATTTGGGGAATAGTTTTTTTTTTTTATATCTTTAATTTGAAGGTAGATACCTTCATATGTAGCCAGACTTTTAGAAAAATATATCCCCCTTTTGTAAATGCCAAGAGGGCATACATTTTATTAGCTGGCTTTCAAGATAAGGATGACCTCTACTAAGCAAGTTGGGCATTCCTTAGATGCCAGGACAGTAAGGCAAGTTTTCAGGGTTAAAGGGCACAGCTGCCCCTACCAACAAAAGGGAGAGTGCAAACACTGAAAGTGACCCCCACTTCTTGGATAAAGGTCCCTGTTGCTTTCTAAGGGAATATAATATTCCTGACTCTGGTTGATGATTCCAGTAAGTCTAAATCATGCAGGGTAGGCCTGACTTGGTTAGAATGTGGGCTAATCACCAGGATTGCAGGTTCAATATCCCCCCACCCCTGGTCAGGGCACATACAAGAATCAACAAATGAATGCATAAACAAGTGGAACAACAAAAATGGATCTATTTCTCTCTCTTTAAAATAAATAAATTTTAATATTAAAAAATAATAATAAAACATGCAGAGTAGTCCAGCTGCTGTGGCTCAGTGGTTCAGTATCCACCCATGCACTGAGAGTTCTCCGGTTTGATTCCTGGCCAGGACACATGCCCAGGTTGTGGGCCTGATCCTCAGTTGAGGCATGCAGGAGGCGGCCAATTGATGTTTCTCTCTCATCGATGTTTCTTTCTCTCTCTCCCTCTCACTTCCTCTCTCTCTAAAAAAATCAATGAAGGAAAAAAATTGTTCAAAAAAAAATGAAGGGTAAAATAAAATAAAACCTTCAGGACTGGCTCAAAAACATTGCCATGGCTCTTGAAAAAAATTTCTATAATCACTAGAGCCTGAAATGGAGAATGGTGAGACCCAGAGGAGATGCAAGCCATTACAGGAAGTTCCTCTCAGTCCCTGTCTCTCCTCCCTTTCCTTTTGGCTTCTGTCTCCTTCCTTCTTCTTTCCCTTTCCCCTCAGTCTACCTCCTAAGGCTCACTGAACCACTTCCCACTAAAGTTTGGCAAAGAAATGGTGGGTCTAGGCATTAGGAATGAAAGAGAGAAAGCAGTTTAGTGTCGGAATCCCTGTGGCCCTGCTGATCACAGCGTCCCAGATGGAATGACATCTCACAAAGCCTGGGAAGATAAGCTAGGGAGCTAAGTTATGGCTTCTGTGGGGCCATTCATCCAGACATTTCAGAGTGCCTTCAGAATATCTGCCATCACAACACCCTAGGGAGTCTGGGGGCAGGTGAGATTTAAGAATTAAGGACCAACAGAACCTGAATCATCTCTAAGGGAGCTGGACCAGGGAACACAACACACAGTGGGGCAGGGATGTTTCCCAGCCCCCAACATTTGTAAACAAGTCAAGTCTGATGCAAATTAACATTAAAGACATAGAAGGTAAGAATGGGGAGGATAAAGCCAATACGATACTAAGGTGGGGTTGGGGGGGGGGTAGGAGAGGATGCCTCCCTGGGATTGGAGGACTGAAAGGGAGGAATGCTTACATAATAATGCTTACAAGGACACTTATTTGCTAATGGTAGTTCTCAGTCATGAGGACTTCTTCCTTCAAATCCTCTTCTTACCCCCACTCCTCTACCAGGCAGTCTGCAGCATCATTGAACATCTCCTGCAAGGATACCTTGGACTGGGGGAAGGAGGGAACAGTAGGAAAGTCACCATCACTTGCCACACTGCATGTTTGTGCTTGTGCTTGTGCGTGTGCGTGTGCTTGTGCTTGTGCTTGTGCTTGTGGTGAAGGAGAGCAACCAGATTTGGAGGAAGTCTGTCTTATACAGAATTTTAGCATATAGTTTTATTACTCTCAGGCTATATATCCAATAACACAAACTTGGCTCCAGGTATGATCCTAGAGGACCTACCTGACTGAGAAGAGATGACAAGAGTTTGTAAATCAACATTCTGAAGTGCTTCTAAATGCACACTCATCCATCCTCCTGCCTACTTGATTTGCCCTTGTTTCAGGTTTTCCCTTTTCTAAGTAGAAACTGGAGCTCAGATGGAGCCAATGAGGTTGGGAGTGAAGGTGCAAGGATGTGGAATATCCTTGCCAGTTTCTTGCTGGATGCATTCACTTCCTTTCCCCTGACTGTGTAAAAACTCCAAAACTGATTCTCTTTGCTCCCCACAGCTTCCTGATTCTCAAGATCCTGAGGCTGGAACAGTCCTCAGGAAGAAGGAGTAATCCAATTTTCTTTTCCCTCTCCTTTAGCCATGGCCAAAATAACGATCTCCAACCTGAAAATCACCAGGAGAGAGAGAGCACACACATTTATTACTGACACTTCACTTAGCCCAGCGCTTAGAGGTGTGAGGCAGCTGGGGCCTCACAGCTGCCACCTCGTGGGTCAGAAGCCCTGCCAAGCTGCACTTCCTCTACTGTCCAGGGTTGAAGGCCCCTCTTCACTCAACCATCAACCCAGGGAGCAAAGGCGTAGTCAGGGATGCCACCTTGCTAAATGAGGGAAATTTGCTTGACACAGTAAATGGGGTTTTTACCACCTAGCCACGCAGAAAACTGTTCTAACTTCCTTGTCCAGGCAGCTGAGAGGGAAGCAACCCCCTGGGTCTGGAATCAGTGATTCACACTGGGCTACCCAAACAGCCTCCTGCTGTCATTTTATTTCCTTCATTACTTAACATCCTGGAGGAGTTCCTAGTCCTTTCTCCTAGGCCACTGGCATAGTGAGTTGAATTGCTGCTCAGTGGGATTAGTAAAGGCATGCAGCAAGGGCAGCTGCCTCCAAGATCTCCCCCCAGAAAAGTTATAAAATGCTGAAACATGAAAGCCCCTCTCTACTCTTCATCCCCAAGTCAATACTCCACTCCTTGAGTTCCTTGCAGGAAACAGACATTGTATGCATATATATTTTTGCTTCCTTTTATTTATAAAAACAAACAAACAAAAAACAAATCATACATTTTTTTTTCATTTGCTTTTGTTTTATTTAATAAGCTTATCTTAGCGATCCCTCACTCCCAAGCCAGGAAAGTGTCTCTCATTCTTTGATAACTGCACATCAACAGACTCTCAAATGATCCCTGGGAATAAAAATTTGAGGACTGTGCCTGGCCGGTGTGGCCCAGTGGTTGAGCCTGAGCATCGACTTGTGCACCAAGAGGTCACTGGTTTGATTCCCCGTCAGGGTACATGCCCAGGTTGTGAGACAAATCTCTCTCATCAATGTTTCTCTCTCCCTCTCCATCTAAAGTTAATGAAGAAAAAAACCTGAGGACTGCCACACTGACCTCTCTTTCATACTCACCCCCAAAGTCTCTGTCCTGTTTTCTCAGCACCTCAGAGCTTTGCTGTGTGCCCACTGACAATAGCTGGTAGTAGTGATCACATCAAGAAACCAAAATGTTACTTGTCTCAAGTCACAAAGAGCATAGGCCTGCTAAGAGGGTCCCAAAGAGTAGTGTTAATGGTGAGAGATTTGGGTATCATGGCAGGTCCAAGGCAGATGCTATTTAAGTTGAGGTGGAATGGGGAAAAGGCCACATCCTATATGCCACCTACTTGACTGCTGAATTTAACTGCTCTGATGAATTACCCCAAGCCTAAAGATGACTTAGCTTTTACACCTCAATACTGATGCAAACAAGGGCACAGGAGAAGGGGATAAACAGAGGAAAAGAAAGGTCTTTCTTTTTTAAATAATTGTTTTTATTTTGAGCTAGATTTACATGCAATTTCAAGAAATAATACAGAGAGATCCCATGTACTCTTTTCCCCATTTTCCCAATAGTAACAGCTTGCAAAACTATAGCACACTATTACAATCGGAGAATTGACATCAATATAGTAGAGAATATTTCCCTCTCTACAAGGACCTCTCATGCTGCCTTTTCAGAGCTACAACTATTTTCCTCCCACCCCCAACCCCTGGCAACTACTAATCTATTCTCCATTTCTAAAATTTTGTCATTTCACGAATGTTATATAAATACAATCATACAGAATTGGTATAGCCACTATGGAAAACAGTGTAGAGGTTCCTCAAAACAAATAAAAATAGAACTACCATATGACCCAGCAATCCCACTTCTGGGTATATGTTCAAAGGAAACAAAATCACTATCTCAAGGAGATATCTGCACCTCCATGTTCATTGCAGCATTATTTACAATAGTCAAGACGTGGAAACAACCTATGTCTATCAACAGATGAATGACTAAAGAAAATATGATACACACACACACACACACACACACACACACACACACACTGGAATGTTATTCAGCAATAAAAAAGAAGGAAATCCTGCCATTCGTGACAATATGGATGGGCCTCCTTGAGGGCATTATGTTAAGTGAAATGAGTCAGACAGAGAAAGACAAATACTGTATGATCTTACTTATATGTGGAATCTAAAAAAGCCAAACGCATTGAAACAAAGACTAAAATGGGGGTTGTGAGGGGCTTGAAGTTATGGAAAATGGGGAGATGTTAGTCCAAGAGTACAAACTTCTACTTATAAGATGAATAAGTTCTGAGATCTAATGTGTAGCATGGTGACTATAGGTAACAATACTGTATTGTATACTTGAAAGTTGTTGAGAGAGTAAATCTTAAATGTTCTCACCATAAAAAAAGACAATTCCGCCTGCCAGTTTGGCTCATCGGTCTGCGGACTGAAGGGTCACGGGCTCAATTCCCTGTCAAGGCCACATACCTGGGTTGCAAGTTTGATTCCCAGCCCAGTCAGGGGTCGTGTGAGAGGCAACTAATAGATGTGTCTCTTTCACATCAATGTTTCTGTCTCTCTACCTCCCTTCCACTCTATCTAAAGGTCAATGGAAGAATGTCCTCAGGTAAAGATTAGCAAAAAGAAAAAAAAAGTGACATGATGGAGGTGTTAACTAACTTTATTATGATAATCATTTTGCAATATATACATGTATCAAATCATTACATTGTACACTGTAAACTCACACAATGCGGTGTGTCAATTATATCGCAATAAAGCTGGAAAAATGCGTACAGTAGGACTTTTGGTTTCTGGTTCCACACACAAAGAGTTTGGATGTCACCACTCTGTCCTAATAACAAGTAAAAAGCTGAACAAACTAAAAAAATCAACAACTCTTCTTGGGTCCACAAGAGGGGAAGACTCAGGGCAAACTGCTGCCCACAAGACTAGAAATACAGACAAGCAAATACGGGGAGTTGTGACTTCCCAAATCCAAGACTCATGAGCAGAAACTGCTGCAGAAGCCAGTGCCAGGGTAGGAACACCTGAACTGTAACAGATAAATTAGTGAATGTCCAACGTGGATAATTCTGACAGTTAAAAACTAGCTAGACTAAGAAAAAAAGGTACAATTTACTAAGATCATAAATAAAAGAAAGGACATCAATACCAATCCTATGGACATCAAGAAGATAAAAAAGGAATACTATGAACAACTCTAAGCCCACCTAGACAAAGTGGGCCAATTCCTTGAAAGACACAATTTGCCAAATTCACAAAAAAGAAATAGGCAACCTAAATAGACCTACAGCTATTACAAAATAGATTTTTAAAAGTATTATGCTAAGTAAAATAACCTAGTTAGAGAAAGGCAAATATCACATGATCTCACTTATTTGTGGAATATAATGAACAAAATAAGCTGATGAACAAAATAGACCCAGAGACATGGAAGCAGGGAACAGACTGACAAACCTCAGAGGGAAGGGAAGTGGGGGGTGTGGGAAGAGATAAACCAAAAAACTTATATGCATGTATGCATAACCAATGGGCATAGACAACAGTGTGGTGAAGGTGGGGGTTGTGGTGCTGAGGAGGAAGGTGTCGATAGGGGACAAAAGGAGGGATATCTGTAACACTTTCAACAATAAAGATACTTTTTAAAAAATACTTATTGAGGTAATAACCTTCCAAAACAGAAAGTACCAGGCCCAGGTGGGTTCACTGGTGAATTCTACTAAACATTAAGAAAGTAAGTATGTCAGTTTTCCACAATCTCTTTCAGAGCATGGAAGCAGGACTAGTTCCAAACTCATTCTTTGAGGCCAGCAATACCTTAATCCCAAAATCAGACAAACAAATTACAAGAAAAGAAAACTACAGCCTTGGTTGGGTAGCTCAGTTGGTTAGAGCATCGTCCTGATACGCCAAGGTTGCAGGTTCAATCTCTGGTCAGGGCAAAAACAAGAAGCAACCAACAAATGCATAAATAAGTGGAACAATAAATTGATGTCTCTCTCTCTCTCTCTCTCTCTCTCTCTCTCTCTCTCTCTCTCTCAAAATTAATAAATAAAAATTTTAAAAAGAAAACTACAGACCAATATCTCTTGTGAACATAAATGCAAAAATCCTTAACAAAAAATGTTATCAAATCAAATCCAATAATGTATAAAAATAATTATACACCACAACAATGTGAGATGTATTCCAGGTATGCAGGGCTATTTCAACATTCAAAAATCAGTTAATGTAATCTATCACATCAACAGGCTAAAAAAGAAAAATCACATGATCATATCAGTAGATGCAAAAAAAAAAGCACTTGACAAAAATCTAATACCCAGTTGTGATAAAAATTCTCAATAAAGTAGGAATAGAAGAGAACTTCCTCAACTTGATAAAAAAAAAATACAAAAAAATGACAGCTAACATCATATTTGATGAGAAACCCGACGCTTTCCCACTAAGATTGGGAACAAAGCAATGATGTCCCTTCTCACCAGCTCTTTTCAATTTCATACTGTAAGTACTAGCTAATGCAATAAGGGGAAAAAAAGGAGTAAAAGGTATAAAGATTGAAAAAGAAGAAACAAAACTGCCTTTGTTTGCAGCTGACATGAGTGTCTAGAACATCTGAAAGAATTGACAAAAAGATTACTAGAACAAATAAGTAATTATAGCAAGGTTGCAGGATACAAGGTTAATATATATATGTCAGTCACTTTCTTATATATAATCAAGGACCAAGTGGAATTTGAAATTAAAAACACAATAGCATAGTCCAACCAGTGTGGCTCAGTGGTTGAGCGTCGATCCATGCACCAAGAAGTCAGGACACATGCCCAGGTTGTGAGCCCAGTTCCCAGTGGGGGACATGCAGGAAGGTGACCAATCGATGTTCTCTCTCATCGATGTTTCTATCTCTCTCTCCCTCCCACTTCCTCTCTCAAATCAATAAAGAAAAAAAATTTTTTTAATAAAAAAAACACAATAGCATTTATATTAATACCCCCCAAAATGAAATACTTAGTTATAGCACATATTAGCTGCATGACCTCAGGCATATTACTTACCCTCCCTAGGCTTCAGTTTCCACAACTCTCAGACAGAGGCAATACTATCCTCTGGACCTGTTTCACAGAGTTGTTGCATCTCTGAAGGGAGACAATGTTGACTCAGAAAGTATCTAAATGTTTAGTTCCCTGATCCTCAGAGCAGTGGTCCTAGCCAAGTACCCACTGCTGACCAGTGGACCAAAAAGCAATAAATGACATGCAAAGTTTTCATATGGGAAACATGGGACAGGCTCTGGCCCAGGTCATGTAGAGGTTAGCACACCTGGCCTTTTGTGATTATTTGGCCCACTGACTGGGGAATAAATAGGCTCTTTTGATGAGTGCAAAATGATTTCTTGAGAAATGAATGAAAACATCCAAAGATCTTTGATTTGGCCACTAATTGAGGCTTCTGGTAATCCACTTAAGGTTCCTGAGCCTGTTTTTGCATTTGTAAAATATGAAGATTTGATGGAGTAATGTGATGGAATAACTATATTTAATTTTTAAAATCTTCATTCAAGGATATGTTTATTGATTTTAGAGAGAGAGAGAAACGAGAAACATCTATCAATTACCTCCCATACGCACCCCAATCAGGGATCGAACCTGAAACCTAGGTATGTGGTCTGACTGGGCATTGAACCCGCAACCTTTTGGTGCATGGGACAATGCTCCAACCCACTGAGCCACACTGGCTAGAGCAGTATGTTTAATTTTTTAAGTGTTATGCAGTCACCAGCACCTATTCAATGGGAGTTCTGGAGGAGAAAGACCAAATGAGAAGGGCATGTCTTCATGTTTTACTGAGAAGGAAAGCAGGGTGCAGATAACCCCCTTAGCTCACAGTGCAGAGACCTCACCCCTGGCCTCTGTAATCCCGCTTGCCCCTTATATCAGCCAACCGCCTAAACTACAGCAGAACTAGAAAGTCCCCAAATACCCGGAAGCTTATTATGTATAAAGGGCAGTTGGAACCTGGGCACAGTGCTCAGCCTTTGGAGGTGACTCCACTGGGCCAGTACCAGAGCACATTAAACAGTTATTTTCTAATCCTTCGAGTGTGTGCAGTCTGTCTCTTTCCACCAACAGAATTTCTGCCGCAACATTATGACTGGGTTCCAAAGCCCACAGTGCACACTAAGGCCTCTTCCTGACTCCTCAAAAACCTAGTGTGCCCCAGAAGAGGCTTGTCCATATCAAAGGATTATTCTCTGAATATGCCCAGTAATAAAAACTATCATTTTTATCTTTTAGCACTTAATAGTTTACAGGCTTTTCTCACAAATAGTTTACAGGCTTTTCTCACACCCTAGCTCCTCACAAGAGTAGAGTAAGGGAAGCAGCCTGGTAGAATGGGTGTCATGGTGTTTTATTTTTATTTTTTAAATATGTTTTTATTGATATTTTAGAAAGAAAAGAAGAGAGAGGGAGATAGAAACATTGATGAGAGAGAACACTGATCTGCTGCCTTCTGCACGCCCCCTACTAAGGATTGAGCCTGCAACCCGGGCATGTGCCCTGAGCAAGAATTGAACTACGACTTCTCAGTCCATGGAGCAATGCTCAATCCACTGAGCCACATTGGCCAGGCTATTTTTTTTAATTGGTTGATTTGAGAGAGAGAGAGAGAGAGAGAGAGAGAGAGAGAGAGAGAGAGACCAATTTGTTGTTCACTTATTTATGCATTTATAGATTGATTCTTATATGTGCCCTGACCTGGCAATGGTATGATGCTCTAACCAACTGAGCTACCTGGCCAGGGCTAGAGTACGTGGGTTTTAAAGCCAGGCTATTTTGTAGCACATCAGCTCTGGCTCCTGTTGGCTATATGATTTTAGGCAAGTCACATCCTGTTTGTAACCCAGTTTCTTCATTTGTAAGATAAAGAAGAAAACAAAAGAGTACCTATTTTATTCACAGTATTGTGGGGAAGATTAAATGAGTTAATTTGTATAAACACTGAGAACAGTCCTGTAACTTGGTACTTGATAAATGTTTGTCATTGTTATTACTGGGCAGGGCAGTTTTATTATCATCATTTTAGTTACATGTAGAACTGGGACCAGAACTAAGACAATTGGTCTAAGAAATGTCATTCTAGCCCTGGCCCAGTAGCGCAGTGGGTCGGAGCTTTGTGTCGAAGCACCAAGGTTGTGGGTTTGATCTCTAGCCCGAGCACATACAGGAATCAACCAATGAATGCATACATACGTGGAACAACAAATCGATGTTTCTCTCTCTTTCCCTTCCTTTCTCGTCTCTCAAAATCATTTTAAAAAACACACACAGAGAAAGTAGCAAGTGTATCTTAAGATGTGCACTCTTAGTTGGAATGGAAAATAGTATGGTGGTTCCTCAAAAAAAATGAAAATAGAACTACCATATGAACCAGCAATTGCACTTCGGGGTATATACGTCAAATAATTGAAAGCAGGAACTTGAAAAGAGATTTGAACACCCATGTTCATAGCAACATTATTTGCAATAGCTCAAAAGTGGAAGCAACACATATGTCCATTGACATATTGGATAAACAAAATGTAGTATATACATACAACGGAATGTTACTCAGCCTTTAAAGGGGAAGGAAATTCTGACATGTGATACAACATGGATGAACCTTTAAGACATGATGTTGAGTGAAATAAGTCAGTCACAAAAAGACAAATACTATAAGATACCACTTATATGAGGTATCCAGAGCAGTCAAATTCATAGAGACAAAAATTAGAATAGTGGTTACCAAGGGCTGTGGGGGAGGGGAGAATGGGAAGTTGTAATTTAACAGGTACTGAGTTTGTTTTGTAAGATGAAAGTTCTGTGAATGGATGGATGGTGTTGATGGTAGCCCAATAGTATGAATGTATGTAATGCCAGAGAATTGTACTCTTAAAAATGGTTAAGATAGTAAACTTTATGTTTTGTGTATTGTACCACCATTTTAAAAAAAAGAAAAAAATTAAATGAGTGCAGTGTCTGGAGGGGAAATAGAGACCTAGGCCAGATTATAAAAGGAAGACCACAATTGGGAAAATGCTCTTAAAGGAACAGTGTCAGGCCACAATTCCCAGCATGCCCTAAATCTTATCATCTTGTTAGGCTCCTCCAAGTCTAAAGATTTCTTCTCCATTTCAGGAGGACTTTTCCCCTTAGAACCCAAAGAAGCAGGAAATGAGATTTATTGACATGTTAATATACCTACATAGGTTCACAAAAAGAAAACAACTGTTTTCTTTCCTAAGTAGTTAATTACCCCTCCAACAGACTGACATTTTCAAAAAGAACGGGGCCAAGAACTTTCCTTGGCTCTTAAGAGATAATGATCAAATCCTTAGCAAGGTCTTCAAGGCCTCAGATGGCTTAGCCTTGGAGGCCTGCTGAGTTTACAGCCTCAACTCCTACCATACTTATCCTTGGATCTTCTCTCCACTCTAACACACTGGCTTTCTTGTAGACTCACCACAGGGGCCTCTGCATATACTGTTCCTTCTGCCTGAAATACTCTTTCTTCTACTCTTAGCCTAGTTAAAGTCTACTCATCCTTGAGGTCTTAGTAAAGTTCTCAGCGCCTCCAGGAAGCCCTCCCTGACTTCCCAAACACATTTAAAAAAAAAAAAACTATTATGTACTTTCATAACATATAACTACTTTCTAGAACTTTTCACAACTATATTTTAACATTCATTTCTCTGATTATGTAATTAACATCTGGCTTGCTAAATAGACTATAAGTTGCACAAGGGCTGGGACCATGTGTGGTTTTGCTCATTACTGTAGCCAGCACAGGGCTTGGCCATAGTAGAGAGCTTAACAAATATTCATTGAATGAATAAAAATACAAGATAAAATATTTACAAAAAAATTAAATATTATACAGACAAGTTTCCAAAATACAGATTTCTGATCTTTAAAATCTCGAAATAAAAGCAATGGGGTGTTTCCCTAGGTCTTAAAGCTCCTCAAAACCTTTCTCTTAAGATGACTACATTCTAAAATAAATTAATTAATTTAAAAAAAGATGACTACATTCTGATTAGGTGGCACAGGTTTGCAGAAACTAAATCTACATCCCTCCCTTCCTCTCCCTACTTGCTCCCTAGTTTTATGGCCCTCAGTGTCACCTCCTCACATATCAGGAGTGCATTCTGCTGATACCCATCCAAAAGGAGGCAACCCCTTAGCCCAGTAAGCATAAAAAAAGATCCAGAATCATTGCAGCTACAACAAGAAGATACCAGTTTCTTTGAGCTCCCCACACAGGGCTGAAAGGCTAAAAGTCCAAGAATGGATGGTTAAATCCTGGGCAACCAGAATACAAAAAGCTCAAGGTGAGGGGCAAAATTTCAGGGCTGGGGAGGAGGGAAGAAGTACCCAGAATATACAGTCTGTAGCCAAGAAATAGAAGTCCTCTGTTATCCACACAGATAGCAGAGCCTGGCCTAACTGGAGGAAGGTGGGAACTGCTGGAAGATTCCAGATGAGAATCAAAAAGAGAAGATTTTCCTCAATAACTTGGCACCTCTGTTCATCTGCAAAGATGAACACAGACCTAACAGAAAGGACTGCCTTTTGATTTATGGAGACTGCATGACAAGGTAGTCTGGGAGCCAAGAGAGTTGGGATTCCAACCCCCACATCTTTGTGTCTGTGAAGCAACATTTTTGTGGGAAGAGATGGAAGTTGATTAATTTTTGACACCATGTAAAAAACTGGTATTTCCTGACCAAACACCAGGGCAGCCAGAAGTTTATAAATTAAGACTCTATGGTTCTTTTGTTTCAAAATATGTAAGTTGTGGACATAAAGAAGCTTTAGTTTCTTATCGGAAGTATTCTGTGTTGGGTAAATAGAAGTCATAAGCATGTTCCACTGACAGTATGACTTTGGCATGGACAGGTCAATAAAACGTACACTGTCACCTGGATTGCAAAGACACATGGCAAAAGCAAGCCACACACTGTCGCCAAAGTTGAAGAAAGCTCATGGAGTAGGTGGAAATCAAAACAAAACTTTCCAGACTTTGCTGAAATACGTTCTGAACAAGGTGGCTTTATGACTGCTCCTGGCCTGTGACTGTAACCTCTTAGCACCCTAGGACTTTGCTTGTACTGGTCTTCCATTCCCCCTGCCCCAGAGAGAAAACATGGGCTGGGGTGTCAGGAACATTAACTGAAGCAGATCCCTACTCCTCTCTTGCTATATTTCTTCATCTAGGAAATGAAAAAATTGGGCCAGAATCTAGTAACCAGATGTTTTCTCTGGTCCTTCCAAGCCCTGATGACTTCTGAATTCTCCTAAGAGAAACCGAGAATGCCTCTCCCCATCCGTCTGTCTCTTCCTTCTAAGTGGAGAAACAGCTAACACTCATCTCCTCCAAGAAGCCTTGCCTTATTATGAATTTCACCCAATCTTAGCCCAGACTGCATAATCTCATTCAAGTCATCTCCTGAGTTTCTTTTACTAGCTAGGTCCTTGAATACAGGAACTGTGTTTTTTAGATCTTTTGTCTCACATGCCATCCCCAACATGTAGTATAGTTCTCCTTTTAAAACTTGTATGTGCCCCAGCCAGTGTGGCTCAGTTGATTGGGCATTATCCCATGCACCAAAGGATTGTTGGTTTGATTTCCAGTCAAGGCACAAGCTTAGGTTGCGGGCTTGGTCCCCGGTGGGAATATGCAAGAGGCAACCGATCAATGATTAAATCTTACATCAATGTTTCTCTCTCTCTCTCTCTCTCTCTCTCTCTCTCTCTAAAAATCAATAGAAATCAATCAAATTAAATAAAACTGGTATGCAATCCAAGCTGTTGATTGACTAGCTGACTAAGCAGGTGGCTACATACTGAAGATTAAAGGAAACTAGAAGACTTTCTGAAAGAAAAGCAACAGTGAATACAGATAAACAGCCTTCCTAAGTAGGCCAAGCATGATTATAAGAATAAGAATTTTGTAGTCAGATGCCAGTAGATACAGGTTTGAAACCCAGAGCTATTGAGTACAAACTGGATTTGTGAGCAAGTCATTCATAACCTTTAACCTCAGTTTTCTCATCTATAAAAATAAGCATAGTAATAGTACTACCTTGGGGCTATGACCAGGTTCAGTAAGATCATGCACAAAAAGTCCTTAGAAGAGTATCTTACATATAGGAAATGATCCAAGTTATTAGCTCTTTAGTGATGATGGTGATGTTGATTATGACAATGATGATGTCAACCATCTCAGGAGACCAGGCCTCAAGGCAGAATGCCTATAGGCCTGACCCACTGTTACTTCCTTCCCATTCCCAAAATACTACAGTGATTTCTACAAATGTCTTGAACACATGCCTGGTTGACTTCTGAATATCTACACTTCACTATAATGAGTCAGGAAGTGATCATCTGAGGTCCTCTTTAACTGCCTTCATGATTTAGAAAAATGTCTTTATGAATAATGGAAATTTATGGGTGGATATGTGATGTGTTATGAATGCTATAAATGGTGGATACAGGGGTGTTGGAAAAAGAAAGTACAGAACCTTGGATATCACCAAAATCAGTTCTTAGAACTATATTAAGAGTACAAGGAGCCCTGGCCAGTTTGGCTCAGCAGTTGGAGCATTGGCTCTCAGACTGAAGGGTCTGAGTTTGATTCCCAGTCAAGGGCATGTACTTGGGTTGCAGGTTTGATACCCAGCCCTGTTTGGAGTCATGTAGAAAGCAGCCAATCAATGTCTCTCTCTCACATATCTCTCTCTCTCTCTCTCTCTCTCTCTCTCTCTCTCTCTCTCCCTTCCTCCCTTCCACTCTCTTTACATATCAATGGAAAAATATCCTTCAGTGAGGATTAACAAAACAAACAAACAAACAAAAAGAATACAAGGAAATGAGAAGGGAATACACAAGATCCAGAAATTCCTCCTCAGAAACACCTCTAACCTGGGCCTCTCTCTCATTATATGCCTGCTAGACATCTCCACCCAGATGTCATATGGGTACTTCAAACTCAGTTTATGAACTCATTTTCTCCCCTTAATCTACAATCCCATAAACCTTCTCCTTCACCCAATTTCCCAAGTCAAAAACTGGGAAGTCATTCTCAGCTCTACCTTCTCCCTCAATGCTGCACTGTGAACTAATCTAAAAACTGTAGCTTTGAACTCCTAAATAGCTTTTCAATCCACCCATAGTTCATTCTCTCCATTGCACATCCCTAATTCATCACCTCTTCTCATACCAAAGAAATAGTCTTCTCAACATTTCTTTTGCTATTACTCAACTCATTCTGTCCCCACCATCTATAAAACTTCCAAAAGGAACATTCTAAAACTTAAATCTGCTCAAGTCAACTCCTGTTTTCAAAACTCCTCCCTGTTTCCTCAGGGCCTTAAAAGTGAACTTGAAACACTTGGTGAGACACAAGGTTTGGCCCCAGCTAAATTGTGCTCTTCCCCTGGGGACCTCACACAGTTTACACCAATTAGAGGGACATATTATAGGTCTATTAACTGCCCTAATTCATTACCAGTGTGTCATACTATTTTACACTTCTATACTACCTCTACTCAGAAAGTGTTCCTCCTCTTCCTCTTCCAACCTGGTAAATCTTACCTGTATTCTCTGTGAGATCTTCCCTGTCCCTTTCCCCCCACTACAGATCTCTTTTGCACACTAGGGTCCCATATAAGGTCTTTAACACACCTATCACACTGTAATTTTCTGCTTAAACTGAGGTATCTCCAAGGTAGGAATAATATCTTATTCATCTCTGTATCCTTAGCACTCAATTATGGAATTTTTTTTTTTTTTTTTTTTTTTTTTTTGGTACGTGCCCTTAGCGGGAACCGAACCTGGGACTCTCTGGTCCACAGGCTGATGCTCAACCACTGAGCCAAACTGACCAGGGCCAAGTATCCTTAGCACTCAGCACAAGACCTAACCCCAAATAGGTGCTCAACAAAAATTTGTGGAATGAATTAATGGTCTTACTAAGTCTCTATCCCCAGTAACAACAGGTCAGTGGCTAAAAAGAGTTCTTTGACTTTGGCCGGAACAAGATTTGAGAAATTTCAAGAAACTTGAGGTCTGACCTTGGCTGGTGTTCAGTGTGACTCCTTATCCCCAACTCAACTCCTCCATATCTACCTCCAGATAAGAAGCACAAAGAAAAACAGAGAAGCAGTACCACATGTCCTTGAGCCTTTGGTCACATAATTCCTCCATTCTCTCCAAATCTTCCCTACATCCCTAGAGACCTAGTTTGGAGCTTTTCCATGAAGTACTCTTTCCCAAGCCCAGAAACAGATTTGCCTTCTTTTGAAGTACTGAAATGTTATTTGCCTGGACAAGTCTGGCACCCATTATAGACCACCTTGTTAGGTTAGTTTAGTTGGATTTCCAGGGAATCTCAGAATGTTAGAGCAGAAACATCCATTGGAGATAATCTGGTCTGACTGTCTCATTGTGCCAAGGGACCTGAAACTTTGAGGGAGGAGTAGCTTGCCATATATCACAAGTCTCCTAGGGAATAGGACCATGTAGATTCCTGGCACCATCCTAGACCCATGAAATTAAAAATAAGTGTCTGGGAAATATCATTTGAGAAGTCCCTAGCTACCCTATGCTACATCTACATTGTGTGTTCTTTTTTTTTTGTGTGTGTGTGTGTGTGTGGTCGTGCCCTTAGCAGGAACCGAACCTGAGACTCTCTGGTCTGCAGGTCGATGCTCAACCGCTGAGCTAAACTGGCCAGGGCTATACTGTGTGTTCTTAACTGGCTCACCAGACACTATTTTATGGTAGAGGCTATTTTTCCTAGCTCGCTATGTTCCCCAGAGCATCCAGCACAGTAGTGCCCTATAAATCTATAAAGTTTTCTTCAGTGTTTAACTCCTGGGCTACTTCCCCATGCGAAAACTCAGATGAACAAAGAAACCCGACTTGAAGTTAGTCTAACCGAGGACATGAAGGAAGAGGTGGTGTTGGCAACCCTCCCCAAACTCTGCTTTCTATCTGATTTTCCAAGTACCAAAGTTATCCTTGACCAAAATTATTTTAGGCTGGAAAATTATATTTCCTAGGAGGATAGAGGGTTAATTACTTGAACCCTCCTCAAACATTTTTTCTTAACCCTTCTTTGGGGATAAAAATCAATGTTCCAAAATACATACACACACACACATGTATGATTATGTGAACATCTAATGGAGTCACAATCTCCCACTTTGTTGGTGTCTATATCTAGCCTGGGCAGTAATCTCAGATAGTCAGGAAGCTTAATCACCATACAGAGGCTCACTGTAGCCATGTGGATGAGCTCTTAAGGCAGGAAGGCAGCCTCAAACACCTTGGTAACCATTCCAACAAGGAAGATGACAAAATAGGTTTTCTGCTTGAGGCTCAGTTTTACGGATTTTCATACTGAACCCCTTCCTTAAGATTCTGACCAGTCAAGGTTTCACTCTGCTGAGAAGGCCAGATACCTCAGACTTAGCTCCTCACTGCCTCCAATGACCCATCAGCCAGAGGCCTTTGGGAAGAAAAGTGGCCTACATGCTTGTCAGCCATCATGAACAGATGCAAGACCAGCCTCACCCTGGCCTGCAAAGTTCCTTCCATTATAGAAAGGCCACTGCCTTGTGCCTGGATCTTTGAGCACAGTTGGACAGGTAAGAGCACTAGCTAGAGGAAGGAAGGGTTGCTCATTCCTTCATTCATTTGACTAGTCATCTACTTGCAATAACCTGAACAGCAAGTGCTCTCTGGATACCATTACTACTTATATGTATCCACTGCAGGCTGGATCAACTCTCTGGGGATAGAGAAAAACAGGCAAGCTCCCCTGAGCAGGAGGCCCAGTGGCTAGACAATTACCTTAAGTCTCTAACAAATTATTAGTTGTATCCTGGGAGACCAGAGGGTCTGCATGAGGAAGGCCATGTTCGGTTGTTAATTTCCAAGAGGCAGTGCAGAGCCAGAAACAAGAGATAAGATCTGAAAAGTCAGACAGTAAGTAGATACTAGGATGGATGTAGGATTAGAAAAGAAAAGATGTGCCCTGGCCAGTTTGGCTCAGTGGTTAGAGCGTCGGCCTGTGGTCCAGAGAGACCAGGGTTCGGTTCCGGTTAAGGGCACGTACCTCGGTTACAGTTTGTCCCCGGCCCTGGTTGGGTCATGAGGGTGGCAACCACTCGATGTGTCCCTTTCACGTCGATGTTTCTCTCTCTCTCTCTCTCTCTCTCTCTCTCTCTCTCTCTCTCCCCCTCCCACTCTATCTGAACAAAATATCAAAAAAAAAAAAAAAGAAAGAAAAGAAAAGCCACAGCAAAGTGAGAAAATCCAATTACCTTAAAGAGGGTTGGAGGCAGGGGAGTTGAGCATGATCATAGGCCTCAATTCATGGTCAGATCATCCTAGGTTAAAGGGTGGATGCTACAGTTTTCTCAAGTAACCTAGACAGAGCCTTGCACTCATGGAGGTTGAAGTCTAGCAGGGCTTTTCCCTCATAGAAAGAAAGGCTTACACACCACTCATGCTTCCTAGGCCTGGGTCCCCACAAACCACCATAGTTTTGAAGTTGGAAATGTTCATGGGCATTGGAGTGAGCCCTTGTGCTTGTGAGTGCTCACCACTCCCCCACTAGCTGGACATGAGCTTTGAGTTATGTTCCTCCAAGTGAGATGGTCTGGCCCTGAGTCATCTACATTCTCTCATTGCATCTTCATTGTAGCTCAGGAAACATTTACCAAACCGGGCTGGCTTTGATATCAAGGGTTTCCTGACTGATGCCTCACATTACAAACAACTGAGATAAAAGACCACCAATGCCCGGAAGGCACCTAGAAAAAAGAAACATTCCATTTCCACCCAGTCCCGTGCAGCTTGATAATACCATCTGACCCCTTTCGTTTTCTGGGCTTTACTATTATTAGCTGAAGTCAGTGGAGCCCAGAAGACCCATGAATTAGATAAACTTTCTGATACTTTTTAAATTTCTACAATTCTATGGGAAGGACAATAAACCATTATAATCCTGGGGAACGCTTCCAAGGTTGGTGACTCTGGAACTTTTTATTTTTATTGTTTAATCCTCACCCAAGGATATTATTTTTTCCATTTTATCTTCAGGTAGAGTGGGAGGGCAAGAGAGAGAAACATCGATGTGAGAAAGACACATCAACTGGTTGCCTCCCGCACGACCCTGAGCAGGGCCAGGGATCAAATCGCAACTGGGGTTGGTGACCGGGAATGAAATCCACGACTCTTTGGTCCATGGGCTGATGCTCTAATAGCTGAACCAAACTGGCCAGGGCGACTCTGGGACATTTTAAACAAAAATAAAAAGAACTACCATCCATTTGGGCATTATTCCTCCTGCAGGGCACTACATGCGTGCTTTACATATATTATCTAACCTAATCCTTACAAGGACCCTAGGGTGGAGGTGCTATAAGTAGGTCCACTTCACAGAAAGGTTTAATGACTTGCCCAAAGCCACATAGCTAATATGAGGCAGAGCCAAGATTCAGACCCAGGGCTGTGGAACTCTGAGCCACTGCACCAGTGTTTCTCAAAGCAGGAACTTAGTTAACAGAGCAGATTCCAAGGCCCCACCTCAGATCTATTTCCTCAGAATCCGGGGGTGGGGGGGTGGACCCAGGAATCTGCATATTTTGAACCACACCACGGGGTTCTGAGGCACTGAAAAGTTTTAGAGTGCTGGCTGATACTCTGCTTCCTCTTGATTTGGCACACAGAAAAAGTTAAAATACTAAAGCTTCCATGCCAGGCCCAAGGTTGCTTAGCAATTTTCCCAGTACATTGCTGCCCAGTACTGGTCACTGGAAACCAGAACTCAGTTAGTCAGACCAGCACAGATTAGCTCCTGCACCTAGATCAGGGACCTACACCTTTATGGGGTCACATACCCCTTTGAGAATTTGTCCAAAGCTCCGGATCTTCCCCCTCATTCCCTAAACGCATCCACACAGAGGCCTGCACTCTTTCAGTGGCCCCCTCACAAAATACTCACATACACAACCCTCTGCCTAGTTTCAGGGAGTATATAGATCCCCTGAATCTCCTTCATAAACTGTCCAGCCCACCCAGCCCCAAGTCCCCACATTACAGAAACTTGTGATCTAGAAATCTGAACACAGATAAGGTCCTGTGGTTATGTATTTCTTCTAATGCAATCTTTGTTAGAGATGCACACTGAAGTATTATAGTTGAAATGATATATCGTCTAAGATTTGTTTTAAAATGCTCCAAGGCATGTGGGGATTGAGAAGCATGGGGAGTGGCAGGATAGATATACAACACGATTGGCCATGAAGTGTTCATTGTTAAAGCTGGGAGATGGGTTCCTGAGATTCATTGTATTGTTCTATTTATTTTTGTATCTGTTTAGAAATGTCCATAATAAAAAGCTATAAAAATTTGGTTGAATTGCATGGTTTGTGAATTATATTCTCAACAAAGCTGATTTTTTTTTCAAAATTAACCTCCTGTTCTGGAGCTGCCTAAATCTGGCAATGGATACACTAAAAGCCAAGAGAGACCCACTTACTTTTCTGCTTGCTGATCCTTCAGGTCACAGCAACAGTCAAAACATCCTGGTCTTGCTAAGCTAGCAGGAACACTATGCTAAGGAGGCCACATAGGGGCTTGGTAAGGCTAGTTGCTGCATATGAAGGGCCACAAACAGGAGGCCTAATTGCCTCTACTAATAGGCATCACTCTGCTAATAATGAGCATAATAATGATAAGTATCACTTACATTCTATGTTCTGAACACTTTACAAAGAGAAACGTAACTGAGGGTAACCAATACCCTCTCAAGAGACCAAAAAATGTAGGTGCAAACCATTAACAGGCCAACTTCCCTGCTGTCTGTCTAAAGTTTAGAATAAGAATGAGGTTTCCTGAACGGATTTTAAAACTTCTTAAAGCTAGCAATTGGTGATTAGGTTTGTTAACAAGACAGAGACCAGAATAATCACCACTGGGTTTTCTATACAGAACACTATGGGAGTGGGGGTGGGGAGTGACATCACTGCCTGTATGCAAACATCTGCAAAGAGTCTCCTCTACCCCCTAGATGCTGGTGGTGCCTGAAGAGCCACCTCCCATGGAGCCCCCAAATATTGTGGCTCTTGCTTACCTAGAGCAATTTGCAGAGTTGGCTTAACCACACCTTAATTTTTTTTTTACAACATATGTCCATCTGTAACTGTAACATATTTGTAAAATGGGATGACAATGGTCCCTACCTCAGAGGGTTAATGTAAGGTTTAAATGAGATTATCTACATAAAGCCCTCAGAACAGGGCCTGGGCACAGGACCAACACTCTGTTAGTTACCCTCATTAATATTATTTTCTTTGGATGGCTGCAATACAAGCTGAGCCATTCCTCCAAATTTCATCTGCATGTGCACTGAGCCAGAGGGCAAATTACCAGAGTGTGATTCCCACCTCTGATCTTCACCCAGAGTTGGCCATTCATTTACCAAGACTACAAGTGTAATAACTTAACCTCTGATGGATTACACTGAATCAGCCCCGGCCATTCAAGTAGGCAATTGTTTCCTCTCTCAAATTCTCCAAATGGAAGTCCTACATTAGTCACAAATGGAGAAGAGATGGCCACCTCCTGAAACTTACTCCTTTTCTATTCTATTACTTTAATTAGTTTTGTTTTTAATAGCTTTGATTGTTTATTTAATAATTTTTCTGTCCAGAAAACCATTAAGGCATTTTTAATTAGTCCACCTCTCTAAGGATGCTCTCTGAAGTCCAGCCATTCTCCAACACTGTAAAGGGAGCCCTGCAATCTGCTCTTAAACATACACTCTGCTCCTTATTTTGATTCTCTGTGGGTGTGGAGAAAGGGGACTTTAGTACACTGCTGGTGGGAGTGCAGACTGGTGCAGCCACTATAAAAAACAATATGGTGTTACCTCAAAAAATTAAAAATGGAACTGCCATTTGACCCAGTGATCCCACTTCTAGGAATATACCCTAAGAATCCTGAAACACCAATCAGAAAGAATATATGTACCCCTATGTTCATAGCAGCACTATTTACAATAGCTAAGATCTGGAAACAGCCCAAGTGTCCATCAGTAGACGAATGGATAAAAAAGCTGTGGTACACCCTGGTCAGTTTGGCTCAGCAGTTAGAGTGTCAGCCTGAGGTCCAGAGAGACCAGGGTTCAGTTCCCGCTAAGGGCGTGTACCTCGGTTGCAGTTTGGCCCCGGCCCTGGCTGGTCGTGCGGGTGGCAGCCACTTGATGTGTCCCTCTCACGTCGATGTCTCTCTCTCTCTCTCTCTCTCTCTCTCTCTCTCTCTCTCTCTCTCTCTCTCTCCTTCTCTCTCCCTCCCACTCTATCTGAACAAAAAATGAAAAAATGTCCTCGGGTGAGGATAAAAAAAAAGAAGCGGTGGTACATTTACACAAGGGAATATTATGCAGCTGCAAGAAAGATCTCACCCTTTGAGACAACATGGAGAGTCCTGAAGAATATGTATTATACTAAGTAAAATAAGCCAGAGAAAGACAACTATCATATGACATCACTTATTTGTGGAATATAATGAACAAAATAAGCTTATGAATGAGATAGATAACAGAGACATGGAAGTAGGGAACAAACTGGCAAACCTCAGAGGGAAGGGGGTGGGGGTCGGCAAGAGATTAACCAAAGAACCTATATGTTTTTGTTTTTGTTTTTTTTATCCTCACCCGAGGACATTTTTCCATTTTTTGTTCAGATAGAGCGGGAGGGAGAAAGAGGAAGAGACAGAGAGAGAAACATCGACGTGAAAGGGACACATCGAGTGGCTGCCCCCCGCACGACCAACCAGGGCCGGGGACAAACTGCAACCGAGGTACATGCCCTTAGTGGGAACCGAACCCGGGCCTCTCTGTACCGCAGGCCGACGCTCCAACCGCTGAGCCAAACCGGCCAGGGCCAAAGAACCTATATGTATATGTGCATAACCAATAGACACAGACAACAGTGAGGTGAAGGTGGGGGGGGAGTGGAGAGGGGGTGTCAATGTAGGTAAAAAGAAGGGCCATCTGTAATACTTTTAACAATAAAGATAAATTTAAAAATAAAGTATTTTAAAAAGCACACACAACTATTCAAGATTGGGTTCACTTTGTTCCTAAATTTCTGTTCCTAACTGTAGTACACAGAGGGGGATAACACTGTTTTTGTGATAAGTGTAAGTGGAGAATAGCTTGAAAAGGCTTAAATGTGCTATAATGAACTCTCAGACTGAAATATAAAAATCTTTTAATTCCTTTGGAGCCACACCTGAACCTTGATGAATTAAAACTCTCTTGACCAGCAACGCCAAATAACCAGCAATTTTCTCCTGTCTTTCCCCAGCCCCTTATAAGGAAATGAATCAAATCACAAGATATTATGGAACTTTTTGAAGTGAGCAATGCTTTGAGCTTATCCACATTAAGCCCAGTCTTCTACTTCTCTATCTTTGGTTCTTAGAACATTGCTGTCAGTAGGCACTACACTCACCTGGGGCACTTGTTTAACATGTAGACCTCCAGTCATGTAGAGAGTCGGTTTGCTATTCAGGGATTATCTACTATGTGCCAGACATTGCTGTGGACACTAGGAATCCAATAGGAAAAAAGACAGAGTCCCAGTCCACAAGAACCTTATAGTTTAGTGGATGAGATAGGCATGAAAGAGAGAAGGTAACTGAAAGTGTCTATGAGTGGTAGAAAGTAGACACAATATGGATGTGATATGGGCAGACTAGGGTGGGGTTGTGATTTTAGAGAAGGTGTTCAGGGCAGGCCTCCCAGGGAAGGTGACATTTGACTGAGGCCTGCGTGAACAGAAGGAGCCAGCCAAGGAAAAGATGTTATATCAGAAGAAAGAGCAAATGCAGAAACCCTGGTGAGATAGAAAAGTACTTGATTCACTCAAGGGCATAAAAACAGAAATCCCAGAAGTCACTATTAGTAGATCTTAGATGAGGGCCAGGAAGCTTCATTTTGTTGTTATTGTTGTTATTAGGATATTTTTTCTATTGATTTTTAGAGTGGAAGGAAGGGAGAAAGGGAGGGAGAGAAAGAGAGCGAGAGTAACATTGATGTGAGAGGGTCACATCAATTGGTTGCCTCCTTGCATGCTCCCTGACCAGGGCCTGGGATCAAACCTACAACACAGGTATGTGCCCTTGACCGGGAATCAAACCCAGGACCTTTTGATGCACAGGCTGGCACTTTAATCACTGCACCATAGCTCTAACCACTGAACACACTGGCCAGGGCAGGAAGTTTCATTTTTAATAAGTACCCCCCAATGATTCTGAAGTATAGGCCCAGTTGAGAAACCCCAGAATACACATTATTCAGAACCCTGACCCCAAGGCCTGCAATATCAATCACTCCAGTGAGCAGACCTATGCTAAGCATTGTTCACTGAAAAAGGAAAGATTTCCACCAATATTTCCAACAGAAAGTTCCTTGGGAGAAGAGACATTTTGTATGCATGGTGCCTAGAACTGTGCCTGGTACACAGTGATATCTGATGAATGAATGAATGGTTGGCACAATAAAGCTCCTGATGTTCAGTGAGTTAATTTTCAAAGAACCAGAATTTTCTCAAACAAGCCTTCAGGAAAACAGAAAAAACGCTGTTTCTTTCTTCCCACTAGTTACCCAAGAATGCTTCATGAGTACCTCCCATTTTCTGAGTAGCCATGTCCAGGATAGTCTCTGCATTTTGAGGTGGGGTTCAGTTTCACTGTGGGCTCAGAGGAATGAGAACTGGTTGAATCAGATGAGCCCACGCTTGGGCTCTCTGGAAGACCCACATGTGAATTCCTTGATGCTAGGTGCCACCTACAGGCTGCTGAGAGTCTGGCCGACTCATGCAGGAATCCTGGCCTATACTGTTGTGAGGCCTGCCCAAGCCTTCTGTGGTGTCAGCATAATCCAATTGGGTAACTAGGATCTAGGCTATGTTTTGGGCTCTCCCACTTGCCCCTTTATGCATCCCTCCCAACACCATTTTCTTCAGGCAGCCAGAACCATTGGGGTGCCTTTAACCTGGACCCATGGTGGCACTGGGTTCTGAGGCAGGCCCACCACACCTAGGCAGGGTTGTAAAATCTGCATTCCAGGTCTTTTCCTCTCCCTCCTGCCTTCTTTGCCAAACAAAACCTTCCTGGGGGAGTAGATGTATTTTTTTTCCCATTCCTCCCACTAAATACAAATAAGAATGATGGACATTATATATTAAAAAGAAGAAGGAAGAGATGACTCAAGGGTAGTGAGAAGAAAGCAGTCTAGAGACCTTAGTACATGAGGAGCAACAATGGTGATGAGTTTCCTGCGTTTTCTTTTTGTCTCACATATTTCAAACTTTGGAAGAAATCAACAACTGAGAAAGGACAGAAGATACAGTCACAATAAAAGCCCCAAGCAAAGTATGTTCTCCCTAGCTAGAGGACCAGGAAAGGGGGAGGCTATCAGAAAAAAAATTTAAATAACTGCTCTGTATCATCCAGATACCACAGAAAGACTGTGGCCCCATATTCTTTTTTTTTTTTTTCACCATAAAACATTTATTTGTTTATTTATTTTTTTAATTTTATTTTTGTTATAGATGTTTCTCCTTTTTTATCCCATTGACACCCTCCTCCCCATCCCCCCCACCCTCCGCCCCATCCCTGTCTTTGTTGTCTATGTCCATTGGTCATGCGTACATGCATATAAATTCTGTGGCTTATCTCTTCCCACCCTCCCCACCCCCTCTTCTGAGGGCTGTCAGTCTGTACCCTACTTCTGTGTTTCTGGGTCTACCCTATTCCTCAGACTGTTATATTCATTATATTCCATATATAAGTGTGTGGCCCCATATTCATTAAAGCCAGCAAAGACCTAGTGGAGAGCCCACACTTCCCCCCTCATAAGGCTATAAAAGGTGCCCCTATCTTCCACTAAGGCAGTATCAGAGGAGGCCTCATGCAAAATGAGGAATTTCACTGTTGCCCAGTGGTCGTGAGGCTCTGCCACATGGGAAGGCATACAGATATAAAAGGAAGAGATAAGATTGTCCCTGTTGCCAATGAAATGATAGTCTAATTGAAAACCCCAAGCAAGCTACAAACACTCTCTTAGAACTAATAAGTGAGTTCAGCAAGGTCACGGGATATAAGAGCAACATAGAAAAATCAATTATATTTCTGCATAGTAGCAATAAACATATGGACACAAAAACTTTTAAGTATAGTACCATTTATAATCACTCAAAAATTAAAATAAGTATAAAACTAACAAAAATATATACCATTTATTTGCTGAAAACTACAAAACACTGATCAAAGAAATCAAAGATCTAAATAAATGGAGAGACATACGGGTGTTCATGAATGAGAAGATTCAATATAGTAAAGATGACAATTCTCTCCCCAAATTATGTATAGGTTTAATGCAAAATCCCAGCCAAGTTATTCTAAAATTTATGTGGAAAGGCAGATACAATAGATAAAACAATTTTGAAAGAACAAGTAGGAGAAATTAGTCTACCTGATTTTAAGACTTACTATATAACTACATTAATCAAGACAATGTGATATTGGCAGAGTAATAGACACATAGATTAATGAAAAAAACAGAACCCAGAACAAGACCCACACAACTATGCCCAACTGATTATTGACAGAGGTGCAAATGGTGCTGGGGCAAGTAGGCATCCATAGACATAATAATAATAATAATAATAACAACAACAACAACAACAACAACTTAAAATAGATGATGGATTTAAATGTTGCCCGGCTGGTGTGGCTCAGTGGTTGAGCGTCGACCCATGTATCAAGAAGTCACCAGTTCAATTCCCAGTCAGGGCACATGCCTGGGTTGTGGGCCCGATCCCCATTGGGGAGGCATGCAAGAGGCGGCCAATTTCTCTCCCATCGATGTTTCTATCTCCCTCTCCCTCTCCCTTCCTCTCTCTCTAAAAATTAATAAATAAAAAAATTAAAAATAAATAAATGTAAAAGTAAACATTGTTTTAGGGAAAAAAAAAAGAGAGAAAATCTTCAGGATCTAGGGCCAGGCAAAATTCTTAGACTTGACACCAAAAGTATGATCCATAAAAGGAAAAAATTATAAAATGGACTTCATGAAAATAAAAACACTTATTCTATGAAATACCCTGTTAAGATGATGAAGAGAAGCTACAAATTGGGAGAAAATGTTTGCAAATCACATATCCAACACCAGACTAGTATCTAGAATATAACAAGAACTCTCAAATTCAACCACAGAAAAACAAATGCAAGAAGAAAATGGCCAAATGGCATGAACAGACATTTCACCAAAAGGGACATACAGGTGGCCAAAAGTATATGAAAACATATTCAGTACTACTAGCCATTAGGAAAATAAAAATTGAAACCACAATGAGTCACCTATCAGAAAAGTTAAAATGAAAAGAATAGCAGTGCCACCAAATGCTGGTAAGGATTTAGAAAAAAAGAATCATTCATAAACTGCTGGTGGGGATGTAAAATAGTACAGACAATCTAGAAAGCAGTTTGGCAGTTTCTTAAAAAGACAAATATGTAGCTACAATGAGATCCAGCAATTATATTCTTGGGGACCTATCCCAGAGAATCAAAAACTTACGTTCACACAAACACCTGTACACAAATGTTCATAGCAGCTTTATTCATAATAGCCATAAAGCATAGTTGGCCGATTTGTACTCTAACAGGTGAATGGTTAAGCAAACTGATACATCGATACAATGGAATACTACTCAGCCATAAAAAGAAACAAGTCTTGATACATGCAACAACCTGGATGAATCTCCAGAGAATTATGCTGAGTGAAAAAGGCCAATCCCTTAAGGTTATGATTTTGTTAAGATAACATTCTTAAAAGACAGAATTATAGAAATGGAGACTAGATTAGTGGTTGCCAGGAATTGTGGTGAGAAAAAAGTGTGTGTGGCTATAAAAGGGCAGCACGAGGGGTTCTTGTAGAGATGGAAATGTTCTCTACCTGATTGTATTGATGTTAATCCCTGGGTTATGATATTGTGCTATAGCGGTTATCATTGGGAGAAATGTGGTAAAAGGTAGCTTGGATCTCTGTGTATTGTTTCTTAGAACTGCATGTGAACCTATCTCAAAATAAAAAAGTTTTAAAATGATCTTTTTGTGCCTCTATTTATTCCCTTCTCCTGGGCCCTGCTACAGTAATCCATGCTGAGGTTAGTGGGCAGTCAAGGCACTGATATTATCCCCACCTCCCACTTATATTTCAACAGGGGTTTCCTGGGGATCATACAAGGATAACTTTTGGTAGGAAAAACTTTCTTGAATTCAAAATGAGGATATCTTGAGTCTGTGATGTGTAACCTTGGACAATTGCTTAGCCTTTCTGAGATTCCATTTCATCACCTATAACAAAATTTTAAGAGTAAATGAAAATGTAGAAACACTTGGTAAATTGTAAAGCAATACATAAAAGAAAGGTCCTCTTCCCTCTCTTCCTCCTTTCCTGTCCTTGTTATTTTGGCTGGAGGAAAGGACTGTGTCTTAGGCCTTCTTGTATCCTCATGGCTTAGTCCACGTCCCTGCCCTAGTTGGTGTTTAGAAAATGCTTTAAATGCTGATAATGGCAGAATGCTTAAAACTAGGAGTTGCCCTGGCTGGGTGGCTCAGTTGATTGGAGCATTATCCTGTACACCAAAAGGTTACGGGTTTGATTTCCAGTTGGGGCGCATACTGGAGGCAACTTAATGATGTTTCTCTCTCACATCGCTGCTTCTTTCTTTCTCTCTCTCTCCTACCTTCCTCTCTAAAAGTCAATAAACAGCCCTGGCCAGTTTGGCTCAGCGGTTAGAGCGTCAGCCTGCGGTCCGGAGAGACCCGGGTTCGGTTCCCGCTAAGGGCACGTACTTCGGTTGCAGTTTGTCCCCGGCCCTGGTTGGTCGTGCGGGTGGCAGCCACTCGATGTGTCCCTTCACGTCGATGTTTCTCACTCTCTCTCCCTTCCTCTCTCTCCCTCCCACTCTATCTGTACAAAAAATGGAAAAAATATCCTCGGGTGAGGATTAAAAAAATAAAATAAAATAAAAAAAATAAAAAAAATAAAAGTCAATAAACATATCCTTGGATGAGAATAAACACGTAAATAAATATAAAACCAGGGTTTGGCTCCAATGGAGAGAAGAAAAGTTCAGCCCCCAGTAGACAGAGGTCTTTGAAGGACCCTTTGTAGCAGCATCCCATGTAGATAGCTTCCTAGTTTGGGGATAATTCCACTCAGAGATACCATGGGATGGAGAGTCAGGGCCCCCGGAGCAGGTCAGCTTCTAGTTTGGAGGAATAGAGAGAACTAAAGAGAAGAAAAGCATCTCAGTTTGATCAAGAACTTTCCTCTCCATTATCACCTTTGCTCCTCACCACCCTTCCTGAGGCAGGTATAGCAGGGAGCATCCCTGGTCTACATTTGCAAACCTAGGGCTGAGACCTGCCCAAGTTTAACACTGTGAATGAGTCAATAGTACTGCCAAGGGAAGACTCGTGGACCAGACATTTCCACAGCATGGAAATTGTCCAAATGGAAAAGCTAAGACAAGGAAATTTTGTGTCGTGTAGAAAAAAAACTAAGACAAGGAAAATGCAGCTCTTCCCTGCTCCAACCTGGAGCCTCTCCTGAGGGAATTGTGGCTGAGCCTCATCATGTCTTTCTACACAACTCCCTGTCTAATGGAGCTGCTGTCACAGTAGGCCTGGCAATCTCCACTGGGTGCTGCCCTAGGAGATGGCTTCCCTCCCTTCCAGCTCTGAGCTTTCAGTAACCTATTTAAAAGCAGAGAAACGAGTTTGGGGTTTGGGTCTCTCTTAGTACCTCTCACAGGTGGCTCTCCAGGGCTTTCCTAGGCACCTCTTCTAGTCTCTTCTCAGTGGCAACATGGGGCGGAGTGGGGAAGGCATTTTTCTTCTTACATGTTCCAAAAGCTTGGAGGCTCACTCAGAGACAGAAACGAACCAAGTCAGGGCTCCTTAGAAGGCAGACTGAGGAGGAGAGAGCAGTCCCCCACCCAGGGTCTGGATGCTTTTCCCAAGGGCCCCAACTCTCCATGGCTGCCCCCACCAGGTCTATGATAAGACTGAAATGTGAGAATGCAAACGCTGCTCGCTAGGGAGGGGGAGCACTGAAAGCCATTTGCTTGGATTAGCTCATCCATTTGCAGGTTGCCAACTTGGAAAGCAGAGAGCACTCTGAGGCCAAGAAGGTTTAAATAGGAGAGGAGGCGAGGGGAGAGGTTGCAAGGGGAACTGTTGAGCAGTCAGCAAACCATTCAGTAAGCCCTTACTGAATACCTCTTCCTTGTGTGGCCCAGTGCTGTGACCTGGGGCCACTGCTCCTGCCCTCCAGTTGATTCCAGTCTAGCATGAGGGAATAGAGCCCTCCGGGAAGACAAGAGGCAAGAGATATGAGGACAAGAGCATATACGCTAAGCCAGTCAGTTTTGGCTTCCAGGCAACTTGTGGGGCCTTCAGCAACTTGCCTAACCATTCATTCATTCATTCATTCATTCATTCATTCACTCATTCACTCATTCACTCTTTAACCATTCCTTCACTTAATAAACATTTAAGGAGTACCTATTATGGGGTGGGCACTGGAGATACAGTGGTGAACAGGGAAAGTACTCTGCCCTACTGGAGCTTACAGCCTCATGGGGGAGAAAGAGGAAGGGGGGGGCCTTTAGATAGGGTAGTTAAAAGAGGCATTCATTATCATGAGGCCATACCCTCCCTCTTAAAGATCCACAGATGCTCTCCAGTTAGTGCTGCCAAACCTGAAGTCTGAGTGTCTTGAAGAAACTGCCAACATTTTGCAGACATATAAGACTCAAAAATGGGTCCCTAGCACCTCATAAAAACCTTCTCCCCTCTCAGGGCCTCTCATGCATAAAGGAGGGTTTGAAGAGGGAAGAAAGAGGGGAGTGAGTTTGCAGAGAGGCCTCTGGAACATCCAGCTGTTCAGGGAGTGTGTCACTCGTTAATTCCTTCCCCCAATAGCTCCATAAAGTTTCTCCCTATTTTTTAAAATCACAGTAACTTATGACCAGTTGGTTCGACTTTCCTTCATTCATGTATTCAAGAAGAATCCACTGAGCAGCCAAAAAGAGCTGACACTTCTCTGACACCTGGAAACTCAAGGGTGAACTAGATAGCCACAGCCTCCTGGGGAGCTTAGAGTCTAATCAGTGGAAGTGAGAGAGAATTAATTAATTTCATGAGCAACTAATTAATTATAATTGTGCTAAATGCTTTGAAAGAGACTATAACAGGGAGACCCTCAATCAATGGAGGAGTCAAGGAGGCCTTTCTTGAGGAGGTGACATTTAAAGCTGAAACATGAAAGATGAGCAGGACTTGGCTAGGTGGGAAGGCAGGAGAGGGAGAAGTGCTGTGTTACAGAGGACACAGCAAACAAAACACCAGAGGCCAGATAGTGTGGTGCTTTCAAACAACAGAAAGCAGGCCAGGGTTGGGGATGAGTGAAGTTAAAAGAGAGACTCGCCCAGCCGGTGTGGCTCAGTTGTTGAGCATTGACCCATGCACCAAGAGGTTGCCAGTTCAATTCCCGGTCAGGGCACACACCCAGGTTCTGGTGCAAACCCCCAGTGGGGGACGAGCAGGAGGTGGTCAGTAGATGTTCCCTCTCATTGATGTTTCTCTCTCTTTCTAAAATCAATAAAAAAAATTTAAAATAAATAAATAAAAGTAAGACACTGAATATGAGTTCTGGGAGAAAGGCAAGGAGGGACTAGACAGGTGAAGCCTCACAGGCCATGAGGACAATTTGGAATGTAGCTGAAGAACTTTGAGGAGCCACGAAAGGGCTTCTGGTAGGAGACAGAATCAGGTTTGCATTGGCTTTGAAAGGCAACCAAGAGTGGAAATGGGGAGACAGAAAGCTGCTATAATCATTCAGGTGGGAGATAATGACAGAAGCCTCAACAAGTGGGGCGTGGTGAAGATGGAGAGCAGTGGACAGAGTCCAGATGTATTTAGAAGTAGAATCAACAGGACATGGTGGTGGACTGTCTACGGAGCTTCAGGAAAAGGAGGATTTGTTCTCATTCTCTAGAGTCAGGGGTGAGAACACAAGAGAAAATCTTCAGAACCCAGGGCTTGATAGAGTTCTCAGACACACCAAAAGCACTTTCCTTAAAAAAAAAAATCAGAACCCAGAAATGGACCCAAGACAATATGCTCAATTAATATTTGACAAAGGTGGCAAGAGCATACAGTGGAGTAAGGACAACCTCTTTAATAAATGGTGTTGGGAAAATTGGACAGCTACATGCAAAAAAATGAAACTAGACCATCAACTTACACCATACACAAGAATAAACTCAAAATGGATAAAAGACGTAAATGTGACTCATGAAACCATAAAAATCCTAGAAGAAAATATAGGCAACAAAATTTCGGACATCATACACAGCAGAATTTTCACTGATACATCACCTAAGGCAACAGAAACAAAGGAGAAAATGAACACATGGGACTACATCAAACTAAAAAGCTTCTGCACAGTAAAAGATACAATCATCAAAATGGAAAGCCAACCCACTGTATGGGAGAGCATAATTGCCAATGATATATTAGATAAGGGGTTAATTTCCAATATATGTAGAGTACTCATACAACTCCACAAAAGGAAGACAAAGAACCTCATTCAAAAATGGGCAGAAGAACTAAATAGACACCTCTCCAAGCAGGACATACAAGTGGCTAAGAGACATATGAAGAAATGCTCAACATCACTAATCATCAGAGAGATTCAAATTAAAACAACAATGAGATATCACTTCACACCTGTCAGAATGGCCACCATCAACAAATCAAACAACAAGTGTTGGCGAGGGTGTGGAGAAAAGGGGACTCTAGTGCACTGCTGGTGGGAATGCAGACTGGTGCAGCCACTATGGAAAACAATATGGTGTTACCTCAAAAAATTAAAAATTGAATTGCCATTTGACCCAGTGATCCTGCTTCTAGAAATATACCCTAAGAAGCCTGAAACATCAATCAGAAAGAATATATGTGCCCCCATGTTCGCAGCAGCACTATTTACAATTACCAAGATCTGGAAACAGCACAAATGTCCATCTGCAGATGAATGTATAAAAAAGCTGTGGTACATATACACAATGGAGTACTACGCAGCTGTAAGAAAGAAAAATCTCTTATCCTTTGAGACGACATGGAGGGACCTGGAAAGTATTATCCTAAGTGAAATAAGTCAAGCAGAGAAAGACAAGTATCATATGATCTCACTTACTTGTGGAATATAATGAATATAACAGTCTGAGGAATGGGGTAGTCCCAGAGATGTGGAAGTGGGGTACAGACTGACATCCCCAGAACAGGCGGTGGTGGGGGAGAGATGAACCACAGAACTTATATGCATGTATGCATAAACAATGGACATGGACAACAAAGCTGGGGATAGGTTGGGGAGGGAGAGGGAGAGGAGAATCAGTAGGGGGAAAAGGAGAAACATCTGTAACAAAAATAAATTAATTAATTTAAAAATGAAAAAAATCAAACTTTGATACATTCAGACTGGGATGGATATCAAAAGCATTATGCTGAGTTAAAAAACAACCTCTAAAACTTATGTACTATATGATTCCATGTTTATAACACTATTGAATTGACAAAATTACAGAGATGAAGAACAGATTAGTAGTTCCCAGGGCTTGGGGTGGGGGTGGGGGATGAGTGGATGTGACTACATAGGGGTAGCTTGAGGGTAATTTTTTTCCCCTTTATTGATTCCAGAGAGAGAAATTTTGATTGCCTGCCTCCTGTAGGCCTCCTAAAGAGGATCGAACCCACAACCCACCATGTGCCCTGAATGGGAATTGAACCAGCAGCCTTTTGGTGCATAGAACCACACTCCACCAACTGAGCCTCACAGGCCTGGGCTTGAGGGTGATTTTTGTGATGATGGAATAGTTCTGTATCTTGATTATGGTGGTGGTTACACATGTGATAAAATGCCATAGAACTACATACACACATTGTACCAGTGCCGATTGTAACAGGTTTTAATATTGAACTATATTAAAAAGATTTTACCAATGGGAAAAACTGAATACACAGGAACTCTGTGTATGATATTAACAACTTCCTGTGAATCTATACTTATTTCAAAATGTTTTAAAATTTAAAAACAAAGAGACAATGCATGGTGCCTGGCATGTAGAACATGTTTGATGAAATTAAACTACTATTAAAACAAGATGTTGCCCCTGTTTTCAGGGATCTTTTAGCTCAGCCCTGTGGGCAGGGAACTAAAAGGTCCTGTGGTAGGGTGATATTCATGAGTCTTGGAGACTTAGGCTATGTTAAATAGAGAAAATATAAGGAAGATAGAGAGGGTAAGGGAACCTACAAATGCGTTCTTTTTTAGTAACAGTGTAAAATGGCAAATTAGAAGTTTGGGATTACAGAAAGATTCCCTTAAAGGTCTTTGAAACATAAACATGCATTTATGAACTTGTTTACAGATCATTAACTATTTTTTAAAATATGTTTTTATTGATTTTTTTAGAGAAAGGGGCAGGGAGAGAGAGATAGAAACATTAATGTGAGAAACATCAATTGGCTGCCTCCTGCATGCCCCCTACTGGGGATCAAGCCTGCAACCTGTGCATGTGCCCTGACCAGGAATTGAACTGGGACCTGTCAGTCCTTGGGAGGATGCTCAATCCACTAAGCCACAGTGGCTGGGCAAGACCAAGAAACTTTGTATAGCCATGTTAGGAACCCAGGTCTAGTCTGGCCCCAAAGGACCACTTTGAAAAATACTATAATAGGGAGGACCTCATCCAGTGGATGGGTCAGGGAAACTTTCCAGAGAAAGAGTCTAAAGGACTCTTATCCAGATAACACCTCATGCTCAGGAGCCAGCAAGAACTTGCTCACTCATGGCTGTTATGCTTCCTTTCTGTGGTGACAAGTTATAAAATGGAGATCAGATAAAGAGTCAGGTGATGATCAGGATCCCACGCTGGACATGCTTTGTTTCAAATCTCTTGCTTTATCATGTTGGGCATCCCCCGACCCTCACCCAGAAACCTAAGTCACCTAAAATATGAGTGGTATAATTTCAGGGAGCCTACCCTTTCCCTCATTTTTGAAGCCTGAACTTTCTTCTTTCCTGTAGCTTGGGGCCCTTTTTTTCCTGTGTGAGAAGGGACCAGCTAGGTCCTCTCAGCTGCCCAAATGCACCCCTCCCCCGGGAGAGACATGTTATGGTGTTCTCACAATGAATCCCAAGTGAATCTCAAATAGGAAAAACACTTTTGATGGATGTGGAAATGAAGAGAGGTGGGCAATTTGGAAGAGAGAAACACCACGCTGGGATGAGGGCAGGACTGAATGATGGTGGTGTGCTAGTAGGTACTTACTGTGGGTGAATCAGAGGGGAAAGTCAGTGTTTGCACAAGTAACCAAATAGCAGGCTTAAAGGCCTTATACAAAGAAAACCAACAAATGAAAACCTGGGCACTGAAGAAATGACTGGAAGTAAGAATACTAAATTAATAGTACAGTGTAGTTGATTCTGAGTTATAGAAATATGGATGTATAGAAAAATGTATGTATGTATATGTAATATGGTACAATAATATGATATGAATATAATATAATATAATATATAATATAATATAATATAATATAATATAATATAATATAATATAATATAATATAATATAATATAATATATTGACAAATAGAGAAGCATCCCTTGCTATCCAGGAGCTGGCCTGAACTATTAGTTAGATCTTGGTGTGACTAGCAGCTGACCCTGCACTCACAGCTGGGTCTTGGTGTTCTCCTGTTGAACATAAACAATTTCACAAACATCAACATCAGACAAGGTCTCTCTGTGACATTGTGGACCAAGGCAAAAACAAGACCACTCCTTAATTATGTCTGAACTCAAAACATGAACATTGTCCAAACCGCAGAAATGACCAAACATCGCCCTCTCCTGGCTAATATGAATAGTTGCTGCATCTTTATCAATTATAGCTTTGGCCTGGCTGTAATCTATCCTCTTTCTAGATAGGATTTCTTGAAATATCCAGTCATAGCACTGGCTCTGTTTCCTGATAGCATCTAATTCAGAGCCCAAATTCTGAGTACTTTCTACCCACTTCTTGAGATGGCCATGGCTCCTGATAGTTTGATTATTCCTTTCTTTCTAGCTGCTGGAGAGTATTGAGTGTGTGTGTGTGTGTGTGTGTGTGTGTAATAGAAATATATAAAGAGATATAAGGGTATCTCACACACGTCGTTTTATCCCCAAATGATTTGCTCTTAGTTTTAAACTCATCATTTAACATTAAAATGAAACCTTGGTTGGACCTGTGAAAAACAGTGCAATCTTATTAATGGAGAAAGCCATAGTTCACAACACATGAGGAGCCCAGCTGGCTATAAAAGAAACAAGAGTAAACTATGAAAATTAATTATCTGAATTAAAATGGCTGGAGCCAGCTTAACTAGTTTAGGAGAAGTATCATTTGCATGCTAATTATGTACTAATTGCCTCATCTATTCATTAACAGAGGTTGAAGGAAACTACTTAGTTACATCCTGTTAGGCAATAGTTGAAGTTACTGTTTTACTTGCAAATAACTTATTTTTAAACACTCTATGAATTGTAGCTCTTACTAGTTGGCCTTCAGCTGAACAACCCATCATATACTTTTGGGGTTCTTCAGTTGGTTCATGGGGCAAAGGCACAGGAGTCAATACAATCATTCAGGCCATTTTGGCAAACAAGTAATTTCATAACTGTTCACTATTGGGGCAGTTCTGAGCCCAATCTCTCACTCCTCTCTAATCCAGGATTTCTCCTCCTTGCATTATTGATATTTTGGGCCTGGATAATTGTTTGGGGATGGGAGGAGTTTGTCTTGTGCATCATAAGATGTTTAGTAGCATCTCTGCCTTCTACCTACTATATACCAGTGGTACAGTCCTTCCCCACACCCTCATATGACAATCACAATCGTTCTAAGCCCACTGTTTTGCTAAATGTCTTGCGCCTCCAGACTCTTTTGCCTCCCTTCCCCACTCAAAATCGATGGTGGGGTGTTGTCTGGAGGGTTGATGCTGAGCCTATTTTGGCCTCTACAAGCAGCATCTGGGCTCAGATAGCCCCATACCTCTCGTTAAGTAATACACAGAAACAAACACAGAGAGGCAGCCAAAATGAGGAGACAAAGAAACAGGTCCCAAAGGAAAGAAAAGAACAAAAACCCAAGAAAAGAACTAAGCGAAATGGAGATAAGCAACCTAACAGATGCTGAGTTCAAAATACTGCTTATAAGGATGCTCAATGAACTTAGTGAGAACCTCAGTGAACTTAGGGAGGGCCTCAAGAGCATAAAAAAGGACCAGTCAGAAATGATGGATGCACAGTCAGAAATAAAGGAGGCATTAAGTGAAATAAAGAATAATTTACACAGATTCAATAGTAGAGTACGTAAATCCAAGAAGCCAACCATTGATTTGGAATATAAGGAAGCAAAAAACGCCCAATCAGAACAGCAAAAAGAAAAAAGAATCCCAAAAAATGAGGATAGTGTAAGGAGCCTCTGGGACAACTTCAAGCGTGCCAACATTCGTATCTTGGGGGTGCCAGAAGGAAAAGATCAAGAACAAAAAATTGAAAACCTGTTTGAAACAATAATGGCAGAAAGCTTTCCTAACTTGGTGAAGGAAACAGACATACACGTCCAGGAAGCACAGAGAGTCCCAAACAAGATGAACCCCAAGAGGCCCACACCAAGACACATCATCATCAAAATGCAAAAGGTTCAAGACAAAGAGAGAATCTTAAAAGCAGCAAGAGAAAGGCAGCTAGTTACCTACAAGGGGGTTCCCATAAGGCTGTCAGCTGATTTCTCAAAGGAAACTTTGCAGGCCAGAAGGGGGTGCAAGAAATATTCAGAGTGATGAAAAGCAAGAACCTACAACCAAGATTACTCTATCCTGCAAAGCAGTCATTTAGAATCGATGGCCATATAAAAACTTTCCCAGACAAGAAAAAGTTAAAGGAGTTCATCACCACCAAATAGTTATTATATGAAATGATGAAGGTTCTTTTTGAAGAAAAAGATAAAATATATGAACAAACAGAATGGCAATGAATACATATCTATCGACAGTGGAATCTACAAACAAAATGAACAAACAGAACAGAAACATTCTCATAGATACAGAGAACATTTTGTTGGTTGCCAGATGGGAGAGGGGTTGGGGGAATGGGTGAAAAAGGTGACGGGATTATGAAGTACAAATTCATTGCTAGACTGACAAACCTCAAAGGGAAAGGGGATGGGGGGTGGGAAGAAGTAAACCAAAGAACTTATATGCATAACCAATGGACACAGACAATAGTGTGGGAAAAGGTGGGAGAGTGTTGGGAGTGGGGAGGAAGGGGTCAATGGGGGAAAAATGTGGAACAACTGTAATACATTCTACATTCAACAATAAAGATTTTAAAAAACAATAATAAAAAATAAAAAACATAAATGGGTGCTGGATTTTGTTGAATGTTTTTTCAGCATCTATTGATAAGATCATATGGTTTTTATCTTTCATTTTGTTTATATGGTGTATCACCTTTATTGATTTGCAGATTATGTACCAGCCTTGCATCCCTGGGATGAATCCCACTTGGTCATGGTGAATAATTTTTTTGATGTATTGCTGGATCCTATTTGATAGTATTTTGTTCAGGACTTTGGCATCTATTTTCATCAGGGGTATTGGCCTGTAGTTTTCTTTCTTTGTAGTGTCTTTATCTGCTCTTGGAATTAGGATTATGTTGGCCTCATAAAATGAGTTTGAAAGTCTTCCATCTTCTTGGATTTTTGAAATAGTTGGAGGAGAATGGGTGTTAGATTTTCTTTGAATGTTCGGTAAAATTCCCTCTTGCAGCCATCTGGGCATGGGCTTTTGTTTGCTGGGAGTTTCTTGATTACATCTTCAATTTTCTTAGTTGTTATTGGTCTATTCAAGTTTTCTATCTCTTCCTCAGTTTTTGGAGACTGTATGTTTCTAGAAATTTATCCATTTCACCTAGATTGTCCAATTTGTTGGCGTATAATTGTTCGCAGTGTTTTAATGATCCTTTGTATTTCTGTGGTGTCAGTTGTAGCTTCTCCTCTTTTGTTTCTGATTTTGTTGTTTTGGTCTTCTCTTTTTGTTTCTTAGTTAGTCTGGCTAAGGGTCCATAAATCTTGTTTATCTTTTCAAAGAACAAGCTTTTTGTTTCATTGATCTTTTGAATTGTTTTTTTTTTTTTTTGTATTTCGTTTTTATGTCGTTTATTTCTGCTCTGATCTTCACTATTTCTTTCCTTCTACTTGCTCTGAGGTTTTCTTTTTGTTTACTTTCTAGTTATTTGAGTTGTAGGATTAGAAAGTCAATTAGGAATTTTTCTTATTTCTTGAGGTAGGCCTGTAGTGCTATGAACTTCTTTCTCAGGACTGCTTTTGCTTCATCCCATAGATTTTGTGTTGTTGTGTGATCATTTTCATTGGTTTCCAGGAAGTTTTAATTTTTTTCCTTGATCTCCTTAGTAACCCATACTATTTAGCCTCCATGTGTTTGAATGTTTTTGTTGTAATTGATTTCTAGTTTCATGCCATTGTGATCTGAGAAGATGCTTGATATGATTTCAATCTTCTTGAACTTGTGCAGATTTACTTTGTGTCCTAACATGTGGTGTATCTTTGAGAATGTCCCTTGTGCACTTGAGAAGAACATATATTCTGCATCTTTGGGGTGAAATGTTCTGTAAATATCAATTAAGTCCAGCTCATCTAGTTGGTCATTTAAAGACTGTGTGTTCTTAATTTTTTGTCTAGAAGATCTATCCAGTGGTGTCAGTGGGGTGTTAAAGTCATCCGCTATGAATGTTTTTGTTATTGATCTCTCCTTTGAAGTCCTCCAGAAGATTTTAAACATATTTTGGTGCTCCTGTGTTTGGTGCATGTATGTTTACCAGGGTTATAGTCTCTTCTTGGATTGTTCCTTTTAATATTATGTAGTGAACTTCTTTGTCTCTTATTATGGCCCTTGTTTTGAAGTCTATCTTGTCATATATGAGTATTGCTACACCAGCTTTTTTTTTTTTTTTAAATTTCCATTTGCCTGGAAACTTTTTTCCAGCCCTTCATTTTCATTCTGTGTGAGTCTTTTGTTGTGAGGTGCGTGTGTTGTAGACAGCATATACATGGATCATGTTTTGTTATCTAATCAGTTACCCTATATCTTTCGATTGGGGCATTTAAGCCATTTACATATTTACATTGAAGGTTACTATTGATAGATACTTATTAGTTGCCATTTTTATTTTATGCCTGTGTTTCTCTCTCTCTCTCTCTCTCTCTCTCTCTCTCTCTCTCTCTCTCTTTCTTCTTCTTCTTCTTCTTCTTCTTCTTCTTCTTCTTCTTCTTCTTCTTCTTCTTCTTCTTCTTCTTCTTCTAACAGTCCTTTTAGCATTTCTTGCAGTGCTGGTTTGGTAGTGTTAAATTCCTATAGTTTGTTTTTTGTTTTTTTTTTTTTGTCTGTGAAACTCTTTATTCACCTTCAATTTTGAATGATATCCTTGCTGGATAGAGTAGTCTTAGATTCAGACCCTTGCCTTTCATTACTTTGTACACTTCATGCCACTCCCTTCTGGACTGCAGTATTTCTATTGAGAAATCAGCTGAAAATCTAATGAGAGCTCCCTTCTAGGTAACTTGCCGTCTCTCTCTTGCTTCCTTTAAGATTCTTTCTTTGTCTTTAATATTTGCCATTTTTATTATGATGTGTCTAGCTGTGGGTCTTTTGGGGTTCATCTTGCTTGGGACTCTCTGTGTTTCCTGGACTTGTGTGACTTTTTCCTTCACTGTTTAGTGAAGTTTTCTGTCATTATTTTTTCAAATAGATTCTGTATTCCTTTTTCTGATTCTTCTCCTTCTGATACCCTTATTATGTGAATGTTGTTATGCGTTGCATTATCCCATTTGCTACTCTATTTGGACATTTTTTTTCTACCTTGTCTTCTAACTCAGTGATTCGGTCTTCAGCTTCTTCTAATGTACTATTGAATCTTTCTAAGGTATATTTCATGCCAACTATGTCATTCTTTATTTCCTCTTGATTTTTATTCATAGCTTCTAACTCTTTTATTTAAGCTGATGTAGTTCCTGCTAAGCTCTCTATAATTCTTATTAAGTTGCTTGTAGTTCTTCCTGAATTGTTTGAGCACCTTTAAAATCATTGCTCTGAATTCTTTATATGACAAATTGCTTTCTTTCATTTCATGTAGTTCTTTTTCTGGTGATTCCTCCTTTTCTTTCAATTGGTGTTATTTCTTTGTCTCTCCATTTTAGCTGTCTGATAGTTCTAGACCTGGTGAGGAATTTTCAGATGTGTAGGCAGGTCAGTGTGTATCAAATAAGGCTGCTGTGCCTCCCAGACTCTTCTGGTGCATGGTGCCTCTTGCCTGCTGTGGGTCGTGGAGGGTTGATTACTGGTGGCTGGTATTGGTCTGTTCTGGTAGGTGCTGCTGCTGAATCACATGGGCCCCACTGAAGCCACACTCCCTGCTAGTGCCACAGGCAGCTATATGGCATAGGCCCCACTGAAGCTGCATTCTCCACCCGAGCAGAGGCAGCTGTATTGCACGGGCCCCACTGGAGCCCCAAGTCCTGCAGCTGGCAGCTGGGGAGTACTACTGCCTGGTGGGGCTCAGCTCCTGTTCAGCCTCTGCTGATGCTTTTGGGCATGGTCTTAGCTGCTGATCTTTGCTGCTGCTGCCTGGGGATGGGTGTTTGTTCCTGAGCCTCTGTTGCTGGGGGGGTGGGGGGGGTTTCTCGGCTCTGATGAAGCTGCTGCTGCTGTGAGGGATGGTATGAGAATCCCAGCCCTTAAGGCTTCCACAGTAGGCACCTTGACAGTGCAGCTACTGTGCACTGGTCTGTGTTGACACAGCAGGGTCCACCGGTCTGATGTTGCGAGATGCACTGGTACGCTCAGGTTGCTGGGCCCTATCTGTTCCTGCTGCGTCCTCCCAGAAAATACCAGGGATCTTCTGAAATGGAAGCTGTGCAGGGAGAAGTGCCCTGAACAGCCACTTACTGGAGTAGCCAGTTGCTCTCCATCATCCACAGCACAGGAACCTTCTGCTCTGCATTTCTGCACTGTTCAAGGTTGCTTGTCCACACTCACATCCACTCACACTCTTTCTCATATTCACTCACTCTCTCACACACTCACCCTCCCTCTGGTCCTGCCCACCCCCATCTTCCTCTTTCTTTTCTTTTTTGTCAGTTTTGCCAGAGTGCCAGAGGGCTGTCATTTTCATTGATCTTTTCAAAGAATCTGCTGTAGGCTTCATTACTTTTCTCTATTGTTTTTTCATTTTCAATTGGATTGATCTTCATTATTTCCTTGTTTCTGCTTGCTTTCAATTTATTTTGTTCTTCTTTTTGTAGTTTCTTGAGGTGGAAGTTTAGATCATTGATCTCAGATGTTTATTTTCTTCTTATGTAAGCATTTAATGTGTTTCCCTCTCAGCACAGCTTAATCGACATCCACAAATTTTAATATGTTGTACTTTCATTATTTTTCATTTCCAAGTATTTTTAAATTTGTCTTGACTCTTTATTATTGATCTATGGATTACTTATAAATCTATAGTTTAGGTTTCAAGTATTTGGAGATTTTTCCTCTTTATCTTTTTACTATTGATTTCTAGTTTGATTTCATTGTAGTCAGAGAACATATTCTGTGTGATATCAATTCTTTTAAATTTGTTGAAATTTGGGAAGTGCAGTTGCCCTGAGGCATCTCATGTCCTCTCACTTCCCAAGTCTAGCCTCACCTCTGGACCCATGGCCACCTACTCCTACCTCCCAGGGCCTGGGACCCACCCCAGCCCCAGTCTTGACCCAGTAATGGGTGCGGCGCTACAGGACCCAAGCTTCCTGTGGAACGTCTTCCAAAGAATTGATAAAGACTGGAGTAATGTGATATTCGACAATGAGCTTCAGCAAATATTGTCCAATGGCACCTGGATTCCATTTAATCCCATCACTGTCAGGTCAGTCATATCAATGTTTGACCATGAGAACAAGGCTGGCATGAACTTCAACGAGTTCACGGGAGTCTGGAAGTACGTCACTGACTGGCAGAATGTCTTCTGCACCTATGACAGGAAAAACTCAGGGATGATTGATAAGAAAAAGTTCAAGCAAACACTCTCAGGTTTTGGCTACTGGCTGTCTGAAAGTTTGACAGACTCGGACAGGGACAAATTGCCTTTGATGACTTCATCCAGGGCTTCATTTTCTTGCAGAAGTTGACAGATATGTTCAGATGTTATGACATGGATCACGATGGCTAGATTCAGGTGTCATATGAACAGTATCTCTCCATGGTCTTCAGTATTGTATAACACTGGCCTTGCACAAATAGCAATATGACTTATGGAAAAAAGACTGAAAATGACAAATCTCTTACCATTAATGAAATGTAGCACAGATGCAGTAGATGCTGTTCCTCATTTAGACTTTATATAATTAATATTCAGAGACCCAATTGTACATATGTAGATAAGCTGATTAACATTTTATCAGTCATAACAATAGTCATAGTGTTATTCAGATACAGGCATTTGATTTGGGACTGTTTAATTGTGCCATGAGGTAAGAGATAATAATGTTACAGGTATTCTGCATGTAAAACATTCATCATGTGCTTTTGTATATAGCTCCAATTCTATAGTGGAAATACTTTTATTAGCCAATAGAAATTTTAAAATAATATGGAACTTGCACAGAAAGATTTTCATGTGCCTTACTTTTAAATAGGGTTTATTGTACCATTTGCATATGAAATATAAGCAATAAAGCAGTGTACCCCTTGAAAAAATTATTTATTGAGATTTGTTTTATAACCCAGGATATGGACCACCTTGGTGAATGTTCTATGTACAGTGGGAAAAAAAGGGGAATTTTCCTGGAGTGGGTGGAGCGTCCTAGAAATGTCAGTTAGATCTAGCTGGATGATGATGTTGTTGAGTTCTATACCCTTGCTGATTTTGTCTCAGACATCTACATTTTGAACCAGGTTTGGGAAAAATAAAGCCTTCACTTGGGACTCACTGCTCTGGGGACTAAGTACAGGATAGTAAAAATCTAATTTATTTATTTTATTTTTTCTTTTTATTGAATTTGTTGGGGTGCCACTGGTTAACAAAATTATATGGGTTTCAGGTGCACAATTCCACAACACATCATCTGTATACTGTATTGTGTGTTCACCACCTCAAGTCAAGTCTCTGTCCATCATTATTTATCCCCCCATACCTTCTTCCATCTCTCCCCACTCCCCTCCCCCTGGCAATCACCACATTGTTGTCTGTGTCCATAAGTTTTTTTCTCTCTTTTTTTTTTATTCCCTCCACCACCACCCCAGTCCCCTAACCCCTTCCCACCCCCAACAGCTCTCAATCTATTAGTATGTCTCTATTTTGCTTGTTAATTCAAAGGGCAGCAGGAAAAAGGACTCCCTGACTCCAAGTCTCTCCCACACAGGTACAGAAAGGGAGGGTTTTCACTGACCTAAAACTCCATGTTCCTTGAGACCAAGCACTTGGAATTAAATACATTTAGCTGATGAAGTCTTTCCACCCACAGGATGTTAAGATTAAATGGTCTGCAAGATAGTTTTGACTGGGGAAAGGGAAAACAAGCAGCTGAAGTTTCTGTTACAATTATTCCTATTACAACTTTGCCCAAGGCCTTCCACCTGGCTCTGAAAGCCTGTGGGAGCCTGGTGTGAAGGCCCTCAGAATACTGGCAGCTCTGGGGCATGTGGAAATGAAGAAAACCTTGATGTTCCTCGACGCGCCTGGCCTGGCCTGGGACTTCAACCCAGGATGGCCCTGCCCAGCCCAAAGCCCACGCTCATCTGGGCACAGTTCTACAGGGTACAGGTTGCCCAGAAGATCAAAGCCAAAGGATCAAAGACAGCACTTTCCTTCCGTTCTTCCCTGGAGCAGCAGCAATAAGGGCCAGGAGTTCCTCCTAGCATGTTCTGTTTGTTCGCTCCATCCGCCAAAAGCACAACGCCCTCTCCTTCTGTCTGAGAATGGAACCCACAAGCCCCCAGCCCCACACTTCTAGCTACAGTTTTCCCTAGAAGCAGTGGGGTGGTGGTGAAAGTGTGATTTGGGAAGGGTACATAGAGAGCTCCCAGTTATTTTTTAAAGACTTATCTTTATTGTTAAATGTATTACAGATGTACCCCAATTTTTCCTCCATGGACCTCCTCCTCCCTGCTCCCACCTCTCTCCTACCCTCCCCACACTGTTGTCTGTGTCCATTTGTTGTGCATATATGCATAAAAATTCTTTAGTTTATCACTTCCCGTGACCCTTCTCCCCTTCCCTTTGAAATTTATCAGTCTAACAACCAATTTGTATTTCTTATTTATGTATTTATTTTTGTTACAGATATTTCTCCTTTTTCCCCCACTGACACCCACCTCCCAATCCTGCTCCCCACCCAATTTGTATTTCTTTTTTTTTTTATCCTCACCCGAGGACATTTTTCCATTTTTTGTTCAGGTAGAGTGGGAGGGAGAGAGAGGAACAGAGAGAGAGAGAAACATCGATGCGAAAGGAACACATCGAGTTGCTGCCACCCACACAACCGACCAGGGCCGGGGACAAACTGCAACCAAGGTACGCGCCCTTAGCGGGAACCGAACCCAGGTCTCTCAGGACCGCAGGCCGACGCTCCAACCGCTGAGCCAAACCGGCCAGGGCCCAATTTGTATTTCTTAATCCTTTCACCTTTTTCTCCCATCCCCTCAACCCCCTTCCTTCTGGTAACCAACAAAACGTTCTCTGTATCTATGAGTCCGTTTCTGTCCTGCTTGTTGATTTTGTTTGCAAATTCAGTTGTTGATAGATATGTATTTAATTCCATTTTATTGTTCATATTTTTTATTTTCTTCTACAAGAAGACCCTTAAACATTTCATATAATACTGGTTTGCTGGTGATGAACTCCTTTAGATTTTTCTTATCTGGAAAACTCTTTATATGTCCATAGATTCTAAATGATAGCTTTGCAGGATAGAGTAATCTTGGTTGTAGGTCCTTGCTTTTCATCACTTTGAATATCTCTTGCCACTCCCTTCTGGCCTGCAAAATTTCTTTTGAGAAATCAGCTGACAGTCTTATGGGAGCTCCCTTGTAGGTAACTAACTGCTTTTCTCTTGCTGCTTTTAAGATTATCTCTTTGCCTGGCCAATGTGGATCAATGGATTAAGAGTCATCCCATGGATTTGGAGGTCCCAGTTTGATTCCTGGTCACAGCACATGCCCAGGTTGCTGACTCGATCCCCAGTAGGGGCCATGCAGGAGGCAGGCAATCGATGTTTCTCATATTGATGTTTCTATCTCTCTCCCTAAAAATGCACTAAAAAACATATTTTTAAAAAATGATTCTCTCTTTGTCTTTAACCTTTTGCATTTTGATGATGATGTGTCTTAGTGTGGGCCTCTTTGGGTTTATCTTTGTGCTTTCTGGACTTGTATGTCTATTTCCTTCACCAAGTTAGGAAAGTTTTCTGTCATTATTGTTTCAAATAGGTTTTCAATTTCTTTCTCTCTTCTCCTTCTGGCACCCCTATAATACAAATATTGGTATGTCCAGAGGCTCCTTACGCCATCCTCATTTTTTTTTTAATTCTTTTTTCTTTTTGCTGTTCTGATGGGGTGGTTTTGTTTTCTTATATTCCAAGTTGATGGTTTGCTTCTTGGCTTCACCTACTCTACTATGGAGTCTCTGTAAATTATTTTTTTATTTTAGTTAGTGCATCCTTTATTTCTGACTGGTTCTTTTTTATGCTCTTGAGGTCCTCACTAAGTTCCTTGAGCATCCTTATAACCAGTGTCCTGAACTCTGCATCTATTAGATTGTTTATCTCCATTTTGTTCAGTTTTTTTCCTGGAGTTTTGCTCTGTTCTTTCATTTGGGACATGTTTCTTTGTATCCTCAGTTTAGCTACCTCCCTGTGTTTGTTTCTATATATTAGGTAGAGTTGCTATGTCTCTTAGGCATCCTAGGGTAGCCTATTATAGTAGGTATAGTGTAGGGACCAGTGGCACAGCCTCTCTGATCACCCCAGCTGAGACCTTGAGGTGCACCCTTCATGTGGACTATACACCCTTCTATTGTAACTGAGTCTTGATTACTGTTGACACATCAATAGGAGAGATATACTCAGGCTGTTCAGCTGCAAGGACTGGCTGTGTACACTGACCACTGATCACTGTCCTCTGTCTGCCTTGAAGGACCAGTTTTGCAAGGGTCCACTATACAGAGCAACACTTAGTTCAGCAGTGCTCTGGTACCCATTGAGTCCACTTGAAAACTCTACGTTTTATCCAGCTCTCCCATTTGTCATTTCCCTTTCTTCTTCCCAAAGTATGATTGGAGCACAGGTATGGGTACCCAAGAGGCCCAGGTACAGGAAGGGGAGGGGAAGACCAGAAGAGAAAGAAGTCAAAGGCAGTGGTTCTTAACCATTAGTGGGTCCCAGAGTCTTTTGAGAATCTGATGAAATAGTTTTGGATTTTCACCTCAGAAAATAAATGATATTGGGAGGGACCCACAATTATGCCTTCAGTTTTGGGGTGTTTGCAATTCTCTGAGAAGTTGTCCTTGGGCTGCACTCTAAGAACTTCTGAATTAAGGGCAGTAGTAACCTCTATGCCCCTCTTCCCTTTCAGATGGCAGAAAGCCTTCTTTCTTTCTGACCCCCAATGCATCTCCTCCATCTTCTTGAGTGGCCAAGATAATGTTTTATTGTTATATCCAATGACAAAATAAAATAATATAGGATCAAATAATTTTTGACAAGGATACCAAAAATGATTCAATGGGGGAAAAACAGTCTTTTAACAAATCTGCTGGGAAAACTGGATATCCACAAGCAAATGAATAAATTTGGACCCTTACTTAACACCATATAAAAATTTTTAACTTAAAACGGATCAAGCACCTAAATATAAGACCTGAAAAATAAAACTCTTAGAAGAAAACATAGGACAAAACTTTATAACCTTGGATTTGGCAATGATTTCTTGGATGTGACACCAAAGGCACAGATAGGAAAAGAAAAAATAGGCATATTAGGTTCAATGAAAATGAAAATTTTTGTGCATTAAGACACTATTAACAAAGAAAAAGGCAAGCCATAGACTGGAAGAAAATAATTGCAAACTATGTATCTGATAAGGTATTAATTTCCAGAATATATAGAGAACTTTTAAAACTAAACAACAAACCCAATTCAAAAATAGGCAAAGGACTTGAATAACCATTTCTTCAAAGAAGATATACAAATGGCCAACAAGCACATGAAAAGATGCTTAAAATCACTAATCATTAGGGAAATGTAAATCAAAGCCACAATGAGATACCATTTCATACCCATTAGGTTAGATACCATAAAACAAACAAACAAACAAACAAACAAAGAAAATAACAAGGTTTGTTAAGGATGTGGAAAAATTGGAAACTTTGTGCACTGTTGGTGAAATGTAAAAAGGTACAGTCACTGTGGAAAAAATTATAGTGGTTCTTCAAAAAATTAAAAATAGAACAACTCTATGACCCAGCAATTCCACTTCTGGGTATATACCCAAAAGCATGGAAAACAAGGTCTTGAAGAGATATTTGTACACCCATGTTTATAGCAGCATTATTCACAATAGCTAAAACATTGAAGCAACCAGAGTATCCACTAATGGATAAGTGGATAAGAAAAATCTGGTATATACATACAACAAAATATTATTCAAACTTAAAAAGAAAGGAAATTCTACAATATGTTACAACATAGATGAACCTTAAAAGCTTTATGCTCAGTAAAATGAGCCAGTCATAAAATGACAAATACTATACGATTTCTCTTATATGAGATACTTAGAGTAGTCAAAATCATAAAGACAACCTGACTGGTGTGGCTGAGTGTCATCCCATGGACTGGGAGGTCCTGGTTCGATTCCCAGTCAGGGCACATGCCCTGGTTGCAAGCTCCATCCACAGTAGGGAGCATGCAGGAGTATGTTTCTCTCCCACATCATTGTTTCTATATTTCTCTCTTTTCCTCTCTCTCAAAAAAAAATCAATAAAAACATATTTTAAATTATTTTTAAAAATCATAACTACAGAAAGTAGAATGGTGGTTGCCAGAGGCTAATGGGAGGGGACAATAGGGAGTTACTGTTTAACGGGTAGAGAGTTTTACTTTTATAAAATAAAAAGATATGGGAATAAATGATGGGGATGGTTGCACATCAACATGAATATATTTAGTACCACTGAACTATGCACTTAAATGATTAAAATAGTAAATTTTATGTTAAGTGTATTTTACCACAATTGTTTTTTAAAAATGACAATAGGCAAACAGTAAAGTTATAGCATTACGCTAGCTATTCACCTAACACTTGATCACTGAAGAATGATTCTCCCTCTTAGTTTTATGTCCTTCAGCCCACATTTGATCTCATTGATTTGTACTTCCAGTCCCTTGCCATTTAGGCTATTTCCAGGATGCAAAATCCATTGATTTTCCAGATATCACTATGTCTAAAAACAGATCATGATGACTAGATGACATTCTATGACTTCAGATTTGCGCAAAATAAGATATAAGGAGTTAGTCACAAGGGTGAAAGGATGTTGCAAACTTGAACCTGGTTGCAGCACAAAGGAAACTTAGAACTTACATGTTTATTGGGCTTGGGGTGTGAGAAGAGAAAAAGAGGGTTTGGTGGGGACTTTGAATCCCTGTTGAAGTAACTTCTGTTTATCCCACAGGGGTAATACAGTGGGCTCCAAAATGAATCTTCAATTATTTTATGATGTCACTTACTTTATAGTCTTTAACTGATAAATCTCAGGCTTTCTTAACCAAGATCATCTTTTGATTGCTTTATCAAACAAAAGGAACAAAAAATTTGACTTGGCTCTCCTGCTTTGTCTCACCTGTCAGCACACTGAGCATTTTCTCAGAAACATTCCAAGGACTGAGGCTAAGTGAGACTGAGGGCCTGATCTGCAATTATCTCTTCTCTCTGCCATGTCCAGATCATTCAGTAACTATTGTCCCAAACATGAGGCTCCTGTTCAGGCCTAGACAAATACAAGTAGTTGTATCCAAGTAGCTCTAGCTCCTGATGGTAGGGGGTATCTCTAAAGGTGACAGAAGAATCCACCTTTCTGCAGATTCACTAGTGAATACATCAGATTCCTGCTCATGTATGTGTATTTCCACCACACACTGACTTCTGTGCTCTATTGGCCCTGAGGGATAAGCAAAGACTGTGGTCAAGTTGGGGGATATACTTGAATGCTGTGATGCCCTGGAATGTATGAGACACATAACTTTTACCTTAGGGCATTGGCCTCATACCCTGAAGCCAGATAAGGCACAATGGGCTTGTAACCTTTCTGAGGCCCAGTTTCTTCTGCTGTAATATAAGGATAATCATTTGCTACCATGGGCTTGTTTTGAGAACTAGATGAGATGATGAAGATGTATCACCTGGCATACAATGGGTGCTCAAAAGTGGGTTGATTGTACTTTTTTGTAGGAAGAACTACATGAAACTTAGGCCTGCAAGAACTGTGTGTGTGTGTGTGTGTGTGTGTGTGTGTGTGTGTGTGTATGTGTGTGTGTGTGTGTGTGTGTGTGTGTGTGTTAGTAGGAGTACTGACAGTTAGGTTCAGGAGCTCTAAGGAGTGTGAGCAGAGACAGGGCAGAAGAACAAATGGGGGCATTACCTATATGAGGAAGCTGATGCTGAATCTATGAAGTTGAGCTTCCCCATTGACCACTAAGGTAGGAAAGGAGCTGATCTTTGACAGTTCATGAGCCTGATCATGACATGGTAAAATTAATGTTTGACAGGATTCATATAAGAGCAGTTTAGAGACTGAACTAGAGGCAGAGAAGCCAGTAACAATTGTCATCGAGGTGAGAGATTCAGACACCTGGTGCCTTGGTGGGGATAGAGGAAAGTGATGAATTAAAGGTAACCAAAGAATTGCCAGCCAGAACAAGTGGAGTTAAGATACTGCCTTTAAGAAACCAGGGAAGGGGGCTCTGTTTGGAGGAGGAAATAAAGTGGTACGTGACAGCTGTGTCCTTGGGACAGCAAGACATCTAAGTAAAGTAAAACCCTCCATTGGAGTAGGTAGCTTCAGACTGATTCCTGTAAATGGAAGGAATGCAACTAAAAAGATTGCATAACCTTAGGGAATACGGAGACAGAGCATAGCACACTAGGCCAAATCTCCAGTTTTCTCATCTTCCAATATTTTATTTATTTATTTATTATTTATTTATTTATTTTTGTTACAGATGTTTCTCCTTTTTTTCCCCATTGACACCTTCCTCCCCATCCCCCTCACCCCATCCCCAGCTTTGTTGTCCATGTCCATCGATTATGCATACATGAATATGCATATAAGTTCTATGGTTTATTTCTTCCCTCTCCCACCTCTTTGGAGGGTAGTCAGTCTGTACCCTACTTCCACGTCTCTGAGTCTACCTTGTTCTTCAGACTGTTATGTTCATTATATGAGATTGTTTTTTTAGTTTCTCTTTCTGTGACATCATCATTGGGGTACAAGAATGCCACTGATTTCTTGATACTAATTTTGTATCCTGCTATTTTGCCAAATTCATTTATTAAGTCTACCCTGTTCTTCAGACTGTTATGTTCATTATATTCCACAAATAAGTGAGATAACATGATATTTGTCTTTCTCTGCTTGGCTTATTTCACTTAGGATAATACTCTCCAGGTCCCTCCATGTCATCTCAAAGGATAAGAGACCTTTCTTTCTTACAGCTGCGTAGTACTCCATTGTGTATATATACCACCACTTTTTTATCCATTCATGAACACTTGGGTTGTTTCCAGATCTTAGCTATTGTAAATAGTGATGCTATGAACATAAGGGTACATATATTTTTTCTGATTGGCATTTCAAGCTTCTTAGGGTATATTCTAAGAAGTGAGATCACTGAGTCAAATGGCAGTTCAATTTTTAGTTTTTTGAGATAACACCTTGGTGTTTTCCATAGTGGCTGCACCAGTCTGCATTCCCACCAGCAGTGTACTAGAGTCCCCTTTTCTCCACACCCTCGCCAACACTTGTTTGAAGATTTGTTGATGGCAGCCATTCTGACAGGTGTGAGGTGATACCTCATTGTTGTTTTAATTTGCATCTCTCTGATGATTAGTGATGTTGAGCATTTCTTCATATGTCTCTTGGCCATTTGTATTTCCTGTTTGGAGAGGTGTCTATTTAGTTCTTCTGCCCATTTTTTAATTGGGTTCTTTGTCTTCCTTTCATTGAGTTCTATGAGTACTCTGTATATTTTGGAAATTAACCCCTTATTTCATGTATCATTGGCAATGATGTTCTCCCATACAGTGGATTGCCTTTCCATTTTGATGGTTGTTTCTTTTGCTGTGCAGAAGCTTTTTAGTTTGATGCAGTCCCATGTGTTCATTTTCTCCTTTGTTGCTGTTGCCTTAGGTGATGTTTGAGTAGAAATTCTGCTGCGTATGATGTCTGAAATTTTGTTTCCTACATTTTCTTCTAGGATTTTTATGGATTCACCAGTCACATTTAAGACTTTTATTCATTTTGAGTTTATTCTTGTGTATCGTGTAAGTTGATGGTCTAGTTTCATTTTTTTGCATGTAGCTGTCCAATTTTCCCAACACCATTTATTAAAGAGGCTATCTTTACTCCATTATGTGCTCTTGCCTCCTTTGTCAAATATTAATTGAGCATGATGTCTTGGGTCCATTTCTGGGTTCTCTGTTCTGTTCCATTAGTCTATACGCCTGTTCTTGTGCCAGTACCAGGCTGTTCTGATTATAGTAGCTTTGTAGTATAACCTGATATCTGGTATTGTGATCCCACCTACTCTGTCCTTCTTTTTCAAGATTGCTGTGGCTATTCGGGGTCTTTTTTGGTTCCATATGAACTTTTGAAGTATATGTCCTAGTTCTGTGAAATATGTTGTTGGTATTTTGATGGGGATTGCATTGAATCTGTAGATTGCTTTGGGTAGTATGGACATTTTAATTATGTTAATTCTTTCAATCCATGAACAAAGTATGTGCTTCCACTTTTTTATATCTTCCTCTGTTTCCTTTTTTAATGTGCTGTAGTTTCCTGCAAATAGGTCCTTTATTTTGTTGGTTAAGTTTGTTCCTAGGTATCTTAATTTTTTTGCCACTGTGGTAAATAGGATTGTTTTTTTTAGTTTCTCTTTCTGTGACACCATCATTGGCGTATAAGAATGCCGTTGATTTCTTGATGCTAATTTTGTATCCTGCTATTTTGCCAAATTCATTTATTAAGTCTAGTAGTTTTTTTATGGAGTCTTTAGGGTTTTCTATGTATAATATCATGTGCTCTGTGAATAATGACAGTTTCACTTCCTCCTTTCCAATTTGAATCCCTTTTATTTTTTCTTCACATCTGAGTTTTGTGGCTAAGACTTCCACAACTATATTAAATAAGAGTGGTGAAAGTGGGCATCCCTGTCTTGTTCCTGTTCTTAATGGAAATGCTTTCAGTTTTTGCCCATTGAGTATGATGTTGAATGTAGGTCTTTCATATATGGCCTTTATTATGTTGAGATATGATCCCTCTATTCTCACATTGCTGAGCGTTTTTATCAGAAATGGGTGCTGGATTTTGTTGAATGCTTTTTCAGCATCTATTGATATGATCATGTGGTTTTTATCCTTCATTTTGTTTATGTGGTGTATCACATTTATTGATTTTCAAATATTGTACCAGCCTTGCATTCCTGAAATGAATCCCACTTGGTCATGGTGAATAATTTTTTTGATGTATTGCTGGATCCTATTTGCTGGTATTTTGTTCAGCATTTTGGCATCTATGTGCATCAGGGATATTGGCCTGTAGTTTTCTTTCTTTGTAGTGTCTTTATCTGGTGTTGGAATTCGAATTATGCTGGCCTCATAAAACTAGTTTGGAAGCTTTCCTTCATGAATTTTTTGAAATAGTTTGAGAATAGGTGTTAGTTTTTTTTTGTTTGTTTGTTTTTTTTTTGAGTGTCCAGTAAAACTCCCCCGTGAAGCCATGTGGGCCTGGGCTTTTGTTTGCTGGGAGAGTCCTGATTACATCTTCAATTTCCTTAGTTGTTATTGGTCTGTTCAAGTTTTCTATCTCTTCCCAGTCCAGTTTTGAGAGACTATGTGTTTCTAGAAATTTGTCCATTTTGTTGAGATTGTCCAATTTGTTACCATATAATTGTTCATAGTATTTGTTAACGACCCTTTGTATTTCTGTGGAGTCAGTTGTTACTTCTCCTCTTTCATTTCTGATTTTGTGTATTTGAGATCCCTCTCTTTGTTTCTTAGTGAATCTAGCTAAGGGTCCATCAATCTTGTTTATGTTTTCAAAAAGCCAGCTCTTTGTTTCATTGATCCTTTGAATTGTGTTTTTGGTCTCTGTCATATATTTCTGCTCTGATCTTTACTATTTCTTTCCTTCTACTTGCTCAGGGGTTTTCTTCTTGTTTGCTTTCTAGTTCTTTAAGTTGTGAGGTTAGATAGTTTATTAGAAATTTTTCTTATTTCTTGAGGTAGACCTATCGTGCTATGAACTTCCCTCTCAGAACTACTTTTGCTGCATCCCACAGATTTTGTGTTGTTGTGTATTCGTTTGCATTGGTTTCCAGGAAGTTTTTAATTTCTTCCTTGATCTCCTCGGTAACCCATTCATTGTTTAATAACATGCTATTTAGCTCCCATGTGTTCAAATATTTTTGCACGTTCTTGTTGCAATTGAGTTCTAGTTTTATGCCATGTGATCTGAGAAGGTGCTTGATATGATTTCAATGTTCTTGAACTTGTAGAGACTTAGTTTGTGTCCTAACATGTGATCTATCTTTGAGAATGTCCCATGTGTACTTGAGAAGAATGTGAATTCTGTAGTTTTGGGGTGTAATTCTCTGTAGGTATCTATTAAATCCATTTGGTCTAGTGCTTCATTTAGAGTCTCTGTTTCCTTGCTAATTATTTATCTAGAGGATCTATCCAGTGATGTCAACAGGGTGTTGAAGTCCTCTGCTATTATTGTATTGCTGTCTATTTCTCCTTTGAAGTCCTCCAGAAGATTTTTAATATATGTTGGTGCTCCTATATTGGTTGCATATATGTTTACCAAGGTTATATCTTTCTGTTAGATAGATCCTTTCAATATTATGTAGTGGCCTTCTTTGTCTCTAGTTATGGCCTTCATTTTGAAATCTACTTTATCAGATATGAGTATTGCTATCCCAGCTTTTTTTTCCTTTCCATTTGATTGGAAAATTTTTTCCATCCCTTCACTTTCATCCTATGTGGGCCTTTTGTTTTGAGGTGGGTCTCTTGTAAACAACATATATATGTCATGCTTTCTTATCCAGTCAGCTATGATGTGTCTTTTTATCGGAGCATTCAATCCAGTTACATTTAAGGTGATTATTGATATGTACTTATTTATTGCCATTTTTGTTTAGTGTTATTATATTTTTTCTTATTTCGTCTACTAATTACTCATCATTGAATATTTTCAACAGAAGAAATCTGCCTAAAAGAATAGAGGCAGAAGCAGACTGTGGTTTTTAATGTTGACTTGAGATTAGAGACTGTCTGATTGTCATGGTGACAAGGACAAGGAACATGATGTTTTTGCCATCAAGTATATCTTAGGGTTGTGTTCCTTTGTATTGCCTGGTAACAAATGTTCTGAGTATCTCTGTTTGCCCAATAGTCTGAACCAGGTGAAGGATAGACTTGGGGCTGTACCAGACAGGCTATGGAAGTAAATTTGGGAGGCCTTAGCTATACCATACTGCCTGGTAGCACTGGCCCTGGGCTCAGCACCATTATTTCACTGCTCCCTCCCCCCCCCCATCTCTCTGGATTGGGGGAGAGAGACAGTCCCTTCATGATACACACTTTTCAGGTCCTCATTACTCTGGATGCATTCTTAGCTCCCCTGTCATAATGGTCTGAATGGCATCTTCTCTTATGCCTGTTGCCTAGAAGATGATGCAGACAAAAAGTGCTCAGAACTAATATTGGAACATGCCATAGAGATCAGAGAGGCTACATGTTGTCTGATTTCATTTGTCTGAAGTATCCAGAATAGAAAAATCCAGAGAAACAAAAGTAGATTAGTAGTTGCCAGGGGCAGGGAGAGGAGGAAACAGAGAGTGATCACTAATGGGTACAGGCTTTCCTTTTCGAGTAAAGAAATGTTACAGAATTAGATAGTTGTGATGGTTGAACAACTCTATGAATATCCTAAAAAACCACTGAATTGTATACTTTAAAGGAATAAGCCTTATATGTGATTTATAGGTCAATTAAGCTGTTGTTTTTAAAACAATCACATAGATTTCTGCATTCATGTCGCATATGGAGCCCATAAATAGGCATACACTGATGGGTGGTTGTATTTTCACTATCAAATTGCTCTTAAGAGTTGGTATTACTACATTAATCTTTAGCAATTGCTTTTATGTTTTGTAAATTCTTCTTTGTTAAAACTAAGAAAGCTTAAAAGTGCAGTAAAGATGGGTAGGTAGACGGCTGTTTACTCTGATGATGAAGGTTTTAAAAAGGTTTAAAATAAACCTACCAAAACAAAACCAAAAGCCCAACAAACTCATGAAAGTGATTAATGCATATATTTGAGATAACCTCAGGTTTCATTGACCTTGACAGTACAGCAGAGGAATCTTGACATAAGGATAAACTGTGCTCACCCCATTTCCCTGGGATTTTAGGCATGAACATGTTTTCCCTCAACATCTGGCCAACATTTGAGTCACTTCCCCATTTTGAATATGCTATCAAGGTTGTTTTCAATGCACGGTTCAGCACACATCCTCATCCATACTGCAGTGGAAATTTCCCCTCAGAGCTACATAAAATTCAGTTCAACAAATGTTTATTTTGACACTGCCACCAACACTGGGGTCTGCCCCAAGAAACTAGAGAACCAATGTAAGGCTGTATTTGCAAAGTCCCAGGCCCTAGGCATGGCTCTGTCACTAACTCAATGCATAAACTTGTTTAAATCATGCCCCATACCCCCCCCCACCTTCTGGTACATGTCCTTTGTAAAAGGAGGGAGAGGAGTGTGACTAATTGTTATCTAAGGGTCTTTCCAACTTGGCCATCTTATGGTTTATAGAACCAGAGCTAATGAGATGTATCAACTGAGAAGAGTAGCTAGGAGGGGTTAATGCTAAGACCAGGATTGAGAATCGGTGGGTTACTTCCTGAAGGCCAAGAAAAGAGGGGCAGTAAACAAGATGATGTGGTAGGTTCAGTTTCAAGTTTATACAGGTTGATTTCCATGGAGAAAGAAGCTGGTGCTTTGGAGGGTATTTATGTTTGCCCTGGATTAAGAAAAAAGCTGAGAAAAATGGGGCTTGTTTTGGTGACTGTTTAGGAACTTTTCTTAAGTTCATAATGGTTAAAATAACGCCAGGGACGTTGGCCTGAGAAGTTGTCTGTGTTTCGAAGTGTTAGGAACAGGAAAACTTCTTTGCCCCACCTCCCTATCAAATGCTTCCTTTCCCAGCGTACTATTATAAAACCAAAACTAAACCAAACAAAAAGTCCACACACAATCAACAAATTTCAGGAATCATATTAACATTAATGGGGCAGGGGCTTACTGCCAGGCTCTGTGTTGAGAACTTTATTGCCATCACATATCTCATTTAATCCTCCCAACAACTCTCTGAGGTAGGAACTATTACTGGGCCTGTCCTGAAGATGAGGAAATTGAGACACCTAGTCAGTACTCAGAACTCTTCTAGAAACTCTGGAGGATATCAGAAAGAAGAGGAATTAGACAGGACATTCCCTAAAATCTGGAATGGTTCTGTTAATGAAAATTGTGTCAATCATCTAGGATAGAGTCACTGAAAGGATTCACAAGAGCTGAAGGAGACAATAGATTAGTTGCTAGCGGTAAATTTTCATTTCCTGGCTTGTGGACAAATTTTCCATTTTTATACTGGTCCAGAACAAAGAGAACCATGACTTATCTCTTGCAATTTATTCAGGAGATTGAATGCACCCTTAACACTTTTATCATGCTTCCTGCAATTACCATCTTTCACTCTCTGTAAAGCAGAGGGGTGGCATGTGACCTCCTGTCTCCATGCCACTTCAGTACCAGGCTTTGCCTTCAGAATGAAGAAACGGATACGTTCCCAGGGAGAAGAGGATATGTATTTCCAAAAATGGAAGGAAGAAAAATTAGCACAGCCTCCTTCCCCCCTTCTCCTGCCCTGGCTCTGGTCCCAGGCAGGGTCAAGAGTAGCCCACCCACTCTTCAAACGCATTGTGTTCTTTCCATCTCTGTGCCTTTGGACAGGCTGTTCTCAAGGCCTCTCAGTCTCTTCCTCTTCTCCACAGACAAATTCCAAACTCAGTCAAGATACAGCTCAAATACTATGCCTGCATCTTATAAACCCCATTGCCCTTGCACCCAACTCCCCTACCACTAGCAGATTGGATTTCGTTCCCTTTCTCCTGGGAACCAAGGAGAGAATTAGAGTAAAGCATGGTATGGTCTGTGCATGCATAGCAGACTCTCCAGCTAGATTCATCTCTTCAACTATGTACACTCTCCAAATACACACACACACACACACACACACACACACACACACACACCACATCTTGCACGCATCTTAAAGACAGTAGAATATTGTGGTTAAATAAGTGAACTCAGGATCCATATAGCTTGAGTTTGAGACCCAGCTTTGTCACTAACTAAATGAATGACCTTGGGAAAATAACTAAATTATTCTATAACTCAGTCATGTCATCTATACAATGGGAACAATAATAGTACTTCTCTCACAGAGTCACTTTAAAGATTAAATTGAGGATATATATAAAGTGCACAGCACAGTGCCTGGCATATAGTAATTGCTCAATCACTAGTATTTAGTATTATTATTACACAGGGTTTCACACATAAAGAATGTAAAATACATATTTGAGTCAGTATTTACATGGTTCACACAGCCCTGACTGATTTGGCTCAGTGGTTGAAACATTGGCTTGTGGACCAAAGGGTCTCCAGTTCGATTCCCAGTCAAGGGCACATACCTTGGTTGCAGGTTCAATCTCGGCCCTGGTTGGGGTCCTGTAGGAGGCAATCAATCGAAGTGTCTCCCTCATATCTCTCTCTCTTTCTCCCCCGCCCCCTCGGTCCCTTCCACTCTATCAAAAGAAAATGGTTCTTGCTAATTTGCCAAATGCATTTATTAAGTCTAGTAGATTTTTGATGGAGTCTTTAGGATTTTCTATGTACAATATCATGTCATCTGCAAATAATGACAGTTTCACTTCCTCCTTTCCAATTTGGATCCCTTTTATTTTTCCTTCTTGACTGATTGCTGTGGCTAAGACTTCCAGTACAATGTTAAATAAGAGTGGCGAAAGTGGACATCCCTGTCTTGTTCTTGTTCTTAATGGAAATGCTTTTAGTTTCTGCCCATTGAGTATGATGTTGGCTGCAGGTCTTTCATATATGGCCTTTATTATGTTGAGATATGATCCCTCTATTCCCACATTGCTGAGCGTTTTTATCAGAAATGGGTGCTGGATTTTGTCGAAGGCTTTTTCAGCATCTATTGATATGATCATGTGGTTTTTATCCTTCATTTTGTTTATGTGGTGTATCACATTTATTGATTTTCAAATATTGTACCAGCCTTGCATTCCTGGAATGAATCCCACTTGGTCATGGTGAATAATTTTTTTTATGTATTGCTGGATCCTATTTGCTAGTATTTTGGGCAGGATTTTGGCGTCTATGTGCATCAGGGATATTGGCATGTAGTTTTCTTTCTTTGTAGTGTCTTTTTCTGGTTTTGGAATTAGAATTATGCTGTCCTCATGGAACAAGTTTGGAAGTCTTCCTTCTTCTTGAATATTTTGAAATAGTTTGAGGAGAATGGGTGTTAGTTCTTCTTTGAATGTTCTGTAAAACTTCCCCATGAAGCCATACGGGCCTGGGCTTTTGTTTGCTGGGAGAGTCTTGATTACGTCTTCAATTTCCTTAGTTGTTATTGGTCTGTTCAAGTTTTCTATCTCTCCCGGTCCAGTTTTGGGAGACTGTGTGTTTCTAGAAATTTGTCCATTTCACTTAGATTGTCGAATTTGTTGCCATATAGTTGTTCCTAGTAGCTGTTAACGATCTTTTGTATTTCTGTGGTGTTGGTTGTTACTTCTCTTCTTTCATTTCTGATTTTGTGTATTTGGGTTCTCTCTCTTTGTTTCTTGGTGAGTCTAGCTATGGGTCCATCAATGAAAAACCTGCTCTTTGTTTCATTGATCCTTTCATTTGTTTTTTTCTTTTTCTTTTTTTTTTTTTTTGTCTTTATGTCATTTATTTCTGCTCTGATCTTTACTATTTCCTTCCTTCTACTTACTCTGGGGTTTTCTTTTTGTTTGCTTTCTAATTTTTTAAGTTGTGAGGTTAGACAGTCAATTAGAATTTTTTTTTGTTTCTTGAGGTAGGCCTGTAGTGCTAAACTTCCCTCTCAGAACTGCTTTTGCTGCATCCCATAGATTTTGTGGAAGTAGGGTACAGACTGACAACCCTCAGAAGAGGGGGTGGTGGAGGTGTGAATAAATAAACCACAAAATCATATGCATGTATGCATAACCAATAGACATGGACATCAAAGCCAGGGATGGGGCGGGGTGGATGGGGAGGGGGGTGCCAAAGGGGTAAAAAAGGAGAAACATCTGTAACAAAAATAAAATTTAAAAAAAAAGGTTCACAGAGTAAGGCTTTAGGGGCTTAAATTAGAGAGAAGTCAGAGACAGCCGAACTACTCAAGGAAGCCACTTACCCTGACCTCAGTATTATCTCTCACTACACCCTGTTCTTTTCATTCAATGCACATATCACAATTTGGCATTATACATGTAATGAATAAATGAGAGAAAAATTCAGGGATCATGTGGGATATGGGTGACCCCAAAGGATGGGTAAGGGCTGAGTAGGTAGGTAAAAAGGCTTCTAAATGAGCGGAAATCTTGAGAAACCTGAGCATGTATGAGGCACTCAGGGAATTACAGCCAGCAGATCCATTTAGCCAGAAGAGCAAGAGGTTGTTTCCATAGCTCAGTTTGCATGGAAGGGTTGGGGTAGTGAGATAGAAGACAGGCCAGAGGAAGCAGGGGATGGCCTTGAATACCAGGCCACTTAGGGATTCATTCTGTTGGCCAAGGCCTCTATCAACATGCAAATATTTCTAGGAAAAATATGTACTATCAGCTAAATCCAGTTGAGTAAACATTCATTTACTTGCTCTCCACTTTTGAGAACATTTTTCTAGAGTGAAAATGATACCAGAAGACCACTGGACACACAAAAGAGTGCCCTTGAGATTATCTAAAAGCATATAAAGAGGGAGGTTAAGACAAACTTTATCCATTTCTAGTGTTGCCTTGGTAGGGAACCTGAACCCCAAACTATTTATAGTCTGCCATCAAAAAATGACTCTTTTTAGACATCATACGCAGCAGAATTTTTACTGACACATCACCTAAGGCGATAGAAACAAAGGAGAAAATGAACACATGGGACTACCTCAAACTCAAAAGCTACTGCACAGCGAAAGATACAATCATCAAAATGGAAAGGCTACCCACTGTATGGGAGAGCATAATTGCCAATGATATATCAGATAAGAGGTTAATTTCCAATACATATAGAGTGCTCATACAACTCCACAAAAGAAAGACAAAGAACCCCATTCAAAAATGGGCAGAGGAACTAAATAGACAACTCTCCAAACAGGACATACAAATGGCTAAGAGACATATGAAGAAATGCTCATCATCACTAATCATCAGAGAGATGCAAATTAAAACAACAATGAGGTATCACCTCACACCTGTCAGAATGGCTGCCATCAACAAATCATCAAACAACAAGTGTTGGCGAGGGTGTGGAGAAAAGGGGACTCTAGTACACTGCTGGTGGGAATGCAGACTGGTGCAGCCACTATGGAAAACAATATGGTGTTACCTCAAAAAATTAAAAATTAAACTTCCATTTGACCCAGTGATCCCACTTCTAGGAATATACCCTAAGAAGCCTAAAACACCAATCAGAAAGAATATATGTACCCCCATGTTTGTAGCAGCACTATTTACAATCACTAAGATCTGGAAACAGCCCAAGTGTCCATCAGTAGACAAATGGATAAAAAAGCTGTGGTACATATACACAATGGAGTACTACGCAGCTGTAAGAAAGAAAGATCTCTTATCCTTTGAGACTACATGGAGGGACCTTGAAAGTATCATCCTAAGTGAAACAAGCCAAACAGAGAAAGACAAGTTTCATATGATCTCACTTATTTGTGGAATATAATGAACATTACAGTCTGAGGAATGGAGTAGTCCCAGAGACGTGGAAGTGGGGTACAGACTGACAATCCCCTAAAGAGGGGGGGTGTTGGAGGAGAGATAAACCACAGAACTTATATGCATGTATGCATGAACAGTGGACATGGACAACAATTTGGGGAAAGGGCAGGGAAGGAGGGGGAGAGGGGAATCAGTGGGGGGAAAAGGAGAAACATCCGTAACAAAAATTAATTAATAAAAAGGAAAAAAAATGACTCTTTTTTATGAAAGGTGTGAACAGGAATTAGGAGTGCCTGTGTGACAATGGAAGGCTTTTGGTTACTAATTAAATATTTTTATTATAATCTGTTCAATTTTTCTGTTTCTTCTTGAACCAATTTTGGTAATATGTGTGTTTCTAGGAGTTTGTCAATTTCACCTATGTAATCTAATTTATTACCATACATTTTTCTGTTATTAAAAATCCTTTGGAAACAACATTTTTGGTGACTGCATAACATTCTATTGTATGGCTGTTCCATAATTCATTTAACCAGTTTCCTAATGGTTCTTTTAGGGCTAAAATGAATGTCTTTATACACAAATATTTATCTCTATTCCTATTTCCTTAAGATAAATTTGTAGACATGAACTTTCTAGAAAAAAAGGCCTGAACTTTTCTGAAGGCTTTTAATGCATTTTGCCAAATTACCATTCAGAAAGGCCAGACCAATTTGTCTACCTTATCAGTACATGAAAGTGCTTTATAATATCAGGGGTTATGACTTTTAAACATCTTTGCTGATTTGATAGGTGGGAAATGCTATCTTATTTTTAGCTGTCATTTTAAAATTTCAAGTAAGGCCAATGTTTGTTAATATTTTATTACCCATTTGTATTTCTTTATATGTGATTCATCCAGTTTTGTTGTCCATTTGTCGTTTGCTCTTTTAGTGTCTTTCTTATTGATTTACATCATTTCTATCAATTGTCTATATTTATTGGGAGAATTTTTAGAGCTGTTTTTGGTTTTTTTTGCCTTTAACTTGTTTATGCTGTTTCTTAATATTCAGAAGATTTAATTTTTACGTAGGCATACCAATTTCTTTGTTTGTGATCTCTTCTATCGCGTGTGCCAAAAAACAAACAAAACAAAACAAAACAAAACCACTTCCTCATCCAGGAATTGGATGGATAATCTCATTTTCTCATTTTCAAAATTTATCTTTTACACATACAGAATTTATTTCATTGTATGATGTGATTATTATTCCAAGTTACAAATTATCTTAGCATTGTTTACGGAAAAAGCCTTCCCTTTCCTATTACTTTGTAAGCTTTCTTTCACCATATAAATTCATATATTTATATGTATTTATGTGTACATACACACATATAGTTTTTTTCTCTGGGATATATATTATGTTCCATTGATCTATCTCTTCTTGTACCACTATCACACTGTTTTAAATGCTGTGGTTTATAATTTATTTTTATAGCATTACTCTTCTGACTCAAACTTTTCTTAGCTACTTATGTAAGTTTATTGTTCCACAAATATTACAATCATTTTGTTAGGAGGACTGAGTCCTTCCTAGGGCCCACTTAAGTTATCCAATTTGGGGGCTGCCTAAATCATCTCCTTGGCTCATTAGACAACATCCTTAGAATGAACGATGCAAAAGCCCAGATGAGCCAGGCTCCAACAGTGCCTTTAGCTTACATACTTTCTTTAGCTCCTAGAGGGAGGGAAGTAAAGAGGGAGACTATTTTGGCCACACTTCTCTAAAGAGCTGAAATGAAAAGGAATTGTTTATTATGCCAACCACTTTCAAAGTCTATTTTCCCTCTCTCCAAAGTGAAATTACTTTCTCAAGTGACAATTTTTAAAAATGTTTAATGTATTTTAATTTTATTATCAACATTATGAAATTACATCTACAAATGTTTTTGGATTTGTCTCTGTCTGTGGAACATGAACTTGTTACTTAGCCTCTTTGAGTCTTAGTTCCCTCATCTGTAAAATGGCAATAATTACCTCGTCATACATACAACATGCCTGGTTCAGAATCTGGCTCAGAGTAGGCAATCAATAAATGATCACTGCAGCATAATTGTGAGAGGTAGTATAGTATGTGGTTTAAGACTACGGGCCCTGGGGCCAGACTTCTTGGGCTCAAATTGTATCTTCACCACCAATTAATCTTCAGATCTTGAACAAGTTACTTAGCTTGAACATGGTTGCCTCTTCTGCAAAATTCAAGTAATGACGCCTTGGCCCATTTGCTCAGTGGTTAGAGCGTTGGCCCATGGACCAAAGAGTCCCGAGTTTGATTCCAGCCAAGGGCATGTACTTCATTGTGATTTGTCCCTGGCCCTGGTTGGGGTTGTGCAAGTGGCAACCAATCGATGTGTCTCACATTGATGTTTCTCTCTCTCTCTCTCTCTCTCTCTCTCTCTCTCTCTCTCTCTCTCTCTCCATCCCACTCTGTCTGAAGATAAATGTAAAAATATCCTCGGGTGAGGATTCAAACAAACAAACAAAAAAAAATGCAGGTAATGAAAGTACCTCCTTTTTTGGGTGAAAGGAACGAGTTCATCCTATAAAACATTTAGAACAATTTCTGGCACATATTAGTCACTCAATTAATGTTAGCCATTCCTATTAACAATGCCCTTGGTGGTGGTGTAACTGATAGTGTTAAGTTTAATTATTTGGGCATACAATAAAGAATATATTACCTCATAGCTCCATCTATTGCCTATTTTTGGAAATTCCAAATCTATCCTTCAGGCAACAGTCATTTGATTAGGAGAATATCTTAAAAGATAATAATAGGATTCATTTTTAGAAATACACAAAATCGGGGAAGCCCTGGCTGGCATGGCCAAGTGGGTTGGAGTGTCATCCCATATACCAAAAAAAGACAGACTCGATTCCAGTCAGGGTACATACCTGGGCTGTGTTATGAGAGGCAGCTGATCTCTCTCTGTCTCTCTGTCTCTGTCTCTATCTCTCTCGCTCTCTTTCTCTGTCTCTGTGTCTCTCTCTTTCTCTTCTTTTCTTTCTAAAATCAATCATTTTTTTTAATTGGGAGAATATCATGATTTCAGTTTTTTCTTTTGTCTATCTGGGCTTATATTTATAATAATCAGAGATCTTGGTTGCAAACAACAGAAACAGACTGTGGCTGAATTAAGCAAAAATTTTAGCATTTCACAAAATCAACAGGAAGACAGATTAATCAGCCTAGGGAAATGAGCAAGAAACCAAGGGAAGCTTGGCAGTGAGAACTCTAGTTAAGGTCATGCCATAGGGTCACTTTGGTTAATATTGCACCACTGATAACAGCTACCTACCTCCACTACCTCTAGATATCAAGATTATAAAACACTGCTGCCTCTAGACTGCACTGATCTAACATTGGCTACTAGGGCCTCTGATAAATGTAGTTTCTATGAATGAAATAAAAACTGCCACTTTTTGCATAAACTTCTCAAGATTCAAAGTCTTTGATAAAAGCCTGAGTTCCCTATTAGTGCCCTAACCAACTAGGGCATGTGAAGAAGCAACATGTGCTTCCCCTAGTTTCTATGGTGGGAAGCGAGTCTTGCCTTCCAGAGTCACAATGAAGGATTATCTCCAAAACAGAAGAGGGTTTGGATATTCACCTCAGGTAAGGTTGCCATATAAAATACAGGACATGCAGTTAAATTTGAATTTCAGCAAAGCAATAAGTGCTTTTTGTGTATAAGTATGCAAATATTGCATAGAACATACTTATAGCAAAAACTTAAAAAGACAATCATACCTAGTTTAAGTGAGGAGGGCACAGTGAAATGAATACTCTCAAATATTGCCAGTTGGTATATCCATTAGCATACCCAAGTGTATCAGTCAGGGTTCTCCAGAGAAACAGAACCAATAGGAGGTATATCTAAAAAGAGATTTAGTATAGAAATTGGCTCAGGTGATCATGGAGGCTGAGAGGTCCCATGATCAGCCATCTGCAAGCTGGAGATTTAGGAGACCCAATGATGTAATTCAGTCTGAGTCTAGAGAAGGCCTGAGAATCAGGGGAACTAATGGTGTAAGTCCCAGTCCAAAGGCCGGAGAAGATCAATGTTCCAGCTCAGCTGGCAGGCAAGAAGGGGTTAGGCAAATCCTCCCTTACTCTGCTTTGTGTTCTACTTATGTCCTCAATGGATTGGATGATGCCCACCCAGATTGGGGAGAGCAATCTATTTTACTGAGTTTACCAATTTAAAAGCTAATCTTATCTGCTAACACCCTCACAGGCACATCCAGAAATAATGTTTAATCTGTGCACTCTGTGGCCCAGTCAGGTTAACACATAAAATCAACCATCATACCAAGTGCATGAAAAATATTCTCAAACTCTGACCCAATAATTCTATCTTTAGAAATTGTCATAGCCTTTGACCTAGGAGTTGAATTTCAGTTTGTTCTAGGGAAATTATCAGAAAGAGGCAAATTAATTTGTAGTGGAGTGCTCATTGCAGTTATTGTTCGTAAAGAAAAATTTGAAAGAAGCCTAAATATAGAAATAGGGAATGGCCTAATAAATTATGGTTAATACATATGATGGTATCCTATGCAGTTATTAAATGTTATTATGTTTATGGAGAGTTTTAGTTACATGAAAAACATCTGACATAGGAATATTCAGAGCCCTGGCCGGTTTTGCTCAGCGGTTAGAGCGTCGGCCTGTGGTCCAGAGAGACCTGGGTTCGGTTCCCACAAAGGGCATGTACCTTGGTTGCAGTTAGTCCCCGGCCCTGGTTGGGTTGTACGGGTGGCAACCACTCGATGTGTCCCTTTCACATTGATGTTTCTCTCTCTCCCCTCAACTCTATCTGAATGAAAAAAATGTCCTTGGGTTAGAATAAAAAAAAAAGGAATGTTCAGAGATAAAAGCAGGGTAGAATAAACACTAGATCATGTTTATTTCCACATGGGTGTGTTCAAGTAAAAAGGATGGCATTAATATGCAAGAGAGGGAATAACTGTGAAAGCCAAGGTCTTGAAAGTATGTGAGGCAAATGGATGCAGAGTCAAAAGGAAAGATCCTTGATAGGGAGAAGGAAACTCTGCACTGTACCAAGAAGGAAAATAGTATGTAGATACAGTTAGGGTTTGCTGGGTTTGATGGTGGGAAGATGAGAGAGTTTCCATCCAATTGCTTCTGTTTTCCTAATAAAACAAAATGCACAGTGATCAGTTAAGAGTGATAATGAAAAGGAGACATTGGAGATTTGAAAAGAATGGAAAGCGGGAGAGAGAATGGACTATGACTCTGTCATACAATTCTTGGACAGCACTGTTCATTTGTGAATTATAATAAAAAAAAAAAACCTTTAAGCAAGCCCCTCCCCATCCCCTATCCCCAGATATTCACTGATCTGTTCTCTGTCATCATGGAGATTTATATAACTGGAATCATAATATGTATATTTTTTGTCCCTGGGTAGTTCATATTTTCTTTTTTTATTATTTTTTTTCTTCATTGATTTTTAGAGAGAGAAGGAGAGAGAGAAATAGAAACACCAATGAGAGAGAACATTGATTGGCCGCCTCCTACACGCCCCCCACTGGAGATTTGGCCCACAACCTGGGCATGTGCCCTGACCCGGAATCGAACATGGGTCGACCCTCAACCACTGAGCCACAGCAGCCAGGCAGTAGTTCATATTTTCAATACTATTGTAAATGGTATCTTTTTCATTTCAATTTTAATTGTTCATTGTTATTAGATAGTAATAAAATTTATATGTATATATATATATCAATCTTGTATCCTTCAGTCTTGCTAAACTCTCATTACTTCTGTAGCTTATTTGTAGAATCCATTGAATTTTCTGTATAAGTGATCATGTCATCTGTGAATAAAAACAGTTTTACTTTTTCAAGTGAAACCATCCAGTAGAGAGTACTGTGCTTTGTGCTACAATGTTCAGTTGTTTATGTTCAGTTAGGTAATGAGGGACAGTTGAGTTTAACCAGGGTTGGGCTTTTGAAAAGGTCTAATGTGTGACCAAGAGAGAGGGTGGCAAATGTGAGGTAGAGAAAAAGGTGGTTGGAGGTGAAGAGCATCAAGGAAGTAGACAGCCAGGGTGGGTGATGTGTCATCATGTGGATGTTAACTTGCTAGCAAAGGTGAACCAGCATTATCTTGGAGAGAAGAATTGAGTCTGGAGGAAAATGGTCCCTTAGTAGAATTTATGTACCTGCTCCAGGCTTCTGGGGAGTGGAGGGGTCTAGGGCATAGATACCAGACACTCTGGTATATTTTTATATAGTAATAAACAAAGCAGAGAAAACAGGTGATAGTTAATTAGATTATCCTGCCACATAGGAAAAAAATCAAAGAAAGAATAATTCCAGCATTTTAACCCTAGATATTTCTGATTGGTGGAATAGTGGAATTACACCTATACACATGCAGAAGTATGGAGTGGAGTGTGTGTGTGTGTGCGCGCGTGTGTGTGTGTTTGAGCCTGTGGACACACAAATGCAAGGAGATAGGGGAAATTTGTCCTTGATAACTTACTGCCTGCCACTTAGTTGATTATTCTTCCCATTTTATTTTATTCTCTTGTTCCAAGGCTACAAATACTCCCATATTTTCTTTAGACTACAGAAGATGCCCACTGTGTGCCGTATAAGGCAGAATTTTCTCTATTTCTGCCTCTACTCACCAGTTCTCTTTTAGGTGTCAATGGATATGAATAGGTTAATAAGATTAAAAACAACCTACTGTTGCTTTAACAAACCACTGAGTTTCCTAGGCAACATAATGCCTGTATTTCTCCTGCTTCTTTCAGTTTCTAAAAGCCCCTATGGAAGGAATGGTAAAAATATTAACCTTGGCCAACATTCAAGTCCCTGCTCTACCCCTCCCCATCCCCACTCTTCTCCTCCAGCAGTTGGCCTTGCCTCCTACTTCATGGAAAACTTTAAGGCTATCATATTTGTGTTCCCTCAACCTTGAGATCCCCACATCTCTCTCCCTCTGCTCTTAAGGAACAGGTAAGATCCCTCTGCCTAAACCTGAAGCAGGAAGTGAGACAGGAGAGGATGAAATCCAAATCTCCTATATTTTCAACCTATAAGCATCTCTTGGCTATGTTGCTGCAGCCAGAGTCTATTACAGCTTTCCGAAAAACAAATCAAACCAAGAAATCCAATTTCCCTCTGTCCTCCATTCCACCTCCCTTTAGTAGAGCTTCTTAAGCTTATTGTGAGAGCTAGATCTCCTCAGTCCTCACATCCTACTCACTTCCTAGGCCACAGGAAGCAGGCTTCGGCCCTTCTCACACCATACCAAAAGGACTCTGGCATAGGTAACCCAGGACTTCCAAGTGGTCTAGTCCAATTTACTCTTCAGTTTTCACCTTTCCAGATTCCTCTGCAGCACCCAATAGTATGAACCTCTTCCTCTTGGAAACTCTCTCTCCTCCCTTTGTTTCTGTCAGACCACACTCTCTCAGTCATCTTTCTATCAACAGAGAACTTTTATTTTCAATCTGCTTTGTGGGTTCCTTTCCCTCCAACTATCCCTGCAGTGTTAATCTTCCCCCAAGATTTTATCCTGGCTCTCTTTTCCTCTCTACAACTGGCTGACAATCTATAGATGCTAGACAAGTAATGTGAATGAGGAACGCAATGAAGGCGGATGCTTCCCATCCCCCCTTTCTTTTTTGAAATAGTAACCCTCTTCTCTATCTTTCATTTTCCACTTTCAATAGTGCCATAGATATAAAAAAAATTGAACAATCCTTATTAATATTAACAAAAATAGAGAAAATATGATAAAAGACAACTGACATTTGGTCTTAGCATTGGAGGATACAGCAATGAGAAGAGGGCCTCCTTTATGTATGTCCTCTGAAGGAGGCAGCTGCCAGTCAGCTGTGGCCAATTGTTAACACATAAAGATCTAATATTTTTAAAAGAAGTCAGAAATAAGGGTTTTATATGAAAATATTTTGGCTAAATGTTTACACATAATGTTTTTAAAATTACCCTAATGTGAAGGTCAGATAAACAATCATTCAAATCAGCTCTTGTTACCAGAGCCAACAATTTTCAACCTTGGCTTAGCACATTGTGCAATAAGCCTTGGTGAGTCCTCTCTGCCCTATATTCTCCCTGGTGATCTACTTCAAAGCCAGTGATTTCAACTACCACTCACAGGCTGACACCTCCTGTTTTTATCATTCCAGCCCGGAACTCTATCCTGTGTTCCAAGCCTAAACATCCAACTGGACACATTACTAGATATTTCCATCAGGATATTCATTGCTTTTCCTTTTCAAACATAAATGTACATGTGACTCATATGGGGGTCTGGTTAAAATGTAGATTCTAATTCAGTAGGTCTGGGATGCTGCCCCAGATTGCACATTTCTAACAAGCTCCCAGTTGATGCCCACACTGCTGATGCATGAGACATACTTTAAGACATAACCCCCATCTGAATACAAGGTCCTTTCTGCAAGTTTTCTCGTCCTCATTTTTGTTTGTTTTTAAGTATTTTATTGATTTAATTTTTTTAGAGAGAGAGAGAGATACATCAATCACCTGCCTCCTGCATACCCCCTACTAGGGATGGAGCCCACAACCTAGGCATGTGCCCTGACAGGGAATCAAACTGGGACCTCCCAGTCCATGAGATGATGCTCAATCCACTGAGCCACACTGGCCAGGCTCTTCCCCATTTTTTTTACCTTCTCTTGGTGGATGATACACCATTCACCCACTCACTCAAGCAAGGGTTTGGGCATAAAATGCATATGGAGGGAATGGGAGCAGTAGAGGAGAAATTCTAAGCCCTGTTCCATCCAACCCCTTAACATATATCATATTTATCCCTGCCTTTATGTCTTCACTATCACAACCTTGATAGAAGCCTTCATTTTCTCATGCAGTAGGGCTCCTCATTGGTGTCCCTCCTCCAATATCTACCATTCCAATGTGTCCTCAATGAGCCTACAAGCATGATACTTTTTTATATTTATCTTCAGATAGAGTGGGAGGAAGAGAGAGGGAGAGAAAGAGAGAGAGAGAAACATAGATATTAGAGGGACACGTCAACTGGTTGCCTCCCCCATGACTCCAATCAGGGCCGGGACAAACTGTGACCAAGGTTTGTGCCTTTGGCCAGAATCAAATCCAAGACTCATTGGTCCTTGGGCCGATGCTCTACAGCTGAGCCAAACCAGCCAGGGCCAGTATGATACTTTTTAAAAAAATTATTAATTAATTTATTTTTGTTACAGATGTTTCTCTTTTTCCCCCTATTGATAACCTCCTCTCCATCCCCCCTATGCCCCGTCCCCAGCTTTGTTTTCTATGTCCATTGGTTATGCACACATGCATATAAATTCTGTGATTTATGTCTTCCCCTCCGCCACTCCCTCTTCTGAGGTTTGTCGGTCCATGATACTTTTAAAGAGCCAAATTATCTCATGTAAAGTCTAGACTCTGGAAGCCAGACTTTTGGGTTTGAATCCCAGGTCTGCCTCTTTCTAACTGAGTGACTTTGGGCAAGTAACTTAAACTCTCTGTATATCAGTTTTCTCATCTATAAAAAGGGGATGATAATAGAACCTAACTCACTGTGAGATAAATGAGACAATGTATGTATAGTGTATGTAGCACTCATAAATACACATTAGCTGTAATGCTGGCCACACACTCCTAGCTTCAGAATAGTTGGAATATTGGGAATAAGGGGAGGAAATAAAGCTGGACCACATGGAAGGTTAGAGTCTTGGGTTAGTTTCCCTAGAAAAACAGAGTCAACAATGGATGTTAGTATACAGGAAATTTGTTGGGGAGTGCTCTTGAAATCTACACATTAAAGGTAAAGGAAGGAAGCAGGATCAGGCAAAGGAGGAAGCTGAGCTGCAGTGCAGTCACAACACAGCATCAGTCAGTCCGACTGGAAACTCTGAGTTTGGGCTTGTTCCACAGAGTCGTTCTCAATGGAGGCAATGGGGAGAGATCTTTATGCCCTTGTATTGACCATTCATTGCCTGCAGGCTGCCTTGAGAAGGAGGTGTGACTTTGGGCTAGGAAGCCCTCTTCAGCCCAATGCAATCTCAGGAGGAAGGTTCTCAGTTACAAACTCTGTCACTAACACTTTCAGCAGTCAGTTAGCAAGGGAAATGAGTCAGTGCTTAGGTCTGGATAGTCCACTACAGTGGTAAAGCATGATAAAAACTGTGGACTTGATTTCACTGGCAATGGGGAGTCATTAAACGGTTTCCCCAGAATAGGGCATACTCTTTGGCCTCTCTGTGTCCTTGCTCAGATTGCTTCCTCTACCTCTGTATTGCTTACCTGGATTGGAATTATCCGGGGTGCTTGTGCACTTGTTGGAACTGGTAATAAAATAGCTTAATAGTAAACAGACAAGAGTTTTAATGGTTGTGATAATTAAGATCTAGTCCCTTAGCAAGTTTGATGATTACATCACAACATCGTTGTCTATATTCACTGTACTGTGTATTAGATCTCTAGGGTTTATTTACTACTTGTTGCAAATTCATACCCTTAAACAACATCCGTTCTGTTTCCCTATCCCCCACCCCCAATTTCATGCATGAGTGAGATCATACAGTATTTGTCTTTCTCTGTCTGACTTAACTCACTTAGTATGGATTCATGGCATGTAATAAGTGCTCAAACAATGACAACTATTGCTAAAGATGTAGTAGATTCTCAGACTTTACCTTAGATGTAATGAATCAGAATCTTTGGGGACTGATCCTAGGAACAAACATTTTAATAAATACCCTCCTCTCTTCAGATTATTTTGATATTCAAAAAGTTTGAGAACCATTGTTTTCCTTAGAAAACTCATCTTTTCTTTGTTCACCTGGTGAACATTTTAAGGACTCAGCTCAAATGTCACCTCCTGTGTGAACCTTCCTAGATCAAACCCCTCGTGTTTCCTTTGCCTTCCTTCCCCTGATGACTAGAAGATCTCAACCGCAGCATCTATTACCTTTTGACTGTCTCTTCTTGCTAGGTGGTGAGCTTCTTCTTTGAGGGGCAAGACTTTGCATCCCTAGCATCTGCCACAGAGCCTACCCCAGAGCAAGACTCAATAGAGGATAGTCAAGTGGATGTGGATGGACAGCTCCCTTTTGAATCTCTTTAAAATCTCGTTACCAAGTATTGTCTACTTTAGTCTCTGAAATTGAAAAAAATGGAATTCATATAATTTTATTACTCAAGATATAGTTGGCAACTTTAAAGACTTTTTAAAAAGACTTGTGTGTTTGTTTTTAGAGAGAGAGGGAAAGAGATAAGGAGAGAGAAAGAAACATCGATGTGAGAGCAAAACATCCATCGCTGCCTCCTGCATGTTCCCTACTGGGGATTGAGCCTGTGCCCTGACTGGGAATGGAACCTGCTAACCTTTCAGTGCACCAGATACCCCTCAAACAACTAAGTCATGCCAGCCAAGGTGACAACTTTACAGTTTTGTCTTTTAACCTTTAAAAATTTGAACTCTGTATTGTTTTTTACAATAGTAAAAGTAATTTATGTTCACTGTATAAAAATGAAAGCAAAAATTACCCATGATCTTATAACCCAGAGATAACTATTATTTACTTTTTAATGTATTTCCTTCAGATTTTTTTGTGCATGTATATTTAAAATAATGGGTTGTTGTATTGCAAATAAATTCAAGTCCACAAATATGTATTGAGCACCTACTATATGCCAATCACTGTTCTAAGTACAGGGAATACAGCAGTGAGGGAAGTAAACAAAGTCTCTGTTATCTTGTAGTTTATATTCAAGTTGGAGGAGATAAACCAAAGGTGAGTAAATAATACTGTATATTAGGAAGCAGTAAATGTAATGAAGAAAAACAAGGCCAGATAAAGGGATGCAGAGTTGAAGGAGGGTGTTTTGAGATTTGAAAGCAGTGAGGAAATGACACATGAGGATATCTGGGGAAGAGCATTCCAGTAAAAGAAATCATAGGTACAGTGGAATTGGAATGCATCTGGTTGTTTGAGGACCAGCGGGGAGGCTACTGTGGCTAGAGAAGAGTGACAAGGAAAAGAAGTGGGAAACCGAGGTCCTAAAGTCCTAATGGTAAAGGTAGGATGGGGTAGTACAAATCCTGGAGAGCAGTTGTTCTCAACCTTCCTAATGCCTCAATCCTTTAATACAGTTCCTCATGTTGTGGTGACTCCCAACCATAAAATTATTTTTGTTGCTACTTCATAACTGTAATTTTGCTACTGTTATGTCTTAGGTGACCCTTGTGAAAGGGTTGTTCGACCCCCAAAGGGGTCATGACCCACAGGTTGAGAACAGCTGCTGTAGAGCCTTATAGGCCATTTTAAGGACTTAGGGCTTTTACTCTGAGTGAGACGGGGAACATCTTTGGATACTTACAATGTTTCCAGTTTTTTGATACTATATATTATGCTTTGTGATTTTTCTATACAAATCTCTGTTCATATCTCTGAATACTTCTGTAGGAAAAGTTTCTAGAAGTTAGATTCCTTGGTGACAGGTTAAAAGGGTTTTCGAGAAGTTCTGTACCAACTTACAATATACTTTAATTCAACAAATATTTATTGAACACCTAATACATGGTCTAGCAGCTTAAATACATTGGTGAACACAATGAATCTTTCATTCTAGAAATTCCACTGTCACCAGCATTGTGTCAGAGTGCTTCTCCTGCTATATGCTTGCCAACACCAAGTGCTACCATTCTTAAAAAGCTTTAAGAAATAAAAGGCAAAAAAGAATGCTCCAGTAATTTGAATAATGAAAAATAGTATGTTGTTAATATGTTCCTTTGGGTCTATTTGGTTTCTAGTGAAGTTGAATTACTTTCCACACATTTTCTAGCTAATCAAACAATTGTCTTCTCTTTCAAAAAGGTCTTAAAACCTTTGAATATAATTTAAAGGAGGCAGAAGTTTGAAAACATTAGAAGACTTAACATATATCTTGGGAAATAAATAGTCCTCAGATCAAATACACAGGTTTTACAAATTGATTTGAAGACAAAGAGCATATATAACGCATGTTCTAGAGAGGACTCATTAGCCAGTAGTACCTTGCTTACTTCTAGAGAACTTGAGAACTGCCTCTCCGGAAGAGACCTTTCCAACCAATAAAGGGACATAAGGCAGAATGGTGGGATGCTTTTCTTCAGCAACCTCAGCATCCCAGTGTTACCTAAGAGCCCACTTTATTTAACATCAAATCTGGTTTGAAAGCACTTATATTTGCAAGCTGGATCACTTCTTGAGGTTTTAAACTGCACACATTTTCTACCCTCTGTGTGAAGCAGGACTGCCGTTACTCTTACCCCTCCAAGGGACTGCAGACTGTAGCAGAATGGACTCTGGACTGTGATAAATGAAAATTTTAAATCCCCTTAGCCTGCTATAAAAATTTTCCCCTGCTTAAAAATGAGATATAATTTTTAAATAATTGTTTTTGTTTTAAATATGTTTTTATTGATTTCAGAGAGAAGAAGGGAGAGGGGGAGATAGAAACATAGATGAAAGAGAAACATCAGTCGTCTGCCCCCTGTATGCCCCCTTCTGGGAATCGGCCAGAAACCAAACCAGAGACCTCCTGGTGCATGGGACAACATTCATCCAACTGAGCCACACTGGCCGGGGTGAGATATAACTTTTAAATGCATAACATTGTGTAAGTTTAAAGTGTACATCACATTGATTTGATACATTTACATTGCAATATGGTTGTCATTGTAGAGTTCTCTAACACCTCGGTTGGTGTCACATAATTATCATTTCTTCTACTGGTGGGAACAATCCAGATCTAGTCTCTTAGCAAATTTAATGTTTATAATACAGTTTTGTTGTCTATATTCACTGTACCATGTATTAGAGCTCCAGGATTTATTTATCTACTAGTTGCAAGTTTGTACCTTTAAACAACATCTGTCCAATTCCTCCACCCCCTAGCCCCTGGTAACCACCATTCCACTCTGTAGTCTTTTGAGTTGTTTTTTTAGATTCCACATATAAGAGATATCATATAGTATTTGTCTTTCTTTGCCTAACATATCTCCCACTTCTAAGAGTGGTTACATTTGAGAAGAGAGACTCAAGGGTGGGCAGAGGGGCTTTAATGTACATTTTGTATCTCTCTAAAGTTTGAATTTTATTATCTTAAATGAAATTACTTTAAAAAATTCCAACAGGGGTTATCTGGGTGGGAGCTAATGACTTGTTCTTTTTTTTTGTATCTCTTTATTAAAATAAAACCTGATGAATTGTTTATTTGAATAATTTCCCAATTTAGTAAACAAAATTTGTGTACGTTTCATATGTCTGCAGGAATATAAACCAAACTGCACCCAGCTGGTGTGGCTCAGTGGTTGAGCATTGACCCATGCACCAAGAGGTAGCAGGTTCAATTCCCGGGTCAGGGCACATGCCCACAAATCCCCATTGAGGAGGCATGCAGGAGGCGGCCAATTGATGTTCTCTCTCATCGATGTTTCTATCTTTCTCTCCCTCTCCCTTCCTCTCTCTCTAATATCAATAAAGGGAAAAATTTTAAAAATAAATAAACCAAACTGCTACAAACTGTTAATGTATGAGTCAGATTTAAAGATTGGGAAGTGGGAGAAGGAGATGAGTTTCATTTTTTTTTCTTTAAACACATATGTATTGTTTAAGTTTGTTATAGTGAACATGTATGACATATGCTTATTGTGGAAAATGTAGAAAAGAATAAAGAAGAAATTAACAATAACAACAATTAACATTTTAGCATATTTCCTTTCAGGCTTCCTTTTATGCATTTTTTTTACATAGTTGAGTTTATACTGTATATGGTTTTGTATCTTGTTTTGTTCTCTTAAGGTTAAAACATAAGTATTCTTCCATGTCATAATAATATTTGGATGGCTGTATCATACACCATTTTATGGTTTTGTCACAATTAAAGCCAATTATTTATCTATTTTTAAAGTTGAACATTCAGGTTCTCTCCAGTTTTCCCATATTAAAAATTATTCTCTGATGAGCATCTTAGTAATGAAATCTGTGTTTGCATTTCTGACTATTTCCTTAGAGTGGGGGATTCTTAGAGGTGGAATTACTGAATCAAAGAATAGGTTTCTAGAAGTGGGATTAATGGATAGAAAATATTTTTATGGATAACAAAGGTTATACCAATTTTTATTCCTTCCAACAGTGTGACAATAGTCTCACCACTCTCTTGCCAGCATTGTATATCACCCTTTTTTTCTTTTATCTTACCTGTTGCAAAGTGGTCAGTGACAATGGTTATCTCCAGTTTTCATTGACAGAGAAACTGAACAGTTTTTTAAAATTAATTAATTAATTTTTGTTACAGATGTTTCTCTTTTTTCTCCCACTGACACCCTCCTCCCAATTGCGCCCCACACACACACACAACATTGTTGTCTATGTCCATTGGTTATGCATATATGCATATAAGTTTTTTGGTTTATCTCCCCACCCCTTCCTCTGAGGTTTGTCAGTCTGAACCCTACTTCTGTGTCCTTCATTCTGTTTTGTTCATCAGCTTATTTTATTCATTATATTCCACAAATAAGTAAGATTATGTGATATTTGTCTTTCTCTGATTGGCTTATTTTGCTCAGCATAATACTCTCCAGGTCCCTCCATGAAACTGAACATTCTTATATGCTTATCCACCATTGGTATCCCCTCTTCTGTGAACTACCTATTTCTCTTAAAATTTATTTTAAAAAAGTTTTTTTCACCCAGCTGGTGTGGCTCAGTGGTTGAGTGTTGACCCATGCACCAAGGGGTCCCGAGTTTGATTCCTGGTTAGGGCACATGCCCAGGTTGTGGACCCCACCTCCAGTGGGGGGCAAGCAGGAGGCAGCCAATCGATGTTCTCTCTATGAGAACATCAATGGATGTTTCCATCTCTCTCTCCCTCTCCCTTCCTCTCTCTCTAAAATCAGTAAAGAAGAAAAATTTTCCTATCAATTAAAATGAGCTTTTATAAGATATCTACACTTTATCATATTGGTTGCAAACAAAAGTATTTTTCACAAGATTTTTTTTTAATGTCTTGGCCATACAGGCTTTTAAAAAAGGTAATTAGATTCTAAGTACAGACGAGTTTGAGCCTGTTTCCCTTTGATTAGATTGAAGAGGTTTGACAAAAGATCTGAGAGGGTCATTTCAGTTTATCCTAAATTTAGGTCTGTGAGGGGAAAAAAATGCGTGGGCCGATTTAGAGATCGTTCAGCTCACATGCACTTCTATTATTTAAGAAGATGGGGTGGGGGCAAGAATAGAAGCAGTTTGTGCCAGAAATTTTGAGAATTCTGAGGTAAGAAGCCAATTCTCTCAAGTCTCCTGCATGTTGGGAGGGAGAGTAAATTATGAGCAAACGAACAGAATTCCTGATGGAAAAGTACAGCTCTGGGCGGCAGATGTGGGCATGGCTTGGTTTTAATTATTTGCCCCCCTCTATCCTTTCTTCCGTTCCCCTCCCCCTGCCACAATAAAGAAGTAGGTCAGAAAAGACTCTAAAGGGTATAGGCAGACTCTGTAAGGCCTGCTCCTGTGCAGCCGGTTAGCACATCAAAGGCCGATGAAACACCTAGAAAACGAAGGAACCAAACCTAAGATCATTCCCAACTCCCGCCTTCCTCTGGGCTGCAGCACAGGGCTATTGTGACTGCCAAGGGTAGCTCGACAGATTTAAAATAGAAGAACGTTGCCAAACAAAGAAACTTTGCTCATTATTCTAAGCACCCCCACACACCACACACACACACACACACAGAGAGAGAGAGAGAGAGAGAGAGAGAGAGAGAGAGAGAGAGAGAGAGAGCAGCAACAGAACATTGCTTGCTATGCATTGGGACTGAGCAAATTAGTGATTGTAAAGGTTTCAGTTTTCCAGAGTAAATCGCGCGATCCTATCCATTTGCCCAGATAATTGGGAGAGTTGTCAGAAGGGGACCTGTGTACTGACTTCAGCTATCCTGGGGGTGTCCACTGTAAGGTATACCTTACATCCACCCCACAGCATCTTGGGGGAGGAGTGAAAAAAGGTCGTCAAAGAGAGCCAGTGGGGTTTCCCAAAGTGAAAATGCGTAACCTAGGTCTTGAAGGCGGAAAAAAGAGCTCGAGGAGTTAGTTTCTTGGCTCCTATGAGAGCCCCGTGGTTCTGGAATGGCCAGGGAAAGATGAGGCTTCTTAATGGAAGGCAGGGGAGAAGCCTGAAGCAAGAGAAATGGAGTCGGTGTTTGGCGCGCATCAGGTGGCGAAGGGGAGCCTCAGACAGAGTCCAGCAGAGCCATGACTCTCCGAGGGAGTCAGTGTGGCAGGAGCTAGCGGGGTGCCGGGAGGACTACGCGCTGCGTCACAGTGAGCACGAGGATGGCCTGAGGATGGCATTAGCAAGGGGCCAGGGCCTCGCAGGTGAAACTGAAGGGTGGGCTCAGCTCTCTCAGCAGTGGGGAAGGAACGACCCGGCGGGGGGAGAAGAGCCACGACCCACAGGAAGATGGGGGCCTGAGCTGGGCGGAGCAGGACTCAGCTCAGCCTCGCGCATCCGCAGATTCGGGAGAGACAAGGCCGGGACACTCCGCCCACTTCAGCCCCGCCTGCGCCCCTCCTGGCCCCGCCTCCTTCCCTGACTATTCCTTGTTCGCCTCGCCCGGTGCGCCACCAGCTCGCGGAGAGGGAGGAGAAAGCAGCCAGTTCCGGAACCTTCCCCAGTCCGGCCCAACCTCTGCTCCAGCGATCATGGCCGCCGAGGAAGTGGTGGCGACGGGAGCCGACCCGAGCGAGCTGGAGGGCGGGCTGCTGAACGAGATTTTCACGTCACCGCTGAACCTGCTGCTACTCGGTCTCTGCATCTTCCTGCTCTACAAGATCGTGCGCGGGGACCAGCCGGCGGCCAACAGCGACAGCGACGACGACGAGCCGCCCCCGCTGCCTCGCCTTAAGCGGCGCGACTTCACCCCTGCCGAGCTGCGGCGCTTCGACGGCGTCCAGGACCCTCGCATACTTATGGCCATCAACGGCAAGGTGTTCGACGTGACCAAAGGCCGCAAGTTTTACGGGCCGGGTAAGGCAACCGGCCCCTGGGGCGCGGAAACAAAAGAAGGGGTCCAGCACAGGGATGAATCCAGGAGGGGCGAGTGGGGAGCTGGGCGTCCCCGCGGCGGGGAGAGAGGAATGGCGACTGAACCAGTGAGGGCAGGCAGGCGAAGAGCCGGGCGATGGTGGCAGGGCGGCTTCCCCGGTGGGTGGGGGGCAAGGGGCGCTCTAGAAGGGCTGCTGGCCAGTGGGAGCGCAGATTCCCCGCCCCACCAGCGCCTGGATGGGGGTGTGTGTGGAGAAGCTGATGCGCATAAGCCCGGGATGGGTGGGTGGGTGAGATCGCTAGGCTTGCAAAGTGAGTGTGGGGGGCACAGTGGAATGCAGTGTTAGGGGAATTTTGAAGGCAGCGGGTTTGGGGATTCCTGGAAGGAGGGGGTGGTAGTGTCCTGAGGGTGTCAGGAGGGGTGCGGCAGGAGGAGGGACACCCAGCTTTGGAGAGGACGCAAAGGCCAAAGACGCAAGGAGTAGCCATGGTGGAATGTGAGGGTTTGGGAAAGGAAAGAGACATGGGATTAGCAGCGGGTAGAAGCATCGTGCGTGGGGGTGCAATGTGAATGTGCGCTGTGTGTGCGTGGTTAGGGTATGTCGCTTGTCAGGACTGTGTGTGTACGTGCGCGCGCGTACTCTTGGAATATGGAATGTGTCAGGTATGTTTGTGACATGTGTTTGTTGTGTGCGTGTGCGTGCTGTGTGTGCCAGATGGGGAAAAGCTGGAAGATGAGCAAGGGAGGTTACACAGGGAGAAGGGAGCTGGTTGAGGGAGGAATAAAGGCCGAATGTGGCAGACAATGGAAATGTAGCAAGATTAGAAGGTAATACAGTAGTCTATGGCATGAGAAAAAGGACTAGAGCCAAAACGAATTAAAGATGGAGTGAGGGAGAAGTGGGAGGATTCTGAGAAACAAAAGGGGTGGGGCTATGAAGACTACTGGGTGCGGGGATTCGGGAAAAGCCAACCAGAAGGGAAATGAGGGGTGGAAGACTGCTGAGCTGTTGGAAGGGGCAGGCTTGAAGGGGCCTTATAGATGAGGCTTTTCAAGCCCAGTTGGATCAGAATCGCCTGATGAGCATGAGGAACAATACAGATTTCGTGCCTAATCACCATAACAACAGAAGAGTCTCTGTGGGGAAGATCCCCAGGAATCTGCATTTAACATGCTTCTCCGCCATTTCCTGATGCAGCCAGGTTTGGAAAGTCCTGCTTTATAGAATATATATTTGTAGTGGAGGAGAAATACATTTTTAGCTCCTCCAATATGGATTCCTCTAAAACCAGGTAGCTCCGCAAGTATGTACACACTGACCACAGTCTCTTCCCTGCTGCTCTGGAGAGAGAGAGAAGAGTATAGAAAGCAGGAATCTGGCCATCCCCACTCCCACTTTGTTTTTACTCTCCCAGTCCAACTAATCAAAATTAGATAAGTTAAAATTCTTAAAGAATTCTCCTACTTAGCAGTTTTTCCTTGTGGATCATTTAGAAGATCTGCTTTCTGCAGACATGTAAGTGTAAAACGAATTTGAAAACCACACCTGTATCATTTGTCACTTATACTGGCATTATCAATAAACACAGTTGTGTATTTAAATACCTGTTATTATTAAGCTATACCATAAAGTAGTCAAAACACATGCATGTGGGGCATCATATGATTTTAGTTTGCAAAGTCATTGAGAACAATGGAGGCCTATGCAAAAAGCACAAAACTGGGAATCAAGAAACCTGGGTTCTAGCCCTGGTTGGATCATTGACCAGCTGTGTGACCCATTGCCAAGCACTGTTCTCTGGGCTTTAGTTGTCACTCCTTAAAATCATGGCCCCTGTGAGATCTCTAAGTCTCTACCCTGCACTGTCATCCTGTGAGCCCATGAATATGTAACATTGTGTGGAAAGGATACTTCATGTTACAAAGAATTCCTAAGAATTCTTCATTTGATGGCCTAGTCTATGCATGGCGCATTTGTAGGTGCTGGGACTATGGCAGTGAACAAACAAAACAAAAAAACCCACAAATTTCCACTCATGGAGCTTACATTATAGTGAATATACATTCTGGTGAATAACACATATTCTCCAAAGTCCTTTAATGCTCCCTTCAGACTTTAAATATTCTGTGACCATAATTTCTAAAATAGTAGGGTCCAAGCCAGTACAATTGGCCCATTTTTAAGCACTAGATGCTACCATTTCTATTAAGAAACTATGAAGGTTTTTTAAAAAAATGTTTCTACTGATTTTTAGAGAGAGAGGAAGGGAGAGTGAGAGATAGAAACATCCATGATCAACTGCCTTCTGCATGCCCCCTACAGGGGACAGAGTCTGATCAAGTGCTGGGGCATGTGCCCCAACAAGGAATCAAACATCTTGGCACCTGGGTCCATGTTCAACCATTGAGTCACACCAGCAGGGCAATGAATGTTGTTGTTGTTTTTTTTTTTAACATTCTCTTGTGGAAATAGTAGTATATAATGATGATTAAAAATAACCATTTTTCTTTGAAATTTTATTTGCATTTAAAAGTTGATCATAAATTTCATCTAATTTGTAAAGAAAAAAATTCTGGTCGAATGAGATTTCAGCTGACCAGGCCATATTGAAACTTGACCCATTCTTATACTTGGCATAGTGGTTACTTACAAACTTCATTTTTGTTGTTGTTAATCCTCGTCCGAGGATATGTTTCAACTTATTTTCTTTTAAAGAGCAGAAGGGGGGAACAAATATTGATGTGAGAGAGACACATTGATTGGTTGCCTTCCACATGTGTCCCAACCGGGGCAGGGGATCAAACCTGCAACCCTTGAAGGGGAATCAAACCCATGAGCTTCGGCGCACAGGCTGGTGCTCTAAACACTGAGCCACACCAGCCAGGGCTACAGACTTTTTAATGTCAGGGTTGTGCCCTGGCCAGTTTGGCTCAGCGGTTGGAGCATCAGCCTGCGGACCAGAGAGTCCCGGGTTCGGTTCCCGCTAGGGGCACGTACCAAAAAAAAAAAAAAAAAAAGAATTCAGTTTTTTAATGTCAGGGTAGCTACTCAATCACCCTTTTGGGCAACACACGTTATTTAAAGTACACTGGATTCTTTTCATTTATTTGTGCAATATTTAAACAAGTCTAAATATCCACTTTAAGTACCTACAGAATGATTCACTGCTCTCTTAGATAAAAACCTGGCCGGCTGCCCTGGTCGGTTTGGCTCAGCGGTTAGAGTGTCGGCCTGCGGTCCAGAGAGACCCGGGTTCGGTTCCCACTAAGGGCACGTACCTCGGTTGCAGTTTGTCCCCGGCCCTGCTTGGGTCGTGTGAGTGGCAGCCACTCGATGTGTCCCTTTCACATCGATGTTTCTCTCTCTCTCTCTCTCTCTTCCTCTCTCTCCTTCCCACTCTATCTGAACAAAAAATGGAAAAAATGTCCTCGGATGAGGATTAAAAAACAAAAACAAAAAAACCTGGCCGGTTTTGCTCCATGGTTAGAGTCTCAGCTCGCAGACCAGAGCCCCACGTTTGATCCCAGCCAAGGGCATGTACCTCAGTTGCAGTTCATCCCCAGCCCCAGTTGGGGTCGGGCGGGTAGCAACCAGTAGATGTGTCTCTCTCACATCGATGTTTCTCTCTCTTTTCCTCCTTCCTTCCCTCCCACTCTATCTGAAGATAAATGGAAAAATATTCTCGAGTGAGGATTTTTAAAAAAAGTTCAGTGTAATATTATGTGTAATAACATCCTAATGTTTTATAGAATTATTTTTGGGTATTGATTCAGACTATTTTCCATGAAAGTCTTAGGATTTTTAGTCTTCTCTTCAAGCCCACCAAAGACAGAGTGACAGCTCATCTCTGTTCTATCTCTTCTTCATTGACAGTGAAGATTATGTAACATGTGGATCGATTTCTGAACCACCTATACTTATACAAGAATATCTCTTGCAGATGCCACATGTTAATGTTTAATACACTCTCGAAACCAAAGATCTCTATGAGATACTTTTGGCATTTATAAGGAAGTGTTCTCGTTTACTAAAATCTTGATATTTATTATCTTAAGAAACCATAACTTTCACTGGTGGAGCCCAGGTGCCTAGAACAGAGCCAGGCTCTGTTTTCAGTCTCCTAAAGCTGAATTGTGACCTGTGTACTCAGTATTATTGTGGATTATTTCCTACTACCACCCCCAGGAGATAATCATTTATGCCTTTTTTATTAGCCATTTGAAAATCACAGGAAATGGATGATATAATATACAGCATTTTGATTGTTTTAGTTATTTAAAAGTTTAATAGCAACAGGTTTTTTAGTATCCCCTACATAATGGTCAAAGTATCAACACCACTTATGGTTTTCAAATGGGATTGGATATTCCAAAAGGGGCCTTTCTGTGTTGATGGGTAAGGAAGCCATTTTCTGTGTATGAGCCACACAGAAATTGACTGTCTAATAAAGATTCTGTCTTTTGTTTTGTTTTGTTTTTAAAGAGGGGCCATATGGGGTCTTTGCCGGACGAGATGCATCCAGGGGCCTCGCCACATTTTGCCTGGATAAGGAAGCTCTGAAGGATGAGTATGATGACCTTTCTGACCTCACTCCTGCCCAGCAGGAGACCCTGAGTGACTGGGACTCTCAGTTCACTTGTAAGCATTTTAAAAAATTGTACCTGGATCAGATTTAGACCAGTAATGGGATTCACGGCAGTCCAGTAGTTATTACTAACCAAACTGAAACTTTGGAGCATTTTGATAGGCTCCTGAATGTTGGACAGATCAAGTTCATGGCTTGAAGTAATTGCAGCAGTGCTGAGTCACTTGCCATGATTGAATACCAATTTTTAGCTCCTTCTCTATGGAAACTTGGGTTTCAGGTTTTTTTAGTTTTTGAAAGGTTTGCATAGATTCCACACTAGGATTTGATGATTGGTGTGAGGGAAAGGATAGTGGCCATCATGGCTGCAGAAAGAAGGGTTTTCATAAGCCCTACTTGTAGAACTTGCTTTTTAAAAGCAGCCCACATTTCTGTTGAAGAATGGGAGACTTGTATTCTACAAAACAGCTTCTCTTTGAATCTAATTGAGCCTAACTATAGGCCTCATCTACAAATAAAGGACGCTTATAATGTGCCCAGCAACAATGGTATATGCATTTTTAAAAAGATTAAAAAAAAAAAAGAGATAGATACTTGTTTCCTGGCTTCTGCGTTGGGCTGAGGTCTTTGGAGGAGAAGTAAGGTTGGAGGTTAAGTTCAAATTTGAGCACTGAGAAATTGTTTTTTGTCGAACCTAAGTGTTTAATGAACCCTTTAGCAATATTTCATTCCTAATAATTTGAGTGATGATCTTTCCCAGCTTTGAAACACTATACAAAGGCTATGATCATTTCTTTAAGGAAGAAAGAATGTGATTTTCTATTTGCTGTTTCTTATAATCAGTTAAATATTACTGGCTTTTTTTTTTTTTTTTTTCGGCTAAAGCCAGCCATTTTCTTTGAAACTAATGCTGACTTCAGAGAGAGTTATTGGTTACTAATTAGCCAGATATGCCTCTACCTTTAGAGTTTGGATCCCAATCAGACTAATTATAGCTTTCAAGTTTAGAGGCAAGTCTTTTTACTTGGAAAACATAATTCAGCTATCTAACATAGTCCCTTATTTTTTGCATCCTAAAGATGCCTTTGTAACAATAGATTCTTCTATATGAAGCCAATGAGCTGTAATTTATAACTTACAAAGCTCTATTTTCTAGGGCTTGCCTTCATTGGTTGGGTAAAAGGTGTGGTTCCTGCCCCTCCCCCCCGAACTAAGGCTAGTCCCAAATACTGTTGTGAAACTTCAGCTATACTCAGGGCTGGTATGGATTCCCCTTAAGGCAGGTTTCTCAAGCACCCCCCAGCTTTTATTTGTCTTTCACAATCCCAAGCACCCTAGGGACCTTTATAATATGGTCAGATAGGGAAGTTCCAGTTGTTCCTGGTGATTATTTCACACAAAAGCAGCTTGGGTTGCCTAGTTAGACAGGTTGGGTACTCCTTTAATTCCTACCCATATTCAGAAAGAGGAGACTCTGTCCTCTTGGCCTCTGACATTGAGGTGATTAACCCTGCATGAGCTTGATCTCCAGGATACAGCCATTGTGGTGGTTTGCTGATTCCATCTCTTCCCAAGTCTTTTGCATTCTGGTTTATCCTCTTAAATCTGTTTTCGCCTACATCTCTAGCGCCCTGCCTCCTTTACCACTTGCTTTAACAACGTATAGCTTTTTGATCATATTGGGGAAAATTTTCATCTGCTGTCTTCTTTATCCACTAGACTATTAGCATTCCCTCCACTGTCAACCATCTTATAGTAAGTGGTTGTTCCTAAGCACTGTTTCATTTTCTCTATATACCTCCTTACTCCCTACAATATAGTTTCTATCCCCACAATTTGATTGAACTTTATTAGCAGTTTCCAAGAACCTGCTTGCCAATACTAACTTCTCCAGTCCTTGTAATAAATCTGTTATGTTCCCCTCCAGATTCCCCACTTCAGTTCATGGAATCTCCAGTTTTCAGTTCATTAACTCATGTTTGCAGTTCTCCTTTAGATGATCAAATATTGTTCTCTTTCCACTCCCACACTGACACCCCCCTACTCCTGACACTTGTCCCTTCACATGCTTGCCGGCCTCCTGGTCACTGTTTCTGGTCTATTCTTACTGTAATCTGCCCTGAACACCACAGTGAACGTGTTGTTGCCAAAGCACTATTTTACCTTGTTATATACCTTCAATGCCCTTTTCCACCTATAGGATAAGTCCAAACTCCTCAGGTTGGCTTTCCACATCCTTAATAATATTTCCCCACACTGCTTAGACAACCTTACTCCTACTCTGCTCCTGCCAACTTGGTCTCTTTATTGCTTCCCAGATATGTTCAGTCTCACCTGCATGCTTTTGTATGTGGTGTTTTCATCTTCTGGAAATCCCTCCCCAAATCTTTCTGCATATTTTCTAAAGCATGTTCTAACTAACTCATAATGAGCCTTCTGAACACTTACACAACTCATTTGTACACCCACTGCATACTCATGGTCAGATGTTGCTATCTTTTTCATATTTCTGTCTTCTGAACAAAACTCTAAGAAGCCCAACACATTGCTGAGTAGATTGTAGGCCTCTAAGCAATATCTTAACTTGAAATATGGTAGTGATTTGTTATCAAGCATGAGAATGACCATTTGTGTTTTCTTTTCTACCTCCAGTCAAGTATCATCATGTGGGCAAACTGCTGAAGGAGGGGGAGGAGCCCACCGTGTACTCAGATGAGGAAGAACCAAAAGATGAGAATGCTCGGAAAAACGATTAAAGCATTCATGGATGCATATATATTTTTGTATTTTGCAGAATCATTTGTAACATTCCAGTCTGTCTTTAAAATGTGGTGATTTCAATATTTAGAAAAGTTTTGAACTTGCTGTAAAATTTTTTTAAATTAACATCACTAGTGACACTGATAAAATGAACTTATTAGAGTGCATGATGTTTGCGTGTCATAAATGCAGAAAGTGAAATGCAGTGCTGTAATACAAATGTTAGTACTGTTTTTCTTCTATCTGTAGTTAGTACATGCTGAATTTAAATTTGTTTTTCCTGAAAGATAGGTAAGACTTGGGAATTTCCCCCAAAGAGGTAGAAATGTAAAAAGTGCAAAGTTCTTCAAGTACTAAGAACAAAGGATCATCTTTTAGTAATGATGTCCTCTAAAGATAGCAAATTCCTTATTTCTCAATTGACTTAACGGCATGATATCCATCTCTAAAGCAAATCGGCAGTGTTCCAAAGGCTTTCATATTCATTGTCAGTAAGAAAATGAAATCTCAAAGCTTGGCTTAGTTGGAAGAAATACATTGTTTCTAGAGGGCATCCTTGTCCTCCTTCAGACACTTGGATGCCCTCACTAACTGTTCTCTACAGTGGGGATTAAAACATGATCTGAACATTCAAAAGAAAACTTTGGGGGAAAATCTCTGGCTTGCCTAAAAACTTAAATACATGAAGAACATTATAGGACTAGCTTCCCAATCTCCATGTTCATGGTGAGGCAATAGTTATTTTACATGATTTGACATTAGGGGCATGTAGATCAGGTGTTCGTTCCCCTAAGAGCCTTCATACACCCATGAATAATGAGAAAACAGTCCACATCACTAGTCAAGTGATTTCTGAAGTAACGTATATTCATAAGGTGGTAATAGTTAATTCTTTTGTTACAAAACTAGAGCCACTGCAAGAGTAGTAGTCAAGTGTGTAGGTCTTTGATATTGGTCTTATGGTTAACAATAAACTTAGCTTAAGTAGACTGTACAGTTGTATGAATTTGTAAAAGTGTTATGTGAACAACTAGTGAAGTTTCAAACTCTTGTAGTTGAATAGTATTTTCTTGTATTTTCTTGTGAACCATGCTTAATGGTTTTACCTCAAATCAGAAAACAAAATGAAGTGCTTTGGTCAGTTAATAAAATGGTTTTATCCAATATAGTGTGGTGGGTGTTTTATTAAAAAAAAATCTAAGGAACCAAATTAATCATTTTACTTCAGCTTAATACTAAGAGTTTCACTTTTGAGTGATTTTTTTTTGTATTCCAAAAGAAACAAGTAAAGGGACAAAACTTCATAGAAGCCTCCCACCACAAACCAAATACCAGCTGTCCTGTTAAGAAATAGTGGATTGAATTGACTTTTTGTGACTTGTCAAGTTCTGCCTCTTTATATCAGAACTTGCTAAACTCAAATGCAGACCTCCACCTTAGGTCTATATGTAGCAAGGATATAAAGGGATAATTTCAGTGAAGGCATTACTACCAAGTGCCAAAGCTGAGTTTTTTTGTTTGTTTTTAAAATAGATTTTAGAAACATTGATTGGTTGTTCTCCTTATCTATGCATTCATTGCTCCTTGTATGTGCCCAGACTAGGGATCAAACTGCAACCTTGAGGTATCAGGATGACACTCTAACCAACCAAGCTATCCGGCCAGGCAGAGTTTTGTTTTAATGTACTATCTGATCAGGAAAGTAGTCAGGAATCCATAGAGAAGCAAAGTTAATTCATTTAATGTCAAAAGGAGGATATCAGATTTGCATATATAATCAGTTGTATATTCCTCTCTGATTACTCAGTATTAGTGTTTTGCCCTTTTAATGTTTAATGTTGGCAGTTTTCTTACATGAGTTGTACTCCCTGAACCAAAGAGGACTCACAGCTTTGCATGTTTTATGTTATTAAGCCATATTATTACCTGGTTTTGTATTTAAATGTGCCTGCCCTTTTCCCCAACTAAATTTCATTTAACAAATAATTGAGTTACCCGTTTTGTGCCAAGCAAAATGTTATACTGCTGTATGCTTTGGGGAAGGGGTGGGAGAGAGAAGAACTTGGGCCACTTTGCAGTCTGAAATTTCATTTAGATATTAAGATTAGGCTACTTATTTTACAAAGTTAAATGGATTTGTCTGATGCCAGGAGGAAAACATCCAGAACCTGGGTAAAACTTCAATCCCAAATAGCCTGATTTCCTTCCACTCAGAACTAAATCAATATTGTGTTGATTACATATAAAAAGATATTACTACAAGGCAGGACTTGATCTGAAAACTTCACAAATCCAGCTCACACATTCATAAGCCATTTTATGTAAAAGGCGCCATTCAAGAAACAGGAAGCCACCATGCACCAGTGGGGAAAGTGTCAGGTGAACATGTTTGCTCTCCACCCGCTTTCGTCCAACTCTTGCAGAGACACTGTTCTCAGTACCAGCATCTCTGGGTCTGAAGCAGCATTTTCTAAGTTTTCAATATCCAAATTTGTGACTTCTCTACATTCTGTGCCATTCATTGACCTTTACCTCAGAGGACCAAACTTATGCATACCTGAGATCCAGAAAAATAATCCATACAGCCCTTGCCGTTTCAGAAAGAGCTCTTTGAACCCAAGTGCCCAGGTTGGACTGTAAGTTACAGTCTGCTTTCCTTATATAAATAATACTTAGAGACAGTTTGCTGTACATTTCATGTGAAAATACAGTTAACTCATGAATGGTCAAAGACTGATTACTGAGACCCCATCCCATATCCACATTGTTTTTTGACATTGTATATATAACTTTTAACACTTCCACCAAGGACTGAAGGGATGAGATGAGATTCCATGTAGTCCATTTGCTACTTTCCCATAACACTGATAAAACCTTGTTGAAGGGAGAAGAGTCGTTAAGTCCCAATATCATAACTTCAATTATACAAAATGAAAATAAAACCGGTGCCATGATCTCTGAGAGTCAATTTCCATAAACTCGCATCATAAAGGGAAAAGTTGCATAAAAACAATATTGAAACTAGAGATGTATATTTTCATAGAAAATGCTATTATAGTGCCCTGGCCTGTGTGGCTCAGTTGGTTGAATGTTGGCCCATGCACCAGAAGGTCGCCGGTTTGATTCCAGTCAGGGCACATGCCTGGGTTGCGGGCTTGGTCCCCAGTAGAGGGTGTGCAGGAGGCAGCTGATAGATGTTTCTCTCTCTCTCTCTCTCTCTCTAAAATAAATAAAAACATTTTTAAAAAAGAAAATGTTATTGTAGATGTCCAACATTTCAGCCAATAATATGGTAAATGAACCAAGACTCTATTCACTATGACCATTTTGTTTTTAATCTATCTGAAAAACAAATATGCATTATTTCTCTAACAGCACAAATGAGAAAATGATTAGCAACATTAATGCAAGGCAGCATACTGTAGATAGAAACTTACCCTCCACTGTGAAATTTCCAGCATTTACTTAAAACTTAACATTTTAAACTGCATTGCAATAAATAAAAATACATTTATTTGGTACTTATTTTCAAAATTACCAGTCTGCATGGCTTTCTGAGAAATTCAAACAAATTGAACAAAAACACATTGATAATTTTTGAGCTTTCTTAAAACACTATCAGAAACACATGCAAGTGAAAACATGAGAACACCTGTTTAAAACCACCGTTTAAAATTCAGGCCCTTACTTAATAGGACATAGAAAAAAGATATGAGAAATCACTTTGGCCCCAGTTAAATAACAGCATAGCAAGGAATAACAATATTAATTAATAGAAAATAATGACAATATTTTTGGTTCTATTTCATTCCTTACTAAGCCATCAGTTGAAAAGTATGATTATTCTCTTCCACATTGAAGTCCTACACAAAAAAAGAGGTTTACTCAAATCAGGACATAAAAATCCAAAGTTGTGCCAAAAGTAAACAGTATTTTTACTTTCTTGTAGGTCCCAGGTTGGTATAGTTAACAAACAAAACAAAACCAGACAAAAGTATTACACAGATGTGACTTAGCACCAGTTCTATTATGCAAAAAAAATAAATAAATAAATGCACATGCTGCATGCTGTTTTATGCAATTCTTTTTAATTTTATGTCTTTATGAGAAGCAGATTGTTTCCATGACTAAAACTTCTACAAAGAAAAATGATCAAATAATAAATTGAGGGATTTTTGTTTTTGTTTTTTTCAAAACATAGCTGCTTTTCACTACAAACCCATAACCTTGTTTCAATGGCATAAAACATAAAAAAAAATGATCAGGCAGTGTCTCATTGGAGTAGAATAATACCTAGTTGCTGAAAGTTGTCTGACAAAACACAAGCAGTTAATAGGTTTAAAAGACTGCTTGAACAACAGTACTTTGGATATTAATAGTCAGTGCCAGTCTTCAGAAGAGAAAAGGCATTTGCCCCATGGGCAATTTTTCAGATTTGACAAGCCAAACCTAGTTTTGAGGGTAGAGTCACTGGCTTGAAAGTGGAATTGAAGACAAGAGAGTCAACAAATCATTTGTTGGTTATTATCTTAATAGTAAACATAATCTGCTTTGTTACATTCATTTCTCAACCTTTGCATGTACTAGCATTCCTCTATTAAATGTGATTAGAAGACATCGATGAAACAACACGTGGCTCTCACTTTAGATAAATTAGAAGATTCTGTAGCCCCTTCAGATATTAGGTTGCTCAAGAGGCTGGTTATGAGTACACACTGTGCCTCGTCATTCTGATCAACCACACTGATTGGCATCCTACCTTGACTTTACCAGCTGGTACTTGTCTATCAAGTTAGGACTATTGGAAATGAAACATGTGATATGAAAATGTTGTCTTCAATACTTCTGAGGATTAAAATCACCTTTTCGTGCTGCTTGTAGTCTGATCCCATTGATATCTTTAGTTGCCAAGTCATGTATAACTTTGTTGGGAATAAAAGGTCATCCACTGCCCCTGAGGTCCTAAACCCAATATAAGGCAGAATGAATCAGTCAAGCTTTCGATAGAACATGCACTGCATTAAGATGTGAGTCTTTATGAATCTGTAAAATAGCCAATTAAAAAACATATTCATGAAGTCCAAAACCAGTAGCAGGTAAAAAGATAAATTGCTTATATTAAGAGTTTACAAATCCTACACACATACCACTTTCCCCAGCTAGAAAACTATGGGCATTGCCCTTGACTCTTCCTAACTCCATGGCATTATTGAGGATTGAGGAGGCAGTTGTTACTGTTTAAAAAAGTCATTTGGGGGATATTTAGTGGCTTTTTACAAACTGATGTCACCCAACCCTGGGTGGAAAGAATTACATAACCAGAAATGGAATACTGTTGTCCTCTCTTCCCAAGTGCCATCTTTCAATATTTTCTTTGCCAATCCCACTGGTTGTATCACTTTAATCCTGTTGATTTTCTAGGCTGGAATGGCATGGGGTTCTTCAAAGACAACTCTGCTAATTGTTCAATGTCCCTTTAAGCCTCAAAGGACAATCTGAGCCCCTTTTAGATTCTTCTTATAAGACATTGTTTTTAAAAGGAAAATTCTTTGAGTAGTATGAACAATAGTAATAAGATTAATTTCCTTCTGATGGGTGCCCATAAGCCCCTCTAATATCATGAAGTCTATGTTCTACCTGTTGTCTCATTTCTTTTGTCTATAGTTGTTTCTACATGAAAGTCAATAAAGTTTCTTGTACGTGGTGTTCTGACCAAATCAAAGAACATATGAAAAGATCCTTATCCGCTGTTGTCCTCTTTGAAGATAAATGATACTAAAGATGACCTTGTGATAGTTAAAGGGCCAACAAAGCTGTCTCAATATCTCTTGATGTTAATTTGCTCCTTCACTGGCACCAAATTAAAGTTGTCGTTGAACTGAAGAAATGTCTGTTTTAGATCAAGAAGTTTTGCAAGCACATTGTTTTACCAACTTTCAGAAACTAGATGTTTTGTATTTCCAAAGTTTGCCGACACACCTGCAGTGATTTTGACCTATGTTTTATAGTTTGGCAAGAGAAACAAGGTTTTTCATTTGATCTTACTCAAGCTTTTAAATGTCGCTCTCTTGCTCTTGTTGCTAACTACATTTTTTGTTTTAAATGTTCTTCTTATAAATTGTTTATTGTAAATAAGGGTGTCCCTGATCTAAAAGACCTTCAAAATATTTAAAAATATGAAGAACTAGGATATTTCCTTAAATATCTTCTAGAGTCAATGTACTTCTGACTGTTACGTCTAACATGATAATTATGAGAAGTTAGCCTGAAATCAGTAGAATGCTCATGTCTTTTGAACCTCCTGGTGTCCCGGTTATATTCTGACTTCCACAGAGTCTCTCTTCTTTGGGGAAAATGCCTTGAATAGAAAGTATTAGTACATTTTGATGATGTTGTTGGAATATGAAAGGGCCTGTAGTTCACTTTTTGGTCAAATGTATCGTTACTAAACCTCCTCCTCCTTCTTGGACTATTGGTTAAAAGGTAACTGGAACTAGATTTGTGGTAGTTGCCCTTATCAAACAAGTGTTTGGGGGCTACAATTTTCTCCCTTTTTCTGTTGCTGTTCTCAGCTCTCATGGAATTGTTTCCACCTTCAAGCAATGAACGTCTCTGTTCATATGTGGACCTTGAGACTGTATTCCTAAGCTGGTTACAATGTTTCTTCTCCCCAAAATGTTTCCACTTTGAATACAAGGTTGGCTGACGTGATCTAATTTCTTGATTGTAAGTGATGATTTTATCAGCATGAAGAGTACCTCCTTCTGGAGCATTTTCATATGTGACCACAGATTTCTCTTTCTCCTCTTTGTTTACGGTAAGGGTTTCACTGAAGCATTCAGAACCACTACTAATTTCCTCGAAGAAATCTGTCAACTCCAACACTAAGTCTGCTGACCTTATGGATGAGGAAACTTGGTTTTGACTTCTGGATTTTGAATCTTTGACCTGGTAAGCATGGGTCTTTTCCAACAAATAGCCCTTTCCATCACTTGGGGTCAGCTGATTATCAGCCTTACTGGCTATTTCCTTGTGATGATTTTTAAACTCCTTAGAACATTCTTTGGCATAATTCACTTTTTCTCTATTTTGTGGTTTTTGCACAGGATTCTGAGTATGAATCTTTGCCAAGTAACCACCTTCTTGAACCTGTTCTCTCCTTTGCAGGTTTCGCATTTGGCTCAACTTAGTTGAGTCACAATTGTACTTTCTCAAATTGATTTGAAATCCATTTTCTTTAGCATGGACAGACCTCTGCCACTGACATGTGTTTGTTGGGTGACTTGGTTCTAGGCAAATAGAAGGATATTTTGGAATGTGATAATAATAGTTTAATAGAAAGTCAATAACATCACATGTTTCATAGATTTTCTTTTTCCTGCCATGGTTTCTCTCAGATAATCTGGAAGGACCAGATTTATTAGAACTGACGTGGTCTTCTCTCTCAAGAGGTTTATGTCCAACTACTACAATTCGAAAGGAATTCTGCACAGAGCCAAAACTGTTATTGTATCCATTGGTTAATGATATTCCAGTTATCTTTTGTCTAACTATATCTCTTAATGTTTTTTCTAAATTGTAGAGGGGAGATTTACCCAACTGAGCCATAGATCTTTTCTCCACATTTTGTTTCCCTTTATTGTCTAAATTGGTAACTTCATATCTTGGCATTTCCTCCTGATTTTGAAGATACTGAGCATTTAACTTTTCTTTCTTCAGAGTTTTCACTGTGTCCCACAGACCATGATTAGCTTCAGAGCCTGCAACATCTACTTCCTGTGGGTTAAACTGTGTGGATTCCTTCAAAGAAAAAAGTTAAAAATCTGACATGAAAAAACTAAACAGATTAAAAATGTCAAGGAAAATTTGGTTTTCTGACATTGTTGTAAGAGGTTTCTAATAACACCTAAGATAGATCCAAATTAGGAACATGTTGCACTGAGGAAATAGGAAGCATGAAATTAAATGTCTCAGTCTAATATGAGCTGCTTTTATTAGATCTGTGCTCATACTTATGTTACAAGGTACCACAATTTAAATACCTTCAAAGCACATGACACTTTTTAATTTGTTCACAAACTAGGGATATGAAGAGAAATAAGAAATGCTCTATAGCCCTCCCAGAAAATCTCAGAACAAGAAAAGACTTGTGAGTGAAATGTGTCTTCAGTAGAGTCAACTGGCTTCAAAGATAACCTGTCTTTCTGTTTTTCATTCCAGCTTCTTCCTACAGATTGCAGGTGAGAGTGTCTCTACCCACCCTCAGTCAGAAGCAACATGGGAAGTAGAAAATGTGGCTATGATAATGTTCTATCTGTGGTGCTATCTGCTCCGCACAACCGCAGGGCAGGTGAAAGGTGCTGCCCATTGTTCCACCTCGCTAGGAGAGTTTGTACCATACTTCCTTTGGCAGTTTGTGTGAATCATGGCACGGTGCTCACCCATTATCTGGGATTAGAATGTAGGGGCTGTGTAGTCAGTATAAGGTATCAATGGGGCCAAGAATTAGGCATTACTCACATTTAAAGAGAAATTCTTTAAAAGAAGTCACCCTTGGTGGTCATTAATGTAAATTTTAAAAGATCCAGCTAGTTTCATTATAAATGGAAATGTGATATTTTTCTGATCCTGTTTCACTGTTTGACTGTTCACACTAGTGAGAAGACTGAGATTACAAATATGCATTAAATCAACTCTATCTACTAATGCCATTTATTCTTTGTACAGTACTGAAAAACATTGAATATGGATTTTTAAATGAACAGTTTCGAAGCCTTTCTGGCCTTTACTCTGGGACATCTACTGAATCTGGTTATCTTTAGGAGGTCAGTAAGTGAAAAAAAAGAACTTCCAAAATTGAAACTTTCCAAACAAAACAATTGCTCTGCGATGTGAGAAATTCCTTAGCAAATACTTTAAGACTACACTAACATGAGCTTGCTATACAAAGCTATCTGCTCAAGGCTTTCCCTTCTCATTCAAACCTGTTGCAGATAAATGGACAAGTAAATTTAATGGAAGACTACAAAACACCCACACCATCCATTTCTTCCTGCTCACATTTTCTGTATCTACCTAGAAAAGCAGATATACTAGTATACTGCCCTGGGTAAAACCATCCTAAAGTTTAGCAACACAAAATGTGTGTGACAGATGGCAAGGGTGAGACACAATTCCTTGGAAGAATTTGGGTACACCTTTTATAAACCCACAATTGGGGTTATTAGAGACAAGCCTATTGAAAATAAACCATAATGAGTGCAATGTGTCTTCCATGAAATCTATTTTAAATAGGTGACCGCTTAACGGTAAGGGTTGTATCTCAAAAAGTTTGGTATCTACCAAAACTGAACAACGAATAAATGGGAAAGAGCCTGACTGCAATTTTCCTCAGAAGCACCATTAGCAACCAGAAGGCCTCCACCACCTCTGACCCAGTAGGAATGTCCTCTCTTCCAGAGGCACCTCAGCTTTAGCTCTGTCCACTTTCTTTGCTGGTATCTGTCCCCCCCCCCCTTTTTTTTAGGGCCCCAGCCTTATTCCTCTTTTCCTGGGCTTTCCTCTCTTTCTCCTTTCTTTTTCTGGACAGTGATTAAAGGTCAGTTAGTCAGAAGATATTTATTTGGCATTTGCTCTCCTCCCCACTCCTTCCCCACTGAGGGTGGGGAGAGGAGAGGGCAACATGGACAAACAACAGATCATCTAAGTTTCCAGGAATCTCACTGCTAACCACGGGGCCTGACGGAGACAACTGAAGACAAAAGACACTGTGATGCATTCATCAAAGAGGAAAGATGCAAAACTGAGTTGGTCAATTACAAGCATGTACATAGAGAATAGAAAAACAGGACTACAAAAATCAAAGGACGAGCCTCTAGCCCCCACTTTCTCAAACTGTTATGGAATACCACAAAACTAGGAAAATTCCAGGAGAAGTGAAATGAGGAAACAAAGACATAGTTAACCAGCAGTTTGCAGCCACCTAGTAAATCCTATCTTCCCTAAACCAAGGACACTTAAGAGTAAATGCTTTGCACTTCTCCTCACCAAATAGAGGGTAAAGGCTTAAATTACACTACTCAAGGAGAGAGATAGCAGGAATCCAATTAGTGCCATTTGCCAACTACACCTAAGGACAGACAAATTAAGAGAATAAATCTCATTTTGGTGCATCAGCATAGAGCTGATGAATATCCTACTGATCCTTCCCACAAGACCCCTTCAAATGCCCAGCCTTTAAAACCCCTGAAAACAAAGGGCCCAGGGTGCTCCCCCTCTAGGGAGTCCACCCTTGCCATTCCATTCCCCCTCTCTTTCCCCCACAGGTACACCTCCTAAACTCCAAGGGACCCCATGAGACTTGCAACTAGGGTAGCAATGGGCAGCAGCAGTTCTTCCCAGGCTAAGTCCCTGAACCTGTCTCCAAGGCCCCCTTTTCCCTGACTTCTCAGTGAGCCAAAGCAGCCCAGCCTAGGTTCTCCTGTTGCTTCTTCTATGATCTTTATTTCACTGTCCTAAGTATACTTTTGCTGCAGTCAAGAAATTCTTGTTTTCTTTTCTACACTTTGTCTCTTGATTGAAATATTTCCTTCAAGAAGACAAGAATCAAGGTCTCCTCATCTCGCCAGTAACAAAACCACATGCAGGGATTACCAGACCAGCTTTAACAGTAATGATTTCATTTTTTTTTTTTTTTACATGCAAACCTTCCATGAGCTGGTTTCACATAGCCAAATAAAGGTAAGTCAAGGCACTCGGAAAACTGTAAGGGTGAGAACTGGTCCTTAATACATATTACAGCACAGTACACTATCATAAAAACATACTAGCTTAGAAGAATATGGGCTTTTTTTTTTTTTAATACTGTTTTCTGAAAATACAAACTCTTTTGGTTAGGCCCTTATAGAAACATGAGGAAAGACCAAAAGAAAAAAAAGGACAGTTATCTGAGTGAGGACTTAGCCAAAAGCTAAATTATTATCTAGACTGCATGTTCAGTCTAGAAATTTGAGGGGAATAGTTACTTTGACTAGGCACAACTTCTAGTCAGGTTTCACAGATGTTACCTCAAGTAACTCCTATCACCTTGACAGCCAAAAAAAGAAAGGCACAAGGAAGGATACTCTTTATCTCCCTTCTTGAATGGCTGTAATTTACATGAAAGACTAGAAGAATAAACATGGAAGGGGAGGGGCCAGAAGGTACAACTGGTTTTCAGAGCCCTGAAGTTCTGGCTCATTTGTGCCTTCTTGAAAAACCTTTGACAATCCAATAGCCCTTTCTAGTCTCAAGTTCCTAAATTGGGAAACAATGATAAGTTCGAAGAAAAAAGATTCATAGAAAGAAGTTAGGTCAACAAGAAATATAGTGCCAACAAATCAATCCATGCCTTCTTGCCTAAGGGTTAGTTTGAATATTGACCATCCTATGGAAGAATACCTTTTCTAGATCTAAAAAGAGGTTTTTAAAAAAACATTTTAGATTGGCAAGCTAGTTAAAAGTTGGTAAATTTTAGGTAAATTTCTACTTTTTAAAAATTTGGTAGGTTAGAGTTTTTATTATAAAAGTTTCTGGCCTTTCTAAAAACCACTTTAGCTTAATTAACCAGGCTAGTCTTATTATTTCTCATTGTTCTCCCTAACAATTGTTCTCACTCTTTTTTTTTTTTATCCTCACCCGAGGACATTTTTCCATTTTTTGTACAGATAGAGTGGGAGGGAGAGAGAGGAAGAGACAGAGAGAGAGAAACATCGAGTGGCTGCCACCGCATGACCAACCAGGGCCGGGGACAAACTGCAACCGAAGTACATGCCCTTAGTGGGAACCGAACCCGGGTCTCTCCGGACCGCAGGTCGATGCTCTAACTGCTGAGCCAAACCGGCCAGGGCTCGCTCTCTTTTTTTAGCTTTTTTTTTTTTTCTTTATTGATTTCAGAGAGAGAGGAAGGGAGAGGGAGAGATAGAAACATTGATGATAAGAGAACATCAATTGGCTGCCTCCCACATGCCCCCCACTGCGGATCTGGCCCATGACCTGGGCATGTGCCCTGATGGGGAACTGAACCAGTGACCTCTTGGTGCATGGGTTGACGCTCAACCACTGAGCCACACTGGTCAGGCAAGGATAATTTCTTTTAAAATCTCTTGTTTTCAACAATTTTTTTTCATTTTGACTTTGTAACAGCACAGCTGAAAGACTGCAGGCTCCCATGGAGTTCTCCATTCTGAACCAATTTCTGCCCCCCTCCCCACCTTAATGTAATCTATCAAGTCTAGCCAGTCATCCAAAGAGATAAATCTATAAATGAAAGGTAAAAAAAAAACCAACCTTGTTTGTTAAAGTTGGTCTCCTTACCTTACAGCTTCTTTCTCTTCTCTCTTATTTTCTTCTTTCTTCCTCCAGCTCTTGCAATTTTAGCCTTTCTTGATTTTTCCTCCTTATGGCTCCTTTACTGCCCCCAAATATTTCAAAGTTGCATTATACAAGTTACCCAATGTGTCTCAGGCCAGAGAAATAAAACTAACATGGACACAGGCAATTCAAAACCAAATGAAAAATGTTCTTTCTATATCCCAGTACCCATTCTGTTCTACTGCTTCTGCTGAGCCTTTTAAACAGTCCTGTGGGTTCCAGAATTTTCTTTGGCAGAACCTTGAGGAGCTCACTTCACAGTCACAGGTGACATCACAAGGCCATTACAGGCACAGACTTTGATGGGCACAAGCTGGGCAGCTGGGCAATGGTATATGTGTGGTCATTACAGTCCTTGCTATATCTTTTGTCTGACTGAATAGCTCATAATTTTAAAATGTACATTTTAACATAAGTAACTTCACACATAACATACACACACATTCATACATAGGAAGCTACTTAAGCTAAAGGCATAAATTCATGCTAAAGATTAATTTAGAGAAAAGAGAGGGTTTAGAAGCATCTTTACCTCTGCTGGATTAAGATTTCAAGGAGATGACTAAGCAGTCAGACATCAACAAGGTGACATGACGGGACAGACAGGCTGAGTTTGAAAGGAAAGAATCCAAGTTTGTTGGGATTATGTTTTAACAATTTACCTGACATCTTGAAAATATAGCGATGCCAATAATAAAAAGAGTAAACTGTTCTCTTTGTGCTTTCGAATTGCATATATTCCTCTCTCTCAGCAGATTGTCAAGTAGAATAAGCACACGAGATATTTCTATGAAAGCCATGAAACATCCTTTAATGCTTTGAAGAAGTAAGAGCAGAACCCCAGATTATAACAACAATCACTTTAAAACTCAGCTGGTAGCATGCCTCATAGTAAAAGAATGTTCAAATCAGAATTATTTTTCATCCTAAGCATCCATTTGCTAATGACAATACAAATATTTACATGAACTATTGATCAGAGCTTAGTAGAGTCTAAGGAAATGTATTCTAGATGCTTCCTTATAGCTTTTACTTAGGACCACATGAACAGTGGGAAATAAAAGAAACACTGGCTACCTTACCTTAATATTACATGCTACAACTTTTCCATCATTCTTTTAAGCATCAGCTTCATCCCTCAAAGGGACTCTATGGCTTTTAGCCAGTCTGTTGACTCTTGGTACTGTATAAAGGCCTCAAATGTCTGTAAGCTGAAGCTAAAATCCTCAAAGCTTCCAACAGTCATTACCTCTGTGTAGGGGTCAAGTATAGGCATATCCACATTCTTGATCTTTCCAAAACTCTCAAAGACAACCTGGAGGATCTCTTCACATAGCTTCTCCCCACTGGAACCTCAGGTGCAAACCACTTGCAGGGCAAGCCTTCAAAATGTATGGAATCCAGGCTCATGTTATGGTCCAACTCATCAGTCCCATCACTTGATGGGGCCTCTTATTTCTTGGGAAAGTGATCCCACTCTCCCTGGGCATCTGTAGCCACTATTTTTAAGTCTGTTTTCAAACCATTTAGCTTGATGATCTTTCCATGTAATTTTGCCTTCAGGATTTGAACCAAACTTTATGTTTCAGCCTCCCCCTTGAACCAGATGAAGTCCTTCATATTCTTGGAGAGTCGACTGTGGTGAACTAATCAGGGCAAATCAAGCCCCTCAGTTGATCAAGAACTTCCCAGTTTGAGAAAGGCCTCATAGGTTCTGTACTCTTTGGTAGCAATATGTTGATCATGAATTATGCTATGGGTTTGATGTAGAGGTGCTGAGCTGTACAGAGATCTGTTGCCTCAGAGTTATCATATATCACCGTGACAGTCATCATATCTTCAGGCAAGCTTGGACGGCAAAAGGGAACATTTTCAAACAAATGGAGCAAGACACAAGTTTGGACTTAGAATGGTGCTAGCATTTGCTGGACTTAAGTCAAACTGAGAGGGGAAAGGATACTATAGGGAGACATAAAACAATAACTTACATTTATTTAATGTGTTTTAGAGGTTTCAAAGAGTTGCCATGTACTGTTTCAGTTTCCTTAACTGGGAAATAGAAATAATAGGATTTGGGGAAGGTGAAATGAGAGAATACATGTGAAATTCTTAGAACAGTGCCTGACACACAGGAAGTTCTCAATAAACATAAGCTATGACTTGTTTTGATTTTTTTTTTTAGAGATAGAGGAAGGGAGAGAGAGACAGATACATTGATGAAAGAAAAACATCAATTGGCTGCCTCCTGCACATCCCCTATTGGGGATCAAGCCTACAACCCGAGCATGTGCCCTGATCTGGAATCAAACCAGTGACTCCTCAGTCCATGCAACAACACTCAATCCACTGAGCCACACCAGACTTTTTTTTTGACATTAAAAAATGGCTACCATTTCCATCTCACACCAAAGCAAAACTAAGCAGTAAATTCTACAGCAGAGGTCACAACTCAGTGACCACATGAACAGCAAGATGGTCTCAGTGAGCAAAGGACACTGAACAGAAAATGAGAGGTATGTTCCATCCAAAGGGACACTGCTTCTCAGCTCTAGCTGCAATGAGGGAAGGAGGGACAATGTGCCCAGCTACTCCTGTTATACTAGAGAGGCCAAAAATCTAGGTCTTTATGTAAAATTACATTTTCAGATGTTGACAATAAATTAACACAATTTAAAAGCATTACAAATTATGAATAAACATTTCTATAGGCCTCATTGGCTTGCCAGTTCATGACTTCTGCTCTATAGTTTAACTTTTCACAGTCATTTCTCCAGTGAAAGGACTCTACACCTTGATTAGGAAGCATTTAAGTTAATTTCTAACTCTCCCAAGAAGACCCGATTGCTTTTAACAATGAAAAAAACTTGCCTCCCTTATAATCTGCAACTCAAATTTCTTATTTCCAACAGCACCACCAACAAATTAAACATTTATTCTTCTCTCATATCTTCTCCAGTTGTTCACAGGCTTTAGATTTTAAAATTAAAAGTGTATGAATATTTCATCTTAAAATACTCTCCCAGAATAAAGAACTAATTTTCTAATCTTATTTTTTTTAAAATTACTTAGGACCTCATATGTACCAAGAAGTAGGCTTTTTACATATGTCATGGTTCCAATACTGCAGCAACTTCTGCCAGGTCCCTAAAAATTAACTAGACAGTGGCTGGCATATAGGTGCACAATAGTGATAACTCCCATTGTGATGCCCCTTCCTTAAGACCTCAGTCCCAAAACTAACAAAAATGAAGAAGAAGGAGTTGGAGAAAGGGGGAAGAGGAGAAGAAGGTGGAGGAAGAGGAAAAGGAGAGAACGAAGAAGAAAAGAAAAGGAAGGCGGGAGAGAGGAAAGGGTAGATCTATAATTACTGAGAGGTAACAGTGCTCATGATTCTTTTTAGAGGGAAAAATAAAAAGCAAATTACACAATAAGAATGTGTAATATGATGTTTCTTTTGTAAAAGTAATATAATAAATATAAGCAATATAATCACGAGGGGAACCAAAGTTTTACCACCCCAGAAATGTGCCTTTTGGGATGTTGATTTTTAAGCTAGTTATTAAGAAACAAAAGACTCAGAAAGAACTGTTGACTCTCTCCATTAACTTCCTAAATGAATTCAAGTAGGAAATCCTGCTTAAAGGGAGCATTACCTTAGCATCACAAGAAAAACTAAATGTGTCAGTGAGAAATCTAGCAAAGCCTGTTTGTTAGACTCTCCTCTGTGTCCCATTGTTTCCAGGTAGCCCAGCAAGAATTTGTTCACCACATGTTTGCTCTTTGTATACCTGTAAATTGCCTACTTTTCTTTTGAAGTGCCAGACCTCTACCCCACTTCTCTTTTGTTCAAAATGGCATATACATCTCAACTGCCCAATATGTCTTCTGCTCTCATAACTTATGACAGCCCCACATGTAAATCTGTAATACAATTTAGACATTTTCTCCTGTTAATCTGTCTCATGTTAATTTAATTATTAGTCCAGCTAAAAGAACTTAGAAGGTGGGAGGGAAATTATTTTTTGTGCCCCCCCCAACACATGCATGGGCATGTGTCCACGCACAAACACACACATACCTCTCTACATATAAAGTCTGGAAAGATGTACATCAAATTTTCAACAATATTTCCCCTGGGAAATGGAATGGAAGTATAGGAGAGGAATGAACTTTCCAATTTTACCTTGAACACTTCTTGTTGCTTCAGTGTTTAAATGTTTACAATAAATGTGTTAATTTTGTATTAAATTTGTCCAATATAAAGAGTTAACTTACATAATAACAAACTATAAGAAGGAAGCAATTCACAACTGCTAACATAAACTTGCTCAGAAAAGGGTCAAAACTGAGAAATGCAGTAGCAATTCCCTCCCCCATCAGAAGTCCCCCTCTATCTGCCATCACTGTAAACGGTAAGAGGCATCTGAACCCATAACCAAAGATTGTGTGAGTCATGACTAAAGCCTGGGAGATTAGAATAGGAATTTTAATAAGAAAAGAGCAGATACCAGATACCATAGGCTGCAGAAGTTATTTTTTAAAAACTGCTTAATTGAAACATAACTAATATATAACATAAGGTACACATATATCAAAAGTGTACATTTTGATGATTTTTGACATATGTATACACACCTATGAAACCATCACCTTTTGCAACCCTTTCTCCACCCCCAGCAACCACTGATCTGGCTGCAGAATGTTTACATAACAGCTGATTCATTGTATATTAAAAACAGACAGATGCTTTTGGAAAATACTGAGTTATATCCTATACTCAATTTTAATATATGCTTTCTTCTAAATCAGGATACTTTCTTAACTCCAAGCTTTAGTGTGCCAATTCTTGAGTCTAGTTACAGCTACATAGGGCCCTACTTTGCTCTTGAAAATAGGTCTAAAAAGGTCTGTGCTTTTCTCCCCATACAATCTTTGTTTTTAACCTCATCTAAACAAAATAAACAACCAGGTCAGGTAGCTAAGTTGGTTAGAGCATTGTCCCAATGTTACTGGAGAAATCAGGGGGCTAGATTTCCCCATCACTCATAGGGGTGAGGTTCTTGGGGTACCGCTGAAATAAGCATTTTCAGAAGCCCCCACAGGAGAATGAGATGTGCTAAAATACTTTTATTTGTGTGGAGTTACATTCCTGATTCCTGGTGTTGTAAAGTCTCAGTTCCCTTAACACAGTCCTGGAAAAGGGGCAGCTGTGGGTTTAGCAGAGGTAGAAGCAGGGCCAGTGTCCAGTTTCCATTCCATGATGAAATTGGGCCTGGCAGAATATCAGGCAAGATTCATTCCATTAATCCATTGCATGGGTCTCACATGGCTGTATGTCATGTGAGCAAATGCAGGGGAGTACTCCCCCTGCAACAGGAGTCCCAAGAGAACCAAGAGAGAGGGAGAGAAAAAACTTCCTTTGTTCAGGAGATTATGTATCTCAGAAGTCACACCCTTGCAGTGGCCACGCCTATTCTGGCCACTGACTGGTTCCCAGGCACTTTCCCACATTACTCACACCTTAATGGGTATGTGCCTAAACTGCCTCTGTCCAGTCCCTTCCCCCATACATCTATGGGAAACAGACCTGGAGTGTTAAACTGTAGTTCTCTGGCAAAGCTGTATAAGCGGCATGCCTATATTATCTAGTCTCCCCTTCACTCCTTTCCTGTTAAATAATAACCAGATTATTGTAATGTATCAAATCCCCCCTGAGGAAAATGGAACCTCTTGGTAATGATATAAAGGAGAAGTGGGCAAAGGTCTTTTTTTTTTTTTTTTTTTTTTTTTTTATAACCGCTTTCTGCTGTCAAGGGATGCAGACCTGTCTATTCCAAGGCTTAGAAGTTTTCCCTGTCTAAGAGAAGAAGGGGGAAGAAAAAATGGAGAGGAGTCTATATGCATGGAAGAGGGATTCAGCAAAGTCCAGGTCAGGCTGGTGTCCCTGGTAATTGGCCTGGGCGATGTCCAAGAGGTTGACATGTTGGACGAGCTGCATTCTTACTGTATTTTAGAAATGATAAACTTGACAAGAGGTTAAAAAGCACAATTCAAAAATGACGAGATTTATAACAACTAAAGGCTAAGTGAGAGGCAAATACCTGTGTGACAAAGGAAAAGATTAATTTATAGTGTCCTCAGATGGGTTGGAGTAGTGGCTTTCCTGGAGGCAGGTGTATCACACCTGTCTGAAGTCCTTTGTTCACCACATTTAACCCAAATTAAGCTAAGGAAAATATTTTAAGATTTTCCCCATGAGAAACTGTGGGCCTTTTCTGTGTGACCTGTTTGGGCAGAAAAGAAAAAGCAGTTTCAAATGAAGCCGATAGACCATTCATGTTTCATTGGCTCTCAACCATAAGTCCAGACTGTTGAGTCTCATTTCAGAAGACAGTAATGTAGATGGCTTCTAAAGCGAGGCCTATATTGTGTAAGTAAGCAAACATAGGCATACATTCTATAAAAACAGAAGCAAACAAAACATAAAGGTTAATAAACACAGCAAATCATAAACCAGTCGAGAAGCCTTTTAAATGTAAGGCGTTTGCGGGAATGAAAGCAAGCATATGATAGATTGTCCGTAGTTAGAATAGCTCTGGTGATGCCATTAAGTGCTGAGGTCTGTATGGCACACACAGACACAGCCTTAAAAATAAAACCTTGAAGACAGTTAACTGCATTGGAGTTTAATACCCACAGTTGGGCATTGTGGTTTTCATTGAAGTACACTTTTTTCTCTCCCTAAGATTACACTTATGTTTAGTTCTAGTTTCAATTGATTATTTGTACAAAGATGACATGAGTAGCAATTGATTACATTGATTGCATAGGCTTTCTCAAATTTTCTTTGCTGGAATCTCTCTTATTTATAAGGAATCTTTAGACTGCACCCTAGTGAGCAGTCACTCCCCCCCCCCCCCCCCAGGAGAGAGAAGCCAAAGTCACAATTGCCATCAGGCTGTGCCTGGAACACTTGTAGATTTGGGTCATGTCCTTAAGTCTTTGAAGTTCCCAACATATCCTGGGGTTCCTTTCTTGTGATCTTTCAGGAAAGCAACCTTTGTTCTTCTCCTGGAAAATCTGTCATGAACCATGTGACCAAGCAAGGTATTAGGCCTTTTCTTGTAAGTGGCTTCTAATCAGCTTCAATTAGCTTTGAGAGTCAATCTCAATTCCTTAAGACTTTCTGGTGGCATCCAGAAACCAAATATGTCTCTTTTACACATGACACTCGAGTTAAAGTCTTAGTCAATAAGACTATATAGTTTTGAACTTGTCTTATTGGATTTACGTAAAAAGATGTATTGCCATGACTCACTCATTAAGAATTGCCAAATTCTGGAATGATTAGGTAGGGAGGTAAAAGCTAAAGTGAGCAATTATCATCCCCTAGACTAGCAAACACATTCTATAACTTTTAGAAACAAAGGCTTTCTTATTGGCAAACATTAAAAGTTGATGATTTAGCAAACCATAGGTGAACTGAGTTAAACTGATTAGTTTAGATATGATCTATTTCAGAATCTGCATTCCAATAGATTACTCAGGTAAGTGTACTGGAGACCAGATACTAGCATCATAAAGGCAGTTTCTTTTGACAAACTCAGAATAAAAGTCCATGCCAGAGTGGGCACTCCTGAGGAATGAAAAATTGCATTATTGTTCATTTTGGGGAGAGAAGAGAATCTCCTCCTGTGGGAGAGAGATTAGAAAGTTGAGAAAAAGTATGAATGGTCTCAATTTTTTATCAGTTTTTGGTCATGTGTCAGGGTCTAGGATCAGCACAGGATCCCCAATGCCAATATTTGTGTCCAGAGACATGCCCCTCCTTTCCTATGCTGGGGCAAAGACCTTCCCAAAATGGCAATACAATTTTGTCCAGATATGGAGGGTTACCAATGTCAGTGTTGATCAACACTATTTGGTTGGACTTACTTAACTCAACATGGGTGATTTTGATGGCCTCTGATATTACTGGAGACTTTCATCCCTGTGTCTGTCTGTACAAAGGATGTCTATTGTACCTACTGTCTGAGATAGAAAAAAGTCTGGCTCTTTTAATTGGCTTTTAGTAGCTAGTAACCTGTCACTGTCTCTGTTTTTCTAATGGCCTCGGTCCCTTTAGAGGCTTGGTAGCAGTGAGACAGCTTCCTTTGGAAAAGGAATTAGCATTCTCAGTTAATTTGACTGGATAAAATTTAAAATCCCAGGCCCTGAGTTTAAATTATATTTTTAGTCAGTTTTCATATCAAGTAACAAAAATATTTTATTTCTTTGAGTATCTGTATATTTTAGTCTTTTCTATTAACCATATCTGTGGAAGAAGCATTAGTTAACAAGCAGTAACATTGTATAAATTTAAAACGTAATTGTGTTTGCAAAAGACTAACAAGAATTAGGTTAAAGATTTGCAGCTGAGAAGTTTGGTTTCGTTGCTGGGTTACAACCTTTTGCCCCAAATAACATGGCCGCTGGGGCAGAGCGTCTGCCCTTAAGCCAAGCGATTTCAATGACAATTTCTGCCCTTAACCAAAATGGCAGAATAGTAAAGCTGTGGCTTCTGCTCCCTAGCAACGCAGTTGCCAGGGGCAGTGCCCTGAGTCAGGCAGTGTAGTACAGAGAGGAGCGGGCCATCTCAGTGAGTAGGATCAGCTTGCCAGGGGAAACGAATTATAATGGAGTTTCTAATCAGTGTCCCCTCCCTTCTCTTCCCCAGCACATAGCCACAGAGTCCAGTGGAGCACCCTAAGCCTGCAGGGTGATGGGGCACTTTAGGTCCCAGGCTAGAGGGGTGGGATTTGGTGGCCCCTCCTGCTGCATGCTGGGGGCGGTTGGGGTTTCATGCCCTAGGAGTAAATTCAAGCAGTAACAAGTGTGTATTGGTATCATTTACATGTTGCTCTGGGGTGTTTCCAAGTCACAAGGGGTGGGAACAGAGAGAAACAAACAGTAGAAACGCAGGCAGAGTACAGAGAGGTGGGGAGAGAGTTTTGCAAACCGGGAGGAGAATTTGGGCTTTAGATGGAAAATCCTTGGAACATCAGGTTGCTGGTCCCTGCTAGGGCTTAAAGAAGCTGGGAGCTACACTTCCCCACCCCAGGCCCCAGACTCCATAGTGAGCCATTGCTCTGGAGCCTTTGGAGCTGCCTGTAAGGCACGCCCAGCTGGGTGCACAGAGACAAAAACAAACAAACAAACAAACAAAAAAAACGGAATGGCACAAGAGAGAAGAGACAAACCAGTTTAGAGAAGTGAAGTTTTTTCTCACTGCAATGTAGATAATCCAGGCCAGATTTTTGTTCTTCCCTTTGCAGGCCAGATGCAGGCAGGAGCTGCTGCAGGTGTGATTCCTGTCAGCTTTAACCTTCTTTGCTGCTTTTCCTCTGAGTCCTGGTCTGGAGGGATCTTTACCATGTGTTCCACAAGTCCACGCTCCTGGTCAGACTTCCCCTGGTTGGCTTGCCTATCTGTTACTGGAGAAATCAGTGGGCTAGATTTCCACATTGCTTGTGGGAGTGAGGTTCTTGGGTTACCACTGAAATAAGCATTTCCCAAAGTCCCCACAGAAGAATGAGATGTGGTAAAAGAGTTTATTTGTGTGGAGTTACATTCCTTGGGCTGTAAAGTCTCAGTTCCCTTAACACAGTCCTGGAAAAGGGGCAGCTGTGGGTTTAGCAGAGGTAGAAGCAGGGCCAGTGTCCATAGTTTCCATTCCATGATGAAATTGGGCCTGGCAGAATATCAGGCAAGATTCATTCCATTAATCCATTGCATGGGTCTCACATGGCTGTATGTCATGTGAGCAAATGCAGGGGAGTACTCCCCCTGCAACAGGAGTCCCAAGAGAACCAAGAGAGAGGGAGAGAAAAAACTTCCTTTGTTCAGGAGATTATGTATCTCAGAAGTCACACCCTTGCAGTGGCCACGCCTATTCTGGCCACTGACTGGTTCCCAGAAGTAATTGACAGGTAAGCACCTTCCCACATCATCCATGTTACTGGGCTTGGGCTTAAACTGCCTCTGTCCAGTCCCTTTCCCCATAAATCTATGGGAAACAGACCTGGAGTGTTAAACTGAAGTTCTCTGGCAAAGCTGTATAAGCGGCATGCCTATATTATCTAGTCTCCCCTTCACTCCTTTCCTGTTAAACAATAAACAGATTATTGTGATGGCATCACCAATATGCCAAGGTTGTGGGTTTGATCTCTGTTCAGGGCACATACAAGAATCAACCAATAAATAAGTGGAACAAATCAATGTTTCTCTCTTCCCTCTCTCTCTCTCTCTCAGACCAATTAATAAAATTAAAAAACAAACATAGTTTTAAACAGTGTATCTAAAATTAGATATATTATTTAATAGACATATTTAATGTGTGTCTTAATACATATTTAGTTAAATATATTAATATTTAATTAATATTATATGTCAAAAGAGGTGAAATAACTAAGATCAAGTTATTAGGTTATGACTTAAAACTGATTTTTTAGAACAACCTAATTTGCCCTCTAAATTCCCTTTTAATATGTCTGTGCTTCTGTTGACAGCAATGGTAGACTTCATTAAAATTTTTTTCCATCATTTTCACCAATCACTGTCACATGCATTGACTACTTTATTCAAAGATGTAAGAGCCTAGTATAAATCAAGTCCTGATGGCAAAGAATGCCAAATACCATAGTTATGGCCTCCATATATTATCAGAAAGTTAAACTTTAATAAAAGATTTTTCACTATTCCAATGTTCTATTATGTTCCACCATGACCTCCCCAATCCCTCCCAGCACATACACACATCTTTCTTCTCACCTGAAGCAACAGTACTCCAAAGAGGACATACAGATGGCCAACAGACATATGAAAAGATGCTCAACTGCCACTATCATCAGAGAGATGCAAATCAAAATCACAATGAGGTAGCACCTCATACCTGCCAGAATGGCTACCATCTATAAATCAACAAACAAGTGCTGGTGAGGATGTGAAGAGAAAGGAACCCTAGTGCACTGTTAGTGGGAATGCAGACTGGTGCAGCCACTATGGAAAACAGTATGGAGTTTCCTCAAAAAATTAAAAATCGAACTGCCATTTGACCCAGTGATTCCACTTCTAGGAATATATCCTAAGAAGCCTGAAACACCAGTCAGAAAGAATATATGTACACCTATGTTCATAGCAGCACTATTTACAATAGCAAAGATCTGGAAACAACCCTGGTGTCCATCAGTAGATGAAGATAAAAAGCTGTGGTACATTTATACAATGGAATACTATGCAGCTGTAAGAAAGAAAGATCTCTTACCCTTTGAGACAACGTGGAGGGACCTGGACAGTATTATGCTGAGTGAAATAAGCCAGTCAGAGAAAGACAAGTACCATATAATCTCACTTATTTATGGAACATCATGAACAAAATAAGCTGTCAATCAAAATAGATTCATAGTCTTGAAAGTAGAGAACAGACTGACAAACATCGGAGGGATGAGGGGGTGGGAGGAGTGGAAAGAGATAAACCAAAAAACTTATATGCAACCTAATGCACAACCAATGGACACAGACATTAGGTTGGGGAAAGCAGGAGGGGGGTGGGAGCAGGGAGGAGGGAGTTGTTGAGGGGGGAAGGGGAATATATATATATATATATATATATACACATACATATACATATATATAAAGAATATGTGCATCCCTAACTATGTTCATAGCAGCATTATTTACAATAGCTAAGATCTGGAAACAGTCCAAGTGTCCATCAATAGATGAGTGAATAAAAAAGCTCTGGTACATTTGCACATGGAATACTATGCAGCTGTGAAAAAGGATCTCTTACCCTTTGAGACAGCATGGATGGACCTTGAGATTATTATGCTAAGATAAATAAGGCAGTCAGAGAAAGACAAATATTACATGATCTCACTCATATGTGGAATCTAATCAACAAAATGCATTGGTGAATAAAATAGGTCCAGAGGCATGGATGCATGGAACAGACTGAAAGTTCTCAGAAGGGAGTGGGGTGGGTGGGGATGGGAAGAGATTAACCAAAGAACTTATATGCATATATGCATAGCCCATGGACACAGACAATAGTGTGGTGAAGGCCTGGGGTGGGGCAGGGACTGGGTGGAGGGGAGCAAAGGGAGGAAAATGGGGGACATCTATAAGACTGTCAATAATAAATAAATGTAAAAAAGCAACACTACTGAAATAACTTATTCTTTAATACCTTTGCAGAGGCAAGTGAGAGTTCCTCTATCCTTAAAAAAACTATAGTTACTCAATAATGTTTACAGTGTGCATTCTGGCAGTATCTAGTGTACACAACTTTACCAAAGCATTTCACTCAACATGTTCCCCATTCCAGAACATTTCTTTTTTTCCAGTTTAAAGCATAACTGCTGTATTTTTCTTGTAATCTTTTATTTTTTATTTTATTTATTTGTTTATTTTTTAACTTTCAGGGACCATTTCTACAGTTTGTTACCAGAATATTTCTAACAGATTCTCAGAGAACATGGTTGCTTTCTCTAGTCATCTGTCTACCTCATCTTTCTTGCCTCTATATCTAGTAGCAAAATTGACTGCAATAACAGTAGAATAAAAGTAGAGAGAAAATAAAACAGTCTTGAGATGTTCTCACAAGCCCTAAATGGTTGTTTCAACCTCAAGTGAAAGTGAAATACGTTCTGTAGTGTCTGCATCCAAAGTCACTACAATACCTTCTTTCATTTCAGAAGATACTAGAGAGATTCCTGCTACATCTGTTTTTTTATATCAGAAATATAACTTTAAAACTTTAAAAGCAGTTGAGTTTAAGCAAAGTATCCATCACTCATTCTCTCTCACTTTTTCTCATTTTCATCAATATTTGTTGTCAGAACTCTAGCAAGAACATTTGAATGAGGCACTTTTTAAAAAACAGTGAAAAAAACAGGACCATCTGCACAATTCAATATTGCCTTTCAAAGTAGTTCTTTGCTGCCTATCTTTTTCTTCAGGCTTTTCAACCTTAAAGTTAGTCATTTTGAAAGCATTTAAGACGTATTAAATTAATCCTGGCCAGTTTGGCTCAGCAGTTAGAGCGTCGGCCTGCGGACCAGAGAGTCTCAGGTTCGGTTCCCGCTAAGGGCACGTACCTCGGTTGCAGTTTGTCCCTGGCCCTGGTTGGGGTCCTGTGGGTGGCAATCACTCGATGTGTCTCTCTCAAGTAGCTGTTTCCCTCTCTCTCTTCCTCCCTCTCTCCCTCCCGTTCTGTCTGAAGATAAATGCAAAAAATATCCTTGGGTGAGGATAAAAATAAAAGAGATATATTAAATTATATTAACATATTTTCATAGTCAGCGGTGCGGCCAGAATGTATTTGGGTCAAATCAACTTAGCCAATTGCCAAAGTCCTGGCTAGTACAGAATCCTAGTAAGTCTTGACCAAATAGAACTAGTGCCTGGCTCTTCAGTTGAAAAGTCATGGATGAACATTCATGTGTTTTGATACATCATTAACCTGAACAACAATTTAAAAACTGAGCCTGACCATATGCTCTGATCTTGAAAAAATTTTAAATCACATCATTAAAATCAGTGGCCCTCAGTGTTGCAAAAATAAGTTATAGCCAAGACCCACCACGTGACTAAATTCTTGAATTAAAATGTTCCTATTGGGGCACCGAGGGCTCTTGGGGACAGAAAGGACTTTTGGAGATCTGCAGCCATTCAGCAATGATAAATATGTAACCATGAAACATGACTGTCCTACTGAGAGCAAATCTCTTCTATCACTGATTAAAGAAAATCTGCTCTAAAGTAGTTTAGTATGGGATATTTTGATTGGGAAGAAAACCAGATTCATATTAATTCATCTCTGGGCAACTTTATTTCAGGTTTTTACTTTCCTATTTTAAAAGATTGTGAATGTTTCCTTTATGTGATAATGTTTGTGAAAGCAAAGTGTTTTCAAGGCTAATCAAAATAAATTAACCGTAAGAAAGGTTTGTGTAGCCCTGGCTGGTTTGGCTCAGCGATTAGAGCATCAGCCTGCAAACCAAAGAGTCTCAGGTTTGATTCCTGGTCAGGGGCACATACCTTGGTTGTGAGTTCAATCCCTGGCCCTGGTTGGACCGTGAGGAAGGCAGCCAACTGATGTGTCTCTCTCACATAGATGTGTCTCTCTTTCTCTCTCCCTCCCACCCTATCTAAAAGAAAATTTTAAAAAAGGTTTGTGTTAGGCCTTTCTGTGCAAATGTGTTTACATAACTCTGTTAGTGAATATGGGAGTCAATCCATGATGGCATGAGAGGGAGCAATTTTGTGTGTGTGTGTGTGTGTGTGTGTGTGTTTTATTTTTTCCTATTAATTTATTTTTGTTACAGATGTTTCTTCCTTTTTTTTCCCTATTGACACCCTCCACCCCGTACCCGGCTTTATTGCCCATGTTCATCGGTTATGCACACATGCATATAAGTTCCGTGGTTTATCTCTTCCCTCTCCCCACCACCCCACTCTCTGAGGGTTGTCAGTCTGTACCCTTCTTCCACGTCTGTGGGTCTACCCTATTCCTTAGACTGTTATGTTCATTATATTCCAAAAATAAGGGAGATCATGTGACAATTGTCTTTCTCTGCTTGGCTTGTTTCACTTAGGATAATACTTTCTAGGTCCCTTCATGTCTCAAAGGATAAGAGATTTTTCTTTCTTATAGCTGCATAGTACTTCATTGTGTATATGTACCACAGCTTTTTTATCCATTCATCTACTGATGGACACGTGGACTGTTTCCAGATCTTAGCTATTGTAAATAGTGCTGCTATGAACAAGGGGGTACATGTATTCTTTTGATTGGTGTTTCAGGATTCTTAGGGTATATTCCTAGAAGTGGGATCACTGGGTCAAATGGCAATTCAGTTTTTAATTTTTTGAGGTAACACCATAGTGTTTTCCATAGTGGATGCACCAATTTGCATTTCTACCAGCACTGTATTAGAGTCCCCTTTTCTCCACACCCTCGCCAACACTTGTTGTTTGATGATTTGTTGTTGTCAGCCATTCTGACAGGTGTGAGGTGATACCTCACTGTTGTTTAATTTGCTTTTCTCTGATGATTAGTGATGTTGAGCATTTCTTCATATGTCTCTTACGCATTTGTATGTCCTGTTTAGAGAGGTGTCTATTAAGGTCCTCTGCCCATTTTTTATTGGGTTCTTTGTCTTCCTTTGGTTGAGTTGTATGAGTACTCTACATATTTTGGAAATTAACCCCTTATCTGATGTATTATTGGCAATTATACTCTCACATACAGTGGGTTGCCTTTCCATTTGGATGGTTGTTTCTTTTGCTGGGCAGAAGCTTTTGAGTTTGATGTAGTCCCACGTGTTCATTTTTTCCTTTGTTTCTGTTGCCTTAGGTAATGTATCAGTGAAAATTCTGCTGCGTATGATGTCTAAAATTTTGTTGCCTACATTTTCTTCTAGGATTTTTATGGATTCACTGGTCACATTTAAGTCTTTTATCCGTTTTGAGTTTATTCTTGTGTATAGTGTAAGTTGATGGTCTAGTTTCATTTTTTTGCATGTAGCTGTACAGTTTTCCCAACACCATTTATTAAAGAGGCTGTCTTTACTCCACCGTATGCTCTTGCCACCTTTGTCAAATATTAATTGAGCATATTGTCTTGGGTCCATTTCTGGGTTCTCTGTTCTGTTCTCCTGGTCTATATGCCTGTTCTTGTGCCAGTACCAGGCTATTTTGATTACAGTAGCTTTGTAGTATAACCTGATATCCGTTGTGATCCCACCTACTGTGTTCTTCTTTTTCAAGATTGCTGTGGCTATTCGGGGTCTTTTTTGGTTCCATATGAACTCTTGAAGTATTTGTTCTAGTTCTGTGAAATATGTCGTTGGTATTTTGATGGGGATTGCATTGTATCTGTAGATTGCTTTGGGTAATATGGACATTTTAATCATGTTAATTCTTCCAATCCATGAACAAGGTATGTGCTTCCACTTTTTTATATCTTCCTCTATTTCTTTTTTCAATGTCCTGTAGTTTTCTGCAAATAGGTCCTTTACTTCTTTGGTTAAATTTATTTCTAGGTATCTTAATTTTTTTGCCATGATGGTAACTGGGATTGCTTTTTTAGTTTCTCTTTCTGTGATTTCATCATTGGTGTATAAGAATGCCGTCAATTTCTTGGCATTAATTTTGTGTCCTGCTACTTTGCCAAATTTATATATGAAGTCTGGTAGATTTTTGATAGAGTCTTTAGGGTTTTCTGTGTATAATATCATGTCATCTGCAAATAATGACAGTTTCACCTCCTCCTTTCCAATTTGGATCTCTTTTATTTTTTCTTCATGTCTGATTGCTGTGGCTACGACTTCCAGTACTATGTTAAACAAGAGTGGTGAAAGTGGGCATCCCTGTCTTGTTCCTGTTCTTAAGGGAAATGCTTTTAGTTTTTGTTCATTGAGTATGATGTTGGCTGTAGGTCTTTCATATATGGCCTTTATTATGTCGTGATATGATCCCTAGAGAGGGAGCAATATTTAAAATATGCACAGGGCAGTCACAGACCAGGCTGACCAGTCTTTTGATTTTTTTTCCCCTTTTTTAACACCAGGAACATTTTTGTTGTAGAACATGTCCCCCTAGAGCAGTGGTTCTCAACCTTCCTAATGCTGTGACCCTTTAATACAGTTCCTTAGGTTGTATGTGGGTGTACCTGCATGTGGGCGGGCCTGCCTGGAGACAGATAGAGGAGCTGTGTCTTGGTTCCTAGGACCATCAAAAGTATGTGTTTTCCGATGGTTTTAGGCAACCCCTGTGAAAGGGTCATTCAATCCCCCAAAGGGGTCGTGACCCACATGTTGAGTACTGTTGCTGTAGACACTTCCAACCAAGAATACTGATTTATACTTTGGACTAATTTACTATAATGCTACTGAAGTAGACTCATTGCTTTCTTTTCTTCACATTAAAAACATAAACGCTATCAGGGATTTAAAGAAATGTGGCTGAGTATATGCCATACTTTTGTCTCACTCACTGAATAGTCAGAATATTATTTGTGGGAAATGCATACCATGAAGTCGTCAGTGTTATTTCTCTGTTTTAGCTTCACAATCTAAAAATTACCAGCAAACTTCCTGCCCACAAGTCGCCACCTACAGGGCAAAAGCAGCCTTTACATGGAACCATGCTAAGTAGTTTCTTTTATTTATTTTTAATGTGAAATTTATTAACTTTGAAAGATTTTTTAAATGGAGTTTTAGAGAGAGAGGACGGGAGAGGGAGAGAGAAACATCGATGCATGAATAGGCTGCCTCCTGCACTCCTCCTACCAGGGATCGAGGCTGAAACCTGGGCATGTGCCCTGATCAGAAATCAAACTGGCAACCTTTTGGTGCACCAGATGATGCCCAACCAAGTGAGTCACACCAGCCAGGGCTACTACATAGTTTCTGAAAGCAGCAGTATTTTTCAACCTTTTTAAAATCCCAAGGTAAACTCATTTGAATACAAGTCCTACAGAATAGGATATTACCCAATACCTTAAAGCAAAAATGTGATCAAGGGAGAAAATACTGGAGAAGCCACAATTCATGTGAACTCTTCATTGTGGACCACTGTGTCACGGCATACTGACCAGGGAACACTACCAGAGAAAAAGAGGTACAAAGTCAAAAGTAGATGAAATACAATAAACAATAAGAAAAAATAAAGAGAATGTAGAATGAAGAGCTAGGATATGTAGATATGTGTATACAATTTTTTTACAGAGGGTCCCATTTTTTGGAATTTTAATGACAGGAGAATGAAAAGAAGGCATCCTTCTCCCTGAAAGCATTCCATCCTCTCTGCCCTCAGGGCTCATTCCAGGGAACTCTTATCCCTCAGGTCCCCCACAGGGCAGTACTCCAGAGTGGAGGTGAGTAGGGGAAGAATATACTTTATGCCAGATGGGGAGCTGGGACAGGAGGGGAGACAGGCACCTTCACCTTTTGGGTCTATCCCTCTCCCCTGGGACCTGGCATTGCCCTCTGGAGTGGGTTGGCAGACAGGGTTTATGCAAAAGTGAGTGGGCAAGAGGTGGCACGGAAACCCAGTCTCATTGCCCTTTGGCAGGACAGAATGGTTAAAAGGGGCCATGCTGGCCACAGTGGCTCCAAACAGAAGTTTATGCAGTGTAAACACAGGAAGGTCAGAGTGGGGTTTCCTTTGTCCCAGGCTGTACCCAGGAAGAGAGAGGGGAGGTCCAGATAGCACTGCCACACCACCTGCTTGGGGCGCCACGTGTGCCAGGGCTCTAGCTACTCCGCGGCACAGTGGATGATGGTGAGGATATACAGGAAGATGTTGATGATGTCTGTGTACAGGTTCAGCACCAAAAACAAGTACTCCTCTGGGCTCAGTGACAGCTGCTTGTTTCCCAGCAGCAGCTGGGTGTCCACTATCAGAAAGCAGGTGAAGATCAGCATGCCAAATGAGGCATACATGATCTCCAGGATGCAATTTCAGATGAAGATGCAGAAGATGGCGAAGACGACCAGCACCACCATGCTCACCAGGAGCACACCCATGCATGACGTAAAATCATAGCAGATCTGCATAGAAAAGATGACCACTATGAAGCAGATGGTCATGGTGATACCCACAGCCACAATGACTGCTTCAGTATTGTAGAATCTGGCAATCATGCCCACCATGTAGGGCAGGCTGATGGTCAGGATGGACAGTGCAATAAGGTTACAAGTGTGTTTTATTGAAAATTTCAACAGCTGCTGAGGACAAGGGAGATGAGGAAGACAGGATAGGAAACATAGTAGGTCCAGACATTCTCCTGATGAAGTCCTTCACCTCCCCCACGTACATGAACACAGCCACCATGGACAGTCATGGATAGTTGCAGGGTCAGAACCAGCAACACCTTCCAGATGAAGGCCTAGTGGATGCTCTTGACATCCCAGATGGTGGCAGCGAAGTCTTGGTTGTCATAGTAGGACAGGGGTCCCTGCTCATGATAGTTCCCATGCTGAGATGAGCCAGGGTCCTGGGTCCGGAAGGCCTGTAGCTGTCCATAGGTGTTTGGTGGAAAGGGGCTCTGTGGATATGGCCCCTGAGGGTAGCTCCCTGGGAAGTAGGGGCCATGCAGAAAATCCCCTTGGTAGTAGGGGCCCTGAGGGTAACCCCCTTGTAGGTAGGAACTGGGGCCCTGGGGATAACCTGGCTGGCCAGAATGGGAAGGCTGAAGGGGCTTGTGGGTAAGCAGCGGTTCTCAATCTTCCTAATGCTGTGACCGTTTAATACAGTTCCTCATGTTGTGGTGACCCCCAACCATAAAATTATTTTTGTTGCTACTTCATAACTGTAATTTTGCTACTGTTATGTCTTAGACGACCCCTGTGAAAGGATCATTTAACCTCCAAAGTGGTAGTTAGACCCACAGGTTGAGAACCACTGGAAAGGGACCCAAGGTAGGGAGGCATGGAGAGTGGATATCCAGTGTTGGGGGGAGGGTAGCTATCTCCAGACACCAAGAAACTTTTCTCATGAAGCATAGCCTCAGGTTCCATGGTCTCCCCCACTCACAGGATGCCTCAGGACATTGTGCACGGTGTCCATTGAGTGGCTGCAAATTGATGGCCACTGTGCTCACACCTGATCCCACACCCACTCTGTAGCTGGCTTGGCTGGACCTCTATCCTATTTTTGATGGATGGTATTTTGTCATTTTGTGTCAGTGTTGGAAAAAATCATCTTTTCATTAGTCAAACATTTTTTTCAATATTTGTCATGTGCAGGCAGGTACTGAGGAAGGTCTGGGGATATTAGGAGTTAAGAGATGGTATATTCTCTTAAAAGAAAGAAATACCAATACAATGTAATTATCCTGTTTAAAGAAATGCCTGTGATAAAGTTGGGACAAAAGAGAGGTTCCATCTAGAGGGGTCAGTGAAGCTTTTCTTACCAAATTCTTCAGCTAAGGTTTGGATCATGATCAGAGAAGAGTTAGTTGGACTAGCGGAGAAGAAACAGGAGCCACGCATTCAGGTGAAGGAATCAATGTGTGCAAGGGTGTGGGAAACATTGTGCTTCTGGTTTCATAATTGTAAGAAACAGCCTTTATAAGGCCAGAATTTGAGGAGATTAAGCTGAAAAAGAGGATACATTGCCCATGAAAATGTATTCGTTTCTTATTCAAAGTGTACTGTTTGTGTAGCCTTTACTTGTAAGGTTATAGAAATAGTCTGTTTAGAGGTTGGTTTGTACCATAGTTCACTACAGACACCTAGAGCAATTATTTTTCTTCCCTGAACTGAGCCAAAGAAGGGCTCTCAATCAGTGCACTTCTAGCTCTAGGGACAGCTCAAGCATTGAAATAGACCTGAGGCACTGATAGAGAATAACTTTGAAGATGAAGAGGATAATGTCACCCAAGTGGAATGTGACATCTCATTATGGGCCACCTATTGGCAATGTGTCCTCAAGGTGTAGCTAAATGTAGTTCAATTCCATTTGAGGGTGGACTTCCTGAAAATGAAGATATTTCTAAAAATGTTGCTTCATTGGAGTTTGGAGGTACTGAATTGAAGAATGACCTGTGAACCTTGTGCCAGCTGTATCTCCAGCAGCACCCAAAGCACATTTTGTCAACTTCCTGTTTTTTATTTCCTTCTGGTTTAAGTTTCTTTCTTTGCTGTTGCTGCCACTTTCACCTTTTCTCTCTGCACAGTTAATCTTTTTTATTTTTCTGTGCCAGAAGTAGATCAGTGGCACACAGGGTTAAAAAATTGAAACTCCCTTTGCTTTATATTAAAAAATATTTTTAAATTACTTTAAGTTCCAAGGTCATATTTACTTATTTATTTATTGTCTTATACTGAGGAAGAATCAAAGTCATTCTTCCTAGGAGTGGATTTTTATTCATATAGATATTGGCAGCTTACCCAAAAGACAATACAGGAAGAATCTTATTTAATAGGCTCCATAGTACTAGCCTTCTTAACTGACTAAATTTATAGAATGGGATACATCTGTATATATGTTTTAAAATGTGTCCACATAAAGCAGATGTTCTGTGTACTTTGCATTTGCTTTAAAAAAATTTTTTTAACCCACTAAATGGGAGAACATAATTGCCAATGATACATCAGATAAGGGGTTAATTTCCAAAATATATAGAGTACTCATACAACTCAACAAAAGGAAGACAAAGAACTCAATTAAAAAATGAGCAGAGGACCTAAAAAGACACCTCTCCAAACAAGACATACAAATGGCCAAGGGACATATGAAAAAATGCTTAATGTTACTAATTATCAGAGAGATGCAAATTAAAACTTCTATGAGGTATCACCTCACACTTGCCAGAATGGCTGCCATCAACAAATCATCAAACAACAAGTGTTGGCGAAGGTGTGGAGAAAAGGGGACTCTAGTACACTGCTGGTGGAAATGCAAACTGGTGCAGCCACTATGGAAAACACTATGGTGTTACCTTAAAAAGTTTAAAATTGAACTGCCATTTGACCCAGTGATCCCACTTCTAGGAATATACCCTAAGAAGCCTGAAACACCAATCAGAAAGATTATATGTACCCCTGTCTTCATAGCAGCACTAATTACAATAGCTAGGATCTGGAAACAGCCCAAGTGTCCATCAATGGATGAGTGGATAAAAAAGCTGTGTTACATATACATAATGGAGTACTATGCAGCTGTAAAAAAGAAAGATCTCTCATCCTTTGAGATGACATGGAGGGACCTGGAAAGTATTATCCTAAGAGAAACAAGCCAAACAGAGAAAGACAATTAACACATAATCTTACTTATTTGTGAAATATAATGAACAAAACAAACTGATGAACAAAATAGACCCAGAGACATAGAAGTAGAGTACAGACTGACAAACCTCAGAAGAGAAGGTGGGCGGGGGGAGATAAAGCACAGAACTTACATGCATGTATGCATAACCAATGGACACAGACAACAATGCTGGGGATGGGGTGGGTTGGGGGGGATCAGGAGGAGGGTGTCTATGGGAAAAAAAGGAGAAACATCTGTACCAAAAATAAGTTAATAAAAAATTTTAAAAAATAGACGTTTTCCAACATAAATAAATAAATTTTTTTCTTTATTGATTTTTAGAGAGGAAGGAAGAGGGAGAGAGAGATAGAAGCATTGATGAGAGAACATCAATTGGCCACCTCCTGCATGCCCCCCCAACTGAGGATTTGGCCTATAACCTGGGCATGTGCCCTGACCAGGAATCAAACCAGTGACCTCTGGGTGCATGGGTCAACGCTCAACCACTGAGCCATACCGGCCAGGCTCCGTTTTTTTAAAATAGCACTATTCTTTCTAAAAGAACACCACTACTACTCTGTAATAGTAAGAAAAAGGGTACCACCATGAAAATTTTTGTCTAAATTCCTTTCAGTGATTTCCACGTCCAAATATATTATCACATCAAAGAGTAGGAATACGTTTATATGGCTCATTACATATGGTCAAATTGTTCTCCTGAAGGACTAAGTCAATTTATCATGCCATTAACAGTATTAACCTGCCCAATTCCCATGCAGCCCGTGGAGCAATGCTCACACTGCATTATTATAATTTTTATTTCTGGTACTTTTATTAGTATATAATGGCAACTTAAAGTGGCTCTAATGTGCATTTAATTTTTACATAGGCTGAAGCTCCAGCCAAACTTTACATTGAGATTCAACTGCCTATTCAATGTCTCTAAGCTGAATGTTTCATCTCCATCCCAACCTAACAAGTGCAACAGAACTCTGGGAGTCACCCAATGATTCCCACCTCCCTGACAGAACTACCTTCTACCCACGTACTCAAACTCAAAGCCAGGAGTTATTTCTCCCTTCCCCTCAGATTCAATCCTTCAGCAAGTCCTTTTGACTCCACCTTTACCACACATTCCAACTCCATCTCCATCTTCACTGCTACTCTCCAGGTCCAAATCACCATCATCTCTAACCTGGATTGCTGCAACAGCCTCCCAACTAGTCTCTCTTCTTCTATCCTTTCCGCCATAGAGTCTATGCTAAACAATAGCTAAAATGTGTTTTTAAAAACCTTAAGTCAGATTTTGTCACTCTTCTGTTCAAAACTATCCAGTGGTTTTCCATCATGCCTTGAACAAAATTCAAACTGCTTATACCCGAAATATGGTCCCCTACCCATCTCTTTCAACTAGTTTTGTCTCCTACTACCCTTGTTCTATCCATCCCAGTCATATTGACCTTTTTATTGTTCTTTAAATGCATCATTCCTCAGGGCCTTTGCACTTGTGGTCCCTCACAGCTGAAGTGCTCTCTACCCGAACAATTTCTCATAGCTGGTTTCTTCTCATGTTTCAGATGTGGCCCAGAGAAGTCTTCCAAGAATACTGCTCCCACCCCTGTCATGTTGTATGTTGTCCCATTTTATTTTCACTGTAACACTGAAATGATCAAATTAGCATGTGTAGTATTTGTTAACATTTTTTATCTGCACCCTCTCTACCCCAAGTCTGAAAGTTCCATCAGGGCAGGAACTACACCTGTCTGGTTCACTGTTTTATTTTCAGAGCCTAGAATGGTACCTGGCACATAGTAGCAACTTGATAATGCCAACTCTTACTTAAACCAGAGAATTTATCAACTACATTTAGGTGGTGTTGCTTCCATAGTGAGAATACTAATACTAGCACCTAAAGATTAACTGTGCAATGCTAATGCAGACTTGCTTGTTCTTTTGGGCTCCTAGAGCTATCAACATTAATCAGTGAACTTGAAGATCAATCAAGTGTACTTACCAAGCATCTATTTGCTGTAAGACTCCTTGGGGGATAGAATGATGAGTTACTCTCAAAGAACTAAGTCTAGAAAGAGAAAGAAATTAAGACAATTAACTAGAATTTGAAGCAGTAAATGGTGAATGCCACCAGAAGCATGGAATACTTTGGGCCACAAAAAAAATGATAATGGTTTTAATGCTTTTTCACATAAAATTATTGTTAGAATTTCTGGAAATATGCTTCATTGGCTTTCAGATGTGCTAGTGCTGCTCCCTTCAAGAGTCTGGAACATTCACAGAAAGAGTTTGTTGTAGTTGTCACAGTAACTGGTGTAGGGAGGGGTACCACTGCCATTTGGTGGGCAGATGGCCAGAGATGCTAAATTACCTGCAGTGCAGGACACATCTGTACAATGATGAACTCTTTACCCCAAAGGCCAATATAGAAATGGCTTATCCTTGTCCATCTAGAACATATGGAGAGGCCTCGGGAACTTCCAGATTAACTTTTTTTTAGCATGCTACCTTTTAGGTAGTGATTTCTGAGCTGTTTTCTTTCCCTGAACTGTGTTAATCATTTTGACCCACATACTATACACACCAAGTATTTAGCAGAAAGAGTCCAAGTGAAGGATAAAGAACAGTAAGATCTGCCCAGCAGAGAAAGACAAATATCACATGATCTTTGGGGCCTTAGCATAGCGGGCTTCAAAACCCCAGCCCAGAGGAAAGGTACCACCTATGGATAATGCTCAGTCCCAGGCTGTCAGCCCTTCTCCAGTGATGTCCAGAGTATCGTGTGTTAAGATTATTCACATTTTCACAGTCAGCTCTACTGCATTTTCAACAATTCCCTAATTACACAGTAATACAAGAAGCAAATCCTGAATTAGAATCCTTTTGAGTGGGGGCTTTTTTCCCTACAGTAGGGCTCCGGAGCCTACAGGGTCAGGAAGGTCCCAGGACTGATGGGCCATGACCTCAGCTCAGAGCCCAGCTAAAGGGGCCAGCGCTACACAGCTCTGCCTTCCACAGGGGAATCACAGACCAGGCCTTCTGGCATTTCAAGAAAAGCTGGAAATCCTGATATATATATATATTTTTTTAGATCTTCTGGCTTTTCAATGATTACCCCTAATTCAATGGCTTTTTAAAACATTGTGCAGGCAGAAGCATACTCATCTAAGGCTGAACTTGACCCAGCGCCCCTTCCCTGGCTTGCTCCCTCTGCACACTGAACCCAAGAATCTGTTTAGTTACATGCACCTGGTGCTCTGCAAGGATCCAGGAAATTCAAAAACAGGAGTTAAATACGATGACAACTGGGCGAGGTTCTCAAGAAAGATTGAGACAGGGACAGGCTCAGGGACCCAGGTAGGGCATGCCTAGTGATTGGTACTGGTCTTGCCATACTCTTCCTTGCTCAAAAATTTTCAACATCTCTGTTTCTTTTTCTTTTTCTTTCTTTGTTTTTTTTATTTTTTCTTTTTTTTTTTTTTTTTTTTTTTTTTTTTTTTTTTTTTGATACGTGCCCCTAGCAGGAACTGAACCCGGAACTCTCCGGTCCACAGGCCGACACTCCAACCACTGAACCAAACAGGCCAGGGCAACATCTCCGATTCTTACTGCATAAAATTACAAGTTTTTTTCAAGGCTTTCCAAAACATGACCCTACCCCACCACACCAGCCTTATATTTCATCATGCCCCCTATCCATCTTCCAATCTAGCTGAACCAGTCTTCTCTGAAGTCCTTCAAACATGTTGATTCCCTCAGCCAAATCTCTCTCCCTAAGCAAGTCCCACTCACCTTTCAAAGCCTTGCTCACATCCCACCTCTTTTATGAAACCTTCTCTGTAACAGTAAATAGTAAAATGCTTTTGTGCTCAAGAACTGGTGTCAAGAAGACCTGGGTTCAAATTGCACCTCTGCCATTGACTAGCTGGGTGATTTATTTAACCTCTTTGAGCTTCAGAAGATGATAATAGTGCCTACCTTACAGAATTTTTGGAGGATTAAGGGAAATGATGCAAGAAAAGTGCTTAATGCCCAATAAGTGCTCAATTAATGTGAGCTCTGATATTACTATGGTTGAGCTTCGTCTCCTATAAGTGGTCCAGCCCTTATACTTCTGAGCAAAGCATCACTAGAATCCACGCAGTCCACATTTGCTCAGACTGGGCCCCAGGCATTAGTCTACATCAGCCCCCAGCTTGGCTTTATTTTTTATTTTTGAAAAGTTAAAATAATTTTTATTTTTTATAATTAATTAATTAATTTTTGTTACAGATGTTTCTCCTTCCCCCCCGATTCCCCCTCCCCCTCCCTCACTGCCCTGTCCCCAGCTTTGTTGTCCATGTCCATTGTTCATGCATACATGCATATAAGTTCTGTGGTTTATCCCTCCCCCACCACCCCCTCTTCTGGGGATTGTCAGTCTGTACCCCACTTCCACGTCTCTAGGACTACCCCATTCCTCAGACTGTTATGTTCATTATATTCCACAAATAAGAGAGATCATATGATACTTGTCTTTCTCTGTTTGGCTTGTTTCGCTTAGGATAATACTTTCCAGTTCCCTCCATGTCGTCTCAATGGATAAGAGATCTTTCTTTCTTACAGCTGCATAGTACTCCATTGTGTAAATGTACCACTGCTTTTTTTTATCCATTCCTCTATTGATGGACATTTGGGCTATTTCTAGATCTTAGCTATTGTAAATAGTGCTGCTATGAAATGGGGGTACATATATTCTTTCTGATTGGTGTTTCAGGCTTCTTAGGGTATATTCCTAGAAGTGGGATCACTGCGTCAAATGGAAGTTCAATTTTAAATTTTTTGAGGTAACATCATAGTGTTGGAAAAGGCCTTATTGCACCAGCACAGGGAAACGTCAAGCCAAGACTCTTGACATGTCACTGAAGGCAAGGACTCTGCAGCAAGGCCAGAGCCCCGCTCCCTGGCGTGTGGATCAAAGAAGAGAGGGCACCCTCAGTTCCCACTAAGGGGGGATGCCATTGCCAGCGTACCCCAGGGAAGTGCCCCTAGTGACCTCAGCAGGAGCAGCGTCCGGAGCATCTCCTAGTGCGGCGCCAGGGCCAGAGGAGGTGAGGCTAGGTCTCCGGTCAAGGGAGAGGACCAGGAAAAGAGCCTGGGCATATCTCTGGAAAACCTGACCGCAGTGACAGGCGGGGTGGCTCCGGTCTCCTGCGCATCTCCTCCCTAAACCACACCGAAGGTTCAGGGTGGCTCTGTCTGCAAGGCCCTACTGTCCCGGTAAGCCAGGGCGACTGGCTGGAGCGGGACGTGGCCCTCTTCTCTATGAGCAGAGCTGGAGGCATTTACCCAGAGCCTCAGAAACCACTGCGTCTCTGCTCGGGTCACCACCGGGATAGCGGGTCTGCCGCCGCTGCCTCTTTCCAGCCGCCGCAGTCCCATCCACAACGCTCACAGTCACTCCCTGAGACTGTGGCCCACGAGGTCAGCTGTTGTATAGCATAAGTGTCCCACAACAACCAAGTCAGCGACGCAAGCGTGTACCCGGAAACCTTGCGCCCTTCGCCCAGCTGTAGCCCAGCGCGGGCCGTTCAGCACGTTACCAGCCCTCAATGGTGCCACAGGAGCCACAGCAACAATAGACTAGTCCCGCCCCTTGATTTCCCCGAGGCCAATCTCCTCCTGAGACCTCGTTCGAGTGGCCCCGCCTCTGTTGTGCTGCAATGCCAGAGCCAAAGTTTCTGTGGTTTCTCCTACTGATGACCAGGCTTCGTCTGGGCTCTTCCATCCCTAAACCTCACACAAAGTTACAATGACTCAGGGACTGCAACATACCCAATCTGCCGACATCCACGCGACCTATTTCCTTTTGAATAAACGAGTATAGGATGGCTTAGAAGTACTTTTGTTCACCTCATCCCTGAAGCGGGACTGCTGAGAAATGTACACCGATTGGCCAGAATTTACACTTCACAAGGCAAGCAAGAACCTCAAAGATCATCCACTGACTCTATCCCTGCACTGGATGTTTTGGTGTGTGTGTGTGTCCCTGCCCTCTAGGCTGGACAACTTCCAGTGATTCACTGGCTCCTCGGACCACGGCTTGGCTCTTTGCCTCGTGATTTGAAGCTGAGTGAAGCCGGCCCCCTGGTAACTTCTGCCTCCTCAAGGCCATGCAAAGCCAGTGTTGTCCCTGTTCCTATGGTGGTCCAACAATTTGAAGACAAATCTTCTGGCCCACTTTTAAAATGAAAGGTGGAAAGTGAGTCTATTATATCCCAATCCTCATGCTCCAAACCCCAGGGTACAGATGCTTCTGTACAGAGCATACCAGGACTGTCATGTCCCTTGTCTAGACACTAGACTTTTCTACTTGAGCTCGCTGAGATGACATTTGCTTTCTTGACTGCCACATCACATGGTTGACACATATTAGATTTATTGTCAACTCACCTCCAGGCTATTTCTTGCTACTGCAGCTATCGCAAGACTCTGTTTTCTACTTGGTTAGTGACAAATGTCATTGGATTTTGTTTGTGTGGGGGTGCTAATTTCACTCTCTTCTGTCAAGGTGCTAGCTTCTACCTTCTAGCACCTTTTTGCTCACTCATTCTGTCCTAAATATCTCTCCATCTCTGCTTGCTACCACTGCCTTCCTCAGGTCCTCATCCTGTTTGCATATCCTGGCTGGCTTCCCAATGCTCCTCTTTTCATCCGTTTATGCCAGAAGCCAGAGTTGTCTCTAAAACACATGATTATGTCACCATGCTCCAACTAAACAGCCCCACCCGAGCTTCAAACCCTTTTCTATTCCCTTTCTGTCCCCGCCACCTTTGCTTTCAGGATAAGATCCCAAATCCACAGCATGGCATATAAAACCCTTGGTGATCTGGCCTCACCTGCCCAGCCTCATTTCTGGCTGTTACACCTCTACCACAGAGCACTCCATAATTCAGGTCAATTGAACTTCCTCTTGTTTCTCAAATGAGCCATGGTCTCTGACACTTCTAAGCCTTTGCTACAAAGTCTTCAACAACCTTCTCCCTGCCCTTCTAGTTCTGCCCTACAACACAGAGATGTATTTTATTCATTGATCACATCTAACTTAACACCTACTATGTGTCAAGTATTTGGGGTAATTAAAATGTGATTTTTAAAATTCTAATTTAGTTCTTCCATCTGAGTAAAGTGTAATAATTCTGCTTCCATTCCCATTGTCACACAGACATCAAGCAGCCAGTTGGAATGATTGGTTTAGACTTCAGATTCATCCAAATAACTGAAGGGTTTGGGGAAACTGACACTGAAATTTTCTTCCTTGTTGAGTGAAGGGAAGCAGATTTTGTCACTGTAAAATATGTCTTTTTGGGATATTGATTATTTTAAGCTGGTTATTATTGTTTTTAATCATCACCTGAGGATATTTTTCCACTGATTTTCAGATAGAGTGGGAGGAAGGGAGAGAGAGAGGGAGAGAGAGAAAGAAACATCTGTGTGAGAGAGACACACCAATCATTTGCCTCCTGCACAACTCCAACCAGTGCTGGGGATCGAACCACAACCAAGGTAAGTGCCCTTGACAGGAATCAAACCTTAAGCTGGTTATTTTTAAGAAACAAAAGACTCAAGAAGAGCCTCTTAATTCACTCTTATCTGCCTAAAGGAATTCAGATTTAAAAACATTCTTAAAGGAAGGGAGCTAACACCTTAGCATAATATAAATTAAGTGTGGCAGACACAGAGGAACCTAGAAAAATTTGTTTGTAGATTACCTTCTGTGTTCCAGTGTTTCTGAATGGCCAGGCAAGAATGTTTACCAAATGATTGCTCCTTCTCATCTACCTGTGAATTGCCTGCTTTCCTATTGAAGTCCCAAACCCTTGCCTCCCTCTCCTTAGTGCAGAATGGCATATCAGTCTCAACAGCCTGTTTTGTTCTGGGGTCCCTTGTTCTTAGGGAGCCCACATATGTACCTATATAATAAATTTGATTATTCTCTTCTGTTAATCTCTCTCACGTAAATTTAATTATTACTAGCTAAACAAACTTAGAAAGGTAGAAGGAAAATTATATTTTCCTTTTTTGGCACAAATATCATTAAATAGTAAACTCATTTAATTAATTTGGCAGTTTGAAGGCTAGAGACTATGGCCCTTTTCCTTCATGTTTACTTTAACTTATTAAAACCTAACTTGTCAAAAGGTTCAGCATGTGTGTATGTGCCGATTGTGTGTGTTGGGTTCTTTTTTCTTTTTCTTTTTTAAGATCAGGATAAATAAAACCAACACATTGTATACCTGAAAAACTTACATGTGTTATATGTTAATTATGTCTCAACAAAAAGTGTATATGTAACATTCCCTGGTTAGTGTAGCTCAGTTGGTTGGGCATCATCCTTTGCACTGGAAGGTTGCCAGATTGATTCCCCCTCAGGGCACTAGCCAGGGTTTCAGGCTCCATCCCCAGTAGGAGGCATGCAGGAAGCAGCCTATCAGTGTTTCCTTTCCTTTGCGCATCTCTCTCTCTCTCTCTCTCTCTTTCTCTCTCTCTCTCTCCATTCCTCTCTCTCAAAAACAAAATCAGTTAAAAATATTTGTTATAAATATATACAATGTACAATAATATCAGGATAGAAATTTGTAGCATACCATAAGCATTAATGTTTTTGGATCTGAAGAGAAAACACATGAACAGAACTGCATGTTGTAAAAATGAATCAATTGGAATGACACAATGATAGGACTTCAGTATTAGAAGGAACTACAAGGTTAATTTAATGAAACCCCACCCTAAATGCTTAGAACTACTGTGTGGGCAGTTTTTCAGGCTCTTTGCAAAGTTTTTAGCTTCCTGGTCTCTGAAAGCAGACTTTATTCTTACTCCTAAGATATATGGCTCTACATGGCTAAGTCATTTCAGGGCCAGCCAGAATGAGTCTTTGTCCAATTTTTTTCCCTCTATGGTTAAATGTGTTTTCAGGTCCTCCTCTTTCAAAATGAAAATCCCCTGCACTGGCTTGGTTTGGCTCAGCAGTTAGAGAGTCGGCCTGCGGTCCAGAGAGACCCAGGTTCGGTTCCTGCTAGGAGCACATAGTTCGGTTGCAGTTTGTACCCTGCCCTGGTTGGGTTGTGTGGGTGGCGGTCACTCGATGTGTCCCTTTCATGTTGATGTTTCTCTCTCTCTCTTCCTTTCTTTCCCTCCTACTCTATCTGAACAAAAAAAAATGGAAAAATGTTCTCGGGTAAGGATAAAAAACAAACAAACAAAAAACAAAATGAAAATCCCTAAAACATAGGCAGTTAACTCTTTGACATCTCTCTTAGCAATATTTTTTTGGATATGTGTCCCTGGGCAAGGGAAACAAAAGAAAAATAAATGGGATTACAACAAACTAAAAAGTTTTTGCACAGCAAAGGAAACCATCATAAAATGAAAAGACAATCCACTGAATGGCAGAACATATTAGTCAATGATACATCTAAAAAGGGATTAATATCCAAAGTAAATGAAAACTCATGCAACTAAAACACCTAAAAGCCAAAAACAATCCAATTAAAAAATGGGCAGAGGACCTGAGTAGACATTTTTTCAAAGAGGACATGCAGATGACCAATAGACATATGAAAAGATGCTCAATGTTACTAGTCATCAGAGGATTCAAACTAAAACCACAATGAGCCCTGGCCGGTTTGGCTCAGCGGTTAGAGCGTCAGCCTGCGGTCCACAGAGACCCGGGTTCGATTCCCGCTCAGGGCATGTACCTTGGCTGCAGTTTGTCCCCGGCCCTGGTTGGGTCGTGTGGGTGGCGGCCACTCGATGTGTCCCTTTCACATCGATGTTTCTCTCTCTTCCTCTCTCTCCTTCCCGCTCTATCTGAGTGAAAAATGGAAAAATGTCCTCGGGTGAGGATTAAAAAAAAAAAAAAAAAAAAAAACCACAATGAGATATCATCTCACACCTTTCAAATGAGTATCATCAATAAATCAACAAACAACAAGTGTTGGGGAGGATATGGAGAAAAGGGAACCCTCGTGCACCACTGTGATTGGTGCAACCACTATGGAAAACAGTATGGAGTTTCTTCAAAAAAATTAAAACTGGAACTGCCTTATGACCCAGCAATTCTACTTCTGGGAATATATCTGAAGAAACCCAGAACACTAATTCGAAAGAATATATGCACTCCTATGTTCATTGTAGCTTTATTTACAATAGCCAAGATTTGGAAGCAGCCCATGAGTAGATGAGTGGATAAAAGAGCTGTGGTACATTTATACAATGGAAAACTACTCAGCCATAAAAAAGACAGAAATCTTACCTTCCGTGACAGCATGGTTGGACCTGGAGAGTATTATGCTAAGTGAAATAAGCCATTTAGGGAAAGACAAATACCATATTATTTTACTTATATGTAGAATCTAGAAAACGAAAATAAACAAACAAGCAAAACAGAAACAAACTCATATAGATACAGAGAACAGTTGGTGGTTGCCAGATGAGAGAGGGGCTGGGGATGACTAAAAAAGGTAGAGGGATTAAGAAGTACAAATTACCAGTTATAAAAGTCATCCCAAGGATGTAAAGCAGAGCACAGGGAATATAGTCAATAATATTGTAGTAACTATGTATGGTGTCAGATGGGTACTAGATTTATCAGGGTGATCACTTTGTAAGTTATATAAATATCTAATCACTATGTTGTACACACGAAATGGATATAATTTTCTATGCCAACTATAATTGAAAATTAATTTTTTTAAAATGCCACTTGGAAGAGCCACATGTGAACATTTACTGGTTATTAACACTTGGCATAAGGAAAGCAGCATAGATTAATAAAAAAAATTAAGGTACCTGAACTAAATTTCAGTTTTTAAAATGTTTTAACTTATTTTGTCATATTTGATCCTCATCGTAATCTGAGTACATATCCTGATTTCCATTTTCCAGGGGAGGAAGCTCAGACTCATGTAGGTTAAACCATTCCTCTGGATACTCAACTTTCAACTCTGTCATTAACCTTGGGCAAGTGACCACGCTGCTGTAGCCACAGCTTCCCTATCAATAAATCAAATGAGATGCTCTGTCTATAATCCCTCTACCCTTGATGGCTGAGATCAGGGCACTGGGGGCCTGGACATTGTCATGGTGGCAGGAAATAATTTGGGCACTATAGGTACTTAAATTTTTTTTTTCTTTATTGGTTTTAGAGAGAGAGGAAGGGAGAGGGAAAAAAGAGACAGAAATATCAATGAGAGAGAACATTGATCCTGGGGATTGAGCTCACAACCTGGGCATGTGCCCTGACTGGGAATCAAACTGTCAACCTCCTGGTGCATGGGTTGACACTCAACCACTGAGCCACACCGGCGAGGCACTATAGGTACTTTTTACAAAGGACAAGCTCTCTTGGAATGCCAAAGCAGACAACATTATAGCAGTGAATACTAGAAGAAAATCCAAGAAAGGAAAGACAAGAAGCCCTGAACTCCAAACTTACCAATTCCGTAGGTCTATAATATAACCACTTATATTCAAATTTTGAACTAAAAATTCCGATTCATTTGCTTTAGTGATTAAAGAATCTTCTATGCACACCTTAAGTAAAGTCTGCTTTGGCAAACTATTTTATCATATTCAGACAATAATTACCACAATAAATTACATAAGGAAATCTATTGTGCATTCCTGCTTATTCCATACAGCAAAATGGTAGATGAGCAATTACAGCCTAAGGAAGTCACTTTGAAGGAAAACCAACAAGGAAATGGATGCATTCTAATAGCTTTATGCAAGTCCATCAGTGACACATTCTTGACTTCCATTAATTCATTTGCTGGTGGAGCACTGAGAGGCAGCTAATATAATGACTCTATTTGCTTAATTTTACTAAGCAAAACAGGCTTTATGCCTAGTGTAAAAGGAATTAAGATGCCAGGTGAGGAGTGGTGAACTTTAAACTGGTTGCCAAGAAACTAAAAGCTAATTCCTAAAATGATAAGCCCACTTAATAGTCTGTTCTCTTTGGAATGATTAAAAATGTTTAATTGTACCCTGGCCATTTGTCCCTGACCCTGGTTGGGTCGTGCGGGTGGCAGCCACCCGATGTGTTCCTTTCACTTCAATGTTTCTCTCTCTCTCCCTCTGTCTTCCTCCCACTCTATCTGAACAAAAAATGGAAAAATGTCCTCGAGTGAGGATTAAAAAAAAAAAAAAAACACGTTTAATTGCAATAAAATAATTTTGGCTTACAGACATCAAATCACTTTTTCAGTAAATGGCTCTAAAATCGAATACATAACACTAAACTATTTTACTCAGTTCGTATAAGGATTAATTAATTAATTCAAAGGGTTTCAGAAGTTTTATAAAGTAGTGGCCTAGGAATCAGGAAACATACATTTAGTCCAGACTTGGTCATCAGAAGCTGTATGGCCTAGAGTGATTTATTTTTACTTCTCTGGGGCTCAGTTTCTTCATCTGTAAAATTAAAGAGAATTGGGCTAGATATTGTCTATACTTTGGGTCTAACACTCTAATACTCTGCTCACCATTATTATATCAATTTTCAGTAGCTTAAAAAAGCAAATATTTACTTTGGGTTTTCCTAAAATTGGATTCTTAGAAAAATTTCCAAAATGTCATGCTGTTCCCCAGGGAAAATCACTTAAGCATAACTGACCCCAACAAAACTGTCCAAATATGAATAGGGTAAAACATAATACTTACCTGTGAAGCCATCTGATTCAGGACTTCCATTTGTTGGGAGTTTTTAATTTTTAATTTTTATTACTGCTTCATTTTTATTAGTTGTAATCTGTGTATTCAGGTTTTCTGATTCTTCCTGATCCAATTTTGAAACATTGTATGTTTCTCAGAGTTTCTCAGTTTTTTCCAGACTGTCTAATTTATTGGCATATAGTTATTTGCAACATTTTCTTATAATTCTTTGTATTTCTGTGGAGTCAGTTGTTACGTCTCCTCTTTTATTTATGATTTTATTTATTTGGGTTCCCTCTTTTTTCTTAATGAGTCCGGATAAAGTTTGTTAAACCTGTTTATATATACTTTTTTGACTTTTAATGAATTTATTAACTTATTTTTGTTACATATATTTCTCTTTTTTTCCCCATTGACACCCTCCTCCCCATCCCCCCCACCCCATACACAGCTTTGTTGTCCATGTCCATCAGTTATTCGCACATGCATAGAAGTTCTGTGGTTTATCTTCCCCCTACCATCCACTCTTTTGGGGATTGTCAGTCTGTTCCCCACTTCCATATCTCTGGGACTACCCCATTCCTCAGACTGTTATGTTCATTATATTCCACAAATAAGTGACATCATATGATACTTGTCCTTCTCTGTTTGCCTTGTTTCACTTAGGATAATACGCTCCAGGTCCCTCCATATCGTGTCAAAGGATAAGAGATCTTTCTTTCTTACAGCTGCGTAGTACTGCATTGTGTATATACCACAGCTTTTTGATCCATTCGTCTACTGACGGACATTTGGGTTGTTTCCAGATCTTAGCTATTGTAAATACTGCTGCTGTGAAATATATTCTTTCTGATTGGTGTTTCAGGCTTCTTAGGGTATATTCATAGAAGTGGGATCACTGGGTCAAATGGAAGTTCAATTTTTAATTTTTTGAGGTAACACCATAGTGTTTCCCATTGTGGCTGTACAACTCTGCATTCTCACCAGCAGTGTACCAGAGTCCCCTTTTCTCCACACCCTCGCCAACACTTGTTGTTTGATGCTTTGTTGATGGCGGCCATTCTGACAGGTGTGAGGTGATACCTCATTCTTGTTTTAATTTGCATCTCTCTGATGATTAGTGATGTTGAGCATTTCTTCATATGTCTCAGCCATTTGTATGTCCTGTTTGGAGAGGTGTCTATTTAGTTCCTCTGCCCATTTTTTAGTTGGGTTCTTTGTCTTCCTTTGGTTGAGTTGTATGAGTACTCTATATATTTTGCACATTAACCCCTTATCTGATTATCATTGGCAATAATGCTCTCCCATACAGTGGGTTTCCTTTCCATTTTGATGGTTGTTTCTTTTGCTGTGCAGAAGCTTTTGAGTTTGATGTAGTCCCATGTGTTCATTTTTTCCTTTGTTTCTGTTGCTTTAAGTGATGTATTAGTAAAAATTCTGCTGCGTATGATGTCTGAAATTTTGTTGCCTACATTTACTTTTTATCTTTTTAATTAATTAGTTTATTTTTTGTATGTGCCTCAAGCGGGAACCGAACCCAGGACCCTCTGGTCCACAGGCCAACACTACAACCACTGAGCCAAACTGGCCAGGGCTGTTGCCTAAATTTTCTTCTAGGATTTTTATGGATTCACAGGTCACACTTAAGTTTTGTTTTTGTTTTTTGTTTTTTTTTTTTATCCAGTTTGAGTTTATTCTTGTGTATGGTGTAAGTTGATGGTCTAGTTTCATTTTTTGCATGAAGTTGTCCAATTTTCCCAACACCATTTATTAAAGAGGCGGTCTTTACTCCATTGTATGCTCTTGCCTCCTTTGTCAGATATTAATTGAGCATAATGTCTTGGGTCCATTTCTGGTTTCTCTGTTCTGTTCCACTGGTCTATATGCCTGTTCTTGTGCCATACCAGGCTGTTTTGATTACAGTAGCTTTGTAATATAACCTGATATCTGGTATTGTGATCCCACCTACTCTGTCCTTCTTTTTTAAGATTGCTGTGGCTATTCAGGGTCTTTTTGGTTCCATATGAACTTTTGAAGTATTTGTTCTAGTTCTGTGAAATACATCACTGGTATTTTGATGGAGATTGCATTGAATCTATAGATTGCTTTGGGTAATATGGACATTTTAATCATGTTAATTCTTCCAATCCATGAACAAGGTATGTGCTTTCACTTTTTTATATCTTACTCTATTTCTTTTATCAATGACCTGTAGTTTTCTGCACATAGGTTCTTTACTTCTTTGGATAAGTTTATTCCTAGGTATCTTAATTTTTTTTGCCATGATGGTAAATGGGATTGTCTAGTCCACCCTCCCTCTCCCGGAGCCCAAGGTGAGTGGCTGTGGCTAATGTAGTGCTCTGTCCTGGCTCTCTGTGCTGTGGAGCCACTTGGGAGTTTAACCCAAAGGGCGCTGCTCACAGCTAAGACCACTGCTCTCCGTGGGCTCCTAGCCCCCCTCTCGCACCTCCACAATTATCTCAGGATAGATTCAGTGTCCCTGATTATATGGTCCTTGCAAGCTGCTTTTCTGTTGCTTTTTCCTGACAATTTGTCTTTATTTTAGTGATAATTCCAGTTTGGTCCAGGAAGATAGTTTGTTTAGCTTCCATTCACTCTGCCACCATTTTGGAATTCTTGTCTTCCTTTCATTGAGTTGCATAAATATATATTTTAAATATTAATCCCTTACCCGATGTATCATTGGCAAATATGTTCTCCCAGAGAGTGGGTTCCCTTTTCATTTTGATATTGGTTTCTTTTGCCACGCAGAAGGCTTTTAAGAATGATGTAGTCCCATGTATTAATTTGGTTTTTTTTGTTTGTTTGTTTGTTTCTCTTGCCAGAGGTGACATATCAGTGAAAATTCCACTGCACATGAAGTCTGAGATTTTTCTCCCCACATATTCTTTTAGGATTTTTATGGTTTCAAAGGTTACATTTAAGTCTTTTATCCATTTTCAGTTTATTCTTGTGTATGGTGTAAGTTGGTGGTCTAGTTTCATTTTTTTGCCTGTAGCTGTCCAATTTTCTCAGCATTATTGAAGAGAATGTCTTTTCTCCATTGTATGTTCTTGTCTTCTTTGTCGAATATTAATTGTGCATACCATCTTGAGTTGATATCTCAGTTCTCTGTTCTTTTCCATTGACCTATATGTCTATTCTTGTGCCAGTACCAGGCTATTTTGATTACAACCTGATATTCGATACTGTGATCCCTCCCACTTTGTTCTTATTTTTCAAGATTGCTGTGGCTATTTGAGGTCTTTTTTGGTTCCACATAAACTTTTGGAGTATTTGTTCTAGTTCTGTGAAATATGTCATTGGTATTTTGATAGGGATTGCATTGAATCTATAGATTGCTTTGGGTAGTATGGACATTTTAATGATATTAATTCTTCCAATCCATGAACAAGGTATATGCTTCCACTTTTTTATATCTCCCTCTACTTTTTTTTTTTCAATGACCTATAGTTTTCTGCGAAGAAGTGCTTTATTCCTAGGTATTATAATTTTTTGGCCACAATGGTAAATGGGATTTTTTTTTTTTTTTAATCCTCACCCGAGAACATTTTTTGTTGTTGTTGTTGTTGTTCAGATAGAGTGGGAGGGAGAGAAAGGAAGAGACAGAGAGAGAAACGTTGATGTGAAAGGGACACATCGAGTGGTTGCCACCCACATGACCCAACCAAAGCTGGGGACAAACTGCAACCGAGGTACTTGCCCTTAGCGGGAACCGAAGCCGGGACTCGCCAGACCTCAGGCCAACGCTCTAACCACTGAGCCAAACCGGCCAGGGCTGGGATTGTTTTTTCAGTTTATCTTTCCGTGAGTTCATTTTTGGTGTATAAGAATGTCATTGATTTCTTGACATTAATTTTGTATCCTGCAACTTTTCCAAGTTCATTTATTAAATCTGGTACATTTTTGATGAAGTCTTTAGGGTTTTCTGTGTATAATATCATGTCATCTGCAAATAATGACAGTTTCACTTGCTCCTTTCTAATTTAAATCATTTTTACTCTTTCTTCATGTCTGATTGCTCTGGCTAAGACTTCCAGTACTATGTTAAATGAGAGTGGCATAAGTGGGCATCCCTATCTTGTTCCTGTTCTTAAGGGAATATCTTGTAGTTTTTGTCCATTGAATATGATGTTGGCTGTAGGTTTTTCATATTGCCTTTATTATGTCAAGATATGGTCCCCCTATTTCTACATGGCTGAGCATTTATCAGAAATGGGTGCTGGATTTTGTCAAATGCTTTTTCAGCATCTATTGATAAGATCATATGGTTTTTATTTTTCATTTTTTTTATGTGGTGTATCACATTTACTGATTAGCGAACATTGTACCATCCTCGCATCCCTGAGATGAATTCCATTTGGTCATGATGAATAATTTTTTTTTTTATGTATGCTGGATCCCATTTGCTATTATTTTTTAAAGATTTTTGCATTTTTATGCATTAGGAATTTTGGCCTGTAGTTTTCTTTCCTTGTAGTGTCTTTATTAAATGAGTTGGAATTAAGATTATGCTGGCCTCATAAAATGAGTTGGAAAGTCTTCTGTCTTCTTGGATTTTTTGGAATCATTTGAGGAGAATTGGTGTTAGATCTTCTTTGAATGTTCAGTAAAACTCCCCCATGAAGCCATCCAGGCTGGGCTTTTGTTTGCTGGGAGTGTTTTGTTTTTGTTTTTGTTTTTATTACATATTCAATTTCCTTAATTGTTATTGGTCTGTTCAGGTTTTCTATCTCTTCCCAGTTCCGTTTTGGGAGACTGTGTTTCTAGAAATTTGTCCATTTCGCCTAGATTGTCTAATTTGTTGGTGTATAATTGTTTATAGTATGTTTTTATGATCCTTTGTATTTCTGCAATGTCAGTTGTTATTTCTCCTCTTTTGTTTCTGATTTTGATTATTTGTATCTTCTTTTTTGTTTCTTGGTGAGTCTGGCTAAGGGCCCATCAACATTGTTTATCTTTTCAAAGAACCAGATATTTGTTTCATTCATCTTTTGAAATTTTTTTGTTTTTTTAGTTTCTATGTAATTTATTTCTGCTCAGAACTTTACAATTTATTTCCTTCTACTTGCGCTGGGGTTTTCTTTTTCTTTTCTTTTTTTACTTTCTAGTTCTTTAACTTGTAGGGTTAGAACGTTAATTAGAAATTTTTCTTGTTTCTTGAAATAGGCCTATAGTGCTATGAACTTCCCTCTCGGAACTGCTTTCGCTGTGTCCCATAGATTTTGTGTTATTGTGTGTTCGCTTTCATTGGTTTCCAGGAAGTTTTTAATTTCTCCCTTGATCTCCTTGGTAACCCATTTGTTGTTTAATAACATGTTATTTAGCCTCCAAGTGTATGAATGGTTTTGTTGTAATTTATTTCTAGTTTTATGCCATTGTGATTTGAAAAGATGCTTGATATAATTTCAATCTTCTTGAATTTTTAGAGACTTACTTTGCATCTTAACATGTGGTCTACCTTCAAGCATGTCCTCTGTGCACATGAAAAGAATGTATATTCTGCAGCTTTGGGGTGAAATGTTCTGTAAATTTCAATTAAGTCCAACTGACCTAGTTTGTCATATAAAGACTCTGTGTCCTTGTTAATTTTTTGTCTAAAAGATCTATCCAGTGGTGTCAGTGGGGTGTTAAAGTCACCCACTATGATTGTATTTCTACTGATGTTTCCCTTGAAGTCCTCCAGAAGTTTTAAAATATATTTTGGTGCTCCTACATTGGGTGCATATATATTTACCAGGGTTATATCCTCTTGTTGGATTGATTCCTTAACTATTATGTAGTGACCTTTGAATCTTATTTTGGCACTCCTTTTGAAGTTTATCTTATCAGATATGAGTATTGCTACACCAGCTTCTTTTTTATTTCCACTTGCCTGGAAATTTTTTTCCATGCCTTCACTTTCATCTGTGAGTTTTTGTTGTGATGTGGGTCTCCGGTAGGCAGCATATATATGAGTCATATTTTCTTATCCAGTCAGCTACCCTATGCCTTTTCTTGGGGCATTTAAGCCATGTACATTAAGGGTTATTTTTTTTTTTAATTTTTTTTTTTTATCCTCACCCGAGGACATTTTTCCATCTTTTGTACAGACAGAGTGGGAGGGGGAGAGAGGAACAGAGAGAGAGGGAAACATCGATGTGAAAGGGACACATCGAGTGGCTGCCACCCGCACGACCAACCAGGGCCGGGGACAAACTGCAACGGAGGTACGTGCCCTTAGCGGGAAGCGAACCCGGGTCTCTCCAGACCGCAGGCGGATGCTCCAACCGCTGAGCCAAACCGGTCAGGGCCATTTAAGGTTATTATTGACAGATACCTATTAGTTGCCATTTTTATTTTATGCCTGTGTTTCTCTCATTCTCTCTCTCTCTCTCTCTCTCTCTCTCTCTCTCTCTCTTTCATTCTTCTTCTTTTTCCAACAGTCCCTTGAGCATTTCTTATAGTGCTGGTTTGGTGGTGGTAAATTCCTTTATTTATTTATTTATTTATTTTTACTGAGAATCTCTTTTTTTATTAATTAATTTTTGTTTCAGATGTTTCTCCATTTTCCCCCACTGATTCCCCCCACCCCCTCACTCCCTGCCCACCAGTTTGTTGTCCATGTCCACTGTTCATGCACACATGCATATAAGTTCTGTGGTTTATCTCTCCCCCACCACCCCCTCTTCTGGGGATTGTCAGTCTGTACCCCACTTCTATGTCTCTGGGACTACCCCATTCCTCAGACTGTTATGTTCATTATATTCCACAAATAACTGAGATCATATGATACTTATCTTTCTCGGTTTGGCTTGTTTCACTTAGGATGATACTTTCCAGGTCCCTCCATGTAGTCTCAAAGGATAAGAGGTCTTTCTTACAGCTGCGTAGTACTCCATTGTGTATATGTACCACTGCTTTTTTATCCATTTGTCTACTGATGGACACTTGGACTGTTTCCAGATCTTAGCTATCGTAAATAGTGCTGCTACAAACATGGGGGTACATATATTCTTTCTGATTGGTGTTTCAGGTTTCTTAGGATATATTCCTAGAAGTGGGATCACTGGGTCAAATGGCAATTCAATTTTTAATTTTTTGAGGTAACACCATATTGTTTTCCATAGTGGCTGCACCAGTCTGCATTCCCACCAGTAGTGTACTACAGTCCCCTTTCCTCCACACCCTCACCAACACTTGTTGTTTGATGTTTTGTTGATGGCAGCCATTCTGACAGGTGTGAGGTGATACCTCATTGTTATTTTAATTTGCATCTCTCTGATGATTAGTGATGATGAGCATTTCTTCATATGTCTCAGCCATTTGTATGTCCTGTTAGGAGAGGTGTCTATTTAGTTCCTCTGCCCATTTTTTAATTGGGTTCTTTGTATTCCTTTTGTGGAGTTGTATGAGCACTCTCTATATATTAACCCATTATCTGATATATCATTGGCAATTATGCTCTCTCATACAGTGGTTAGCCTTTCTGTTTTGATGATAGTATCTTTCGCTGTGCAGAAGCTTTTGAGTTTGATGTAGTCCCATGTGTTCATTTTCTCCTATGTTTATATTGTCTTAGGTGATGTGTCAGTGAAAATTCTGCTGCGTATGATGTCTGAATTTTTGTTGCGTACAGTTTCTTCTAGGATTTTTATGGATTCATGAGTCACATTTACGTCTTTTATCCATTTTCAGTTTATTCTTGTGTAGGGTGTAAGTTGATGATCTAGTTTCATTTTTCTGCATGTAGCTGTCCAATTTTCCCAGCACCATTTATTGAAGAGACGGTCTTTACTCCACTGTATGCTCTTGCCACCTTTGTCAAATATTAATTGAGCATATTGCCTTGGGTCCATTTCTGGGTTCTCTGTTCTGTTGCACTGGTCTATATGCCTGTTCTTCTGCCAGTATCAGGCTGTTTTGATTATGGTGGCTTTGTAGTATAACCTTAACTCTGGTAATGTGATGCCTCCAACTTTGTTCTCCCTTTTCAAGATTGCTGTGGCTATTCGAGGTCTTTTTTGGTTCCATATGAACTTTCGAAGTTCTTCTTCTAATTCTGTGAAGTATGCCGTTGGTATTTTGATAGGGATTGCATTGAATCTATAGATTGCTTTGGGTAATATGGACTTTTTAATGATGTTAATTCTCCCAATCCATGAACAAGGTATGTGCTTCCACTTTTTTATATCTTCCTCTATTTATTTTTTCAATGAATAGGTTGTTTATTTCTTTGGTTAAGTTTATTCCTAGGTATCTTAATTTTTTTTGCCGCAATGGTAAATGGGATTGTTTTCTTAGTTTTTCTTTCTGTAAGTTCATCCTTGGTGTATAACAATGCCATCGATTTCTTGACGTTAATTTTGTATCCTGCTACTATGCCAAATTCATTTATTAAGTCTAGTAAATTTTTGATGGAGTTTTTGGGGTTTTCTATGTATAGTATAATGTCATCTGCAAATAATGACAGTTTCACCTCCTCCTTTCTAATTTGGATCCCTTTTATTTTTTCTTCCTGTCTGATTGCTGTGGCTAAGACTTCCAGTACTATGTTAAATAGGAGCGGCGAAAGTAGGCATCCTTGCCTTGTTCCTGTTCTTAAGGAAAATGATTTTAATTTTTGCCCATTGAGTATGATGTTGGCTGTAGGTCTTTCATATATGGCCTTTATTATGTTGACATATGATCCCTGTATTCCCACATGGCTGAGCGTTTTTATCATAAATGGATGCTGGATTTTGTCAAAGGCTTTTTCGGCATCTATTGATATGATCATGTGGTTTTTATTCTTCATTTTATTTATGTGGTGTATCACATTTATTGATTTGCGAATATTGTACCAGCCTTGCATCCCTGCGATGAATCCCACTTGGTCATGGTGGATAATTTTTTTGGTGTATTGCTGGAGCCAATTTGCTAGTATTTTGTTCAGGATTTTGGCATCTATGTTCATCAGGGATATTGGCCTGTAGTTTTCTTTCTTTGTAGTGTCTTTTTCTGGTTTTCGAATTGGAATTATGCTGACTTCATAAAACAAGTTTGGAAGTCGTCCTTTTTCTTGAATTTTTTGAAATAGTTTTAGGAGAATGGGTGTTAGTTCTTCTTTGAATGTTCGGTAAAACTCCTCCGTGAAGCCATACGGACCTTGGATTTGGTTTGCTGGGAGAGTCTTGGTTACATATTCAATTTCTTCTGTAGATATTGGTCTGTTCAAGTTTTCTATCTCTTCCTGGTCCAGTTTTGGGAGACTATGTGTTTCTAGAAATTTGTCCATTTTGCTTATATTGTCGAATTTTTATGTCGTATAATTGTTCATAGTAGTTGTTAACGATCTTTTGTATTTCTGTGGTGTCTGTTGTTACTTCTCCTCTTTCATTTCTGATTTTGTGTATTTGGGTTCTCTCTCTTTGTTTCTTGGTGAGTCTAGCTAAGGGTCCATCAATCTTCTTTATCTTTTCAAAAAACCAGCTCTTTGTTTCATTGATGCTTTGAATTGTTTTTTTGGTCTCTATGTTATTTATTTCTCCTCTGATCTTTAATATTTCTTTCCTTCTACTTGCTCTGGGGTTTTCTTTTTGTTTGTTTTCTAGTTCTTTAAGTTGTGAGGTTAGATAGTCTATTAGAGATTTTTCTTGTTTCTTGACGTAGGCCTGTAGTGGTATGAACTTGCCTCTCAGAATTGCTTTCTCTGCATCCCATAGATTTTGTGTTGTTGTGTCTTCATTTTCATTAGTTTCCATAAAGGTTTTGATTTCTTCCTTGATCTTTTCGGTGACCCATTCATTGTTTAATAACATGCTATTTAGCCTTCATGTGTTCAAATGTCTTTGTATGTTTTTCTTGCAATTGATTTCTAGTTTCATGCCATTGTGATCTGAGAAGATGCTTGATATGATTTCAGTCTTCTTGAACTTGTAAAGACTTAGTTTGTGCCCTAACATGTGGTCTATCTTTGAGAATGTCCCATGTGCACTTGAGAAGAATGTGAATTCTGTAGTTTTGGGGTGTAATTCTCTGTAGATGTCTATTAAATCCATTTGGTGTAGTGCTTCATTTAGAGTCTCTGTTTTCTTGCTAATTTCTTGTCTAGAGGATCTATCCAGTGATGTCAGCGGGGTGTTGAAGTCCCCTGCTATGATTGTATTGCTATCGATTTCTTCTTTGAAGTTCTCCAGAAGTTTTAAATATATTTTGGTGCTCCTATATTGGTTGCATATAAGTTTATCAAGGTTATATCTTCCTGTTGGATAGATCCTTTCAATATTATGTAGTGGCCTTCTTTGTCTCTAGTTATGGCCTTCATTTTGAAGTCTATTTTATCAAATATGAGTATTGCTACCCCAGCTTTTTTTTCCTTTCTGTTTGCTTGGATGATTTTTTTTCCATCCCTTTACTTTCAATCTATGTGAGTCTTTTGTTGTGAGGTGGGTCTCTTGTAAATAACATATAGGTGAGTCATGCTTTCTTATCCAATCAGCTACTCTATGTCTTTTTATGGGAGCATTCAATCTATTTACATTTAAGGTGATTATTGATATGTACTTTTTTATTGCCATTTTTGTTTAGTGTGGTTCTATTTTTCTTCCCCTTTCTCCTGCTAATTACAGCAGTCCTTCTAACATTTCTTGCAGTGGTGGTTTGATGCTAATGTATTCCCTTAGCCTTTTTTTTGTCTGGGAAGCTCTTTATTTGACCTTCCATTTTGAATGATAGCCTTGCTGGGTAGAGTAGTCTTGGATTCAGATCCTTGTTTTTCATTACCTTGATTACTTCATGCCATTCCCTTCTTGCCTGTAGTGTTTCGTGTGAGAAGTAAGCTGAGAGCCTTATGGGGGTTCCTTTGTAGGTAACCTGTTGCTTATCTCTTGCTGCTTTTAGGATTCTCTCTTTGTCTTTAATTTTTGGCAGTTTGATTACTATGTGTCTTGGTGTGGGCCTGTTTGGGCTCTTCTTACTTGAGGCTCTCTGTGCTTCTTGAACTTGAATGCCTTCTTCCTTCACCAAATTAGGAAAGTTTTCTGTCACTATTTCTTTTAATATATTCTCTAAACCTTTCTCATTTTCTTCTTCTTCGGGGACTCCTATGATGCGAATATTATTACATTTCCAGTTGTCCCACGGTTCTCTTAAGCTCCCTTCCTGTTTATTAATCGTTTTTTCCTTTTGGTTTTCTTATTGGTTGATTTTTTCTACCCTGTCTTCGAATTCACTGATCCGGTCCTCAGCTTCCTCTACTCTGCGTTTTAGACCTTCCAATGTGTTTTTCCTTTCTGATATGTCGTTTTTAATTTCCAACTGGTTGATTTTCAACATTTCTATGTCTCTACTCATGGTGCTCATGTCCTTACACATGCTGTTGAGCTTCCTCAAGATCATGGTACTGGATTCTAGTTCTGTTAACTTGCTTAACTGCACCTCATGTATCTCATCTTTGGTAGAGGTCTCTTGTTCTTTCATTTGGCTTTTCTTTCTGTTTTTCACCATTTTGTCTATCACAGTGGGCTTTGGAGTCTGCCAAATTTTTCCTGTGGGTGTTGGTGTTCTGCTGTTTGTGGCTCCCTCTCCTGGATTTGGATGAGGCAGGGAGGACCCACTTTAACCACCACTGTCAAGTCTTAACTTTCCTCTAGCTTTTTTTTGCCTGGAGGCTATTAGTAGAGGTCACCTGAAGAAACTTGGTTTCTGAATTGCCTGAAAAACTCCCTCAGGTGCTCAGTGTAAGAGGATTTCCTGATGGTGGGGAAGCTGTTCATTGTTAATGGGCCTCAATTAGCATTTTAATGGCCACCAGGTGGGGTTGAATCTCTGAGGGAGGGGACGCCACCTCTCCCCAGAGCCCTGGGAAGGAGTAAGATGACCACAGTCCTGCGTGGCTGCACTCAGCACAAGCTCTGAACACCCTACAAATCCCGAGTGTCCCCACACAGATCTAGTCCAGTCTGCCTTCCCTCTGCCGGAGCCCAAGGTGAGTGGGTGCTGCCAGTTTAGCCTCTGTCCAGACTCTGTGTCATGGAGCCGCCTGGGACTTTTAACCCGAGGGCGCTGCTCCCAACTAAGGGCAGCCAAGTCTGCAGCATCAGCCGATGGTGTAGCACCCAGCCGATGCGGCAGCAGCTTCCAGGTGAGTCCCCTGGTCCCAGCCGAGTCCACTGGTCCCAGCCCTGGCTGCTGTGGACTATGGGCTCCCGGCCCCCTCTGCTAGGGAGGTGAGTTGTCATTGTAGGGAGGCTAGGGAGGCTGCTGAGTTCTCGAAACCTCGTTCTAAATTGGCCTGAATTTGTTCAGCCATTTTAAGGCCATGTCCGAGTCCAGTCCCCCCAATTCCTAGGGCTGCTACTGAGGTAAAAAAGATGAGGGCTACAAAAATGGGAGGACAATAGCCTGCTTCTGGTGGAGAGTTTAAAGGATTCCAGCTACCTCATCCTCAGTGTAATATACAAGCTGTGGGGCAAGAATTGCCGGGATACATGGGCCCGGAGAGGTGGTGTCGATGTGGTTGGTTAGAGTGTGGTTACACCAAAAGAAAGTTCCCCTGGGACTTGTGAAGTCAGAGGTAATTTGATGAGTTTGATGTTGGGTGGGAGATGTCTTTACAGTGTTATTTGGGGTGTATAAAGTCATGTCATCTAGGGAAAATGAGGAGGTGGGGTAGGTTACAGAAATGTTGACAGGGTATGAGAGTGGGATTGCAGCCATTGGTGGTCGGTCTAGGAAGGCACAGAGAAAGCATTGAGAGGGTTCGACTTCTTGGGTTAGGCTTAGAATTAGGAAAGAGAGAGATGTTTCTGAGATTAATTGAGATGGAGGTATGGTGTGTCGCTATGGAAGGCTGACTAGTGTTCCAAACTTGGGGGTTAACAATAAAGGGGGAAATGGAAAAGGAAGCAGAGGAATCGGGGGTGTGGCTGTTGTCCAGCAAGCAGAATATTCTGATATTTTGAGAAACGGTTGTAGGTTGTTTTGGAGGGAAGAGTTGGAGGGTAGTGTGAAATTTCCTTAAGATATCCAATCCTAGGAGGGGGTGGGGCATTGGGGCATGACTAGGAATTGATGTTCCTTCTAAGATACAAGTTATAGGAGGGCTAATAAGGAGGCAGAAGCGCTGTCCTGAGACCCCCTTCCCTACGAAGGTTTGAGAAGAGCTGAGAGGGCCATTAAATTCTGGGAGGGTAGAGAAGGTGGCCCCAGTGTCCATGAGGAAGGAGATTTCCTTACCTGCTATGTGAAGGTTTACCCTGGGCTCGCTGTTGGTGATGTGTAGTGGGGCTGGTGGCCCAGGGCCTCCTCATTCCTCAGCCGCCAGTCCCAGAAAGTCTGTTACTGTCCTAAGTGCAATGCCCTTTGGTGCTTGGGGCAATCAATTCTCCAGTGGCCCTTGTGGTTACAGTGTGGACAAGGCCCTCGTGGGGGGGGGGGGGGGGGCAAAGGTTTGGGCACTATCTCGCCCAGTGGCCCATTTGTTTGCATTTGAAGCAGGAGCCAGGAGGATATGACTAAGGAGGTTGTCCCCTAGAGCCTTGGCCCTTAGACCAGTGTTCCCTTGAAGGGCCTTTGCTAGCATAAGGTAGTTCTCCTGTTGTCTTTTCTGTTGCTCTTCCCTCTCCATTTTCTCCTGGTTGTTAAAGACCTTAAAGGCAATATGTAAGAGCTCTCTCTGAGGTGTCTCGGGCCCGTCCTCAAGTTTTTTGAGTTTGCATCTAATGTCAGGGGCAGATTGGGAGATGAAATGGGAATGGAGAAGAGTGGTCCCCGCTAGGGTGGTGAGGTCCATACGAGTGTATCTATGAAAGGCCTGGGAGAGTCATTCTAGGAATTCTCCTGGATTTTCATGGGGCCTTTGAATGATTTCTTTCATTTTGTCATAATTGACGGCCTTATTGACTAGTTTTTCTAAGGCCTGAAGAAAGTAGTCTATAAGACGGTCGCATTGCCTACGATTAGCATGGCCAATTTGATAGTTCCAATTTAGGTCATTGGGGAAAACTGCTTCTCTCCCTAGAGGAAGATTATTATCCTGAGCATGTGCCTCATCTGCTACTTGCTGGGCGGTCGCCCACATCCAATCCTTATCATGTGCAGAGAGGGAGGAAGTAAGGATGATAGAAACATTGTGCCAGGTAAGATCATAGTATTGAGTGAGGTATTGGAACTCCTTGATGTAGGTGTCAGGATCAGAGGAGAAGGAGCCAAGGTGGCATTCAATTTGGGCTAAGTCAGAGTGGGAGAAGGGGATGACTACACGCACTATTCCCTCGGTGCCAGCTACTTCCCAGAGTGGATATAAACCAGTCTGGGGAGGTTTACGTGGGTAGAGAAAGGGGGGAGATGTAAGGGAAGGCACGTCTGGTGGAGAAGAGGCATTCAGATAAGGCAGAGATGGAGCGGTTGGTGTGGCGGGAGAAGAGGGTGTATCTGGGGCAGGAGGAAAAGAAGGAGCAGGAGGAATGGTCTTGAGGGTCAAAAGAATCTGTAGAAAAGAGGGGGATTGGGGATCAGGCTAGAAGGACTTGGTGGGTGGAGCAGGTAGAACGAAGGGAAGGGTGAGAGCAGAGAGAAAAGACAACCTGCACATAAGGAATTTCTGAGGCCTTGCCTGTCCGGTGGCAGAAATTATCTAAGTCTCTTGAATATTGAAGTCAAAAGTGCCATTTTATGGCCATTGAGAGTTATAGTCGAGTTTATATTGGGGCCAGGCTGTATTGCAGAGGAATATGAGTTTGTGGGGCCTCAAATCAGAGAGGCCAAGGTTTTTTAGATTTTTTAGTAGGCAGCCAAGGGGGCTTGAGAGAGGTGGTTTCTGTTGAAATGACTCCATTTTATAGAGAGACAATGACAGGAGAGAGTGTCCTTGTCTCCAATCAAGGCCTCAGGAGGACAAGCCTGTAGGAAGGACAAATCAAGGAGTCGTCACCCTGACTTGAATGCCCAAGAGTAGCTAGGGGTCCGATTAGGTACCTAAATTTCGAGATGAGAGCAAGACAGGTGGGCCACTCAGTAGACAGGGGTGAGTCAAAATCAAAACCGTGCATAGGTGGATAAATATGAAAAAATTTTGAGATGAGAGCAAGATGGGTGGGCCACCTGGTAGCAGATGTAGGTGGAAGAATAAGGGAGAATATGGAAGGAGAGAAAGAGTGTGAGAAAGGGAAAGTGAGGGTGAATAGGGAAGGACAAAAAGAGCGTGAGAAAGAGTGAGGGTGCCTAAAATTTGGAAGGCCAACCAAAGAGGGGAGGGAGAAATTCCTTACCTTCTGGTTTGGCAGGTAGGAGGGGGTCTGGGTTGGACCCAGCAAATCAATCCAAACCACAGTCCACCCAGAATCTGGAAGTAGGCCAGGTGAGCTTCTGCTGTCCACTGCTTCCCAGGTACTAAGGGCAGTCTGTGCTGGGGATCATCCAGGCTAACAAGCACCTGTTCCCGGGTTTTGGCACCATTATGTAAGAATGAGGCTGAACGAGGCAGTGCAGGGTCTCCAGAAGTGCAGGTTTATTAGGATTTAGCCTGCCAGACTACCTCTAAGGAGAGAGTAGCAAACGGCCTGTACAGACTAGGGATTTTTAAACTCAGGGCTGGGGGGTGGTCGTTCAGCCAAGGAGACGGGGTCATCTTTGATTGTTTGGTGGCTGGGGTCTCCTGAGTTCTTGATTGTTTGGGGGCTGGGGTCTCCTGAAACTTGTTTTTCTTGTCGAGCAACCGTTTGCAGTTTTGGGTGGGTTAGGGTGGTTTCATCATTCCGTTCCGCCTGACTGGAGTGATAGGTTTTGCTTTCTTGGAATGAGAGGTTTAGGGCAGTAACATGGAAGTTAAGAGCTAACTTGTACAATATCATGTCATCTGTGAATAAAGACAGTTTCACTCCTTCCTTTCAAACTTGGAGGCCTTTTATTTTTTCTTCTTTTCTAATCACTGTGGATAAGCCTCACGGTAACATGTAGAATAAAAGTAGCAAAACCAGAAATCCTTGTCTTGTTCCTGTTCTTAAAATAAATGCTTTAAGAATTTCAAAATATCAGTGGAGTGAATGTAAGCTACACAGACCATCTCCCGGGACCAAACTGGAATTACAACTAAAATAAAAACAAATCGACGAGAAAAAGCAACAGAAAGGCAGATTGTGAGGATCATATAACCAGGGACACTGACTCGATCCTGGTAGGATTGCATAGACATGAGAGGGGGGCAGGGAGCCCACAGACAGCAGCAGGCATAGGTGTGAGCAGTGTCCTTGGGTTAAACTCCCAAACATCTCAACAGCCCAGAGCCGGAACAGATGCTAAAATAGCCACAGCCACTCAACGTGGGCTCTGGCAGAGGGAGGGCGGACTGGACTGAAACTGTGTGAAGACACTCGGGATTTGGAGGGGGCTCAGAGCTTTTGCTGAGTTGCAGCCACGCAGGACAGTGACCATCTTTCTCCTTCCGAGGACTCTGGGGAGAGGCAGTGGTGCTTCCCTTGGAGATTCAACCCCACCCAGGTGGGCCATTGAAATGCAAATTGAGGCTCACTAACAACCAGCATCTGCCCCACTCTCAGAAAATCCCCTTATGCTGAGCAACTGAGGAAGTTTTTTGTTTGTTTGTTTTTTGTTTTTTGTTTTTTTGTACAGATAGAGTGGGAGGGAGAGAGAGGAAGGGAGAGAGAGAAACATCGACATGAAGGGACACATCGAGTGGCTGCCACCCACACGACCAACCAGGGCCGGGGACAAACTGCAACCAAAGTACGTGCCCTTAGCGGGAACCGAACCCGGGTCTCTCCGGACCGCAGGCCGACGCTCTAACCGCTGAGCCAAACTGGCCAGGGCTGAGGAAGTTTTTTATTCAACTGAGAAACTAAGGCTCTTCAAGTAACCGCTACTGATAGCCTCCAGGCAAAAAGCTAAAGGATAACTGTACCATTCCTGGGCTAGCAACAATAACCAGGAAAGTACAACTTGACAGTGGTGTTTAATGTGGGTCCTGCCTCGCTCATTCAAACCCAGGAGAAGGAGCCACAAACAGCAGAACACCAACGCCCACAGGTAAAATGTGGCAGGCTTCAAAGCCCACTGTGATAGCCAAAATGGTGAAACACAGAAACAAAAGCCAAATGAAAGAACAAGAGACCTCTACAGAAGATGAGATAAATGTGGAGAAGCTAAGCAAGTTAACAGAGCTAGAATTCAGAGCCCTAATCTTGAGGAAGCTCAACAGCACGAGTAAGGACATCGAGATGTTGAAAATTAACCAATTGGAAATTAAAACTCACCAAGAATAAATCAAAAATGACATATCAGAAATAAAGAACACAATGGAAGGTATAAACCACAGAGTAGAGGAAGCTGAGGACCGGATCAGTGCATAAAAAGAGAAGGTAGAAAAAATTAACCAATCACAAAACCAAAAGTAAAAAAAATTTAAAAACAGGAAGACAGCATAAGATAACTGTGGGAGAACTGGAAACGTAATAATATTCACATCATAGGAGTCCCAGAAGGAGAAAAAAATGAGCAAGTGTTAGAGAATATATTTAAATAAATAGTGACAAAAAACTTCCCTCATTTGGTGAAGGAAGAAGGCATGCAAGTTCAAGAAGCACACAGAGCCACAGTAAGAAGAACCTGAACAGGCTCACACCAATACATATAGTAATCAAAATACCAAAAATTAAAGACAAAGACAGAATCCTAAAAGCAGCAAGAGATAAGCAACGGATTACCTGTAAAGGAACCCCCATAAGGCTATTAACTGACTTCTTAACAAAACACTACAGGCCAGAAGGGAATGGCAAGAAGTAATCAAGGTCATGAAAAACAAGGATCTGAATCCAAGACTACTCTATCCAGTAAGGTTGTCATTCAAAATAGAAGGTCAAATAAAGAGCTTCCCAAACAAAATAAGGCTAAGGGAATACACTAGCACCAAACCAGCAGGGCAAGAAATGTTAAAAGAACTGCTGTAATTAGTAGAAGAAATAGAAAGAAAAATATAACCAAACTAAACAAAAATGGCAATTAATAAGTACATATCAATAATCACCTTAAATGTAACTGGGCTAAATGCTGTGATAAAAAGACACAGAGTAGCTGATTGGACAAGAAAGCATGACTCACCTATATATTGTTTACAAGAGACCCACCTCACAACAAAAGACTCACATAGGTTGAAAGTGAAGGGATGGAAAAAATCTTCCAAGCAAACAAAATGGAAAAAAAAAAGCTGGGGTAGCAATACTCATATTTGATAAAATAGATTTCAAAATGAAGGCCATAAATAGAGACAAAGAAGGCCACTACATAATATTGAAAGGATTTATCCAACAGGAAGATAAAACCTTGATAAACATATATGCAACCAATATAGGAGCACAAAAATATATTAAAAATCTTCTAGAGGACTTCAAAGGAGAAATAGACAGCTATACAATCATAGCAGTGGACTTCAACACCACACTGACACCACCGGATAAATACTCTAGACAAAAAAATTAGCAAGAAAACAGACTCTAAATGAAGTAATAGACCAAATGGATTTAATAGATATCTACAAAGAATAACACCCCAACACTAGAGAATTCACATTCTTCTCAAGTGCACATGGGATATTCTCAAAGATAGACCACATGATAGGACACAAACTAAATCTCTACAATTTCAAGAAAATTGAAATTATATCAAGCATCTTCTCAGATCACAATGGCATGAAACTAGAAATCAATGGCAACAAGAACATACAAAGACATTTCAAAACATGGAGGCTAGAAAAAGAAAAAATGGCGGCGAAGTGAATGGAGGGACCCAGACCGTCCCCCAAGACCAAACTGGATTTACAACGAAAACAAAGGCAAACCGTCAGGAAAGGGCAGCTGAAGGACACCTTGGAGGACCACTTAACCAGAAACACCCACTCAGTCCTGGTAGGCTTGCGAGGACGGGAGAGGGGACCAAGAGCCCAGGGTCCGCAGAGGCCTGGGCAGGGGCCAGGGAACTAGAGGGGAAGTTAACTCTACAGTCTTTCTTTCCACCGTGCACGGCCTGGAAACCCTGTTGCAGGCTAGGCTAGGCTCTCCGCTGAAGCCGCACAGACTCGCAGCCGGCTAGGCTAGGCTCTCCGCTGAAGCCGCACAGACTCGCAGCCGGCTAGGCTAGGCTCTCTGCTGAAGCCGCACAGACTCGCAGACCCCAGGCAAATCGGTGGGACCGGGGAACGCGGTGGAGAGTTAAGGCTACCGCCTCCCTCCCTGCCGTGCACGGCCTTGGAAACTCTGCAGCCGGCTAGGCTAGGCTAGGCTCTCCGCTGGAGCCGCACAGACTCGCAGACCCCAGGCAAATCGGTGGGACCGGGGAACGCGGTGGAGAGTTAAGGCTACCGCCTCCCTCCCTGCCGTGCACGGCCTTGGAAACTCTGCAGCCGGCTAGGCTAGGCTAGGCTCTCCGCTGGAGCCGCACAGACTCGCAGCCGGCTAGGCTAGGCTCTCTGCTGAAGCCGCACAGACTCGCAGACCCCAGGCAACTCGGTGGGACCGGGGAACGCGGTGGAGAGTTAACTCTACCGCCTCTCTCCCTGCCGTGCAAGGCCTTGGAAACTCTGCAGCCGGCTAGGCTAGGCTAGGCTCTCCGCTGGAGCCGCACAGACTCGCAGCCGGCTAGGCTAGGCTCTCTGCTGAAGCCGCACAGACTCGCAGACCCCAGGCAACTCGGTGGGACCGGGGAACGCGGTGGAGAGTTAACTCTACCGCCTCTCTCCCTGCCGTGCACGGCCTTGGAAACTCTGCAGCCGGATAGGCTAGGCTAGGCTCTCCGCTGGAGCCGCACAGACTCGCAGCCGGCTAGGCTAGGCTCTCTGCTGAAGCCGCACAGACTCGCAGACCCCAGGCAACTCGGTGGGACCGGGGAACGCGGTGGAGAGTTAACTCTACCGCCTCTCTCCCTGCCGTGCACGGCCTTGGAAACTCTGCAGCCGGCTAGGCTAGGCTCTCCGCTGGAGCCGCACAGACTCCTGGCCCCCAAGGAACTGGGCGGGACCAGGGAACTCGGAGGGACCGGGGAACTAGGCGGAAAATTAATTCTACTGCCTCCCCTCCTGCCGTGCAAGGCCCTGTAGCCGCTGAAGCCGCACAGACTCCTGGCCCCCAGGCAACTCGGTGGGACCGGGGAACGCGGTGGAAAATTAAGTCTACCGCCTCCCCTACCCCCGCCGTGCACGGCCTGGAAACCCTGTAGCCGGCTAGGCTAGGCTCTCCGCTGAAGCCACACAGACTCCTGGCCCCCAGGCAACTCGGTGGGACCTGCGAACGTGGCGGAAAATTAATTCTACCGCCTTCCTCCCCGCCGTGCACGGCCCTGGAAACTCTGCAGCCGCTGAAGCCCCACGGACTCACGGCCCCCAGGGAACTGGGCGGGACCAGGGAACTTGGCTGGAAATTATTCCCACCACCTCCCTTGCCACCCTGCATGGGCCCTCCTAACGCTATAGCCTGCTAAACTCTCCGCTGGAGCCACACAGACTCCCGGAGAACAGGGGACTTGGCGGGATTAAAGTGGGTCCTCCCTGGTGCATCCAAACCCAGGAGAGGGAGCCACAAACAGCAACACACCAACACCCACTGGGAAAACTTGGCAGACTCCAAAGCCCACTGTGATAACCAAAATGGTGAGAAACAGAAACAAAAGCCAAATGAAAGATCAAGAGACCTCTACAGAAGATGAAATAAATGAGGTGCAGTTAAGCAAGTTAACAGAACTAGAATTTAGAGCCATGATGTTGCGGAAGCTCAACAGCATGTGTAAGGACATGAGCAACATGAGTAAAGACATAGAAATGTTGAAAATAAACCATCTGGAAATGAAAAACCAACAGGAAGAAATGAAGAATGACATATCAGAAATGAAAAACACACTGGAAGGTCTAAAAAGCAGAGTAGGGGAAGCTGAGGACCGGATCAGTGAATTAGAAGACAGGCTAGAAGAAATGAACCAATCAGAAAACCAAAAAGAAAAAAAGATTAAGAAACAAGAAGAGAGCTTAAGAGAATTGTGGGACAACTGGAAACGTAATAATATTCGTATCATAGGAGTCCCTGAAGAAGAAGAAAGTAAGCGAGGGCTAGAGAATATATTCAAAGAAATAGTGACAGAAAACTTCCCTAATTTGGTGAAGGAAGAAGGCATTCAAGTTCAAGAAGCTCAGAGAGCCCCAAGTAAGAAGAACCCAAACAGGCCCACACCAAGACACATAGTAATCAAACTGCCAAAAATTCAAGACAAAGAGAGAATCCTAAAAGCAGCAAGAGATAAGCAACAGGTTACCTACAAAGGAACCCCCATAAGGCTCTCAGCTGACTTCTCACAAGAAACATTACAGGCTCGAAGGGAATGGCATGAAGTAATCAAGGTCATGAAAAACAAGGATCTGAATCCAAGACTACTCTACCCAGCAAGGCTATCGTTCAAAATAGAAGGTCAAATAAAGAGCTTCCCAGACAAAATAAGGCTAAGGGAGTACATTAGCACCAAACCAGCACTGCAAGAAATGTTAAAAGGACTGCTGTAATTACCAGGAGAAATGGGAAGAAAAATAGAACCACACTAAACAAAAATGGCAATAAATAAGTACATATCAATAACCACCTTAAATGTAAATGGACTGAATGCTCCCATAAAAAGACACAGAGTAGCTGATTGGATAAGAAAGCAAGACTCATCTATATGCTGTTTACAAGAAACCCACCTCACAACAAAAGACTCACACAGATTGAAAGTGAAGGGATGGAAAAAAATCTTTCAAGCAAATGGAAAAGAAAAAAAAGCTGGGGTAGCAATACTGATATCTGATAAAATAGACTTCAGATTGAAGGCCATAACTAGAGACAAAGAAGCCCACTACATAATATTGAAAGGATCTATCCAACAGGAAGATATAACCTTGATAAACATATATGCACCCAATATAGGAGCACCAAAATATATTAAAAATCTTCTGGAGGACTTCCAAGGAGAAATCGATAGCAATACAATCATAACAGGGGACTTCAACACCCCGCTCACATCACTGGATAGATCCTCTAGACAAAAAATTAGCAAGGAAACAGAGACTCTAAATGAAGCACTAGACCAAATGGATTTAATAGATATCTACAGAGAACTACACCCCAAAACTACAGAATTCACATTCTTCTCAAGTGCACATGGAACATTCTCAAAGATAGACCACATGTTAGGGCACAAACTAAGTCTCTAAAAGTTCAAGAAGATTGAAATTATAACAAGCATCTTCTCAGACCACAATGGTATGAAACTAGAAATCAATTGCAAGAAGATCATACAAAGACATTTTAACACATGGAAGCTAAATAGAATGTTATTAAACAATGAATGGGTCACCGAGGAAATCAAGGAAGAAATCAAAAACTTCCTGGAAACCAATGAAAATGAGGACACAACAATACAAAATCTATGGGATGCAGCAAAAGCAGTTCTGAGAGGGAAGTTTATAGCACTACAGGCCTACCTTAAAAAAGAAGAAAAATCTCTAATAGACTACCTAACCTCACAACTTAAAGAACTAGAGAGTAAACAAAAAGAAAACCCCAGAGCAAGCAGAAGAAAAGAAATAGTAAGGATCAGAGCAGAAATAAACGACATAGAGACCAAAAAAACAATCCAGAGGATCAATAAAACAAAGAGCTGGTTTTTTGAAAAGATAAACAAGATTGATGGACCCTTAGCTAGACTCACCAAGAAACAAAGAGAGAGAACCCAAATACATAAAATCAGAAATGAAACAGGAGAGATAACAACTGACCCTACAGAAATACAAAAGATCGTTAACAACTACTATGAAAAATTATACGGCAACAAATTCGAAAATCTAAGCGAAATGGACAAATTCTTAGAAAGACATAGCCTCCCAAAATTGGATCAGATAGAGATTGAAAACTTGAACAGACCAATAACAACAGAGGAAATTGAAGATGTAATCAAGACTCTTCCAGCAAACAAAAGCCCAGGCCCAGATGGCTTCACAGGGGAGTTTTACCGAACATTCAAAGAAGAACTAATACCCATTCTCCTCAAACTATTTCAAAAAATTCAAGAAGAAGGAAGACTGCCAAACTCGTTTTATGAAGCCAGCATAACTCTAATTCCAAAACCAGAAAAAGACACAACAAAGAAAGAAAACTACAGGCCAATATCCCTGATGAACATAGATGCCAAAATCCTGAACAAAATACTAGCAAATCGAATCCAGCAATACACCAGAAAAATTATCCACCATGACCAGGTGGGATTCATCCCAGGGATGCAAGGCTGGTACAATATTCGCAAATCCATAAATGTGATACACCACATAAATAAATTGAAGAATAAAAACCACATGATCATATCAATAGATGCTGAAAAAGCCTTTGACAAAATCCAGCATCCATTTCTGATAAAAACGCTCACCAGTGTGGGAATTGAGGGATCATACCTAGACATAATAAAGGCCATATATGAAAGACCTACAGCCAACATCATACTCAATGGGCAAAAACTAAAAGCATTTCCCTTAAGAACAGGAACAAGGCAAGGATGCCCACTTTCGCCACTCCTATTTAACATAGTACTGGAAGTCTTAGCCACAGCAATCAGACAGGAAGAAAAAATAAAAGGGATCCAAATTGGAAAGGAGGAAGTGAAAGTGTCATTATTTGCAGATGACATGATACTGTACATAGAAAATCCCAAAGACTCCACCAAAAGCTTACTAGACTTAATAAATGAATTTGGCAAAGTAGCAGGATACAAAATTAACGTCAAGAAATCGATGGCATTCTTATACACCAATGATGAACTCACAGAAAGAGAAACTAGGCAAACAATCCCATTTACCATTGCGGCAAAAAAATTAAGATACCTAGGAATAAACTTAACCAAAGAGATAAAGGACCTATTCGCAGAAAACTACAGATCTTTGAAAAATGAAATAGAACAAGATGTTAAAAAGTGGAAGAACATACCCTGTTCATGGATTGGGAGAATTAACATCATTAAAATGTCCATATTACCTAAAGCAATCTATAGATTCAACGCAATCCCCATCAAAATACCAACGGCATACTTCAAAGAATTAGAACAATTACTTCAAAAGTTCATATGGAACCAAAAAAGGCCTCGAATAGCCACAGCAATCTTGAAAAGGAAGAACAAAGTTGGAGGGATCACAATACCAGATTTCAGGTTATACTACAAAGCCACCATAATCAAAACAGCCTGGTACTGGCACAAGAACAGGTATATAGACCAGTGGAACAGAATAGAGAACCCAGAAATGGACCCTAGGCAATATGCTCAATTAATATTTGACAAAGGTGGCAAGAGCATACAGTGGAGTAAGGACAGCCTCTTTAATAAATGGTGCTGGGAAAATTGGACAGCTACTTGCAGAAAAATGAAACTAGACCATCAACTTACACCCTACACCAAAATAAACTCAAAATGGATAAAAGACTTAAATGTAACCCATGAATCCATAAAAATACTAGAGGAGATTGTGGGCAACAAAATCTCAGACATCATACGCAGCAGAATTTTTACTGACACATCACCTAAGGCAATAGAAACAAAGGAGAAAATGAACGCATGGGACTACATCAAACTCAAAAGCTTCTGCACAGCGAAAGATACAATCATCAAAACGGAAAGGCTACCCACTGTATGGGAGAGCATAATTGCCAATGATATATCAGATAAGGGGTTAATTTCCAATACATATAGAGTGCTCACACAACTCCACAAAAGGAAGACAAAGAATCCAATTAAAAAATGGGCAGAGGAACTAAATAGACACCTCTCCAAACAGGACATACAAATGGCTAAGAGACATATGAAGAAATGTTCATCATCACTAATCATCAGAGAGATGCAAATCAAAACAACAATGAGGTATCACCTCACACCGGTCAGAATGGCCGCCATCAACAAATCATCAAACAACAAGTGTTGGCGAGGGTGTGGAGAAAAGGGGACTTTAGTACACTGTTGGTGGGAATGCAGACTGGTGCAGCCACTATGGAAAACAATATGGTGTCAGCTCAAAAAATTAAAAATTGAACTCCCATTTGACCCAGTGATCCCACTTCTAGGAATATACCCTAAGAAGCCTGAAACACTAATCAGAAAGAATATATGTACCCCCATCTTTGTAGCAGCACTATTTACAATCGCTAAGATCTGGAAACAGCCCAAGTGCCCATCAGTAGACGAATGGATTAAAAAGCTGTGGTACATATACACAATGGAGTACTACGCAGCGGTAAGAAAGAAAGATCTCTTGTCCTTTGAGACTACATGGAGGGACCTGGAAAGTATCATCCTGAGTGAAACAAGCCAAGCAGAGAAAGACAAATTTCATATGATCTCACTGATTTCTGGAATATAATGAACATAACAGTTTGAGGACAATCCCCTAAGGAGTGGGGAGCTGAGAGAGGGATGAACAACAGAATTTATATGCATATAGGCATGAACAGTGGACATGGACAACAATCGGGGGAAGGGGCGGGGAGGGAAGGGGGAGGGGGGAACCACTGGGGGAAAAAAGGAGAATCATTTGTAACAAAAATTAATCAATAAAAAAAAAAAAAAAAAAAAAAACATGGAGGCTAAATAGCATGTTATTAAACAACGAATGGGTTAACATGGAGATGAAGGAAGAAATTAAAAACTTTCTGGAAACCAATGAAAATGAACACACGACAACACAAAATCTATGGGATGCAGCAAAAGTAGTTCTGAGAGGGAAGTTCATAGCACTACAGACCTACCTCAAGAAGCAAGAAAAATTTCTAATTGACTGTCTAACCTCACAACTTAAACAATTAAAAAGCAAACAAAGAGAAAACCCCAGAGCAAGTAGAAGGAAGAAAATAGTAAAGATCAAAGCAGAAATAAATGACATAGAGACCAAAGAAACAATTCAAAGGATCAATGAAATAAACAGCTGGTTTTTCAAAAAGATAAACAAGATTGATAAACCCTTTGCTAGACTCGCCAAAAAACAGAGAGAGAGAACCCAAATTCACAAAATCAGAAATGAAAGAGGAGAAATAACAACAGACACTACAGAAATACAAAAGATTGTTAACAACTACTATGAACAATCATATGACAACAAATTGGACAATCTAAGCGAAATGGACAAATTTCTAGAAACACATAGTCTCCCAAAACTGGACCAGGAAGAAATAGAAAACTTGAACAGACCAATAACAACTAAGGAAATTGAAGAGGTAATCAAGATTCCTGCAGCAAACAAAAGCCCAGGCCCAAATGGCTTCATGGGGGGGGTTACAGAACATTCGAAAAAGAACTAACACCCATTTTCCTCAAACTATTTAAGAAAATTCAAGAAGAAGGAAGACTTCCAAACTTGTTTGGAATTCTAATTCCAAAACCAGAAAAAGACACTACAAAGAAAGAAAACTACAGACCAATATTCCTGATGAACATAGATGCCAAAATCCTGAACGAAATACTAGCAAATCTGATCCAGCAATGCATCAAAAAAATTATTCACCATGACCAAGTGGGATTCATCCCAGTGATGCAAGACTGGTACAATATTCACAAATCAATAAATGTGATACACCACATAAACAAAATGAAAGATAAAAATCATATGAACATATCAATAGATGCTGAAAAAGCATTTGACAAAATCCAGTACCCATTTCTGATAAAAATGCTCAGCAATCTGGAAATGGAGGGATCATATCTCGACATAATAAAGGCCATATATAAAAGGCCTACAGCCAACATCATACTCAATGGGCAAAAGTTAAAAGCATTTCCCTTAATAATAGAAACAAGACAAGGATGCCCACTTTCACCACTCTTATTTATCATGGTACTGGAAGTCTTAGCCACAGTAGTCAGACAGAAAGAAAAATTAAAAGGAATCCAAATTGGAAAGGAGGAAGTGAAACTGTCATTATTCGCAGATGACATGATATTATACACAGAAAACCCCAAAGATTCCATCAAAAATCTACTAGACTTCATAAATGAATTTGGCAAAGTAGCAGGATACAAAATTAACATCAAGAAATCAACGGCATTCTTATACACCAATGATGAACTCGCAGAAAAAGAAACTAAAAAAACAATCTCATTTACCATAGCAGCAAAAAAATTAAGATACCTAGGAATAAACTTAACCAAAGAAATAAAGGACCTATTCGCAGAAAACTACAGGTCATTGAAAAAAGAAATAGAGGAAGATATAAAAAAGTGGAAGCACATATCTTGTTCATGGATTGGAAGAATTAACATCATTAAAATGTCCATCTTACCCAAAACATTCTATAGATTCAATGCAATCCCCATCAAAATACCAAAGGCATACTTCACAGAATTAGAACAAGTACTTCAAAAGTTCATATGGAACCAAAAAAGACCTCAAATAGCCACAACAATCTTGAAAAAGAAGAACAAAGTTGATGGATCACATTACCAGATTTCAGGTTCTACTACAAAGCCACTGTAATCAAAACAGCCAGGTATTGGAACAAGAACAGGCAGATAGACCAATGGAGCAGAATAGAGAACCAAGAAATGGACCCAAGGAAATATGCTTAATTAATATTTGACAAAGGTGGTAAGAGCATACAGTGGAGTAAAGACAGCCTCTTTAATAAATGGTTTGGGGAAAATTGGACAGCTACATGCAAAAAAAATGAAAATAGGCCATCAACTTACACCATACACAAGAATAAACTCAAAATGGATAAAAGACTTAAATGTGACTCATGAATTCATAAAAATCCTAGAAGAAAATGTAGGCAACAAAATTTCAGACATCATACACAGCAGAATTTTCACTGATACCTCACCTAAAAACAGAAACAAAGGAGAAAATGAATACATGGGACTACATTAAAATTCAAAAGCTTCTGCACAGCAAAAGATACAATCGCCAAAATGGAAAGGAAACCCATAGTATGGGAGAGCATAATTGCCAATGATATATCTGATGAAGGGTTAATTTTCAATATATAGAAAGTGCTCATACAGCTCAACAAAAGGAAGACAAAGAACCCAATTAAAAAATGGGCAGAGGAACTAAATAGACACCTTTCCAAACAGGACATACAAATGACTAAGAGACATATGAAGAAATGTTCAACATCACTAATCTTCAGAGAGATGCAAATTAAAACAACAATGAGGTATCACCTCACACCTGTCAGAATGGCCGGCATCAACAAAGCATCAAACAACCAGTGTTGACGAGGGTATGAAGGAAAGGGGTCTCTAGTACACTGTTAGTGGGAATGCAGAGTGGTGCAGCCACTATGGAAAACACTATGGTGTTACCTCAAAAAATTAAAAACTGAATTGCCATTTGACCCAGTGATCCCACTTCTAGGAATGTACCCTAAGAAGCCTGAAACACCAATCAGAAAGAATATATGTACCCCCACGTTCATAGAATCACTGTTTACAAAAGCTAAGATCTGGAAATATCTGACGTTTCTGTCAGTAGATGAATGGATAAAAAAGCTGTGGTACATTTGCACAATGGAATACTATTAAGCTGTAAGAAAGAAAGTTCTCTTGCCCTGTGAGGTTGCATGGAGGTACCTGGAGAGTATTATGCTGAGTGAAATAAGCTATTCCGATAAAGACAAGTATCATATGATCTCAATTATTTGTGGAATATAATGAACAATACAAGCTGATGAACAAAATAGAACCAGAGACATGAAAGTAGGGTACAGTCTGACAAACCTCAGAGGGAAGTGTAAGAAGAGGGGCAGGAAGAAATAAAGCAAAGAACTTATATGCATGTATGTATAACCAATGTACACAGAGAGTGCGGTGAAGGCTGGCGAGGGGAGGGTTGGGAACAGGAGGAAGGTGTCAATTGGGGAAGAAAGGAGGGACAGCTGTAATGCTTTCATCAATAAAGATAAATTTTAAAAATGTCTATTGGAATTTAGTTACAGGGAAGTAATTGGCAATCTTATCAAGAGCATTTTGAAGAAATGGAGATGGTGAAAGTCAGCCTAAGTGCATTGACAAATGAGTGCAATCTGAAGAAGTGGAGGTCATTTTGCATATCTACCATGTAGCTGACACTTAGTAGACTCTCAATACATGCCACTTTCCTTTCTCCCTTCTTGTTGTTAATGATATTGCACAACTGAATTGTTATTGCTAATTAAATAAATGCTAGGTAAAGAAAAAAATATTAAATTAAATTAATATCATAAGTAATTAAATATTTACTATTCCTTTCATATCAGATGTCTTAAGGTAAAACATTAAATTCAAAAATTAGTGAGGAAAACAGCTGGTCCTGAATATTCAAGCTCTCAGAGGAACACATTAATGGATCATTTTTAAATCTGAACATCTTCACACTTAATCTGTTCAAAGAATAGGAACAGTCATTTTTTAATTATCACTTTATAAAATGAATATAAATTTCCAATTAGTCTGTTCCTAAAATGGAAATGGCCTTTTAACATAATAATAAATGTTTGTTATAAGAAATTCAGGCATTAACCTAGTATATAAAGAAGAAAGATGATACAGAGTTTCAGTTTTGCAAGATGAAAAATAATCCCAGGATGGATGGTGGTGTTAGTTGTGTAGCAATGTGAATGTGCATAACGCCAATCTACTGTACAGTTAAAGAGGGAGGGTGGGGGTAGGTGGTAAGTGTAAGGGGGGGATAAATGGTGATGAAAGGAGACTTGACTTGGGGTGATGAAAACACAATAAAATATACAGATGATGTATTATAAAAATATACACCTAAAATCTATATAATTTTACTAACCAATATCAAGCTAAAATTCAAATGAAAATATTTTTAACTTGACACTTAAAAATGGATAAAATGGTAAATTTTATACTACATATAGTGTAGACACAATTTGAAAATGAATAATTTTTAAAACAATAAAAGAAAGGAGAGAATACTCTCTAATCCTACTGCTTAAGTTAGCATACATGATTTGTTCTTCATTCATTGAACAAATATTCATTGAATGCCTGCTACATGCTAAGAACATATCATGGTGCTGATAATACATTAGTGAGCAAAACAGTGTCCTTCTCCTTCACAACCGTACTTGTAGTTGGGAGAGAGAAAATAAATTCACAGCAAAGGGTGTATGGGGTGGGAAAAATTAAGTTTACAGTTATAAGTATGCAAGAGTTTATCCTTATATTACTATTTATTAATTATTCTAGTATTTATTTGTATTATTTCTATTTTTAAAAGTATCTTTGTTGTTGAAAGTATGTCAGATGTCCCTCCTTTTTCCCCCCATTGACACCTTCCTCCCTGCCTCCACCAGGCTTCACCACACTTTTGTCTGAATCCATTGGTTATGCATATATGCATATCAGTTCTTTGGTTTATCTCCCCCCCTGCCATCACCCTTCCTTCTGAGATTTGTAATTATATTCTGTGCTTCCATGTCTCTGGATCTATTTTGTTCATCAGCATCTTTGTTCATTAGATTTCACAAATAAGTGAGGTCATGAGATACTTGTCTTTCTTTGACTGGCTTATTTCACTTAGAATAATATTCTTGAGGTCCCTCTATGTTGTCTCAAAGGGTAAGAGATTCTTTCTTTCTTTCTTTCTTTCTTTCTTTCTTTCTTTCTTTCTTTCTTTCTTTCTTTCACTCTTTCTCTCTCTCTCTCTCTCTCTCTCTTTCTTTTTCTTGCAATTTTTATTAATTTATTTTTGTTACAAATGTATCTCCTTTTTTTTTTTTTTTTTTTTATCCTCACCCGAGGACATTTCTCCATTTTTTGTTCAGACAGAGTGGGAGGGAGAGAGAGGAAGAGAGAGAGGGAGAAACATCGATGTGAAGGGACACATCGAGTGGCTGCCACCCGCACGACCAACCAGGGCCGGGGACAAACTGCAACCGAGGTATGTGCCCTTAGCGGGAACCGAACCCGGGCCTCTCTGTACCGCAGGTCAACGCTCCAACCGCTGAGCCAAACCGGCCAGGGCACAAATGTATCTCCTTTCCTCCCCAGACACCCTCCTCTCAATCCCGCTCCCCCCCCCCACGTGCATTGTTGTCTATGTTCATTGGTTATGCACATGTGCATATAAGAGATCTTTCTTTATTACAGTTGCATAGTATCCTACAGTGTAAATGTGCCAAGATTTTATATCCATTCATCTACTGCTGACACTTGTCTTGTTTCCAGATCTTAGCTATTGTAAATAGCGCTACTATGAACATAGGGGTGCATAAATTCTTTCTGATTGGTGTTTCAGGATTATTAGGATATATTGCTACAAGTGGGATCACTGGGTCAAATGGCAGTTTCATTTTTAATTTGTTGAGGAAACACCATATTGTTTTCCATAGTGGCTGCACCAGTCTGCACTCCCACCACCAGGGCACTAGGGTTCCTTTTCTCCACATCCTTGCCAACACTTTGTGTTTTCATTATTTGTTGATGATAGTCATTCTGGCAGGTGTAAGGTGATACCTCATATTCGATTTAATTTGCAACTCTTTGATGATTAGTCATGTTGAGCATTTTTTCATATGTTTCTTGGCAGTTGTGTGTCCTCTTTAGAGAAATGTCTATTCAGGTCCTCTGCCCATTTTACAATTGGATGGATATCTTTCTTTTGTTGAGTTGTAAGAGTATTTTATGTATTTTGAAAATTAAACCCTAAGCCAATTGGCAAAAAGTTTCCCCCACACAGTGGGTTCCCTTTTCATCTTGATGCTGGTTTCTTTTGCTGTGCAGAAAATTTTTAGTTTGATGTAGTCCCGTTCTTTTCATTGACTTCAGAGAGAGGAAAGGAGAGTGAGAAAGAGATAAAAACAACAGAGGAAGACAGTGATTGGCTGCCTACTACCCCCCCCCACACACACACACACTGGAAATCAAGCCCAGAACTCCAGCTTATGCCTGACCAGGAGTCGAACTGGGAACCTCCTGGTGCATAGGATGATGCTCAACCCCAACCCTTGAGCCACACAGAGCAGGCTGGAGTCTCACTTATTAATTTTTTCCTTTGTTACTCTAGCCTTAGGTAATGTATCATTAAAAATTCTGCTACGTAAAATGTCTGAGATTCTACTGCCTATATTTTCTTCTAGGATTTTTATGGTTTCATGAGTTACCTTAAGTCTTTTATCTATTTTGAGTTTATTCTTGTGTATGATGTAAGTTGGTGGTCTAGTTTTATATTATTTCATGTACCTGACCAATTGTTCCAACACAATTTATTTAAGAGACTGTCCTTAATCCAATATAAGCCCTTGCATCCTTTGTCAAATATTAATTGAGCATAATGTCTTGAATTGATTTCTGGGTTCTCTGTTCTGTTCCATTGATCTATATGCCTATTCTTGTTCCAGAATCAGGTTGTTTTGATTATGATGGCTTTTTAGTATAACCTGGCATGTGGTACTGTGATCCCTCCAACTATGTTCTTCTTTGTCAAGATGGCTGTGGCTATTTAGGGTTCTTTTTTTGGTTCCATATAAACTTTTTCAGTATTTGTTTCAGATCTGTGAAATATGCCATTAGTAGTTTAATAGGGATTACATTGAATCTGTAAATTGCTTTGGGTAATGTGGACATTTTAATGATGTCGATTTTTCCAATCCATGAACAAGGTATGTGCGTCCATATATTTATACCTTTCTCTATTTCTTTTTTCAATGTCCTGTAGTTTTTGTGAATAGGTCTTCTACCACCTTGGTTAAGTTTATTCCTAAATACCTTAATTTTTTTCTTGCCATGGCAAATAGAATTTTTTTTTTTACTTTCTTTTTCTGAGTATTCATTAGTGGTGTATAAAAATGCCATACGTTTTTAGATGTTAATTTCTTATCCTGCTACTTTGCTGAAATCATTGATTAAATCTAGTAGTTTTTTTTGTTGGAGTCCTTAGGGTTTTCAGTGTACAATATCATGTTATCTGTGAATAATGACAGTTTTACTTTCTCTTTTCCAACTTGGATGCCTTTTATTGATTCTTCTTGTCTGATCACTCTGGTTGAGACTTGCAGGAACATGTTGAATAAGAATGGTGATAGTGGATATCACTGTCTTCTTTCTTTTCCTAAGGAAAGTGCTTTTAGTATTTGTGCACTGAGTATGATGTTGCCTGTAGGTTTGTCATATATGGCCTTTATTATGTTGAGGTATGAGCCCTCTATTCCCACTTTGCTAACAATATTTATAAAATTGGTTGCTGAGAGACTCCAAAATAATGGCAGAGTGAATGGAAGCTACACAGACAATCTCCCAGGACAAAACTGGAATTACAACTAAAATAAAGAAAAATCATAAAGAAAAATAAACAGAAAAGCAGCTTGCAAGGACCATATTACCAGGGACACTGAATAGATCCTAGTAGGATTGTGGAGGCATGGGGGGGGGGCTGGCAGACCACGAAGAGCAGTGGTCTGAGCTGTGAGCAGCACCCTCAGGTTTCAACTCCCAAGCTCCCTCCACAGCACAGAGAGAGAATGCTAAAATAGCCACAGTCACTCACCTTGGGCTCCGGCAGAGAGAGGGCAGACTGTAAAGGAACTGTGTGGAAACGCTGAGGTTTTGGAGGGTGCTCAGAGCTTTTGCTGAGTTGCAACCATGAAGGAGGATATTCCTTCCTAGAGCTCTGGAGAGAGGCTGCAGCCCATCCCTCAGAGATTCAACCTCACCCAGGTGAACCATTAAAATGCAAATTGAGTCTTATTAACAACAAGCATCTGCCCCACCCTTAGAAAATACCCTTACACTGAACACCTGAGAAAGTTTTTCATTCAACTGAGAATCCAAGGCTCTTCAAGAAACCATGACTAATAGCCTCCAGGCAAAAATCTAGAAGGTAACTGCACATTCCTGAGCTTGCAACTCTACCCAGGACAGTAACACATGACAGTGGTGTTTAACATGGGTCCTCCCACGCTCATACAAACCCAGTACAAGAAGCCACAAACAGCAGAACACCAACACCCACAGGAAAAACTGGGCAAGCCCCAAAGCCCACTGAGATGGCCAAAATGGTGGGGGGAAAAAACAACAGATCTCAAATGAAAGAACAAGAGAACTCTACAGAATATGAGATAAATGAAATGCAGTTAAGCAAGTCAACAGAGCTAGAATTCACAGCCCTGATCTTGAGAAAGCTCAAGAGCATGGGTAAGGACATCAACATCATGAGTAAAACATAGAAATATTGAAAATCAACCAACTGGAAATTGAAAACCACCAAGAAGAAATGAAGAATGACATAGCAGAAATGAAAAACACATTGGAAGAATGAAACAACAAAGTAGAGGAAGCTCAAGACTGAATCAGTGAATTAAAAGAAAGGGTAGAAAAAATCAACCAATCGAAAAACCAAACGTAAAAAAAAAATTAAAAAACAAAAAGACAGCTTAAGAGAACTGTAGGACAACTGGAAACTAATAATATTTGCAACAAAAGAGTCCCCAAGATAAAAGAAAATGAGCAAGGGTTAGAGAATATATTCAAAGAAATAGTGACAAAAAATTTACCTCATTTGGTAAAGGAAGAAGGCATGCAAGTTTAAGAAGTGCACAGAGCCCCAAGTAAGAAGAATCCGAACAGGCCCACACCAAGACACATAGTAATTAAAATACCAAAAATTAAAAACAAAGAGAGAATCCTCAAGGCAGCAAGAGATAAGCAACAGGTTACCTACAAAGGAAACCCCATAAGGCTCTCAGCTGACTTCTCAACAGAAACACTACAGGCCAGAAGGGAATGGCATGAAGTAATCAAGGTAATGAAAAAAAAAAGATCTGAATCCAAGACTACTCTACCCAGCAAGACTATCATTGAAAATAGAAGGTCAAATAAAGAGCTTCCCAGACCAAAAAAAAAAAAAAAAAAAAAAGCCAAAAAAAAAAAAAAAAAAAAAAAAACCTACAATTAGTAGAAGAAATAGGAAGAAAAACAGAACCACAAAAATGACAATAAATAAGGACATCAATAATCACCTTAAATGTAAATGGATAGAATGCTCTGATAAAAAGACACAGAGTAGCTGATTGGATAACAAAGCATGACTCTTGTAAACAACATATACAACAAAAGACTCACATAGGTTGAAAGTGAAGAAATGGAAAACAATCTTCCAAGTAAATGGAAAGAAAAAAAAGCTGGGGTAGCAATACTTATATTTGATAAAATAAATTTCAAAATGAAGGCCATAACTACAGACAAAGAAGGCCACTATATAATATTGAAAATATCTATCAAACAGGAAGATATAATCTTGGTAAACATATATGCACCCAATATAAGAGCAACAAAATATATCAAAAATCTTTTGGAGGACATCAAAGGAGAAATCAACAGCAATACAATCATAGTAGGGGCTTCAACACCCCACTGACATCATTGGATAGATCTTCTAGACAAAAAAACTAGCAAGGAAACAGAGACTCTAAATGAAGCACTAGACCAAATGGATTTAATAGATATCTACAGAGAATTACACCCAAAACTAGAGAATTCACAGTCTTCTCATGTGCACATGGGACATTCTCAAAGATAGACCACATATTAGGACACAAACTTAGTCCCTACAAGTTCAAAAAGATTGAAATCATATCAAGCATCTTCTCAGATCACAATGGCATGAAACTAGATATTAATTGCAACAACAACATGCAAAATATTTGAAAATATGGAGGCTAAATAGCATGTTATTAAACAAAGAAAGGGTTACCAAGAAAATCAAGGAATAAATTAAAAACTTCCTGGAAACCAATAAAAATGAACACACAACAACACAAAATCTATGGGATGCAGCAAATACAGTTTTGAGAGAGAAGTTCATAGCACCACAGGCCTACCTCAAGAAGCAAGAGAAATTTTTAATAGACTGTCTAACCTCACAATGTAAAGAACTAGAAAGCAAACAGAAAGAAAACCCAGAGCAAGTTGAAGAAAGAAAATAGTAAAGATCAGAGCAAAAATAAATGACATAGAGACCAAAAAAAAAAAAAAAAATTCAAAGAATCAATGAAACAAAGCTGGTTTTTCGAGAAGATAAACAAGATTGATGGACCCTTAGCTAGACTCACCAAGAAACAAAGAAAGAGAACCCAAATACACAAAATCAGAAATGAAAAAATAATAATAATAACAGACACCACAGAAATACAAAGGATTGTTAATAAATATGAACAATTATGCGGCAACAAATTCGACAATCTAAGCAAAATGGACAAATTTCTAGAAAAACATAGTTTCCCAAAACTGGACCAGGAAGAGGTAGAAAACTTGAACAGGCCAATAACAACTAAGGAAATTGAAGAGGTAATCAAGACTCTCCCAGCAAACAAAAGCCCAGGCCCGAATGGCTTCACGGAGAAGTTTTACCGAACATTCAAAAAAGAACTAACACCCATTTTCCTCAAACTATTTTTTTAAATTCAAGAGAAGGAAGATTTCCAAAGTTGTTTAATGAGAACAGCATCATTCTACTTCCAAAACCAGACACACAAAGAAAAAAAAACTACAGGCCAATATCGCTGATGAACATAGATGCCAAAATCCTAAACAAAAAACTACCAAATTGGATCCAGCAATACATCAAAAAAATTATTCCCCATGACCAATTTGGTGGGATTCATTCCAGGGATGCAAGGCTAGTACAATATTCACAAATCAATAAATGTGATACACCACATTAATAAAATGAAGAATAAAAACCACATGATCATATCAATAGATGCAAAAAAAGCCTTCGACAAAACCCAGCACCCATTTCTGATGAAAACACTTAACAATGTGGGAATAATGTATCATATCTTGACATAATAAAGGCCATATATGAAAGGCCTACAGCCAACATCATTCTCAATGGGCATAAACTAAAAGCATTTCGCTTAAGAACAGAAACCCATTTCGCCACTCTTATTTAGCATAGTACTGGAAGTCTTACCCACAGCAATCAGACTTGAAGTAAAAATAAAAGGGTTCCAGATTGGAAAGGAGGAAGTGAAACTGTCATCATTCACAGATGACATAATATTTTACATAGAAAAACCCCAAAGACTCCATCAAAAACTTACTAGATTTAATAAATGAGTTTGGCAAAGTAGCAAGATACAAAATTAACATAAAAAATAGTTGCATTCTTTTACATCAATGATGAACTCACAGAAACAGAAACTGAAAAAACAATCCCATTTACCATAGCGGCAAAAAAAATTAAGATACCTAGGAATAAACTTAACCAACAAAATAAAGGACCTATTTGTAGAAAATTAAAGAATTTTTTTTAAAAAAAAGTAATAGAGGAAGATATAAAAGTAAAAGCACATACCTAGTTCATTGATTGAAAAAATTAACATCATTAAAATGTCCATATTACCAAATGGTGTTTGGAAAATTGGACAGCTGCATGCAAAATAAATGAAACTAGACCATCAACTTACACCATACACAAGAATAAACTCAAAATGGATAAAAGACTTAAATGTGACTCGTGAATCAAAAAAAAAAAAAAAGAAAATGTAGGTAACAAAATTTCGGACATCATACACACCAGAATATTCACTGATACATCACCTAAAGCTACAGAAACAAAGAAAAAATGAACACATGGGACTACATCAAACTAAAAAGCTTCTGCACAGCAAAAGAAACAACCATCAAAATGGAAAGGCAACCCACTGTATGGGAGAACATCATTGCCAATGATACATCAGATAAGGGGTTAATTTCCAATATATATTGAGTGCTCATACAACTTAACAAAAGGAAGACAAAGAACCCAATTAAAAAATAGGCAGAGGAACAAAATAGACACCTCTCCAAACAGGACATACAAATGCCTAAGAGACATATGAAGAAATGCTCAACGTCACTAATCATCAGAGAGATGCAAATTAAAACAACCATGAGGTTATCACTTCACACCTGTCAGAATGGCCACCATCAGCAAATCATCAAACAAGTGTTGGTGAGGAAGTGGAGAAAAGGGGACTCTAGTACACTGCTGGTGGGAATGCAGACTGGTGCAGCCACTATGGAAAACACTATGGTGTTACCTCAAAGAATTAAAAATTGAACGTCCATTTGACCCAGTGATCCCACTTCTAGGAATATACCCTAAGGAGCCTGCAACACCAATCAGAAAGAATATATGTACCCCCATGTCCATAGCAGCACTATTTACAATAGCTAAGATCTGGAAACAGCCCAAGTGTCCATCAGTAGACAAATGGATAAAAAAGCTGTGGTACATAAACACAATAGAGTACTATGCAGCTGTAAAAAAGATAGATCTCTTATCCTTTGAGACAACATAGAGGATCCTGGAAAGTATTATCTGAAGCGACACAAGCCAAGCAGAAATAGACAAATACCACATGATCTCACTTATTCGTGGAATATAATGAACATAACAGTCTGAAAAATAGAGACAAGGTAATAGGGTACAGACTGACAACCCTCAGAAGAGGGGGTAGTGGGGGAGGGAAGAGATAAACCACAGAACTTATATGCATGTACACATAACCAATGGACACAAACAACAAAGCCGAGGATAAAATGGGGGGGATGGGGAGGAGGGTGTCAATGGGGAAATAAAAGAAAAACATCTGTAACAAAAATAAACTAATAAAAAAAATGGTTGCTGGATTTTGTCAAATGCTTTTTTTGCATCCATTAATATGATCAAATTATTTTTATCTTTCATTTTTTTAATGTGGTTTATCACTTGTTTTAATTTGCAAATTATGTGACAGCCTTGCATCCCTGAAATAAATACCACTTGGTCATGGTGAATAATTTTTTAAATATATTACTGAATTTGATTTGGTAATAGTTTGTTGGCAGTGTTGGCCTCTATGTTCATTAGAGATATTGGCCTGTAATGAGGACTACGCTAGCCTCAAAAAAAGAGCTTGGAAATCTTCCTTCCTTTTAAATTTTTTGGAATAGTTTAAGGACAATTGATTTTAGTTCTTCTTTGAATGTATGATAAAACTCCCCTGTGAAGCCTTCCAGACCAGGGCTTTTGTTTACTGGGAGCTTATCAATTAGTGCTTCAATTTCAGTAGTTGTTATTGGTCTATTCAGGTTTTCTGATTCTTTCTTGTTGAGTTTTGGATGATTGTATGATTCTTCCAATTTGTCCATTTTACTTTGTCCAATTCGTTGGCATATAATTGTTCGTAGTATTTTCTTACAACCGTTTTCTGTTATGTCAGTTGTTACTTCACCTCTTTCATTTCTTATTTTATTTATTTAGAATCTTTCTCTTTGTTTCTTGGTGAGTCTGGATAAACATTCATCAATCTTCTTTACCTTTTTGAAGAACCAGCACTAGGTTTCATTGATCTTTTTATTGTTTTTTGCTTGTTTGTTTTGTTTGTTTGTTTTCTTAGTCTCAATGTCACTAATCTCCACACTGAGCTTTATATTCTTCCTTCTACTTAATTTGGGCTTTACCTGCTTTTCTCTTTCTACTTCTCTAAGTTGCAGTGTTAGATAATTTATTAGAGATTTTTCTTGTTTCTTTTTTTTCTTTTTATTAATTAATTTTTGTGACAGATGTTTCTCCTTTTTCCCCCACTGATTCCCCCCTCCCCCTCCCTCCCAGCCCTTTCCCCAGATTGATGTCCATGTCCACTGTTCATGCATACATGCATATAAGTTCTGTGGTTTATCTCTCCCCGACCACCCCCCTCTTTAGGGGATTGTCAGTCTGTACCCCGCTTACGTGTCTCTGGGACTACCCCATTCCTCAGACTGTTATGTTCATTATATTCCACAAATAAGTGAGATCATATGAAACTTGTCTTTCTCTGTTTGGCTTGTTTCACTTAGGATGATACATTCCAGGTCCCTCCATGTAGTCTCAAAGGATAAGAGATCTTTCTTTATTACAGCTGCATAGCACTCCATTGTGTATATGTACCACAGCTTTTTTATCCATTCGTCTACTGATGGACACTTGGGTTGTTTCCAGATCTTAGCGATTGTACATAGTGCTGCTACAAACATGGGGGTACATATATTCTTTCTGATTGGTGTTTTAGGCTTCTTAGGGTATATTCCTAGAAGTGGGATCACTGGGTCAAATGGAAGTTCAATTTTTAATTCTTTGAGGTAACACCATAGTGTTTTCCATAGTGGCTGCACCAGTCTGCATTCCCACCAGCAGTGAACTAGAGTCCCCTTTTCTCCACACCCTCGCCAACACTTGTTCTTTGATGATTTGTTGATGGCAGCCATTCTGACAGGTGTGAGGTGATACCTCATTGTTGTTTTAATTTGCATCTCTCTGATGATTAGTGATGATGAGCATTTCTTCATATGTTTCTTAGCCATTTGTATGTCCTGTTTGGAGAGGTGTCTATTTAGTTCCTCTGCCCATTTTTTAATTGGATTCTTTGTCTTTCTTTTGTGGAGTTGTATGAGCACTCTATATGTATTGGAAATTAACCCCTTATCTGATATATCATTGACAATTATGCTCTCCCATTCAGTGGGTAGCCTTTCCGTTTTGATGATTGTATCTTTCGCTGTGCAGAAGCTTTTGAGTTTGATGTAGTCCCATGTGTTCATTTTCTCCTTTGTTTCTATTGCCTTAGGTGATGTGTCAGTAAAAATTCTGCTGCATATGATGTCTGAAATTTTGTTGCCTACAGTCTCTTCTAGGAGTTTTATGGATTCATGAGTTACATTTATGTCTTTTATCCATTTTGAGTTTATTCTCGTGTAGGGTGTAAGTTGATGGTCTAGTTTCATTTTTCTGCAAGGAGCTGTCCAATTTTCCCAGCACCATTTATTAAAGAGGCTGTCCTTACTCCACTGTATGCTTTTGTCACCTTTGTCAAATATTAATTGAGCATATTGCCTTGGGTCCATTTCTGGGTTCTCTGTTCTGTTGCACTGGTCTATATGCCTGTTCTTGTGCCAGTACGAGGCTGTTTTGATTACACTGGCTTTGCAGTATAACCTTAATTCTGGTATTGTGATCCCTCCAACTTTGTTCTTCCTTTTCAAGATTGCTGTGGCTATTCGAGGCCTTTTTTGGTTCCATATGAACTTTTGAAGTAATTGTTCTAATTCTGTGAAGTATGCCGTTGGTATTTTGATGGGGATTGCGTTGAATCTATATATTGCTTTGGGTAATATGGACATATTAGTGATGTTAATTCTCCCAATCCATGAACAGGGTATGTGCTTCCACTTTTTTATATCTTCCTCTATTACTTTTTCCAATGACCTGTAGTTTTCTGCGAATAGGTCCTTTATTTCTTTGGTTAAGTTTATTCCTAGGTATCTTAAATTTTTTTGCCACAATGGTAAATGGGATTGTTTCCTTAGTTTCTCTTTCTGTGAGTTCATCATTGGTGTATAAGAATGCCATCGATTTCTTGACGTTAATTTTGTATCCTGCTACTTTGCCAAATTCATTTATTAAGTCTAGTAAACTTTTGATGTAGTCTTTGGGGTTTTCTATGTACAGTATCATGTCATCTGCAAATAATGACAATTTCACTTCCTCCTTTCCAATTTGCATCCCTTTTATTTTTTCTTCCTGTCTGATTGCTGTGGCTAAGGCTTCCAGTACTATGTTAAATAGGAGTGGCGAAAGTGGGCATCCTTGCCTTGTTCCTGTTCTTAAGGAAAATGATTTTAATTTTTGCCCATTGAGTATGATGTTGGCTGTAGGTCTTTCATATATGGCCTTTATTATGTCGAGATATGATCCCTCTATTCCCACACTGCTGAGCGTTTTTATCAGAAATGGATGCTGGATTTTGTCGAAGGCTTTTTCAGCATCTATTGATATGATCATGTGGTTTTTATTCTTCATTTTGTTAATGTGGTTTGTCACATTTATTGATTTGTGAATATTGTACCAGGCTTTTATCCCTGGGATGAATCCCACTTGGTCATGGTGAATAATTTTTTTTGATGTATTCCTGGATCCAATTTGCTAGTATTTTGTTCAGGATTTTGGCACCTATGTTCATCAGGGATATTGGCCCGTAGTTTTCTTTCTTTGTAGTGTCTTTTTCTGGTTTTGGGTTTAAAATTATGCTGGCCTCATAAAACGAGTTTGGAAATCTTCCCTTTTTTTGAATTTTAAAAAATAGTTTGAGGAGAATGGGTGTTAGTTCTTCTTTGAATGTTCGGTTAAACTCCCCCATGAAGCCATCCGGGCCTGGGCTTTTGTTTGCTGGGAGACTCTTGATTACACCTTCAATTTCCTTAGTTGTTATTGGTCTGTTCAAATTTTCTATCTCTTCCTGGTCCAGTTTTGGGAGACTGTGTGTTTCTAGAAATTTGTCCATATCGCATAGATTGTCAAATTTGTTGCCATATAATTGTTCATAGTAGTTGTTAATGATCTTTTTTTTTTCCTGTGGTGTCAGTTGTTACTTCTCCGTTTTCATTTCTGATTTTATATATATGGGTTTTCTCTCGTTGTTTTTTGGTGGGTCTAGCTAAGGGTCCATCAATCTTGTTTATCTTTTTAAAGAACCAGCTCTTTGTTTCATTGATCCTTTGAATTGTTTTTTTGGTCTCTATGTCATTTATTTCTGCTCTGATCTTTATTATTTCCTTCCTTCTACTTGCTCTGGGGTTTTCTTTCTGTTTGCTTTCTACTTTTTTCTGTTGTGAGGTTAGACAATTAGAAATTTTTCTTGTTTCTTGAGGTAGTCTGTAGTGCTATGAACTTCCCTCTCAGATGTGCTTTTGCTGCATCCCATCAATTTTGAGTTGTCGTGTGTTCATTTTATTGGTTTCCAGGAATTTTTAAATTTCTTCTGTGATCATCTTGGTAACCCATTCATTGTTTAATAACATGCCATTTAGCATCCATGTGTTCCAATGTCTTTGCATGTTTTTGTCGCAATTGATTTCTAGTTTCATGCCATTGTGATCTGAGAAGATGCTTGATATGATTTCAATCTTCTTGAACTTGTAGAGATTTAGTTTGTCTCCTATCATGTGGTCTATCTTTGAGAATGTCCCTTGTGCACTTGAGAAGAATGTGAATTCTCTAGTTTTGGGGTGTAATTCTCTCTAGCTATCTATTAAATCCATTTTGTCTAGTGCTTCATTTAGAGTCTCTGTTTCCTTGCTAATTTTATGTCTAGAGGATCTATCCAGTGGTATCAATGGGGTGTTGAAGTCCCCTGCTATGATTGTATTGCTGTCTATTTCTCCTTTGAAGTCCTCTAGAAGATTTTTAATATATTTTGGTGCTCCTATATTGGTTGCATATAAGTTTATCAAAATTATATCTTCTTGTTGGATATATCCTTTCAATATTATGTAGTGGCCTTTTTTGTCTCTAGTTATGGTCTTCATTTTGAAATCTATTTTATCAGATAAGAGTATTGCTACCCCAGCTTTTTATTGCTTGAAAAAATTTTTTTCATCCCTTCACTTTCAACCTATGTGAGTCTTTTGTTGTGAGGTGGGTCTCTTGTAAACAACATATAGGTGAGTCATGCTTTCTTATCCAATCAGCTACTCTGTGTCTTTTTATCAGAGCATTCAGTCCATTTACATTTAAGGTGATTATTGATATGTACTAATTTATTGCCATTTTTGTTTAATTTGGTTATATTTTTCTTCCTATTTCTTCTACTAATTACAGCAGTCCTTTTAAGATTTTTTGCAGTGCTTGTTTGGTGCAATTGTATTCCCTTAGCCTTTTTTTCTCTGTGAAGTTCTTTATTTGACCTTCTATTTTGAATGACAGCCTTGCTGGGTAGAGTGTTCTTGGATTCAGATCCTTGTTCTTCATGACCTTGATTACTTCATCTCATTCCCTTCTGGCTTGTAATGTTTCTTGTGAGAAGTCAGCTGAGAGCCTTATGGGGTTTCCTTTGTAGGTAACCTGTTGCTTGTCTCTTGCTGCTTTTAGGATTCTCTCTTTGTCTTTAATTTTTGGCAGTTTGATTACTATGTGTCTTGGTGTGGGCCTGTTTGGGTTCTTCTTACTTGGGGCTCTCTGTGCTTCTTGAACTTGAATGCCTTCTTCCTTCACCAAATTAGGGAAGTTTTCTGTCACTATTTCTTTGAATATATTCTCTAACCCTAGCTCATTTTTTTTTTCCTTTGGGGACTCCTATCATGTGAATATTATTCTGTTTCCAGTTGTCCCACAGTTCTCTTAAGTTGTCTACCTGTTTTTTAATCGTTTTTTCCTTTTGGTTTTCTGATTGGTTGATTTTTTCTCCTCTGTCTTCTCATTCACTCATCTGGTACTCAGCTTCCTCTACTCTGCTGTTTAGACCTTCCAATGTGTTCTTTATTTTTGATATTTCACTTTTTATCTCTTCTTGAAGGTTTTTAATTTCCAGTTGGTTTATTTTCAGCATCTCTATGTCCTTACTCATGCTGCTTAGCTTCCTCAAGATCATGGCTCTAAATTTTAGTTCTGTTAACTTGCCTAACTCCTGCACAATGATGTCCTCTTCAGTGGAGGTCTCTTGTTCTTTCATTTGGCTTTTGTTTCTTTGTTTCACAATTTTGGCTATCACAGTGGGCTTTGGAGCCTGCCAAGTTTTCCCTGTGGGTATTGGTGTTCTGCTGTTTGTGGCTCCCTCTCCTGGGTTTAGATGAGCGAGGGATGACCCATGTTAAACACCACTTTGAAGTCTTACTTTCCTAGTTAGAGTTGCTTGCCCAGGAATGGTACTGTTATCCTCTAGCTTTTTGCCTGGAGGCTAGCAGTCCAGGTTACTTGATGAGTTTTGGGTTGTTAGTTGAATGAAAAACTCCCTCAGGGGCTCAGTATAAGGGGATTTCCAGAGGGTGGGGCAGATGCTGGTTGTTAGTAAGCCTCAATTTGCATTTCAATGGTCCACAGGGTGGGGTTGAATCTCCAAGGGAGGGGCTGCTGCCTCTCCCCAGGGCCCTGAGAAGGAGCAATATGGCCATAGTCCTGCGTGGCTGTAACTTAGCAAAAGCTCTGAGCGCCCTCCAAATCCTGACTATTTCCACACAGTTCCAGTCCAGTCTGCCCACCCTCTGCCAGAGCCCAAGGTGAGTGGCTCTGACTATTTTACCCTCTGTCCCGGCTCTGTGCTGTGGAGCCACTTGGGAGTTTAACCCGAGGGCACTGCTCACAGCTAAGACAGCTGCTGAGCTGCCAACCGTGGGCTTCCAGCCCTCTTCTTGCGCCTTCGCAATCCTACCAGGATCGAGCCAGTGTCCCTGGTTATATGGTCCTCGCAAGCTGCTTTTCTGTTGCTTTTTCCTGTCGATTTTTCTGTTTTAGTTGTAATTTCAGTTTGGTCCTGGGAGATGGTCTGTGTAGCTTCCGTTCACTCTTCCGCCATTTGGGAATCTCCAATATGGTCCTCATTTTGAAGTCTATTTTATCAGATATGTGTTGCTATCCAACTTTTTTTTTCCCATTTCTATATGCATGGAAATTTTTTTTTCCATCTCCTCATGTTCATCCACTGTGAGTCTTTTGTTCTGAGGTGGGTCTCTTGTAGACAGCATATACATAAGTCATGTTTTCTTATCCATTCATCGACCCTATGACATTTGATTGAAGCATTTAAAACATTTAAGGTTATTATTGATAGGTACTTATTATCATTTTATTCATTATGCCTATGTTTCTCTCTATTTCTTCTTATTATTACAGCAGTCCCTTTAGCATTTCATGCAATGTTGGTTTGGCAGTAAAAAATTCCTTTGGCCTTTTTAGGTCTGCAAAACTATTTATTTCACCTTCTATTTTGAATAATAGCCTTGTTGGATAGAGTAGTCTTGGTTTCAGATCCTTGTTTTTCATTACCTTGAATACGTCATGACATTCCCTTCTGGCCTGTAGTGTTTCTGTTGAGAAATCTGTTGACACCTTTATGGGAGATTGGAGGTTACACATTGTTCTTCTCCTTCTACCTTTAAGATTCTCTCTTTGTCTTTTATTTTTGGAATTATAGTTATGATGTGTCTTGGTGTGGGTCTCTTTGGCTTCCTGCTTTGGAATCTCTGTGCTTCCTGAATTTGTGTGCCTTTTTTCCTCACTGAGTTAGGAAAGTTTTCTGCCACTATTTCTTCAAACATGTTCTCTAACCCTTGATCACTTTCTTCTTCTGGTACTCCTGTGATGAGGATGTTGTTGTGTTTTATATTGCCCCACATCTCTCTTAAACAATCCTCCTGTTTCTTAATTGTCTTTTCTTTTTGGTTCTCTGATTGAGTGATTTTTTTTCTACCTTGTCTTCTAATTCACCAATTTGATCTTTGGCTTCCTCTAATCTGCTATTTATTTCTTCCAGTGAATTCTTTATTTCTGCTACATCATTCTTCATTTCCAATTGGTTGTTTTCTCATTTCCCATTGGTTGTATTTCATTGTTTCTGTATCTTTTCTCATGCTGTTGAGCGTCCTTATAATCATTACTCTGAACTCTGTATCTGATACATTGCTTATCTCCATTTCATTTAGCTCTTCTACTGGAGAATTCTCTTGATCTTTCATTTGGGGCTTGTTTCTTTGTTTTTCCATTTTTGGATGTCTCTTTGGGTTTGTTTCTATATATTGGGTAGATCTTCTATGGCTCTCAGTCTAAGTAAGGTGGTCTTATGTAGTAGGTGACCTGTGGGACCCAGTGGTGCAGGCTCCCTTATCACCAGACCTGGGTCCTCTAATAATGTTTCTTGTGTACTTTGTGAAGGTTCTCTTCTTATAATGAAGTCTTAATTGCTATTGGCTCATTTGTGCATGGGCTCAACCCTCAGGTTGAATGACAGTGATGCTCAAACCCCAACACAGCATGTAAACTGCTGTGCAGTTGTTTATAATGTGAAGTGCAGTTTACCTCAGCAGGGTTTGGAGCCTGCCAAAATCTCCCTGTGGATATCAGCAATCTGCTGCTTCTGGCTCCATGTGATGGGGCTGGATGTGTATGAAAAAGCCCAAGATGAACACTAAGGTCTGCTTTTACAAGCCCCAGGCAGAGAAGCAGGAGATACAAAGACTCAAAGCACCCAGAGATCTGCCTCTGCCTGCAGGCTGACTGTTAGTCTCAGTCACTTACTCAGCCTCAGGTTGCACTCCTCTGCCAGGCATAAACTCAAGCCTATGGGCAGGGAGAGAGTTTCTAATGGGTGGAGTGATTGCTTCCTCCCAGTCTAAAGCTGCTATAATGGGAAAATTCCACCTGAGAAAGATGGCTTTTGCAGCATGGGGTAATGACTTAGCATAGGAACCCAAGCAGCAGCCTTCCCAGCACTCTCCCCAGAACTACAAACCCCAGAGTCTCCACATGTGGGTATAGTCCACTTTGCCCTCTCTCTCCTGGAGCCCAAGGTGGGTGGCTGCAAACACAATCTAGTGTGTTGGCCCTTCAGAGGGTGCCTGTGTTACTGGCCATCACTCCCTGCTAGACAGAACCTCTGGTGCTTTTCACAGTCAGGTGTTATGTGGACACTTTTCCTGGTTCTGTTTCTCTGGGCTGGGGAGCCCCACTTGGAGTTTAGGCCCCAGAGTTCTCAGGAGGAATCTTCGGCAGCTGAGATACCTCTCTAGCATCAGCTGCTACCTGTGGGACCTGGGCCAGCCCTCTCATGCCTCCGTACTTTCTACCAGTCTTAAAGTGGGTTCCTCTTACAGCTTTGGTTATTAGGGTTCTCTCCAGCTAGTCTTCAGTTGGTTATTCAGGATGACTTTTCTATATTTTAGTTGTAATTCTGGTTTGGTCCTGGGAGAAGGTCAGTGTAACTTCCATTCAATCTGCTGCCGTTTTCTGGATCCTCATTTATATTACTTCCATACGAAAAACTGTAAGCCTAGTTTTTCCCAACCCTCTCTCATATTGGATGATGATAAATTATATAGAGAAAAATGAGGCAGAGAAGATGTGAGTGATGGGGCAACTGTAATTTTACACAAGAAAAGCCTCACTAATAAAGTGACATATGAGCAAAGACAAGAAAGAAATAAATGAATGAGTCATGCAGATATCTGAAAGAAGAGCTTTCCAGGCATGAAAAATAGCCAGGTCAAGGTCCCAAAGCAGAAGTAGGTTTGGCATGTGCAAGGAACCACACAAACACACACACATACCCCCCCCACACACACACACACACAAAACAAAACAGGATTGCTGAAATGGAATAAATGAGAGGAGTGGAGTAAGAAAAAAGTTCAGAGAGATATAGAGGAGCACAAATCATGTAGGTCTCTGGAGGCAATAGAAAGGATGTTGGACTTTACTCTGAGTGATGATGAAAACCACTGGAGAGTTTTTGTTTTCATCAGCGGAGAGACCCGATGTGACCTCAGTTGAAAAGGATCACTTTGGCTGCTTCACTGAGATTAGACTGAAAGAGGGTAAGGGAGGAAACAGGGAGAAAAATTAGCAGGCTATTGCAATAATCCAGGTGGAAAATTATGGTGGCTGAGGCCAGGGTGGTGGCAGTGAAGATGGTGAGAAGTGCTCAGACTCTGTACATATGTAGAAAGTAGAGCCAATAACATTTTCTGGGGGTCTGAATATGAGCAAGATACATCTAGGCTTTGTGTGGCCTGAAGCTTATACAGCTTGGGGTGTTATCTGTTAAGAAAAAGGATATATGCCCTGTTGGTATGGCTCAGCGAATTGAGCATCATCCCATAGACTGAGAGGTCCCAGTTCGATTCCCCGTCAGGGCATATGCCTGGGTTGTGTGCTTTATCCCCAGTAGGGATAAGCACATACCTCCCAGCAGGAGGTATCTGATCAATGTATTGCTCTCACTTCAATGTTTCTATCTCTCTCTCTTAAAAAATCAATAAGAAACATATTTCAACAAAAAGAAAAAGAGAAAGGATACAAAATTAGGTGCAAAGTGAGTATTTATTTAAAATGAGAAAAGAAAGAACAATATATTACAAAAATTTTATTTACTTATTTTTCAAATACAGTTTATATTCAATATAATTTTGTATTAGTTTCAGGTGTACAACATAGTAGTTAGACAAACATATACTTTGCAAACTGTTTTCCCTGATACTTCCAGTACCCAAATGGCATAATACATAGTTATTATAATATTATTGACTATATTTCTTAAGCTGTACTTTACATCCCCCTGACTATTTTGTGGCTGAGTAATATTTCATTGTATATATGTACCACCACTTTTTTAACCACTCATCTATTGATAGGCACTTGGATAGCTTCCAAAGCTTGACTATTATAAATAATGCTGCAATGAACATAGAGGTGCATATATTCTTTTAAATTAGTGTTTTGCATTTCTTCAGATACATACCCAGATGTAGAATCCCTGGGTCATAAAGCAGTTACATTTTTATTTTCTGAGGAAACTCCATGCTGTTTTCCATAGTGACTGCACAAATCTGTATTCCCACCAACAGTACACAAAGGTTTCCCTGATTTATTGATTAATATGTTTGGGCTTTTTGTAACTGGAACACTTGTATTTTTCAGGCTAGTTTCCTGTATCTGTGACACTTTTATTTGTCATTTCATCTGAAACTACCATACTTCATCAGAACAAGATAAGTCAGATACACTAAAACGTGATCCAATATGTTATGATGGATAAAACATGGAAATTCATACTTAACAAAAATCACAATTTGTAGTACTGCTAGGATTGTGCTCTTCAAACATAGGATTTCTGATCATTTCTACTTCAAAAGACTCCCATAAAAACATACTGCAGGCACTATAAAAAACAGTATGGAGTTTTCTGAAAAAAATTAAAAATGGTACTACCATATGATCCAGCAATCCTACTTCTGGGAATATATCCAAAAGAATTGAAATTAGGATCTCGAAAAGATATCTGCACTCCCACATTCACTGTACTATTATTCACAACAGCCAAGTTATGGAAACAACCTAAATGTCCATTGACAGATGGATAAAGAAAATATAGTATGTATAATATATACTATGGAATATTATTAAACCTTAAAAAATAAAAAAATCCTTTCACACGCTACAAAATGGATGAACCTTGAAAACATTGTGCTTAGTGAAATAAGTCAGTCACAGAAAGACTAATATTGCATGATTCCACTTACATGAGTATCTAAAATAGTCATACTCAGAGGCAAAGCATAGAATGGTGGTTGACAAGAGATGGGGGAGAAGGAGGGTAATTAGAAGTTACTGGAGAACTGAAAAATGGCGGCGGAGTGAACGGAGCTACACAGACCCTCTCCCAGAACCAAACTGGAATTACAACTATAACACAGACAAATCGTCGGGAAAAACCAACAGAAAAGCAGCTTGCGAGGACCATACAACGAGGGACACTGACTCCATCCCAGTAGGCTTGCAAAGGCGCGAGACGGGGCTGGGGGCCCACGGTTGGCAGCTCGGCAGCGGACTCAGCTGTAAGCGGCGCCCTCGGGTTACACTCCCAGGCGGCTCCACAGCGCAGCCGGGACAGAGGCTGAAACAGCCACAGCCACTCACCTTGGGCTCCGGCAGAGGGAGGGCAGACTAGACTGGAACTGTGTCGGGACACTCGGGGTTTGGAGGGCGCTCAGAGCTTTGGCTGAGTGCAGCCACACAGGACTGTGGCCACATTGCTCCTTCCCAGAGCTCTGTGGAAAGGCAGCAGCCCCTCCCTCGGAGATCCAACCCCACCCTGTGGGCCATTGAAGTGCTAATTGAGGCTCACTAACAACCAGCATCTGCCCCACCCTCGTGAAAGCCCCTTGGCTGAGCACCAGAGGGAGTTTTTCAATCAACTGACAACCCAAAACTCATCAATTAACCTAGACTGCTAGCCTCCAGGCAAAAATCTAGAGGATAACAGTACCTTTCCTGGGCTGGCAACTTTAACCAGGAAAGTAAGACTTGACAGTGGTGTTCAATGTGGGTCCTCCCTCGCTCATCTAAACACAGGAGAGGGAGCCACAAACAGCAGAACACCAACACCCACAGGGAGAACTTGACAGGCTCCAAAGCCCACAGTAATAGCCAAAATGGTGAAACACAGAAACAGAAGCCAAATGAAAGAGCAAGACACCTCCACCGAAGATGAGATCAATGTGGAGCAATTAGGCATGTTAACAGAGCTAGAATTCAGAGCCATGATCTTGAGGAAGCTGAACAGCATGAGTAAGGACATAGAGACACTGAAAATAAGCCAATTGGAAATTAAAAACCAACAAGAAGAGATAAAAAATGACATATCCGAAATGAAAAACACATTGGAAGGTTTAAAAAGCAGAGTAGGGGAAGCTGAGGACCGGATCAGTGAATTAGAAGACAGGGTAGAAAAAATCAACGAATCAGAAAAACAAAAGGAAAAAACTATTAAAAAACAGGAAGACAGCTTAAGAGAACTATGGGACAACTGGAAACGTAATAATATTCGCATCATAGAAGTCCCCGAAGAAGAAGAAAAGGAGCAAGGGATAGAGAATATATTAAAAAAAATAGTGAGAGAAAACTTCCCTAATTTGTGAAGGAAGAAAGCATTCAAGTTCAAGAAGCACAGAGTCCCAAGTAAGAAGAACCCAAACAGGCCCACACCAAGACACATAGTAATTAAAATGCCACAAATTAAAGACAAAGAGAGAATCCTAAAAGCAGCAAGAGATAAGCAACAGGTTACCTACAAAGGGAACCCCATAAGGCTCTCAGCTGACTTCTCACAAGAAACACTACAGGCCAGAAGAGAATGGCATGAAGTAATCAAAGTCATGAAAAACAAGAATCTGAATCCAAGACTACTCTACCCAGCAAGGCTATCATTCAAAATAGAAGATCAAATAAAGAGCTTCCCAGACAAAAAAATGCTAAGGGAATACATTAGCACCAAACCAGCACTGCAAGAAATGTTAAAAGGACTGCTGTAATTAGCAATAGAAATAGGAAGAAAAATAGAACCACACTAAACAAAAATGGCAATAAATAAGTACATATCAATAATCACCTTAACGTAAATGGATTGAATGCTCCCATAAAGAGACACAGAGTAGCTGATTGGATAAGAAAGCATGACTCATCTATATGTTGTTTACAAGAGACCCACCTCTCAACAAAAGACTCACATAGGTTGAAAGTGAAGGGATGGAAAAAAATTTTCCAAGCAAATGGAAAGCAAAAAAAAGCTGGGGTAGCAATTCTCATATCTGATAAAATAGATTTCAAAATGAAGACCATAACTAGAGACAAAGATGGCCACTACATAATATTGAAAGGATCTATCCAACAGGAAGATATAACCTTGATAAACATATATGCACCCAATATAGGAGCACCAAAATATATTAAAAATCTTCTGGAGGACTTCCAAGGAGAAATCGACAACAATACAATCATAACAGGGGACTTCAACACCCCGTTGACAGCACTGGATAGATCCTCCAGGCAAAAAATTAGCAAGGAAACAGAGACTCTAAATGAAGCACTAGACCAAATGGATTTAATAGATATCTACAGAGAATTACACCCCAAAACTACAGAATACACATTCTTCTCAAGTGCACATGGGACATTCTCAAAGATAGACCACATGATAGGACACAAACTAAATCTCTACAAGTTCAAGAAGATTGAAATCATATCAAGCATCTTCTCAGATCACAATGCCATGAAACTAGAAATCAATTGCAACAAGAACATGCAAAGACATTTCAACACATGGAGGCTAAATAGCATGTTATTAAACAATGAATGGGTCACCGAGGAGATCAAGGAAGAAATTAAAAAATTCCTGGAAACCAATGAAAATGAACACACAACAACACAAAATCTATGGGATGCAGCGAAAGCAGTTCTGAGAGGGAAGTTCATAGCACTACAGGCCTACCTCAAAAAACAAGAAAAATTTCTAATTGACTGTCTAACCTCACAACTAAAAGAATTAGAAAGCAAACAAAAAGAAAACCCCAGAGCAAGTAGAAGGAAGGAAATAGTAAAGATCAGAGCAGAAATAAATGACATAGAGACCAAAAAACAATTCAAAGGATCAATGAAACAAAGAGCTGGTTTTTCGAAAAGATAAACAAGATTGATGGACCCTTAGCTAGACTCACCAAGAAACAAAGAGAGAGAACCCAAATACACAAAATCAGAAATGAAAGAGGAAAAGTAACAACCAACACCACGGAAATACAAAAGATCATTAACAACTACTACGAACAACTATATGGCAACAAATTCGACAATCTAAGTGAAATGGACAAATTTCTAGAAACACACAGTCTCCCAAAACTATTCCCGGAAAAGATAGAAAACTTGAACAGACCAAGAACAACTAAGGAAATTGAAGAGGTAATCAAGACTCTCCCAGCAAACAAAAGCCCAGGCCCAGATGGTTTCACGGGGGAGTTTTACCGAACATTCAAAAAAGAACTAACACCCATTCTCCTCAAACTATTTCAAAAAATTCAAGAAGAAGGAAGACTTCCACACACGTTCTATGAGGCCAGCATAATTCTAATTCCAAAACCAGAAAAAGACACTACGAAGAAAGAAAACTACAGGCCAATATCCCTGATGAACATAGACGCCAAAATCCTGAACAAAATATTAGCAAATCGGATCCAGAAATACATCAAAAAAATTTTTCACCATGACCAAGTGGGATTCATTCCAGGGATTCAAGGCTGGTACAATATTCGCAAATCAATAAACGTGATACACCACATAAACAAAATGAAGAATAAAAACCACATGATCATATCAATAGATGCTGAAAAAGCATTCGACAAAATCAAGCATCCATTTCTGATAAAAACGCTCAGCAATGTGGGAATAGAGGGATCATATCTCGACATAATAAAGGCCATATATGAAAGACCTACAGCCAACATCATACTCAATGGACAGAAACTAAAAACATTTCCATTAAGAACAGGAACAAGACAGGGATGTCCACTTTCGCCACTCTTATTTAACATTGTACTGGAAGTCTTAGCCACAGCAATCAGACATGAAGAAAAAATAAAAGGGATCCAAATTGGAAAGGAGGAAGTGAAACTGTCATTATTTGCAGATGACATGATATTATACATAGAAAACCCTAAAGACTCCATCAAAAATCTATTAGACTTAATAAATGAATTTGGCAAAGTAGCAGGATACAAAATTAACGTCAAGAAATCGACGGCATTCTTGTACATCAATGATGAACTCACAGAAAGAGAAACTGAAAAAACAATCCCATTTACCATCGCGCCAAAAAAATTACGATACCTAGGAATAAACTTAACCAAAGAAGTAAAGGACCTATTTGCAGAAAACTACAGGTCATTGAAAAAAGATATAGAGGAAGATATAAAAAAGTGGAAGCACATACCCTGTTCATGGATTGGAAGAATTAACATCATTAAAATGTCCATACTACCCAAAGCAATGTATAGATTCAATGCAATCCCCATCAAAATACCAACGACATATTTCACAGAACTAGAACAAATACTTCAAAAGTTCATATGGAACCAAAAAAGACCCCGCATAGCCACAGCAATCTTGAAAAAGAAGAACAAAGTAGGTGGGATCACAATACCAGATATCAGGTTATACTACAAAGCGACTGTAACCAAAACAGCCTGGTACTGGCACAAGAACAGGCATATAGACCAGTGGAACAGAACTGAAAACCCAGAAATGGACCCAAGGCAATACGCTCAATTAATATTTGACAAAGGTGGCAAGAGCATACATCTTTAATAAATGGTGTTGGGAAAATTGGACAGCTACATGCAAAAAAATGAAACTAGACCATCAACTTACACCATACACAAGAATAAACTCAAAATGGATAAAAGACTTAAATGTGACCCGTGAATCCATAAAAATTCTAGAAGAAAATGTAGGCAACAAAATTTCGGACATCATACGGAGCAGAATTTTCACTGATACATCACCTAAGGCAACAGAAATAAAGGAGAAAATGAACACATGGGACTACATCAAACTAAAAAGCTTCTGCACAGCAAAAGAAACAATCATCAAAATGGAAAGGCAACCCACTGTATGGGAGAACATCATTGCCAATGATGTATCAGATAAGGGGTTAATTTCCAATATATATAGAGTGCTCATACAACTCCACAAAAGGAAGACAAAGAACCCAATTAAAAAATGGGCAGAGGAGCTGAATAGACACCTCTCCAAACAGGACATACAAATGGCCAAGAGACATATGAAGAAATGCTCAACATCACTAATCATCAGAGAGATGCAAATTAAAACAACAATGAGGTATCACCTCACACCTGTCAGCATGGCCGCCATCAACAAATCATCAAACAAGAAGTGTTGGCGAGGGTGTGGAGAAAAGGGAACTCTAATACACTGCTGGTGGGAATGCAGACTGGTGTAGCCGCTATGGAAAACAATATGGTGCTACCTCAAAAAATTAAAAATTGAACTTCCATTTGACCCAGTGATCCCACTGCTGGGAGTATACCCTAAGAAGCCTGAAACACCAATCAGGAAGAATATATGTACCCCCATTTTCATAGCAGCACTATTTACAATAGCTAAGATCTGGAAACAGCCCAAGTGTCCACCAGTAGATGAATGGATAAAAAAGCTGTGGTACATATACACTATGGAGTACTATGCAGCGGTAAGAAAGAAAGATCTCTTATCCTTTGAGACGACATGGAGGGACCTGGAAAGTATTATCCTAAGTGAAAGAAGCCAAGCAGAAAAAGACAAATACCACATGATCTCACTTATATATGGAATATAATGAACATAACAGTCTGAGGAATACAGTAGACCCAGACACATGGAAGTAGGGCACAGACTGACATCCCTCAGAAGAGGGGATGGGGGGTGGGAAGAGATAAACCACAGAACTTATATGCATGTATGCATGACCAATGGACATGGACAACTAAGCCGGGGACGGGGCGGAGGTGGGGTGGGGTGGGGGGTGCCAATGGGGTTAAAAGGTAAAATATCTGTAACAAAAAAATAAATTAAAAAAAAATTCATAATAAAAAATAAATAAATAAATAAATAAAATAAAATAAAAACTGCTGAGATTTGAAAAAAAAAAAAAGAAGTTACTATTCAATGGGTTTAAAATTTCAGTTATGCAAATTGAATAAGTTCTGAGATCTGTTGTATAACATAGTATCTATAGTCAACAATAACATACTGGACACTTACAATTTTGTTAAGAGTATAGATCTTATGTTAAGTGTTCTTAACACAGCACAATATGAATGGTGCACTTACAGTTGTGTATGTGGCATTAGTAAGAGTTTTAGTGACAGAAGAAAATTCCCATTCTGACTAGGTAGTACTGAATCTTCCATGTATAGTTTTACATGTCCAGTGAATGGAAATATTTTCCACAGGCTAGTGTCTGGCTTTGTACTCTCCAAATCTCATGTCTCTTTAACTTCACATTTCCAGTGCTGGGTACTATAGGATGTATTAGTTTTGAGATATGGACTCTGGCTCTATACTATTAGTCAGCATAATGTGAGGAGTGTTCCTGGAAGCCATTTTTATGCTGGGATGGTTAGCAATGACATAGAAGTGACTGAAAGCCATGTAAATATATCTGATCACACCCAAAATAAATGTAAACCTAATCTAACTTTCCCCCAAATGTCCATTGCCACCCAATGCTAACCCCACCACAAACTATCTTAACTGATTGCAATAAAAATATTTTGCTTTTACAAAATTAAAAAAAATTATATAGCCATTTTATCCCACTGTTAAGGCTTTGAAAGAAGCTGCTGTAAATGAGAAATTCTGATGCTTAAGTTTCATTAGGTTGGCAGTAAATTTGGTATTAGGCACAGAGTGAAAGAAAAAGAGAGGAGTCAAGGATGATGCCCAGGTTTTTGGCCTGGGCAACTGAGAAGTGAAGTTGCCATTCACTGAGATATAGAAGATTAAGAGAAGAGGTTTCAGGGTAAAACCAGAAGTTCAGTTTGGAATGGAAATGGTTTATGATTTACTAGACAGCTAAGAGATGTCTGGTAGACACCTGGCTAATGAGTCTGTATTTCACAGGGAGAGGGTTGGCTGAAGAAGTCCGTTAAGGAGACAACAGCACATGGAGTGTATTTGAAACAAGAGATTGGATATAAAGTGAGGACAGAGAGAGAAAAGAAGTAGACCAGGATGAAGCCCTGAAAACTCTATTGTTGGGGAAGTTGGGGAAAGGAAGAGGGATAAATAAAGGAGCCAGAGAAAGGAGTCAATGGGTCTGAAAGAAACAGGGAGAGTGTGGGAGCCTGAAAGCCAAGTGAAAAAAAATGTTTCAAAGAGCGAGGAGTGATGAACTATTTCAAGTAATGTGAAGACTGAGAATTGTACATTAGGCCTGAGGTTGGACATTGGCTTCACTGAGATCAATGGTAATGGAGAATTTGCCAAGAGTTAGTTGGAGTAAGTCAGAAAGCATGGAAAAAATAGAATTAGAGACAGTGATCATACTTGCTGTACTGGGACCTGCATTTCTTAGTAAAAGTTCTCGAAATTGTTCACTATCAGCACATATAGCTCTACTTTATTATTTATTTATTTTTATTGCTTTTAGAGAGAGAGGGAGGGAGAGGGAGAAAGTGATAGAAATATCGATGAGTGAGAACATCGATTGGCCGCCTCCTGCATGCCCCCCACTGGGGATTTGGCCCACAACCTGGGCATGTGCTCTGATCAGAAATCAAACTGGTGACCTCTTAGTGCGTGGGTCGATGCTCAACCACTGAGCCACACCACCAGGACTCTACTTCATTATTTTAAAAAGTTGTGATTCAATGGATTGAGCATCGTCACATGCACCCAGAGGTCACTGGTTCGATTCTCAGGGCACATGCCCAGGTTGTGGGCTTGAGTCCCAGTAGGAGTGCACAGGAGGCAGCCAATCAGTGTTTCTCTCTCATTGATGTCTCTATCAATTTCTCCCTCTCTTTCCCTCTCACTATAAAAATCAATAAAAATAATAAATAAATAAATAAATAAATGTTCTTTAGTTTAAAGATTATGATAATTTACGTATTCAGTTCTGTTTTTGCGAACATTTAGGCTATTAATCTTGGAAATTATAAAAAATATTGCAATGAATATCTTTAAAGATACATTTTTGTGCACATGCAAAATATTCCTCTAAGATAAATTTCTGAATTCTGAAAATGCTAAATAAAGACTATGCACATTTTCAGTTTGACGTATATTGCCAAATTGCCCTCAGTTGACTTTCTCAATAGTAATATATGAAAATTTCCCTTTCCTCACACCTTTTTAAGCACTGGACACTAATAATATTTCATCTCTAGTACCCCGATAGGGATTTTTCTTTCTTCCAATTTTTATTAATTTACTTCTGTTACAGATGTTTCTCCCCCCCCCGACACCCTCCTCCACATTCCACCCCCCCCCCCCAGCATTGTTGTCTATGTCCATTGGTTATGCATACATGCATATAAGTTCTTTGGTTCATCTCATCCATCCCCCCGCCATCCTCCTCTGAGGTTTGTCAGTCTGAACCATACTCCTTTCTATGTATCTGGGTCTATTTCATTCATCAGCAAACCTTGTTCATTATATTCCACAAATAAGTGAAATCATGTGGTATTTGTCTTTCTCTGATTGGCTTATTTCACTTAGCATAATACTCTGAAGGTCTCTCCACGTCATCTCAAAGAATAAGAGATCTTTTTTTCTTACAGCTGCATAGTACTCCATTATATATATGTACCACAGCTTTTTTATCCACTCAACTATTGATGGACACTTGGACTGTTTCCAGATCTTAGCTATTGTAAATAGTGCTGCTATGAATATGGGGGTACATATATTCTTTCTGACTGATGTTTCAGGCTTCTTAGGGTATATTCCTAGAAGTGGGATCACTGGGTCAAATGGCAATTCAATTTTTAATTTTTTGAGGAAACACCACACTTTTTACCATATTTTCTTCATCAGCAAACCTTGTTCATTATATTCCACAAATAAGTGAAATCATGTGGTATTTGTCTTTCTCTGATTGTCTTCATTCATTGTCTGCATTCCCACCAGCAGTGTACTAGAGTCTGCTTTTCTCCACACCCTCGCCAACACTTGTTGTTGGATGATTTGTTCATGGCAGCCATTCTGGCAGGTGTGAGATGATACCTCATAGTCGTTTTAATTTGTATCTCTCTGAGGATTAGTGGCGTTGAGCATTTCTTTATATGTCTTGGCCATTTGTATGTTTCTTTTGGAGAGGTGTCTGTTTAGGTCCTCTGCCCAATTTTAATTGGGTTCTTTGTCTTCCTTTTCTTGAGTTGTATGAGCACTCTATATATTTTGGAAATTAACCCCTAATCTGATGTACCATTGGCAGTTATGATCTCCCATACAGTGGGTTCCTTTCCATTTTGATGGTTGTTTCTTTTGCTGTGCAGAAGTTTTTAGTTTGATGTAATCTCATGTGTTCATTTTTTTTTCTCTGTTCCTGTTGCCTTAGGCATTATATCAATAAAAATTCTGCGTGTGTGATATCTGAAATTTTGTTGCCTACATTTGTTCTTGGATTTTTATGGATTCATGGGTCACATTTAAGTATTTTATCCATTTTTAGTTTATTCTTGTGTATGGTGTAAGTTGATGGTCTAGTTTCATTTTTTGCATGCAGCTGTCCAATTTTTCCAACACAATGTATTAAAGAGGCTGTCTTTACTCCATTGTATTTTCTTGCATCCTTTGTCAAATATTAATTGAGCATAATGTCTTGTATCCATTTCTGGGTCCTCTGTTCTGTTCCACTGATCTATATGCCTGTTCTTGTGCCAGTACCAGGCTGTTCTGATTACAGTAGCTTTGTAGTGTAACCTGATATCCAGTATTGTGATCCCACCTACTTTGTCCTCTTTCAAGATTGCTGTGGCTATTCGAGGTCTTTTTTGGTTCCATATGAACTTTTGAAGTATTTGTTCTAGTTCTGTGAAATATGCCATTGGTATTTTGATGGGGTTGCATTGAATCTATAGATTGCGTTGGGTAGTATGGACATTTTGGTGATGTTAATTCTCTTAATCCATGAACATGGTATGTGCTTCCACTTTTTTATATCTTATTCTATTTCTTTTTTCAATGTCCTGTAGTTTTCTGCAAATAGGTCTTTTATTTCTTTGCTTTAGTTTATTCCTAGGTATCTTAAATTTTTTGCCATAATGGTAAATAGAATTGTTTTTTTAGTTTCTCTTTTGTGAGTTCAGTATTGGTGTACAAGAATGCCATTGATTTCTTGATGTTAATTTTGTATTCTGCTACCTTGCCAAATTTGTTTATTAAATCTAGTAGGTTTTGATGGAGTCTTTAGGGTTTTCTATGTATAATATCAAGTAATCTGCGAATAATGAGTTTTATTTTCTCCTTTCCAATTTGGATCCCTTTCATTTTTCCTTCATGTCTGCTTGCTGTGGCTAAGACTTCCAGTACTATGTTAAATAAAAGTGGCAAAAGTGGGCATCCCTATCTTTTTTCTGTTCTTAAGAGGTATGCCTTTAGTTTTTGCCCATTGAGTATGATGTTGGCTGCAGGTTTTTCATATATGGTCTTTATTATGTCAAGATATGATCCCTCTATTCCCACATTGCTGAATGTTTTTATCAGAAATGGGTGCTGCATTCTGTCAAATGCTTTTTAAGTGTCTATTATATGATCATGTTTTTTATCTTACATTTTGTTTATGTGGTGTATCACATTTATTGATTTGCAAATATTTTACCCCCTTTGCATCCCTGGGGTGAATCCCACTTGGTCATGGTGAATAATTTTTAAATGTATTGCTGGATCTGATGTGCTAGTATTTTGTTCAGGATTTTGGCATCTATGTTCATCAGGGATCTTGGCCTGTAGTTTTTTTTTTCTTCTTCTTTGTAGTGTCTTTATCTGGTTTTGGAATTCGAATTATGCTGGCCTCATAAAACAAGTTTGGAAGTCTTCCTTCTTCTTGAATTTTTTGAAATAGTTTGAGGAGCATGCATGTTAGTCCTTCTTTGAATGATTGGTAAAACTCCCCCGTGAAGCCATCTGGGCCTGGGCTTTTGTTTGCTGGGAGAGCCTTAATTACATCTTCAATTTCCTTAGTTGTTATTGGTCTGTTTAAGTTTTTTATCTCTTCCTGGTTCACTTTTGTGAGACTATGTGTTTATAGAAATTTGTCTATTTCTCCTAGATGGTCCAATTTGTTGCCGTATCATTGCTCATAGTATTTGTTTAACAAACCTTTGCTATTTCTCCTCTTTCATTTCTGATTTTATATATTTGGGTTCTCTCTCTTTGTTTCTTGGTAAGTCTTGCTAAGGGTCCATCAATCTTGATTATCTTTTCTAAAACCAGCTCTTTGTTTTATTGATCTTTTGAGTTGTGTATGTTTTTTGGTTTGTTTTTTGGTCTCTATGTCACTTATTTCTGCTCTGATCTTTACTATTTCTTTCCTTCTTACTTGCTCTTGGGTTTTCTTTTTTTTTCCTTTCTAGTTCTTTAAGTTGTGAGGTTAGATCATCTATTAGAAATTTTTCTTGTTTCTTGAGGTCGGGCTGTAGAGCTATGAACTTCCCTTTCAGAACTGCTTTTGCTGCATCCCATAGATTTTGTGTTGTTTTGTGTTCATTTTCATTGGTTTCCAGTAAGTTTTTAATTTCTTCCTTGATTTCCTCAGTAACCCTTTCATTGTTTAATAACATGCTATTTAGCCTCCATATTTTCAAATATTTTTGCATGTTCCTGTTGCAATTGATTTCTAGTTGCATGCCATTGTGATCTGAGAAGGTGCTTGATATAATTTTAATCTTCTTGAACTTGTAGAGACTTAGTTTGTGCCCTAACATGTGGTCTATCTTTGAGAATGTCCCATGTGCACTTGAGAAGAATGTAAATTCTGCAGTTTTGGGGTGTAATTCTCTGTAGATAGCTATTAAATCCAGTTGATCTAGTGCATTATTTAGAGTATTTGTTTTCTTGTTAATTTTTTGTCTAGAGGATCTGTTCAGTGATATCAGTGGGGTGTTGAAGTTCCCTGCTATGATTGTATTACTGTTGATTTCTCTTTTGAAGTTTTCCAGAAGATATTTAATATATTTCAGTACTCCTATATGGGTGCATATATGTTTACCAAAATTATATATTCCCGATGCATAGATCCTTTCAATATTATGTAGTGACCTTCTTTGTCTCTAGTTATGGCCTTAGTTTGAAGTCTATTTTATCAGATATGAGTATTGCTATCCCATGTCCTTTTTTCTTTTTGTTTGCTTGGAAATTTTTTTCCATCCCTTCACTTTCAACCTATGTGAGTCTTTTGTTGTGAGGTGGGTCTCTTGTAAAAAACATATATATGACTCATGCTTTCTTGTCCAATCAGCTACTCTGTGTCTTTTTATTGGAGCATTCAATCCATTTACATTTAAGGTGATTATTGATATGTATTTATTTATTTCCATTTTTGTTTAGTATGGTTATATTTTTCTTCCTATTTCTTCCACTAATTACAGCAGTCCTTTTAATATTTCTTACAGTGCTGGTTTGGTCTTAGCCTTTTTTTTTTGCCTGGAAGGCTCTTTATTTGACCTTCTATTTTGAATGATAGCCTTGCTGGGTAGAGTAGTCTTGGATTCAGATCCTTGTTTTTCATTACCTTGATTACTTCATGCCATTCCCTTCTGGCCTGTAGTGTTTTTGTTGAGAAGTCAGCTGAGAGCCTTATGGGGGTTCCTTTGTAAGTAACTTATTGCTTATCTTCTACTGCCTTTAGGATTCTCTCTTTGTCTTTAATTTTTGGCATTTTAATTACTGTGTGTCTTTGTGTGGGCCTGTTTAGGTTCTTCTTACTTGGAGCTGTCTGTGCTTTTTGAACTTGAATGCCTTCTTCCTTCATCAAGTTAGGGAAGTTTTCTGTCACTATTTCTTCAAATATATTCTCTAACCCTTGCTCATTTTCTTCTTTTTCTGGAACTCATTTGATTCAAATGTTGTTACATTTCAAGTTGTCCCACAGTTCTCTTAAGCTGTCTTTCTGTTTTTTGTTTTTTTCTTTTGGTTTTCTAATTGGTTGATTTTTTTTTCTACCCTGTCTTCTTATTCACTGATTTAGTCCTCAGCTTCCTCTACTCTGCTGGTTATTCCTTCCAATGTGTTTTTTATTTCTGCTCTGTCATTCTTCATTTCTTCTTGGTGGTTTTTAATTTCCAATTGGTTGATTTTCAATGTTTCTGTATCTTTACTCATGGTGTTGAGCTCCTTACTCATGCTGTTGAGCTTTCTTAAGATCATAGCTCTGAACTCTACCTCTGATAACTTGCATAATTGCATTTCATTTTTCTCATCTTCAGTAGAGTTCTCTTGTTCTTTCATTTGGGATTTGTTTCTTTGTTTCATCATTTTGGCCATCCCAGTGTGTTTTGGAGCCTGCCAAATTTTCCCTGTGAGTGTTGGTGTTCCGCTGGTTGTGGCTCCCTCTACTGGGTTTGGGATAGCGTGGGAGGACCCACGTTAAACACCACTGTCAAGTCTTACTTTCCTGGGTAGATTTGCAAGCCCAGGAAAAGTTTAGTTATCCTCTAGATTTTTGCCTGGTGGTTATTAGTCTCAGTTACTTGATAAACCTTTGGTTGTAACCCTCAGCTGAATGAAAATCTCTCTCAGGTGTTCAGAGTAAGAGGATTTTCAGAGGGTGGGGCAGATGCTGGTTGTTAATGGGCCTCAATTTGCATTTCTCTGGCCCATCTGGGTGGAGTTAAATCTCCGAGGGAGGGGCTGCTGCTTCTCTCCAGAGCTCTGAGATGGGTCTCTGTGAGCAGCATGGCTACCATCCTGTGTGGCTGTGACTCAGCAAAAACTCTGAGTGCCCTCTAAACCCCGAGTGTCCCCACACAGTTCCAGTCCAGTCTTCCCTTCCTCTGTCAGAGCCCGAGGTAAGTGGCTGTAGCTAATTTAGTGCTCTGTCCCAGCCCTCTGCACTGTGGAGTAGCCTTGGGATTTTTACCCCAAGGGAGTTGTTCACAGCCAAAAGAGCTACTGTCTATGGGCTCCCAGCCTGCCCTCTCTGCAGACCTACCTGGCTCAATTCAGTGTCCTTTTTTTTTTTTTTTTTGTCCCTGGTTATGTGGGTCCTCTCCAGCTGCTTTTCTGTTGCTTTTCCCCAGCGATTTATCTTTATTTTAGTTGTAATTCCAGTTTGGTCTTGGGAGATGGTCTGTGTAGCTTCCATTTAGTCCACCACCATTTTGAAATCCCATCCCAATAGGGTTTTTAAATAGCAATATTACTTTAATTTGCATGTCTCTGATCACTATTAAAGCACAACAACTGTTCATGTTTGTTTCCATTTGTATTTCTTTTGTATTACAACTGGGGACTTTGCCAATTTTTCTATTTGAGCATGTGTCTTCTTTTTATTTTAATCAATTTGTTAGAAAACTGTCACATATGTTGTAAATACATTTTCCCAAAATGTTGTTTGACCTGTAACATTAATTTCTGTTTTCAAAGCATTTGGTGGTTTTATTTAATGTGGTCTAAGCGTTCATTAATTTATTTAATGGTTTCTGCTTTCAATGTAACATCTGATTATTTCTTAACAAGAGCCACAGAAATAGATTTTAAGATTATTAACCCAAAGCTTAGAGAGAACAAGTTCTCTTTTCATAACTAATCAGACATCTGCAATGGGGACAAAATTGCCCCTCCCCACCTTCAACTTTAATCAAGACATTTTTCTTTATATTATTGGCAAAAGACTGCCTAATTGTGGCTTCTATGTATTTAGCTAATGCTTCTGTGTATTTACATTACAATGTCCAGGGGCTAATGAGACCATGTGCTTTCTCTAACAAGCAAGAGAAAAAACATGAGCAAGACAGTCCATTATGGGCTTTTTAAGCTCTTTTGAAATGTATAACATTTCCAGCATACAAATTACATAAAATAGTAGCATGCAGTTTTCTAGCTTCAAATGCATTTCAATTCATTGTTTTTATAAAGCAGACTTGAAATTAAGTAATTCCATTCCAAAACACTTCTTAATCATGAAGTATTTTTTTAAAGCTCTTATAATAAAATGTTTTTGCTTTGCATGGGTTAAGAACCACTACTGGTCCATTAAATAAAGTAGCTTCCATATTATTTGAATATTCCAAATTGAACCTTCTTTAAACCTAAAAGTTGACACAAAAAAGTTTCAGTGTAAACTGAATTGTTAATTTTCTTAATGATCAACAAATCAACTCCAAAATGTTGTCAACTACCCACAAAATGGAGTTCTCAATCTTGTTTCTTCCCCACAATAGTCCAGGAGTTTTAGAGGTAAATATTGAATTCAGTAAGTGTCCAAAACAAAGAATACCAAATAGAGCTTCCAGGCTGCAAAAAAATGTTTGCAAAATCTTTCACATCACAAGAAAGTGTGAAATTGTTGAAATATCAGAATGCAGAAACGGATAGTTAAAGCATTCTTGTTAAGAAAGCAAAACCAGGAAAAAGAATATTCTCTTTAATTTTTTTTCCTTAAATTTTCTGTGTTTGCTGATTATGAGATTATCGCATTCACAATAGAAATAAATAAAACCCATAAAATATCTAGAACTAAACAAGAATTGAGCAGGAGGTATGTGTTCTTGAACGGGAATCAAACCCGCAACCCTTTGGTTTGTGGGCCGATGCTCCAACCACTGAGTCAAACCAGCCAAGGCAATTCTTTTTTTATTATTATTAATTTATTTATTTTTGTTACAGATGTTTTTCCTTTTTCCCCCACTGATACCCCCTCCCCCTCTCTCCCCACCCAGTCTACAGCTTTGTTGTTCTTGTCCATCGTTCATGCATACATGCATATAAATTCTGTGGTTTATCTCTCCCCCATCACTCCCTCTTCTGGGGATTGTCAGTCTGTACCCCACTTCCACATCTCTGGGACTGCCCCATTCCTCAGACTGCTATGTTCATTATATTCCACAAATAAGTGAGATCATGTGATATTTGTTTTTCTCTGCTTCAGCCAAGGCAATTCTTAAATAGGAAGACTCAACATTATAACATTGTTAGTTCACCATAAATTAATCTATAAATCTAGCATACATCCAAACAAAATTCTAGAAAGAAATTCTCTGAAGGGAGAGTTGGAGAACTTGACAAAATTACCCTAAAATATATTAAATCTGGAGGAAAAGGGTAACAAGTGGAAATTAATCCTACCATATAGTAACATGTATTATAAAGCCAGAGTAATTAAAAGTATGCTACAGGAATTGACAGTTTAATTGAGGGGAATGGAATATAAAAACAGGAGAGCATATATGGGAGAGCATAACCCTATATGATAAAGTTGGCCATTCATTCATTCATTTAACAAATATTTATTGAGTCATCTAATATAGACATGCAACACTAAAAATTTCTGCATTAAGTGGAGTTTAAATTCTTGTGAAAGAAATAAACAAACAATAAATGAAATATATAATACATCAGACAGTGACCAGTACTTTTTAGAAAACAGGCAGGAAAGAGAGGTGGGGGTTGGAGGGATTACAATTTTAAATACAGTTGTCATCTCTGAGGTGACATTTCAGCAAAGACCAGGAAGGGAAGGCATGATCCTTGTAGATATCTTGAGAAATAGACCAAATACAGTAGGGTTTCTCAACCTGGGCACTATTGACATTTTTGGTCAGATCATTTCTTGTTGTAAGGGAGGCTATTGTGTGCTGTTTCAGCAGATTGATGAGTGGGAAAGAATGGCTGGCATGGGTGCCAGAGAGAATGGGAGGAAAGGAATTAGAGACAGCAAGAATAGACAACTCTTTTGAGGACCTTTGTTTTAGAGGGGATCAGAGAAAGACAAAGTAGGGTAAGTAGAGGGGGTAGTGAGTTCAAGAGAAAGAGAGTAGAAATAACTTTTTTGTATGCTAATAGGAATGATGCAATGGAGAGAGAAGGAAACTGCTGGAGTGAGGTTCTTGATTATGAAAAAGGGAATGGAATCTAGTGCACATAAAGAGGGACGGGCCCTACACATAATCATGAACAGTCGGTTTAGAACAGCAGGAGGGCCAGCAGGGAATAAAGACTGATGTAGGTAAGAGAGCAGGCTGTGAAGATGAGAGCTTGTAGTTTTCTTTTGCTTGCTTCTATCTTCCCAGTGAAATAGAAAGCAAGGTTAACAGAATTAAGATGGGAAGGAGGTGCAGAGGTTTGAGAAGAGAGGAAAAAGTGTGTGTGCTGTGAGGTTTATTCCAGTAGGTCTAGAATTAGCCTGAGCTGTTTTACTGACACTCCCACATGACACTGACCTCTCATTAAGACAAGAAACATACTGGTTAATAGTGTTGCTTTGTTACCATGGGTCTGAAGAGATGCAAGGTAGTTGGTACCAGCTGGTCAACATTATGTATTATAACAGTGAGATTGATGAGTTGCACATGGTCTCAGTGAGATACCTGCCCCTCTATTCCAGAACTCTACTGTTGAGGCTGGGATATTCCTGTGTGACTGAAAAAAAATATTAAAAAACTCCAACCAAGACTGCATTTTAGACTCCCTGGTTCTGAGGTGTTCCTTACATATGTAAGTGGTTCCTGATCTGAGTGAGAAAGTGTCCTGCCACAGCCCTTAGAGAGAATGGCAGTAGGACCCCTCACTGTAACCTTTTCCTGTAATAACATGTACATGTGTAAGCTTTGCCATTTGGGTCCTGTGACTGTCCTTTAGCAATTGAACCCTGTTCACTTGCAACTGTAAATATGCTGTGAAAGAGTCATCTAGGAGGGTGGAAAAGACCACTCACTAGTGAGAAGTTACATTGTTCAAATATGGTGCTGGGGCAAGTGGTGTAATAGATGTGTCTGCCCAGGTCACAGTAATTCCTGCTAGAGAATTTCTACTCTTTCTAGCTTCTCCAGTCCAATCCATCGATTTGCATCAATGCGTCCACATGAGCCATGTTTATATGAAGTGATCCATGTCCCCTAACTGTAGCTAATCGCATCTGAGGTGAACCTCTGACACAAATTAGACTAATCCGAGTCTCTTCCAGTTTGAAGGGTTGGCATCTTGAAGGGAGGACACATAAAACCTTAGTTGTTGAGCTTTTGGATGGCTGGCCAGCCTTCACTAATATGACCAAGTAGCAGAAAAAGCCAAGAGCAGCAGAGATGAGAACTGGAAAGAAACTACTCTGCATTCCAGACACTTTTCCTTCCCAGATTCCAGCTTTTTAGGACATTAAATTCTATCCCAGACCTAGGGTTTTAAGGAAATCGTTCATATTCTAATGAAGGTTTTCTTTCCTTCTATCAAGCTAGTTTGATTTAGCTCCTTCACTAGCAACTAAAGATCCTTAATTCATTGGTCATGGAGACATATAAAAAGCCGATCCCCATCTTACCTCCTACACAGAAATACATTCTAGCCCTTAGCCAGTGTGGCTCAGTTGGTTGGAGTGTCATCCCATACACCAAAAGGTGGCAGGTTCAATTCCCAGTCAGGGCACATACCCAGGGTGCTGGTTCTTCCTCCCATCAATGTTTCTCTCTTGCATTGATGTTTCTCTCTCTCTTCTTTCTTCTCTCTAAAATAAAATTTTTAAAAAATTTAATTTATCTTTATTGTTGAAAGTATTGCAGATGTCCCTCCCCTTTCTCCCATTGACACCCTCCTCCCACTCCCCACCCCCAACTTTCACTGCACTGTTGTCTGTGTTCATTGCTTATACATATATACATATCAGTTCATGGGTTTGTCTTTTTCCACCCCACTTCCCTCTGATATTTGTCAGTCTGTTCACGTCTGTGTTCATTGGCTTTGCACATATACATATCAGTTCTTTGGTTTGTCTCTTCTCACCCCTCCACCCTACTAGCTTCTGAGGTTTGTCATTCTGTTCCCTACTTTTATGTCTCTAGATCTATTTTGTTTGTCACCTTATTTTGTTCATTATATTCCACAAAGAAGTGAGATCATGTGATTTTTGTCTTTCTCTGACTGGCTTATTTTACTCAGTATAATACTCTCTAGTTCCCTCCATGTCATCTCAAAGGGTAAGAGATCTTTCTTTCTTAGAGCTGCAGAGTATTTCATTGTGTAAATGTACCACGGCATTTTTACCCACTCATGTACTGACAGATACTTGGGCAGATTCTACATCTTAACTACTGTAAATAGCACTGACTGAACATAGAGGTGCATAAATTCTTTCTGACTGGAGTTTCAGGTTTCTTAGAATATATTGCTACAAGTGGGACTACTGGGTAAAATGGCAGTTCCATTTTTTAATTGTTTTTATTTTGATTTTTTTATTAATTTATTTTTTTACAGATGTTTCTTATTTTTTTTCCCCATTGACATCCTCCTACCCACCCTGCCACCCCATCCCCAGCTTTGTTGTCCGTGTCCATTGGTTATGTGTACATGCATATAAGTTCTGTGGTTTACGAAATTCCTCCCCCCACCCCTCTTCTGAGTGTTGTCAGTCTGTACCCTACTTCCACACCTCGGGGTCTACCCTGTTCCACAGACTATTATGCTCATTATATTCCACAAATGAGTGAGATCATGTGATATTTGTCTTTCTCTGCTTGGCTTGTTTTCCTTAGCATAATACATTCCAGGTCCCTCCATGTCGTCTCAGGGATACGAGATCTTTCTTTCTTACAGCTGCATAGTACTCCATTGTGTATATGTACCACTGCTTTTTTATCCATTCATCTGCTGATTGACACTTGGGCTCTTTCCAGATCTTAGCTATTGTAAATAGTGCTGCTTTGAACATGGGGGTACATATATTCTTTCTAATTTATGTTTCAGACTTCTTAGGGTATATTCCTAAAAGTGAGATCACTGGGTCAAATGGCAGTTCAATTTTTAATTTTTTGAGGTAACACCATAGTGTTTTCCATAGTGGCTGCACCAGTCTGCATTCCCACCAGCAGTGTGCTAGAGCCCCCTTTTCTCCACACCCTCGCCAACAGTTGTTGTTTGATGATGTGTTGATGGCGGCCATTCTGACAGGTGTGAGGTGATACCTCATTGTTTTCTTAATTTGCATCTCTCTGAAGATTAGTGATCTTGAGCATTTCTTCATATGTCTCTTAGCCATTTGTATGTCCTCTTTGAAGAGGGGTCTATTTAGGTCCTCTGCTCCTTTTTCAGTTGGGTTCTTTGTCTTCCTTTTGTTGAGTTGTATGAGTACTCTATATATTTTGGAAATTAACCCTTTATCTGATACATCATTGGCAATGATGTTCTCCCATACAGTGGGTTTCCTTTCCATTTTGATGATTGTTTCTTTTGCTGTGCAGAAGTTTTTAGTTTGATGTAGTCCCATATGTTCATTTTCTCCTTTGTTTCTGTTGCCTTAGGTGATGTATCAGTGAATATTCTGCTGCATATGATGTCCAAAATTTTGTTGCCTATATTTTTTCCTCTAGGATTTTTTTTGATTCACGGGTCACATTTAAGTCTTTTATCCATTTTGAGTTTATTCTTGTGTATGGTGTAAGTTGATGGTCTAGTTTCATTTTTTTTTGCATGTAGCTGTCCAATTTTCCCAACACCATTTATTAAAGAGGCTGTCTTTACATCATTGTATGCTCTTGCCACCTTTATCAAATATTAATTGAGCATAATATCTTTGATCCATTTCTGGGTTCTCTGTTCTGTTACACTCGTCTATATGCCTGTTCTTGTGCCAGTACCAGGCTGTTCTGATTACAGTTGCTTTGTAGTATAACTTGATATCTGGTATTGTGATCCTACCTACTTTGTCCTTCTTTTAAAGATGGCTGTGGGATTTTTTTGTTCCATATGATCTTTTGAAGTATTTGTTCTAGTTCTGTAAAATCTGTCGTTGGTATTTTGATGGGGACTGCATTAAATCTATTGATTGCTTTGGGTAATATAAACATTTTAATGATGTTAATTCTCTTAATCCATGAACAAGGTATGTGCTTCCACTTTTTTATATCTTCCTCTATTTCTTTTTTCAATGTCCTGTTGTTTTCTGCAAACATGTCCTTTACTTTTTTGGTTAAGTTTATTCCTAGGTATCTTAATTGTTTTTCTGTGATGGTAAATGAGATTTTATTGTTTTTAGTTTCTCTTTCTGTGACTTTATCATTGATGTATAAGAATGACATCAATTTCTTGATGTTAATTTTGTATCCTGCTACTTTTCCAAATTCATTTATTAAGTCTAGTAGATTTTTGATGAAGTCTTTAGGGTTTTCTATGTATACTATCAAGTAATCTGAGAATAATGACAGTTTCACTTCCTCCTTTCCAATTTGAATCCCTTTTATTTTTTCTTCATGTCTGATTGCTGTGGCTAAAACTTCTAGTACTATGTTAAACAAGAGTGGCAAAAGTGTGCACCCCTGTGTTCTGTTCTTAAGGGAAATGCTTTTAGTTTTTGCCCATTGAGTATGATGTTGGCTGTAGATCTTTTATATACAGCCTCTATAATGTCAAGATATGATCCCTCTATTCCCACATTGCTGAGTGTTTTTATCAGAAATGGGTGCTGAATTTTGTCAAATGCTTTTTCAGTGTCTATTGATATGATCATATGATTTTTAACTTTCATTTTGTTTATGTGGTATCTCATTTTTTTGATTTGCGAATATTGTATCAGCCTTGCATCCCTGGGATGAATCCCTCTTGGTCATGGTTAATAATTTTTTGATGTATTGCTGGATCCAATTTGCCAGTATTTTGTTAAGGATTTTGGCATTTATGTTCATCAGGGATATTTGCCTGTAGTTTTCTTTCTTTGTAGTGTCTTTTTCTGGTTTTAGAATTAAAATTATGCTGGCCTCATAAAACAAGTTTGGAAGTCTTACTTCTTCTTGAATTTTTTTTGAAATAGTTTGAGGAGAATGGGGGTTAATTTTTCTTTGAATGTTCAGTAAAACTCCCTTGTGAAGCCATCCGGGCCTGGGCTTTTGTTGGATGGGGGAGCCTTGATTACTTCTTCCATTTCCTTAGTTATTGGCCTGTTCAAGTTTTCAGTCTCTTCTCGATCCAGTTTTGGGAGATTATGTGTTTCTAGAAATTTGTCCATTTTGATTAGATTGTTGAATTTGTTGCCATATAATTGTTCATAGCATTTGTTAACGATTGTTTGTATTTCTGTGGTGTCAGTTGTTATTTCTCCTCTTCATTTCTGATTTTGTGTCTTTGGGTTTTCGCCCTTTGTTTCTTGGTGAGTCTGGATAAGGGTTCATCTATCTTGTTTATATTTTAGATAAACCAGCTCTGTGTTTCACTGATCCTTTTAATTGTTTTTTTAGTCTCTATATCATATATTTCTGCTCTGATCTTTACTATTTCCTTCCTTCTACTTGCACAGGGGTTTTCTTTTTGTTTGCTTGCCAGTTCTTTAAGTTGTGAGGTTAGATAGTCTATTAGAAATTTTTCTTATTTCTTGAGGTAGGCCTGTAGTGCTATAAACTTCCCTCTCAGAACTTCTTTCACTGCATCTCATAGATTTTGTGTTTTTGTGTGTTCATTTTCATTGGTTTCCAGGAATTTTTTAATATTTTCTTTGATCTCCTCAGTAACCCATTCATTGTTTAATAACATGCTATTTAGCCTCCATGTGTTCAAATGTCTTTGCGTGTTCTTGTTGGAATTGATTTCTAGTTTCATGCTATTGTGATCTTAGAAGATGCTTGATGTGATTTCAGTCTTTTTGAACTTGTAGAGACTTAGTTTATGTCCTTACATGTGGTCTATCTTTCAGAATATCCCATGTGCTCTTGAGAAGAATGTAAATTCTGTAGTTTTGGCGTATAAATCTTTGTAGATATCAATTAAATTTATTTGGTCTAGTGCTTCGTTTAGAGTCTCTGTTTCCTTGCTAATATTTTTTCTAGAGGATCTATCCAGTGATGTCAACGGGGTGTTAAAGTCCCCTGCTATGATTGTATGGCTGTCAATTTCTCTTTTGAAGTCTTCCGGAAGATTTTTAATATATTTTCGTGCTCCTATTTTGGGTGCATATATGTTTACCAAGGTTATATCTTCCTGTTGGATAGATCCTTTCAATATTATGTACTGGCCTTCTTTGTCTCTAGTAATGGCCTTCATTTTGAAATCTACTTTGATATGAGTATTGCTACCCCAGCTTTTTTTTTTCCTTTCCATTTGCTTGAGAGATTTTTTTCCATCCCTTCACTTTTAACCTATGTGAGTCTTTTGTTGTGAGGTAGGTCTCTTGTAAATAACATAATTATGAGTCATGCTTTCTTATCCAATCAGCTACTCTGTGTCTTTTTATTGGAGCATTCAACCATTTACATATAAGGTGATCACTAATATGTATTTATTTATTTCCACTTTTATTTAATGCAGTTATATTTTTCTTCCTATTTCTTCTACTAATTACAGCTGTCCTTTTAACATTTCTTGCAGTGCTGGTTTGGTCTTAGTCTTTTTTTGTCTGGGAAGCTCTTTATTTGACCTTCTCTTTTGAATGATAGCCTTGCTGGATAGAGTAGTCTTGGATTCATATCCTTGTTTTTTATGACCTTGATTACTTCATGCCATTCTCTTTTGGCCTGCTGTGTTTCTGTTGAGAAGTAAGCGGAGAGCCTTATGGGGGTTCCTTTGTAGGTAACCTGTTGCTTATCTTTTGCTGCCTTTTGGATTTTGTCTTGTTCTTTAATTTTTGGCATTTTAATTACTATGTGTCTTGGTGTGGGCCTGTTTGGGTTCTTCTTACTTGGGGCTCTCTGTGCTTCTTGAACTTGAATGCCTTCTTCCTTCAGGAAATTAGGGAAGTTTTCTGTTACTATTTCTTCAAATATATTCTCTAACACTTGCTCATTTTCTTCTTTTTCGGGGACACCTATGATGCGAACATTATTACGTTTTCAATTGTCCCTCAGTTCTCTTAAGCTGTCTTTCTGTTTTTTTAATTTTTTTTTTCCTTTTGGTTTTCGGATTGTTTGATATTTTCTTTACCCTGTGTTCAAATTCACTGCTCCAGTTCTCAGCTTCCTCTACTCTGTTGGTTAGTCCTTCCATTGTGTTCTTTATTTATGCTATGTCATTCTTCATTTCTTCTTGGTGGTTTTTTGTTTTCAATTGGTTGATTTTCAATGTTTCTATGTCTTTACTCATGGTGTTGATGTGCCTACCCATGCTGTTGAGCTTCCTCCAGATCATGGCTCTGAATTCTAGCTCTGTTACCTTGCTTAACTGTGCCTCATTTATCTCATCTTCGGTAGAGGTCTCTCGTTCTTTTATTTGGCTTTTGTTTCTTTGTTTCACCATTTTGGCTGTCTCAGTGGGTTTTGGAGCCTTCCAAATTATCCCTGTGGGTGTTGGTGTTCTGCTGTTTGTGGCTCCTTTTACTGGGTTTGGATGAGCATGGGAGGACCCACGTTAAACACTACTGTCAAGTCTTACTTTCCTGGATAGAGTTGCAAGCCCAGGATCAGTTCAGTTATCCTCCAGCTTTTTTCCTGGAAACTAATAGTCATGGTTACTTGAAGAGACTTTGGTTGTCAGTTGAATAAAGAACTCCCTCAGGTGTTCAGCATAAGGAGATTTCCCAAGGGTGGGGCAGGTACTGGTTGTTAATGAGCCTCAATTTGCATTTCAATGGCCCACCTGGGTGGGGTTCAATCTTCAAGGGAGGAGCCACCACCTCTCCCCAGATCATTGGAAAGGAGTAAGATGGCCACTGTCCTGCATGGCCGCAACTCAGCAAAACTCTTAGCGCCCTCCAAATCTTCCTTGTCCCCACACAGTTCCAGTCCAGTCTGCCCTCCCTCTGCCAGAGCCCAAGGTGAGTGGCTGTGGCTATTTTAGTGTTCTTTCTCAACTCTTTGCACTGTGGAGTGGGCTCAGGATTTTATCCTCCTGGACGCTGCTCACAGCTAAGACCACTGCTGTCTGTGGGCTCCCAGTCCTTGTCTTGGGTCTCTACAATCCTACTAGGATTAATTCAGTGTCCCTGTTATATGGTCCTTGCAAGCTGCTTTTCTGTTGCTTTTTTCCAATTATTTGTCTTTATTTTAGTTGTAATTCTAGTTTGGTCCTGGGAGATAGTCTGTGTAGCTTCCATTCACTCTGCCGCCATTTTGAAATCCTCCCATTTTTAATTTTTTGAGGAAACACTGTATTATTTTCCATAGTGGCTGCTCCAGTATACATTCCCACCAGCAGTATACAACAGTACCCTTTCTTACACATCCTTGCCAGCAATTGTTGTTTGATGATTTATGATGGTAGCCATTCTGGCAGATGTAAAGTGATACATCATAGACATTTTTATTTTCATTTCTCTGATTGGTGATTTCAGCATTTTTTTATATGTCCCTGGACCATTTGCATGTCCTCTTTTGAGAAATATCTATTCTGGCCCCCTGCCCATTTATTAATTAGGTTGATGTCTTCCTTTTGTTGAGTGTATGAGTACTTTATATATTTTGGAAATTAACCTCTTACCCAATTGGTAAACACATTCTTTCATACAGTTGGTTCTTTTTTTTATTTTGATGCTGGTTTCTTTTGCTGTACAGATGCTTTTTAGTTTGATGTAATCTCCTATATTAATTTTTTCCTTTGTTTCTTTTGCCTTAGATGATGTGTCAATGAAAATTCTGCTACATAAAGTGTCTGAGATTCGCTGCTTATATTTTCTTCTAGGATTTTTATGGTTTCATGAGTTACATTAAGTCTTTTATCCATTTTGGGTTTATTCTTGTGTATGGTGTAAGTTGGTGGTTCAGCTTCATTTTTTTGCTTGTACTTGTCCGATATTCACAACACCATTTAATGAAGAGACTGTCTTTACTGCATTGTATACTCTTGCCTTTGTAAAATATTAATTGAACACACTGTCTTGGGTCGATTTTTGGGTTCTCTGTAATGTTCCACTGATCTATGCACCTGTTCTTATGCCAGGACCAGTGTGTTTTGATTACTACGGCTTTGTACTATAACCTGATATCTGGTATCGTGATCCCTAAAACTTTGTTCTTTCCACCCCCCCCAAAGGTTTCTGTGGCTATCCAGGGTCTATTTTGTTCTCATATAAACGTTTGTACTATTTTTTTGAGATCTGTAAAGTATTCCACTGGTATTTTAATAAGGATCACATTGAATCTATATATTTCTTTGGGTAGTATGGACATTTTAATGATGTTAATTCTTCCAATCTATGAACAAGGTATATGTTTCTACTTTATTATATATTCCTCTATTTATTTTTTCAACATCTTGGAGTTTTCTGAGAACAAGTCCTTTACTTCTTTGGTTGTTTATTCCTAGGTATCTTAGTTTTTTTTTTGCTGCAATGGTAAATGGGATTGTTTATTAGCTTCTATTTCTTTGTGTTCATTATTGATGTGTAAAAATGCCAATAATTTCTGAATGTTGATTTTGTATTTTGCTACTTTGCCAAATTCATTTATTAAATCTAGTAGTTTTTTTATGGAGTCTTTAGGGTTTTCTATGTACAATATCCTGTCATCTGCGAATAATGACAGTTTCACTTACTCCTTTTCAATTTGGATTCCTTTTATTTTTTTCTTCATGTCTAAGCTGTGGCTAAGATTTTCAGTACTATGTTAAACAAGAGTAGTGAGGAATTCCAAAATGGCAGAAGAGTGAATGGAAGCCACACAGATCATCTCCCAGGACCAAACTGGAATTACAAATAAAAGAAGGACAAATCATTGGGAAAAATCAAGAGAAAAGCAGCTGAAGAGGACCCATATAACCAGGGACAGGAAATAGGCACTAAATTGAGCCTAGTAGAAACTGCAGAGGCACAAGAGGGCAGGCTTGGAGCACACAGACAGAAGCTGTTTTAGCTGTGAGCAGCTTCATCAGGGTTCAAATTCCAAGCCAGCTCTACAGCACAGAGGGCTGGGACCGAGCACTAAATTAGCTACAGACACTCACCTTGGGCTCTGGCAGATGGAGGGCAGACTGGACTGAAACTGTATGGAGAGACTCTAAATTTGGAGAGCATTGGAAGTTTTGTGCTGAATCACTCCTTCATAGGACAGTAGCCATATATATTTTTTCTTTTAAAAGTATTTTTTTTTTGCCTTTATTGATTAGAAAGAGAGGAAGGCAGAGAGAGAGAAAGATAGAAACATTGATGACTGAGAACATCGAGAGAAACATTGATGACTGAGAACATCAACTGGCCGCCTCTTGCATACTCCCCACTGGGGATCAAGCCCATAACCTTGGCATGACCCTGACTGGAAATCAAACTAGTGACCTCTTGTTTCATGGGTTGATGCTCAACCACTGAGCCACACCAGCTGGGTGATTGTAGCCATCTTAAGCAAAAAGCCCCAAAGCCTCTGAAAGAAGCAACATCCCCTCCCTCAGGAATTTAACAACACCTGGCCAGGCCAGAGAAATGCAAATTGAGGCTCATTAACAGCCAGCAAGCATCTACCCTACCCACTGGAAATTCTCTTATCCTGAACACCTGAGTGATTTTTTCATTCAGTTGAGGGCCACAATCCAAGGCTCATGAAGTAACTGAGATTAGTAGCCCCTAGGCAAAAAGCTAGAAGATACCTGAACCTCTCCTAGGATTGCAAATCTACCCAGAAAAGTAAGACTTTACAATCGTGTTTAACGTGGGTCCTCCCACACTCATCCAAACCCTGGAGAGGAAGTCACAACCAATGGAACACCAACACCCACAAGGAAAATTTGGGAGGCTCCAAAACACACTGAGACAGTAATAATGGTGAAACAAAAAAAAACAAATTCTAAATGAAAGAACAAGATAATTTGACAGAAGATGACATAAAGGAAAGAGAATTGAGCAAGGTATCAGAGAGAGAGTTCAATGTAATAATCCTGAGGAAGCTCAAGAACATGAGTATAAACATAGAAGCATTGAAAACCAACTAATTGGAAATAAAGAATGACATGGCATGCCCTGGCCGGTTTTGCTCAGCGGTTAGAGCGTGGGCCTGTGGTCCTGAGAGACCCGGGTTCGGTTCCCGCTAAGGGCACGTACCTCGGTTGCAATTTGTCCCCGGCCCTGGTCAGTCGTGCAGGTGGCAGCCACTCGATGTGTTCCTTTCACATCGATGTTTCTCTCTCTCTCTCTGTTCCTCTCTCTCCCTCCCACTCTACCTGAACAACAACAAATAATAATAATAATAATAAAAGAATGACATGGCAGAAATAAAGAACACGTGGGAAGAAATAACCACCAGAGGAGGCTGAGGATCTAATCAGTGTATCAAAAGACAGGGTAGAAAAAGTCACCCAATCAGAGAAAAGGAAAAAAAAAAAACAATTAAAAAACAGAAAAACAGCCTAAAAGAATTGTGGGACAATATGAAATAAAACAATATATGCATCATAGGAGCTCTAGAAGAAGAAGAAAATGAGCAAGTGTTAGAGAATATATTTGAAGAAATAGTGACAGAAAACTTCCCTAATTGATGAAGGAAAAAGGCATACAAGTACAAGAAGCACAAAGATCCCCAAGTAAGAAGAACCCAAACAGGCCCACACCAAGACACATAATAATTAAAATGCCAAAAATTAAAGACAAAGAGAGAACCCTACAGGCAGCAAGAGATAAGCAACAGGTTGCCTACAAAGGAACCCCCACAATGCTATCAGCTGACTTCTCAACATAAACACTACAGGCCAGAAGGGAATGGCATGAAGGAATCAAGATCATGAAAAACAAGGATCTGAATCCAAGACTACTCTATCCAGCAAGACTATCATTCAAAATAGAAGGTCAAAAAAAGAGATTCCCAGAAAAAAAAATGCTAAGAAAATACATTAGCACCAAACCAGTACTGCAAGAAAAGTTAAAAGGACTGCTGTAATTAATAGAAGAAATAGAAAGAAAAATATAACCACAGTAAACAAAAATGGCAATAAATAAGTACATGTCAGTAATAACCTTAAATGTAATTAGATTAAACACTCCAATGAAAAGACACAGAGTAACTAATTGGATAAGAAAGCATAAGTCATGTATACGTTGTTTACAAGAGACCCACCTCACAACAAAAGACTCACATAGGTTGAAAATAAAGGGATGAAATTTTTTCTAAGCAAACAAAAAGAAAATAAGAGCTCAAGAGCAATACTCATATCTGATCAAATAGACTTCAAAATAAAGAACATAACTAGAGACAAGGAAGGCCACTACATAATATTGAACGTATTTATCCAACAGAAAGATATAACCTTGGTAAACATATATGCACCTAATATAGGAGCACCAAAATGTATTTTAAAACTTCTGGAGGATTTCAAAGGAGAAATTGACAGAAAAACAATCATTGTAGAAGACTTCAACACCCCACTAACATCACCGTATAGATCCTCTAAACACAAATTAACAGGAAAACAGAGACTTTAAATGATACACTAGACCAAATGAATTTAATAGATATCTACAAAGAATAACATTCCAAAACAGCAGAATTCACATTCTTCTCAAGTGCACATGGCACATTCTCAAAGATAGACCAGATACTAGAAAACAAAGTGAGTCTCTACAAGTTCAAGAAAATTGAAATCATATCAAGGATCTTCTCAGACCACACTGGCCTGAAACTAGAAATCAATTACAAGAAAAGCACACAAAAATATTTAAACACATCGAGACTAAACAGCATGTTATTAAACAATGAATGGGATACCAAGGAGATCAAGGAAGAAACTAAAAACTTCCTGGAAACCAACAAAAATGGACACACAACAACACAAAATGCTTGGGACACAGCAAAAGCAGTCCTGAGACGGAAGTTCATAGCACTACAGGCCTACCTCAAGAAACAAGAAAAATTTCTAACAGAATATCTAACCTCACAACGTAAAGAACCAATAAGAAAAAAAAAAAAAAAGAGCAAGTAGAAGGAAAGAAATCGTAAAGATCAGAGCAGAAATAAATGACATGGAGAACAAAGAAATGATTCAAAGGATCAATAAAACAAAGAGCAGGTTCTTTGAAAAAATAAACAACATTGATGGACCCTTAGCTAGACTCACTAAGAAACAAAGAGAGAGAACCCAAATATACAAAATTAGAAATGAAAGAGGAGAAATAATAACTGACACCACAGAAATACAAAGGATTGTTAATAGATACTATGAACAATTACACGGCAACAAATTCGACAATGTAAGTGAAATGGACAAATTTCTAGAAACACATAGTCTCCCAAAACTGGACCGGGAAGAGATAGTAAACTTGAACAGACCAATAAAAACAAAAAAAATTAAAGATGTAATCAAGACTCTCCCAGCAAACAAAAACCCAGGCCTGAACGTCTTCACAGGGGAATTTTACCAAACATTCAAAGAAAAACTAATACCCATTCTCCTCAAACTATTTCAAAAAATTTAAGAAGAAGGAAGACTTCCAAACTCATTTTATGAGGCCAGCATAATTCTAATTCCAATACCAGAAAAAGACACTACAAAGAAAGAAAACTACAGGTCAATATCCCTGATGAACATAGATGCCAAAATCCTTAAGAAAATACTAGCAAATCAAATCCAGTAATACATCAAAAAAATTATTCACCATGACCAAGTGGGATTCATCCCAGGGATGCAAGGCTGGTGCAATATTCGCAAATCAATAAATGAGATACACCACATAAACAAAATGAAAGGTAAAAATCATATGATCAGCCCTGGCCTGTTTGGCTAAGCGGTTAGAGCATGGACCTGCGGTCCTGAGAGACCCGGGTTCGGTTCCTGCTAAGGGCGCGTACCTCGGTTGCAGTTTGTCCCCGGCCCTGGTCGGTCGTGCGGGTGGCAGCCACTCGATGTGTCCCTTTCACATCGATGTTTCTCTCTCTCTCTCTCTCTCTCTCTGTTCCCCCCTCTCCCTCCCATTCTACCTGAACAAAAAAAAATGGGAAAATGTCCTCGGGTGAGGATAAAAAAAAACAAAACATATGATCATATCAATAGATGCTGAAAAGGCATTCAACAAAATTCAGCACCCATTTCTGATAAAAATGCTCAGCAATCTGGAAATAGAAAGATCATATCTCAACATAATAAAGGCCATATATGAAAGACCTACAGCCAACATCATACTCAATGGGCAAAAATTAAAAGCATTTTCCTTAAGAACAGGAACATGCCAGGGATGCCCACTTTCACCACTCTTATTTAACATAGTACTGAAAGTTTTAGCCACAGCAATCAGACAGGAAGAAAAAAATAAAAGGGATCCAAATTGGAAAGGAAGAAGTGAAACTATCACTATTCGCAGATGACATGATACTATACATAGAAAACCCCAAAGACTCCATCAAAAATCTACTAGACTTAATAAATGAATTTGGCAAAGTAGCAGGATACAAAATTAATGTCAAGAAATTGACTGCATTCTTATACACCAATGACAAACTCACAGAAAGTAAAACTAAAAAAAAAAAATCCCATTTTCCATCACAGCAAAAAAATTAATATACCTAGGACAAAACTTAACCAAAGAAATAAAGAATCTGTTCTCAGAAAACTTAAGGTCATTGAAAAAAAGAATAGAGGAAGATATAAAAAAAGTGGAAGCACATACCTTGTTCATGGAGTGCAAGAATTAACATCATTATAATGTCCATACTACCAAAACCAATCCATAGATTCAATGCAATCTGCATCAAATACCAACAACATACTTCACAGAACTAGAACAAATACTTCAAAAGTTCATATGGAACCAAAAAAGATGTCGAATAGCCACAGTAATCTTGAAAAAGAAGAACAAAGTTGGAGGGATCACATTACCAGATTTCAGGTTCTACTACGAAGCCACTGTAATCAAAAGAGCCTGTTACTGGAACAAGAACAGGCATACAGACCAGTGGAACAGAACAGACAACCCAGAAATAGACCCAAGGCAATATGCTCAATTAATATTTGACAAAGGTGGCAAGAGCATACAGTGGAGTAAAGACAGCCTGTTTAATATATGGTGTTGGGAAAATTGGACAGCTATAAGCAAAAACATGAAACTAGATCATCAACTTACACCATACACAAGAATAAACTCAAAATGATAAAAGACTTAAATATGACTCATGAATCCATAAAAATCCTAGATGAAAATGTAGGCAACAAAATTTCAGACATCATACGCAGCAGAATTTTCACTGATACATCATCTGAGGCAACAGAAACAAAGGAGAAAATGAACACATGGGACTACATCAAACTCAAAAGCTTCTGCACAGCAATAGATACAATCATCAAAATGGAAAGGCAACCCACTGTATGGGAGAATATAATTGCCCATGATATTATCAGATAAGGGGTTAATTTCCAATATATAAAGTGCTCATACAACTCAACCAAAGGAAGACAAAGAACCCAACTAAAAAATGGGCAGAGGAACTAAATCGACACCTCTCTAAACAGGACATACAAATGGCTAAGAGACATATGAAGAAATGCTCAACATCACTAATCATCAGAGAGATGTAAATTAAAACAACAATGAGGTATCATTTCACACCTGTCAGAATGTCCACCATCAACAAATCATCAAACAAGTGTTTGATCGAGGATGTGGAGAAAAGGGGACTCTAGTACACTGCTGGAAGGAATGCAGACTGGTGCAGCCACTATGGAAAACTATATGGTGTTACCTCAAAAAATTAAAAATGGAACTGCCATTTGACCCAGTGATCCCACTTCTAGGAATATACCCTAAGAAGCCTGAAACGCCAATCAGAAAGAATATACGTACCCCCATATGTGTAGCAGCACTATTCACAATAGCTAAGATCTGGAAACAGCCCAAATGTCCATCAGCAGACAAATGGATAAAAAAGCAGTGGTACATATACACAATGGAGTACTATGCAGCTGTAGGAAAGAAAGGTCTCTTACCCTTTGAGATGACATAGAGGGACCTGGAAAGTATCATAAGCGAAACAAGCCAAACAGAGAAAGACAAGTATCATATGATCTCACTTATTTGTGGAATCTAAAGAACATAACAGTCTGAGGAATGGTGTAGTCCCAGAGACGTGGAAGTGGTGTACAGACTGACAATCCCCAGAAGAGGGTGTGGTGGGGGAGAGATAAACCACAGAACATATATGCATGTATGCATGAGCAATGGACATGGACAACTAAGCTGGGGACAGGGTGGGGAGGGAGGGGGAGGAGGAATCAGTGGGGGGGGGGGAGGAGAAACATCTGTAACAAAAATAAATAAATTAATCAATTAATTAATAAAGGAAGTTTTTATCTAAAAAAAGAAAAGAAACATCAATGTGAGAAACATTGATCGGCTGCCTCCTACATACCCATTACTGGGGATTGAGTCCGAAACCTGGGCATGTGCCCTGACTGGGAATTGAACCAGTACCTCTCAGTACATGTGATGATGCTTAATCCACTGACCTACACCAGCTGGGCAGGAGAAATTTTTTCAATTGATAATACATATCCATGGTAAAAAGAAAAGAGGGGGAAAAAAGCAAACAGTGCAAAAAGGCACACCATCAAACGTCTATCTTCCTTCCACCTCTGTTCCTAAGTCTCCCAGTTTCTTTCCCTAGAGATAATCTGGTTACCAGTCTTTTGGATATCCTCCCGGAGGGATTATCTCATTTTTGTTGAAAAGAAAGGGAGGGAGTCCTGGCCAGTTTGGCTCAATGGTTAGAGTGTCGGCCCCGGGACCTAAGAGTTGCAGGTTTGATTCCAGTCAAGGGCACTTATGTCAGTTGCAGTTTGTCCCTGGCCAGCAGTGGTTGTGGTCATGTGGGAGTCAGTCAATTCATGTATTTCTCTCACATGATTTCTTTCTTTCTCTCCCCCATACCTCGTTCTATCTGAAGACAAATTTTTTTAAAATGTCCTTAGGTGAAGATTTAAAGAAAAAAAGTAAAAAAGGAAAGAAAGAAATGGGGGGGGGGAGATAAAGGAAAAAATAAATATATTTTTGTCTGAGCATTTTAAAAAATGTGAGGAAGGATGTACCCACATGCACCAAATTTTTTTTTTACTATTAAATAATGTTTATTTATTTATTTTTGTTAAAAATGTTTCTCCTTTTTTTCCTTATTGACACCCTCCTCCCAATTCCCCCCCCCAGTCTTATTGTCTATGTCCTTGTCTATGGATACTTGTGTATAAGTTCTGTGGTTAACACATCCACCTCTTCTGAGGTTTGTCAGTCTGAACCCCACTTCCATGTCTCTGGGTCTATTTTGCTCTTCAGCTTGTCTTGTTCATTATAACCCACAATTAAGTGAGATCATGTGATACCTGTCTTTCTCTGACTGGATTGTTTTGCTTAGCATAATACTCTCCAGGTCCCTCCATGTCATCATTCAAAGGATAAGAGATCTTTCTTTCTTACACTAGCATAGTATTCCATTGTCCTTATTCTCTCTAAGACATTGTTGGGTTGGCAAAGGAATTTTATTTAATTGTTAGAATATATAATCCTGGTTATTCTGACCTGTTCCAACTAATACACCTATTGGTTTCTAAGAGCAAAGTAGCAGAATGGCTAGGTAAGGTCTGCTTGAAAACCCCTATAGAGGATTTTTTTAAAACAAAGAGAAACAGACCAAGGGAAATGCAGGCAACTAGCCCATCAGCTTCACCAAGCCATCCCTGAGATTTTCCTCTGGAAAATAGACTGAACAAAAATCTAGCAATGTAGGCAAAAACCTGATGAAAACATACTTGCTTTCTTAGAACTTTTTGTTGTTTTGTTTTGTTTTTTAAATCCTCACCTGAGGATATTTTTCCATTTTTCTTCAGATAGAGTGGGAGGAAGGGAGAGAAAGAGAGAGAGAGGCATCGATGTGAGAGAAATACATTAATTGGCTGCCTCCTGCACGACCCTGACCAGGGCTGGGAGCGGAACCACAACCAAAGTACGTGCCCTTGGCTGGAATCGAACCTGGGACTCTTTGGTCTGCCAGCTGACACTTAAACCACTGAGCCAAACCTGGCAGGACTATTTGAGTATTTTAAAAAATCTTTCAAACAATATTCAAGATTGTCTCCAGACAGTTTTAAGAATCATCAAAATGATATAATGCTTAACTCAGCATTTCTGGAAGGATTAGATGAGGAGCTTGTAATTCTGATTAAATAACATGAAATAAACTGGGCAATCACACATGCCGATAAACTAGCAACTCTGGCCAATCAATTATTTAAATATATTCTAAAGGAAGAAATGCATAAAGCTACTAAAATTATGAATTTACTGTTATCCTCTGAAGCATTTATCAGTCTGTTGAGATCTTGCTTCCAGGTAGTATCCTCTGTTTGCCTCAGATAAACTCTTTCTTCTGTTTTTTAATTTTTCCCCTTTATTGATTTTTAGAGAGAGAGGAAGTGAAAGGGAGAGAGAGAGAGAAACATCGATGAGAGAGAACATCGATTGGCTGCCTACTGCATGTCCCCCATTGGGGATCGGGCCCACAACCTGGGCATGTGTCCTGTCTGGGAACTGAACTGGTGACCTCCTGGTGCATGGGTTGACACCCAACCACTGAGTCACACCGGCCGGACAAGATAAACTCTTATAAAAATTTTCTACAGGTTTGGACATTTCTTACATTGACACACAACTGTTGAAAACAGAGCAAGGCTTTTGTAATAGAGTAAGTCCTCTCAATCTAAAATTTACAATGCTATCTATTTATTTATTTATTTATTTATTTATTTATTTATTTATTTAAATCCTCACCCGAGGATATGTTATTATTGATTTTAGAGAGTGAGGAAGGGAGAGGGAAAGAGAGAAACATTGATGTCAGAGATTGAATGCTTCTCAATTAGTTGCCTCCCATACATTCCCCAACTGCGGATCAAACCCAAAACCTGGGTATGTGCCCTAATCAGGAATTGAATCCTCAATCTTTCAGTGCACAGGACGATGCTCAAACCAAGTAAGCCACAACGGACAAGGCCAACAATGCCTTTTAGAAAAGGTTCCTTTATTATGTGTGCCATTAAATAAATGTAGAACATAACCATATAAGCAATTGTGTACCTGGTATGTCTTATATTAAGGGACTGCTGACTGCCCCTTTCCTTTTTATTTTTACTATTGATATCAGTTCTGATTCCTCTGCCGGGTTTATACCATAAAAACCACAGTTTAGAGTATCGACCACTACCCCTCACACCACCACGGTTCAACACAACCCCCATATACCCATATGTGGCTAAAAACATGTCCTCAGGATATGTGATATATATGGAACACACTGGGAAAATGACCAATTCTAATTTCTACTTGACATCACACTCTTGGTATGCTGAGTTTACACAAGTATACCATATCCTGCCAAGGGAACATCACAAGATCCCAATTCATGTACAGTAAAACACATTTCCAATCCCATTTATTTGCTATGACACATGACTTATTTTTTAATTGATATGTAAACACATTTTTAGAAATATATTCATAGCCTGTTCTTGAGTCATCAATAAACCAATATTAAACTTCTGTATTTATTTCTACTCTAAAAAAAAAATTAAAGAGACAGGAAAATTTATATTTTTAAAAGAAATTTATCAAAATCTGTCTTGGATTCTTGCCAACTCAGTTTTAGCTCTTCTTTCCTTCTATTGTTCTCTTAGTTAAGCGAACCATTGAAAATGTTCTTACTTGAGTTACGCGCTTCAGTCAGGTGGACATGTAATGTAGCTGATAGTGGGTGTTGGTACAAAACTGACCTAGATCTGAATCCTGACTGCCTGGTAGTAGCTGTGTGACCTTGAGCATGTCAACCTTTCTGTCTTGGTTTCCTCACCTGTAAAATAATCATAGTTAACACATATATAGTGTTTACCTGTATCAGTCATGTACATTTAATCCTTATAACACCCCCTAGAGCAGTGGCTCTCAACCTTCCTAATGCACTGACCCTTTAATACAGTTCCTCATGTTGTATGTGGGCATATCTGCATGTGGGCGGACCCGCCTGGAGACGCAGAGAGGAGTGGTGTCTCAGTATCTAAGATCATCAGAAATATGTGTTTTCTGATAGTCTTAGGCGACCCTTGTGAAAGGGTTGTTCGAGCTCTAAAGGGGTCATGACCCACAGGTTAAGAAACGCTGCCCTAGAGGAAGAAACTATAGATGGAGCACCTGAGGCACAAAGAGGATGGATGAGTGACTTCCCCAGGGGCACACAGCTGGTAAGTGGCAATGCCAAAATTCTAATGCAGGTTCCAGAGTCCAGGCTCTAACCACCACACTGACAGCCTCTTCAAATGAAGGCAATAAATGAGGGCATACCTTCTAAGGGCTGTCATGAGGATAAAATGAGATAATACATGTAATGTCCAATACTTGACAAGTGTCTGATAGGTAGCAATTGTGTGTGTTATAGATTTTTCCTTCTGCAACTAAGAAATCTGCATGGCTTTGTCTTGGGGTAAGAAAAAAAGGGGGTTGGAAGAAAGAGAACAGAAGTCAGGGGAGAAAGGGGTGAGGTGGTATGTGGAAGGGGAGTAGAGGGGTTGTGGTGGAGGAAGAAACTTTCCTCTACCTTCCTAGGTTCCTTCAGTCTACTAATTAAATAAACATGAAACAGATTAACAAGAGAAAATTACTAAACTTAATTACATACATATGTATGGGAACCTCACATACATGAGAGAGTCAGAGCCCCCCCCCTACATGAGTGGTTCAGAGACAGAAAGGGAAAATGAGCTATATACGACATTATGAGCTAAGGATGAGGTAAGGCCCTTGGGGCTCCAGAGGGGAAGGTCATTCCCAGGAGGATAAAAGGAACAGGTATTCAGTAATTAGAAGTTTGCCCTGCCCTATAGGTAGGCCAAAAAAGTAATTTCTAATGATAACTCTCATTATGGGTAAGAGTCTTAATTTAAATTCTTTAAGGAGGAAGTAAAAGTTTCTCATGAGCCTGCAAGGTGTCTGTTCTTGCTTTTAGCTCAAAATAATCTGCATACCACACAAGCATATTCTATGGTAACTGGTTCTGAACCCTTACAGGTTAAACAAGAAGAGAGGCAGCCCTGAATACTTGGGAAACAAAAATTCTGGCTGGGCCTGAAGGGAGCACGGTGACTCTTTCTCAACAGCAAACAGAAACTTGCCAACTGCAGAGCAGATCTGAAATCCGGGAGGCCTCCACTCGGGCTGCCTCCTCCGCCCCACCAGCCCCACCCTGAAGCCGCCAGGGCGGGACCCGCCTCCCCCGCCTGACCCGAGTCCGCCCCCCCTGCGGGCGGGCCTTGCCCGCCCCCTCCGCTGAGAGCCCGGGAGCCCCAGGCCCGAGGCCCGCAGTGTCCCACTGTCCCGGGCCGGGCTCGGCGGCAGGGCGCGATGGCGACATGGCGGCGTGACGGCCGGCTAACTGGCAGCCAGAGGCTGCTGTGCGCCGGGCTGGCTGGGGCGCTGAGCTTGAGCCTCACCGCGCCTCTGGAGCTCGCCACCGTGCTGGCCCAGGTCGGCGTGGTGCGGGGTCGCGGCCGGGGGCTGTGGGCCGTGGGGCTCGGCGTGTGGCGGGCCGAGGGGCCCCGGGCCCTGTGGAAAGGGAACACGATGGCATGCCTGCGCCTCTTCCCCTACAGCGCCGTGCAGCTCACCGCCTACCGCAAGTAAGGGCGGGGTGCGCGGGTGGGGGGGGACCGCGCGGTTCCTGGGACAGGGCCCTGCAGTGAGCCCCAGCCCCTTTCCTGATCCCGTGGGAGGCCCTTGGGGCAGTTTGGCCGAAAGGTGACAAGTAGGGCCCCAAAGCGCAGACCCCAAGTTTGTCACGTGATCTTGGGATTCCTGCTTCTCCGGGTGCGGATTCGTGGGGCTGGCCCTGGCCCAGAAAGGCTCACCGGGTTGGACCTGCGAGTAGGTAGAACGGGGCAAAAGAGATTTGGGGGATGGCTCCTAACCATTCCCACTGTCCACCAACTTGGAATCTGCCTTGGCTAGCCTAGGAGAGACCCCTTTGAAGGCTTGAGTATGTAACTCTGTAACTATCTGTGTGACCAAAGCCCCCAAAAGAGTGTTTGGTAGGGGCAGAGGGCTCAATCCATTGCCACAAAAAGGCCACAGGTTTCTACACACATGCACACCTAAATGAAACGTGCCTTTAGGGTCCGCAGCTTTCCCTCCCCGTGCCTACTGCTCACTCCACGCTCACTGCCCACTGGCTTCACTCTTCTGTCAGGGCTTTGGGCTTACCTCTAACAGCTGCTTCTTAGGAAAGGATAATGCCAGACGAGTCTTAAAGTTTCCTCAAAGCTCACAGATATTTTCATTTTGGCTGGGAACAAAGCCTAAAATAATGAAATGGTAAGTGATGGAATTTCAGGAAGAGGAGCTATTTCTATGTTACAAAGGATGGTCCCTGTCTTCCTCATTGGGGAACACAGTGCCAACTCTGAAGACTGGCCTTGTCTCTGAATTAGACAAACAGCCCACAGTCTTGACCACATTGTTCAGCCTTGGAGATTAACAAAGAATTTTGCCTTTTGACTCTGGGAGGCCAGAACTGGAAGGCTTACTCCACAGCTGACTAGCAAGACAGAATCAACCTTATCACTGATTCCTCCAGGCCAGGTCTCACCTCTGCCTGGGGGGTAAAGTCACCTTGTCTTCCTCTGGGGAGGGAAGATAGTGAGATTACCAGGCATTTCTTTCAAGGCTCTCTTTCCTCCCTTGCCCTTTGCATCTTCTGGCCAGAAGTCTGTAAACAGCTGAGTTTTAATAACTCATCTTTTCCCCACTTCACTGTTTCTCCACAAATCGCACTGAAATCTTCCTTAGGAATGCATACCCAGGGAGGAAGGCAGAACTACAAAGGCTGGTTTAAGTGTTCTGGCTTTTATAACCACCTAGTATATATACATCACTGAATTTTTTTTTTTTTTAATCCTCACCCAAGGATATTTTCCATTGCTTCTTAGAGTGGAACAAAGTCGAAGGGAGAGAGAGAGAGAAAAAAAAAAGACATTGATGTGAGAGAGATACATTGACTGGTTGCCTCCCACATGACCCCCACCAGGGCCAGGGATCAAACCTACAGCCCAGGTACGTGCCCTTGACCAGGAATCAAACCTGAGACACCTCAGTCCGCAGGCCAATGCTCTAACTGCTGAGCCAAATTGGTCAGGGCTATCATTGGATTTTTAATTAATTAATTAATTAACGTTTTTCTTTTATTGATTTTAGAGAGAGATGTAGAAACATCAATGAGAGAACATTGACTGGCCACATCCTGCATGCCCCCCACTGGAGATTTGGCCCACAACCTGGGCATGTGCCCTGACCAGGAATCAAACTGGCGACCTCCTGGTGCATGGTCGATGCTCAACCACTGAACCACACCAACCGGGCAGAAATTGTATACATTTAAGGTATACAAGCTGATATTTTGATATACATTTTGAAATGATTACCTCAGTCAAGCTAATTACATATCTATCACTTCTATATAGTTATTTTATGTATGTATATGTACATCATTGATTTTTTTTAAAACTACCTTAGCATGGGAAATATGCCCATTTTACAGAAGCAGAGTTGGACTCAGACTGGCCATACCATTCATCAGTGACAGAGCTGAGCTCCACTGCCTAGCTTTCTGACTTCAAACCTCACCCTCTCTTACATTATCCTACCTTTCTCTCTGCCTTTATTTGACATTAATTTAGCAAGTCTTCATCAAGTACCCACTGTGTGCAAGATACTGGGGATAAGGCAAGGATGAAAGGGGCATGGTCCCTGTGCCCCAGAACTTACAAAGCAATAGAAGAATGAGACTAATGAGTCCATAGCATGTGATTGCCGTAGTTGAAGCGCTATAGAAATAAATACTTTTGATGAGGGATGAAGAGGAAGAGATGTGAAGACTTCACAAAGGAGAAAATCATCTGAGTTTCATTTTAGGAGAATGAGTTGAGTTTGCTGGGCAAAGATGAGGAGAAAGATATTGAAGGTAATGTCATGAGCAAAAGCACAAGGGTGGGAAGGCATGCAGCATGACTAGAGCATAAGGTATTTCTGGCAGTAATGGGAAAAACAGCCAGAAAAGTGGGTCAGTATCTGATGTTGGAGGGCCAGGTTAAGGAGTTTGGACTTTACTTGGTATGTAAGGGTAACCGTGAGAGATTTTTGAAGGGGAAGTTCTGTGATTAAAGCAATTCAACGGGAATAATTGTCACCTGGAGGCGGGGTAGGATGAGTAGAGAGGAGGAAGACTAGAGGGGGGATGGCAGGACCAGTTAGGAACGTATTGCACTAGTCCATGTGACAGCTGAGGGCACTTAAAATAGACTGGTGACAGTGGGAGTGGAGAAGATTTGATAGATGGGAGAGGAAGAACAGATAGTTACCCGGGCTAAGTTTGCGAATAATTTTTTTCCTGCAAGATTGTTTTTTTTTCTGGAAACTAAAAGGTAGTATTTCAGTCAACGGCTAGGCATAGGTTAGAAAGCAAAGTGATTGATTAATCATGGTGCCATCCTTCTTATATAAAGATGATACCTTTGGTCCATCATTAGACTGATTCATCTCTATTCTTTCCTGACCATGAATTTGTAAAATAGTTAGCTGGGGATAGTGGTAAAGCCTATGATCATGGATTTCAGCAAAGCATAAACATCCCAAATGTTCAGAGAATGGAGTGGTTAAATAACTTGTCCACAAACACAATTAATGCCAGACCTGGAGCTTGAAACCAGGGCTTCTGGCTCCACAGTCCAGGACTCTGCCCACCATTGTGATGCTGAAATATCTGCTTATTTGGGTTAATGATCAAAAGAATACACCCAGGAAAGTCTATTAGGAACTAGGTACTTGTAATAAATGAATAATACCTAATGCAATAGATGGCTTTCAAATTCATCAAATAGTATAACCTCACCCAACTTTACAACACAACTGCTCGTCTAGCTGTATAAGCATTGGTTTGGATCCCTGTAGCTCTGAAATTGTTCATAACAAACACCAACTCTTTAATGTGTAACCACTTCATGAGTTTGTGTTTGTCTGCTAACCTGTATTAGGTTGAAGTGTTGGCAGTTCTAACTATATATATCCAGGGTTTGTGTAATATTCATGTGGCTGAAAAGAAGGGGTTACTGCTATTCACCAGCTTATCCAGTCTCATTGGCAAAAACTACTGTGCATGTGTTTAGGGGTGGGGGGAAGAATAGAAAAGGGAACATTGTTGCCCTGGCCAATCAGACAAGAGCTTAACATGTGGGGACCAGGATGGCATTATTATTATTATTATTATTATTATTATTATTTTTAATTCTCACCCGAGGACATTTTTCGATATTTTGTTCAGATAGAGCGGGAGGGAGAGAGAGACAGAGAGAAACATCAACGTGAAAGGGAGACATTGAGTGGCTGCCACCCACACAACCCAACCAGGGCCGGGGACAAACTGCAACCGAGGTACGTGCCCTTAGCGAGAACCGAACCTGGGTCTCTCCAGACTACAGGCCGACACTAACCGCTGAGCCATACCGGCCAGGGCCAGGATGGCATTATTGATGGCCTATTAGGGTTGCCTGCCTTGACTCTGGTTCTAAGGGGAACATTTAGTGGTCTTTGTCTCCATGTCACTTGGTCAGAGTCTGAGAAGAGACTTCCTTTCTTTTATTTTGTTTTTGTTTGTTTATTTGTTTTTGTTAATCCTCACCTGAGAACATTTTTTCATTGATTTTTAGAGAGAGTGTAAGGGAGGGAGGGAGAGAGAGAGAGTGAAACATTGACAGGAGAGAGACACATCGATTGGTTTGGCGTCGCGCATGACACCGACCCGAGTCGGAATTGAACCTGTAACCTAGGTACCTGCCCTAGACCGGGAATTGAGACAAACTGGCCAGGGCTGGGTTTTTGTTTAGTTTTTTAATTTTGTGTATTTGATAGTAAGACCTAACTTTATAAGGCAATCTGATATAAGACATGGTTCCTCTTCCTAGTTCATCAAATCATTTAGTCAACCAAAAGCTTATCTCCTCTCCCATTGCCCTTACAAGTCATTTCTTTAGCAGGTTGAACTCTCTTATGATCTATGCTGACTGTTACCACAGTGTCTGGCACATTGTAGATATTCAATAAATGGATAATGAATTAATTAATGCCCTGGAATTGGCCACATGGGATAGGGAATAAGGGTGAGGTAATGAGAATGAATGGTGTCTTTTGACATTTCAAACTCCATCTTCTTCAGGTTGTTCCAGTCTGCTACGGCCCACTCTTCCAGTCAAGCATTTTCATTTCCTCAATCTCCCCTTCCCTTCTAAGGTCCCCCCACAACCTGATTGGCCAGAAGAGAGAGTAGGGAGAAACAAGGAAGAGTGCAGGCAGTGAAATAGGCAAATGGCCCATTGGTGATTGCCAGATTTAGTTACCTGCATCTTTAAAAGTTAGCTGGTTAAATCACATAACTGGTTCAGTTGGTGCAGTTAAAGTACATTAACAAAATGAAGTCAAGATTTTCGTACAGCTTGAAAATGTTTTTTACCAATGAGTGTTTACTTGGGAGCAAGGGGCCATCCTAGAACCCCTTAAATAACTGCACCTGAACACCCACTCATCTTATTTAGGGCCCTAGTTTTCTGCCAAACTGAAGGAGCAGGACAGGCACCTCTTCACTGGAGGTTTGAAAGCCAAAGCACTAAGGATATTTTACAATCCTCTTATTTTAGCCTAGCTCTGTTCATTTTCCTTTTATTCAAACCCTTGCTATCCCTCTCCCTCTCTCTCTTCTCACTCTCTAGCAGAAAAATGTTGGGTTTTTTTTCCTAACTTCCAAGTCTTTTTTTTTTATTTTATCCTCATCAGCAAGATGGAGTAAAATTCCTTTGTTTCTTACCAGGGAACATGTGTCGTGTAAAAGTCCCCTTATAACAATTTCTGCTGAGCCAGGCATTCATGCCTGGGAAAGTGCTGCTTCCAAAAAGAGGGATTGTAACAGAATGCCTTTCTATTTTGCATTTGGAAAAGCCCACCCAAAGCCATTTCTACTACATTGTAAAACTACAGAGAAACACAAAAAATAATCTAGCAAACACCCACCATCCAGAACTGCCAGCATGATAGTTAGTATAAAAGATACTTCAAATATCTTTTATAAAATATGTTTTTATTGATTTTTTTAGCGAGAGAGAGAGAAATATTAATATGAGAGAGAAACATCAATTGGCTGCCTCCTGCATGCCCCCGACTGGGCATGTGCCCTGACCCAGAATAGAAGTAGGAATGCTCAGTCCATGGGATGACACTCAATCCCCTGAGCCACACTGGCTGGGTTCAAATATCTTTTTTTTTTTTTTTTTTTTGCATTTATCTTCAGATAGAGCAGAAGGGAGAGAGGGGGGAAGAAAGAGAGAGAAACATTGAGTGGCTGCCGCCCACACAACCCCAACCAGGGCCGAGGACAAACTGAAACCAAGGTACATGCCCTTAGTGGGAATCAAACCCAGGACTCTCTGGTCCGCGGGCCAGTGCTCTAACTACTGAGCCAAACTGGCAAGGGCTCAAATATCTTTTTTAATACAAGAAATAAAATATAGATCAAGCTGCAGTCCTTTTTATTCTCTTTCCCAGTCCATTCCCTGTTCCACTTTCCCAAAGGTCTAGTTTGCAAGGTATGATTTTGTGGGTGCACTTCTTAATTTAAATAGATCATTTTCATAGACTCTAAGTCACTCCACAACTTGCTTTTTTCACTCAACTTTATGATTTGTTTATGTTATTACATACTTCTAAGCCAGCGGTTCTCAACCTGTGGATTGCAATACCTTTGTGGGTCTAACGACTCTTTCACAGGGGTCACCTAAGACATAACAGTAGCAAAATTACAGTTATGAAGTAGCAACAAAAATAATTTTATGGTTGGGAGTCACCACAACATGAGGAACTGTATGAAAGGGTCGCAGGATTGGGAAGGTTGAGAACCACTGTAAGCTCATTCATTTAAACTATATAGTGTCACTTGTATGGTGGTTTGACTTTCTCACACTTACAGACAATGATGTATGTGTCTTCATATATACATGTGCAAGAATTTCTCCAGGATCTCTACCTAGAAATGGAACTGCTGAGGTGAAAGTAGGCATCCTTTTGATTTTAATGGATACTACAAAGTGGTCATACCAATTTGCACTTCTACAAGCAGTGAGTGAGAGGTTCTGTTTCCACTCATCCTCATCATTACTTGATATTATCAGGCTTCTTAATCCTTGCCAATCTGCTAGGTGACAAATGGTATCCTGTTGTTGTTTCTATTTGTCATTTCCCTGACAACTAGTAGGGTGGCGCATCTTCTCTTATAATTAAGCCAATATATTTTTAAAACTCAATTACTGGGGATGCTCAAAGTCATCATTTCAATCAATTTCATTTATTTTAAGTTTCAACGGAAGCAAAGGAATACGTTATAGTTTGGTATTTACCAAGTACTTCTGCAAATTTACACTCCACAGGCAAGCCAGGGTTGACAGTTGTGTGGATAAAAGGAGGAAATGCTTGAAGTGAAGTGGAGAGGACTTAAGGTAGCTATAAATAAGAGGGTTGGGCATCTCTTCCTTATAGGTAACTAGAATTATATAAATATAATAGAGTTGAATGTGTTATTCACTAATCCTAATCAATTGGTATGGTATTTTTCATTTTGTAAAGCACTTCCAAACGCTGGAAGATGTGTGAGTAGTGTAGAACACTCTAGCACAATCCATAGCTGATTCCCTTGGGCTTCTCCCCCTGTTTCCTCCCAGGTTTGTCATACTCTTCATGGATGACCTAGGCCATATTTCCCAGTGGAGTGCCATCATGGCTGGAAGTCTTGCAGGCATGGTTTCCACTATTGTGACGTATCCTACTGACCTCATCAAAACACGTTTGATTGTGCAGAATATGCTGGAACCATCTTATAGGGGGATCCTCCATGCTTTTTCTACTGTTTATCAACAGGAAGGATTCCTGGCCCTTTACCGAGGGATTTCCCTTACAATTTTAGGTAAGATGGAAATGTTTGTCTTGTCCAAAGAAAAGCTGCATTCTTTTACATATATAAATATGTTGTATACCTTTATAGCCAGTTAAATCCATTTTCTTGGGGTCAAGGTCATATGGGTTTCATCCACATAGGGCCACTTAGCTTCATTCTATTTCACACCATACACCCCACTCCTAACTTTGGCCTGTTACATCCCAGAGAGGGGTGGATGACAGAGCATGGAGGTGGCTCTGCACAAACTGATAGAAAGACAATCCACACACTCCCCATCTGGCTTTACGAAGGAATCTCAGTGTGCATACATGCACATATGAGCACAACCAGGGTAGCAGTTGTAGATTATGTGGTCTTTGAAGCCTGTGCCAGGGCTCCACACACACATAGTTCTTCAGGTGGTGCAGTATCTTCAGCAGGTGCATCGTCATCTTCTTCCACTTAGTTTCATCATCAGAAGGCTTAGAAGAAGAAGCACGTGTAGGAGCCATCGTGGGGCTTAGATAAAAGTTCTCAGAAATCGCAAACACAAGAGCAAAGATGCTTCTGATGTGTAGTGATGTAGAAGTGTGTATGAGAGAAACAAACCTGCATGAGGCTGAGCCAATCAGTGGCCAGGATAGGAAGAGGACAGGATAGCCAGTCAGTGAACAGCATGCTCTGATTGGCTTGGTTTCACCACACCCAATTTTTTGGAAAAAAGTTATTGCCCACACACAAGGAGTGGTCCAGGGGTTGCACCTGGCATTGAAGGATTTGCGGGGGTGCTCGAATACGTAGGCCCATACGTACAGTAATTTTCATTGTAATTGTAATACAGGGGTGTATAATTGACTCAGACAACCGAGCGTGCGCTGTATCATTTTCAGTCTCGATCAACTCTTTAATGAATATATTTGACAAAACCGCAATAGAGTGAAGCTGCGAAAGTTGAAGCACAAAGTGGCGAGGGACGACTGTACTCCCTTTGTACATGCTGTGCCTTCTGCCTGGACTGCCTGTCCACTCCGTCTGATGAACTCCTCATTCCTCAAGACCCAGTTGAGAAGTTCTCTCTCCTGTGAAGTCCTTCCTGATTCTCCCAGGCAAAATTAACCCCTCTGATCCATGTGTACCTAAAGCACTTTGTATAGCACTGCCCACCCCTCCCCCACCCCCATCCCCACCCTTATGACGACTATGAACTGTCTCAACACCAGATGGTGAGCTTCTCCAGGAATTAGCCTACTCTTCTTTGTATTCCTGTACCTGGCCTAGGTCCCAGCACATAACATAGCTCCACAAATGTTTTCTGAATGAAGGTAAATGGGGAGTTGGTACATCTATTTTTTAAATTAATTTTAAAATCCTCACCTGAGGATATGTTTATTGATTTTTAGAGAGAGAGGGAAAGGAACAGAGATAGAGAGAGAGAAACAATCCCCGACTAGGAATCAAACCAGCAAACTTCTGGTGTACAGGACGACACTCCAACCAACTGAGCCAGGCAACCAGGGCTGGTACATCATTTTTAATGTGTCTATTAAATATAAATCTATTATTCTAAGGACAAAGCAACTCCACTGTGTTATCCCCTCTTTTAAATCCCTTTTTGAAGGAGAAATTTAGTCCCTCTGTAAAATTAAGATGGTTCCCAAAGTTTCTGGAAATGTGTGGAAGTGCCACCTACTGTACTCCTTGCTCACCATATTTTCCTAGAAAGGTGAGGAAAGTCAGATAACCTCCCTCACCACTACAGTCTCACTTTCTAGTTTTCACAGAATGTTTCCTTCTCCGCTACAGACCAGTCCCTCCTAGCCTCCAAAAGTTGATTAAGAGCAGCTACCAACTTTTTCTTATGAGAGTAACTTTATTCCAACATTTTATTTTTTACAATTTCAAACACCCAGAAAAGTTAAAAGAATTAGAAACACCCATACCCCACCATCTAGATGCTACAATTAATGTTTTGCTTTATCACATATCTGTCCATCCCTCTAGTCATTCATCAGTCCACTTATATGTTTTAAAAAATATTTTACATTTGGCCCTGGCCGGTTTGGCTCAGCGGTTGGAGCGTCGGCCTGCGGTACAGAGAGACCCGGGTTCGGTTCCCGCTAAGGGCGCGTGCCTCGGTTGCAGTTTGTCCCCAGCCCTGGTTGGTCGTGCGGGTGGCAGCCACTCGATGTGTCCCTTCACATCGATGTTTCTCTCTCTCTCTCTCTCTTCCTCTCTCTCCCTCCCGCTCTATCTGAACAAAAAATGGAAAAATGTCCTCGAGTGAGGATAAAAAAGAAAAATTTTATATTTGTTTTTCTTTATTGATTTTTAGAGAGAGAGGAAGGGAGAGAGAGATAGAAACATCGATGAGAGAACATCAATTGGCTGCGTTCTGCATGCTCCCAACTGGGGATCAGGCCCACAGCCTAGGCATGTGCCCTGACTGGGAATCAAACCAGTGACCTCTTGGTGCATGGGTTGATGCTCAACCGCTGAGCTACACTGGCCAGGCATCTTATATATTTTTTGATGATTTCTGTAAGTTGCAAACATCAATACACTTCATCCCTCAACCCTTCGATACAAGTATCATGAACTAGATTACAATTCAATATTTACTTATGGTTCTTTTCGAAGTAAAATTTATATACAGTAAACAGAAAATATTTTCTGAACCATTTGATGCATTTTGACAAATGACACAACCCCTAAAATAGAGAACATTATCATCACCCAAGAATGGCCCCGCTGCTTTAGTTGGAGTGATTTTAACAAGCCCAGAGAGAGGGTCCTGTTTACTTGCCCTGGATTCCCCACAGGCGTTTATGTTCTGAAGCCAGTGTTTCCCTAGAGCTCAGCAGCCCCTTCCTGGCCTTGTTTTGCAGGTGCTCTCCCTTTCTCTGCTGGCTCTCTTCTAGTTTACATGAACCTGGAGAAAATCTGGAATGGACCCCGAGATCGCTTCTCTCTCCTCCAGAACTTTACCAATGTCTGTCTGGCTGCTGCAGTGACCCAGACCCTCTCCTTTCCCTTTGACACAATGAAGAGGAAGATGCAGGTGAGGAGTGGTGTTGCATGGTGGGGGTAGGGAGATGCCTTGAAGTGTTGGTGAGTGGATAAGAACAGCAGAGAACACTGACCCTGAGCAATGCCAGGTTCCCAAGGAGATCGTGACTGCTCACACAAAATACCGTGTAAACTCCCTCTGCAGGGCATTTGTGCTGCTAACCTCAGGGCTGTTGCCTCTAGCCTAAGCTGCCATTTCTTTCCAATACTCTGCTTTTTTAGGGCTCTTATCACCCCTCCAGATGGAGCTCTCTTTTCTTTCCTCTCTTATAGCTGCCACTGCTCATGACATCAAGTCAGCCTCCTAGCTCCCTCTCCCTGGGACCTCCACAGGGAGGAGATGGCACTCTTCCTTTCCTAGCCACCCCTTACCTCCGTGAGACAAACTGGAAAGAATCAAAATAAGTCAGGAGCAATTCGATAACCAAGCTCCAGTAGTCCCTGACTTCCTTGCCTAGGAAGTAACTACATTTGAAATGGGTTGGTGTCTTAGTGGGATTGGCCCTGCGTTTTCCTAATTGCTACCTGGGGAACTCCCATTTTCTCCGTAGACTACAGAAGCAACATCCTGGTATCCAAGGTCCCAAAGTAAGTAATTGGCTTAAGCCTAGAAGCAACCAATTCTGATTTTTTAAAAATCAGTGGGCCAAGTAAGGTTGGGGGTTACAAGCAGTCTGCACAGTGAAGACGGGCTCAGAATTGAGAACTCTGAGGCTCCACATCTGCCTTTAACCGTACTTGCTCTCTGCTAGCCTCCATTAAACTCTGTTCCATAAGCTTGCCTGCCTTCCCGGCCTCTTCTGGGAAAATCCTAATTATACAAGTGATACATGTTCCTGAAGCACTGCTTACATATTAATTTGGGGTCAGTTGAATCCAGTTTTAAATGATCAGTCCCAGCTAAGTTTGTTTTTTCCCACATGTTTAACTTGTCCCTCCACAGTCTCAGTGGCTTCCAGCTTCCCCTTCATGGCTTTCTTGGTTGGGCTGGACCCCACTTACCTCAGCACTAAAAGTCTGAAGGTACTTATCTCCACCTATAAAGAAAAGTTGCCTTCAGAATAATAGACATCATGATGACACCCAATTCTGCTGCTCTAGTCCATCAAACCTTTCTTCTGTCTGGATTGTGATCCTTTCCTGGCTTTTGTCAAAACAAATAAATAATTGCCACATTATTGTAACCATAATGTAGGTCCAAGTTTAGAGCCTACTCACTGCATGCTTATTTATAAACAATTACTCCTAATTTTAAAAGGAATGCACATACACTTAAAAATGGTTAAAATGGCCCTGGCCGGTTTGGGTCAGAGGTAGTGCGTCGGCCTGTGGTCCAGAGAGACCCGCGTTCAGTTCCCGCTAAGGGCACGTAACTCAGTTGCAGTTTGTCCCCGGCCCTGGTTGGGTCGTGCAGGTGGCAGCCACTCGATGTGTCCCTTTCATGTTGATGATTCTCTCTCTCTTTCCCTCCCACTCTATCTAAACAACAACAACAAAAAGTTTTAAAAAAATGGTTAAAATGGTTGGCTAAGCGGTTAGAGTGTCAACCCGAGGACCGAAGGCTCTCAGGTTCGGTTCTAGTCAAGGGCACATACGTGGGTTGAAGGTTTGATCCCCAGCCCTGGCTAGAGTCATGCGGTAGGCAACCAATCGATGTGTCCCTCTCACATCAATGTTTCTCTCTCTCGCTCTCTCTCCCTTCCGTCCTCCCTCGCTTAAAAAAAAATGGTTAAAACAGTCAATTTTATGTTATCTATTGTGCACAGATTGTAGAAAAGTATGAAAAAGAAACAATAATTACTTATAAGCCCAATACCTGTGTACTATAATGATGAATAGTTTTTCTTCTATGTATATCTGTATGTGCGTGCATGTCTATATATATGGGTGTGCATAAATATAAACATGTATTATACATATATAATACATATATATGGAAAGGTTTTTTGTTTTGTTTTTTTACAAAATTGTGTTTCTACTGTATATAAAAATTAGTATCCTGCTTTTTAAATTATATAATGGATATTGTCCCAAGCCATCAAATATTGAGAACATCTTTAAAAATTATCTCATAATAGTCCACCATATGGATGTGCCATAAATATTCTTTATTTTATTTTTTAAAATATGTTTTTACTGCCCTGGCTGGCAGGGTTCAATGGTTAGAGTGTTGGTCCATGCACCAAAGTGTTGTGGGTTTGATTCCCAGTCAAGGGCATGTACCTGGGGTTGCAGATTCTACTCCCTGCCCCGATCGGGTGGTTGTGGGAGGCAGCCAATCAATGTGTCTCTCTCACATCGATGTTTCTCTTTCTCTCTCTTCCTCCTTCCCTCCTTCCCTTCCCCCATACCTTCCACTCTCTCTAAAAAGCAATAGAAAAAATATCCTTGACTGAGAATTAACAACAACAAAAGTATATATATATAATTTATTTTTAGAGAGAAAGGAAGGGAGAGGGAGAGAGAGAGAAACATTGATTGGCTGCCTTCTGCACACCCTCTACTGGGGATTGAGTCTTCAACTCTGGCCTGTGTCCTGACCAGGACTTTAACCAGTGACTTCTCGGTGCATAGGACAATGCTCAACCAACTGAGCCACACCAGCCATGGCGTGGATGTGTCATAAATATTTTTAAAGCAACAAAGATTGCCCTGGCCAATTTGGCTCAGCGGTTAGAACATCAGCCTGTGGTCCAGAGAGACCCGGGTTCGGTTCCTGCTAAGGGCATGTGCCTCGGTTGCGGTTTGTCCCCGGCCCTGGTTGGTCGTGCGGATGGCAGCCACTCGATGTGTCCCTTTCACATCGATGTCTCTCTCTCTCTCTCTCTCTCTCTCTCCCTCCCACTCTATCTGAACAAAAAATGGAAAAATGTCCTCGAGTGAGGATAAAAAAACAAACAAACAAAAAAAACAAACAAAGATTTATTCTCAAAAGTTCTGGAGGCTGGAAGTTTAATATCAAGGTATTGGCAGGGCCATGCCCCTTTTGAATGCTCTAGGGGAGAATCCTTTCTGTCTCTTCCAGCTTCTGGTAGCCCTACCAGTTCCTTGGTTTGTGGCAACATAACTTCAATCTCTGCCTCCATCATGTCATAAATAGCAATTTCTCAGTTTTTGAGTATTTAGGCTGTTTTTGATTCTCCAGTATAATAACATTGCAGTGAAAACCCTTGTATTTTTTCACATTGTGATGATACCTTTCAGCTGTATTCCTAGAAATCAACTTACAAGTCACAAGATAAAAATAATTCTAAGGTTTTTAATGGCATTTGCACCCTAGAAAGTTTGTAAGTTTACACTTGCATCAGCAATGAGTAAGAATGGTTCATCTCAACTCTCATTAACAGTAATTACTATCACTTTCTAAATCCTTGTGAACCTAATAACTGACAAATGCTATCACATTGTTTTAATTTGAATTCCATTGATTATAAGCCAATTGCACATTTTTCATATATCAACTGGCCCTTTGTATTTATTTCTTTTTTTTTTGTTTGTTTTAATCCTCACCCAAGGATATTTTTACATTTATCTTCAGATAGAGTGGGAGGGAGAGAGAGAGCGCAACATCTACATGAGAGGGACACATCAATTGGTTGCCACCCACATGACCCCCCACATGACCCCAACCGGGGCAAGGGACAAACCACAACTGAGGTACGTGCCCTTGGCCGGAATTGAACCAGGACCGCTCAGTCCGTGGGACAGCTCTCAATCCACTGAACCACATCAGCTGGGCGGCCCTTTGTATTTCTTTTGAAAATTTATTGTTTATGTCCATTGCCTATTTGTCTAGTATAGTCAGCTTTTTCTACTGATTAGTAAGAAGTCTTTATATTTTAATTTTTAATTAATTTTATTTTACTTTTTCTAACACCCTTTATCCCCTCTATGCCCTCTTCCACCTCCACCCACCCATTTACCCCCACCCTGCCATCACCACACGGTTGTTCATGTCCATGATTCTCCCTCTTTGTGCTCAATCCCCACTCCCTACACCGCCCCCCCCCCACCAGAGCTGTCTGCCTGCTCTCTATCTATGAGTCTGTCTCTATTTTCTTTGGTAGTTCAGTTTGTTCATTAAATTCCACTGAAGCCTGGCCAGTGTGCCAGTGGCTGAGCATTGACCCATGCACTAAGAGGTCACCAGTTCAATTCCTGCTCAGGGCACATGCCTAGGTTGTGAGTCCAATCCCCAGTGGGGAGCATGCAGAAGGTGGCCAATCGATGTTCTCTCTCATTGATGTTTCTATATTTCTCTCCCTCTCCCTAATTCTCTCCCTAAAATCAATAAAGAAAAAAATTTTAAATTAATAAATAGTAAGTAAATTCCATTGAAATCTTTATATTTTAAAGATATTAATCCTTCGCTATACATTACACATATTTTTCCCAGTTCGACATTTGGCTTCTGATGCTATTTATGCACTGCTGTTAAACATATTTTTAGATTTTTATGAAATTATATCTATTATTATATTTTGTTTCCAGCTTTGTTTTTCTGTGTAAAAAGCCTACCCCAACCCAATCATAGGATTATTCATTTATATAGTTTTTTAAATACATTTGTGTTATAATTTTTATACTTAACACTTTAACATATTTCAAATTTACCTGGGATATGATATGTGCAGTAATCATCTGACTTTCACAAAGATAGTTTACCAATTGTTTAAGGATATGTCAACCTAAAGATAAAAGGCCTTTCACAGTGAGAGACAAGAAGCACTTATTTGAGATCAAAGAATAACTATTCAGGGTGCACTGATTCAGGCAGAAGCCTGAAGAGTATTCTGATTGGGAGGCAAAGGTAGTGGATATTTGTGAGGAAAGGAAACAATTCCATCAATAGACGGAAGGCATTTCTTTTGCTGCAGATAACATAACATAGTGATGGTAATTCTGAACAATACTTTCAATTTTCAGTTCTGTAGTCATCAGTCCTGTAATCATAATATCTGCTTTCTAGTTATCTTTGCAAACTGTTCTTTGGGGCACAAGTTTGCTTAGGCCCAACCCAAAGGTTATTTTGCCCTGTTTAAACATTCCGAGGCTTGAGGAATGAGATGTGCAAAGCAGTTTTTCTGACATGGCAGCTCTGGCTCCATTTTATTTATTTATTTATTTATTTATTTATTTATTTATTTATTTATTTTTAAATCCTCACCTGAGGATACTTTTTTACTTATCTTCAGATAGAGTGGGAGGGTGAGAGAGAGAGAGAGAGAAACATCACTGTGAGAGAGAGACATCAACTGGTTGCCTCCTGCACGACCCCAACCAGGGCTAAGGACCGAACCTCAACCAAGTTACGTGTCCCTGACCAGAATTGAACCTGCAACTCTTTGGTCTGCGGACTGACGCTCTAACCGCTGAGCCAAATTGGCCAGGGCCCAGCTCCATTTTAAAGTTGCTCTATTTATGTTATTTTTCTTAACATACCATTTTTGGAATAATCTTTTTTCTCTTTTCTGTGATGCAACTTTTACCACATCCTAGATCTACATACTCTGGGATCTATCTCGAGACATGTATTCTGTTCTGTTGATCTGCCAGTCTGTTCTTGTGCTAGTACCACACTATTTCAATTCCTCTAGCTTTATAATACCTTTTACTATGAGACAGGGCATCTCCTTCCTCATTGCTCTTCTTTTCAGCATTTCCTTGATTATTCTCAGTCATCTGTTTCTCCTGATGAACTTTAGAATTACCTTGTGATTATGAATGGACTTATGTTAAACCTATAAACTTGGAATAATTCATGTAAGATATTTTGTCTTTTACTTAGGAATGCCATATATCTCTTCTGGTTTATCTTCTTTCTTTAGATTGAACCATATGAAATTGCCAATATTCTACCTTTTTGACCTACTGAAATGGTAATTTCATACAGTTCAACCCTCAGAAAAGTTGAGTTTTTCATATGGTAATTATGCTTTTTCTTTAAAAAGATAGCTTCTTTAAAAAAAAAGAAGAAAAGAATAATAAAAACACCAGAGAAAGAGATATGATATGCTAGAAGAAGCTTTCTATTCCTTTTTTTTTTTTTTTTTTTAATTCCTGGCCCTAGGAATTTCTCTTACTGTCAGGAGTGAGAATGGGCTATTGCTAGTTGATCATCAGAAGATGAATAAAACACAGGCTACTTATAGACTGGCTTCCATGCCTTGAGGATTAGTTTTTGAAATAGTAGAGCCAGAGGCATCTCTCCAGCTCTTTCTGCCACCTCTTATAATTTAGTGTTCCTCAAGAATAGTTCAAGGCCTTGAGCCTAGGGATAGGGGTAATCAATGAAAGAGGGTAAATTTCTGGGACCAATTGCAATGTGTGGGTTCCCCCGCCCCGCCCCACAACAAGCAGTTCTCCAACACCAGCTGAGTGTCCTACAACTCAACTCAATTCTGACACTGTCTACCTGGAAATAGCATTAGATCCCACAGGTTTAGGGCTCAGTTCCACAAAACAGCCACCCCCACTTCAGATTCCAATCACAAGTCCAGGTTATTAACTGTGCTTCTGACCAACTGGCTATAAATCAGAGGTTCCCAGGACCCCATCCCTAGGTTTGCTTAATTCTCTAGAGCAGCTAATGGAACTCGGGAAACCAGTACTCACTACATTACCAGTTTATTACAAAGGATATGAATCAACAGCCAGGTGAAGAGATAACACAGGGCATGGTCCCAAACAAAGGGCTTTTGTCTGCATGGAGTTTGGGACCCGGCACTGTGGCACATGGATGTGTTCTGCTTCACCAACCTGGATGCTCCCTGAGCCCTATGACTTTGGGTTTTTATGGAGGCTTCATTACATAGGCATGATTGACTGAATCATTGGACATTGGTGACTGATTCAACTTCTAGCCCCTCATCCCTCCCAGGAGGTCTGGGAGGTGGGACTGAAAGTTCAACGCTTCCATCACACAGTTGGTTCCCCTGGCAACCAGCCCCCATCCTTAAGTGCATTCCAAAAGTCACCTTATTCACATAAACTTAGGTGTGGTTGAAAGGGGGCTGTTATGAATATCAAAACATCTTTTTTTTTTATCCTCACCCGAGGATATTTTTCCATTTATCTTTAGACAGAGTAGGAGGGAGGAAGAGAGGGAGAGAGAAAGAAACATTGATGCCAGAGAGTAACAGCGACTGGTTGCCTCCCGCGTGACCCTGACCAGGGATGGGGACGAACCGCAAGTGAGGTATGTGCCCTTGGCCGGAATCAAACCTGGGTCTCATTGGTCCGTAGGCCCGACGTTCTAACCGCTGAGCCAAACTAGCCAAGGCTGAATATTAAGACATCTTTAATCACTCCCATCACTTAGGAAATTCCAAGAGTTTTAGGAGCTCTGTGCCAGAAATGGGGTTGAAGACCAAATACATATTTCTTATTATAAATCACAGAGGGTTTTAGATAAAATTTAATGACATCTAAATGTGGGAATGAGGTTTCAGTCTTTCCCAAAAACTTTCAGCTTTTCTGTCTCCATCTGAGAACTAAAACAATGACCTCTTTTGGGGAAATCTAGCCAATACTACATTCTACTCAAGAATATTTATAAACATACAACAATGTGCTATAAGCCAACGTGAGATACACTCGAAGTGGGAATTGGGGGGTAAACTTTTTAATCTTCCCCTTTATATAGAAACCTAGATAATGCATACACAAAGCTTCAACAAGAAGCTTTAAAATAAATGCAAAGCCCAGCCAGTGTGGCTCAGTGGTTAAGCATCGACCCATGCACCAAGAGGCCACTGGTTCGATTCCTGGTCAGGGCACATGCCCAGGTTGTGGGCCAGACCCCCATTGGGGGTCATGCAGAAGGCGGCCAATCTATGTTCTCTCTCATCGATGTTTTTACCTCTCTCTCCCTCTCTCTTCCTCTCTCTCTAAAAATAAAGAAAAAAAAATTAAAATAAAATAAAATAAATGCAGAGTCATAATGATTGTTAACAAAAAAATCCAAAGAGGCAATTGCTCAGTTTTCAAAAAGTATGATCAGTATCCAGTTATGGATAACATCATAAATGTTATCCAAAGATATAGGAAGTGAATTTGTAGGGTTGTGATCAAAGTGTTATTTAACAGGGGTTAATAAGCAATAATACCTTGTCCACTCTACTTTTTTTTTTATCCTCACCCGAGCATATTTTTCCATCTATCTTCAGATAGGGTGGGAGGGAGGGAGGAAGAGAGAGAGAGAGAGAAATAGATATGAGAAAGACACATCGATTGGTTGCCTCCCACTGGCAACGAACCGCAACTGAGGTATGTGCCCTTGGCTGGAATAGAACCCGCAACTCTTTGGTCCACAGGCTGATGCTCTACCGGCAGGGCAACTCAACTTTTTAAAAAATTAAACTCCAAGCCCTGGCCAGTTTGGCTCAGCAGTTAGAGTGTCGGTCCGCGGACCAGTGAGTTGCAGGTTCGATTCTGGTCAAGGGCATGCACCTGGGTTGCGGTTCGTCCTCGGCCCTGGTCAGGCCCTGTGGGAGGCAACCAGTCGATGTATCTCTATCACTGTCACAATGATGTTTCTCTCTGTCTCTCCCTCCCTCTCACTCTAAAAAAATAAATAAATAATCCCCAAGACAGAACCATGCATTGCTATCTCTGGCCATTAGATGTCGCTGCAGTAAATGGACAGTATCTGAGTATTAGAGCGCTGGAGCTGGGGGAGCAGGTGATCTGTGTCCGGTTAACAATCTCCTCATCCCTGCTCAGAGATACATCTTCAATTTGGAGGATAAGAGGCCTAGAAAGAACAGTCAAACTCTAAATTCATAATAATCTCCCCCGCCCTGCCCTGAGGGGAGTAGGTAAAGTTTGCCATCAGAATTTGTAAGGAGAGAGCTTTGCAGGGCAGCTAGGCTGCTCTGACCTGAGCACACTTAGTGAGGACATTTGCATTCCATTGGCTTTCCTTGTTGCACTGCCTGTCTGGAAGCAAATCCATGTCAGATGTCTGTTAGATAATCTGTTGGCAAGGGAACTTTGTCAACCCCCACGCTGACTGGCCACTTTGTCTGAATGTCTCTCCTTCCCTTAATATGTTTATACACACACACACACACACACTGCCTGTTTAATGCTATATCAGGTTGGAACTCTCTTGAACATTAATGACAATAATCAGAAGTCTTGTTTAACTAGCCGAGCCCTTCCTTCACTGTACTTACACTCATTTTATTCCTTGTCCTTTTTCTTGCCCTGGCTCCTGACTGGCATGCTAGAGAATGGAGAGGTAAATACATTATGCATGTGCATGTTTTGATGGCATGGTTTCTGGTGGGAAGTGGGGTGGGTCAGTCCTATGTATTAACGGAATGAGGTGCCCCCAACCTGGTGCACTTTCATGGATCCTAAGACACCTTGCCTGAAATCTCCATGGCCACACTTCAGTACATTTTAGTTCTAGCTCTTCCGGGTATGCCCTGGCCTTTTCATCTTTCTATCTCCCATGCCTGGCCCAGAGCCTCAGCCTGAAGAGGTTGGCAACACTTAGTGTATTGAGAGAGTAGAAAGGGTAAACTATTGATGGAGATTAATGTATCTGACTAATCTGTGGGCTCCCAATAAGGACCTTAGATTCCTGAGCAAATGGTTCTCTGGACAGGTAAATGTGGAAGAGAGGGGGAAACAGACTGCCCTGAAAATCTAGGGAGCAGCTGAGAACATGGGACCTCCTGAAAGGATCAGGAAGTACCAGGCACAAGCTTGGTCCTTCCACAACTCTGCCTGCCACCCTCCCCTGTTGCCCATATTAGGTGTCTCCACTTTATCAAATATAAAACTGAGTGTCAGCTTGTTGCTTTACACCCCAGGGGACTTTGACCCCACCAAGCTCACAAGGTAAGCAGGATAGGGCCAGGTCAGCATTTGAACTGAAAGCACATAAGATGAAGGGCAAAGGTATTCTCCGAGTGGCACAACTGACAGAGCAGAATACACATGGTACCTGAGTAAAGGGTGGCCCCTGCCAGTTCAAACAGAGATGCTGAGCCTGACCGAGATGCTTAACACCTTGGGCTGCCTTTGGTCAACTGGACACTGCTGCTTTGCCAGTCCCTCCCAGAGTGTCCCAACCCCACACATGGTTTCCAGTGCTCAAATCCACATCTTCATCCCTGCTCCCACATTGTTGGACACGACCACTTGGCTATCACCTCTCCACTGGCACCTCTAACTTAATATATATCAAATTAACTTCTCCTCCCTCTGAAACTTTCTCCCCAAAGTTTTCCATTTCAATGCTATTGTTCCCCCAATTATCCAGGCTAGAAATCCACAAGTTATCTTTGAGCTTCCTCTTCCCCAACTCCCAATCAATCTTGAGTCCAGTTGGTTCTTCATTCCAAACATTCTCAACGCTCCTACACTGGTCTTTCTTTTTGTCACTGTCCTTGCCCTAATCCAGGACCTTATCAGCGCATACCTAGGCTATTGCAGAAATCTTCTAATTGGCCTCCAGAATTAATTCTAAAAATTTTCTTGGAGCACTAATGTTCTAGGCAGCTGCTAAGTGCTTGTTATCTTATTTAATTCTTACAACAACCCTATGAGTTGGGTACTGTTCCTATCAAGCCCAATTTGCAGATGAGAAAACCACGGCATTGAAAGCTTCTGTAGCCTATCCAAGTTCACCCAGCCAGTAACGGAGCTGAAATTTAACATCAGGTAGTGTGTCTCCGGGGCAATACTCATTTCAGTCCCTCTAGTCAGCTCAGAGCTTCTACCAGACTTTCTTAAGATCTACCTGTGTTTTATCCTTCTTTTTTTCCCCTAGAGAACAAAGGCTGAGCTCCTTGGCCTAGCATGCTGTTGTTACCAGTTTTACCACCCTTGTTGCACAGAGGCTCTCTATATGAAGAGTTGCAAAATCAAATGCTAGCAGGAACTTGGAAGTAATATTAAAAAAGAGAAAATAGAGAAACCCAGATAACATGCACTTGCCCCCTAAAGAATAAGCTTTCAGATATGTTCTGAGCCATCCAGGCTTTTGGCTTTCAAAAGCATTCTGGAGAGCTAACTGCACTGTGCTTACAAAATGTGATTAGCATCTAAATGTGAATAGCAGGGGGGAATAAAGTAAGCCAGTGAGGCTGTGACAAGCTCCCCTTCTCCAAAGGATGGACACCATTTAGAAATGTGGGCCCAGTTTTTCAAGGGAGCCTAAAATCCAGATTTTTATGTAAAATCTCCCCATTTTTCAATGTTGGTGAATAAAATTAGGTTAATACTGCCTGAGCTAAACAAAGCACCCCTTTTTAGAACCTCTGCTCTATTCAAGCCTCCAATTCAATCAAAATAATTTTAGTCCACCTCTCCCATATCCCTAAAGAATAAGTGTATTGCCTGGCCAATGTGGCTCAATAGCTTGAGCATCATCCCATGAACTGAGCAGTTCCCGTTCGATTCCCGGTCAGGGCACATGCCCAGGTTTAGGATTCGATCCCCAGGGGTGCAGGAGGCAGCCAATGGATATTTCTCTCTCACGTTGATGTTTCTATCTCTCTCTCCCTTCCACTCTGTCTCTAAAGAAGAAAGAATGAGTGTATGCACATCTCAAGCACCTCTGCCTGGAGCATCTATCTCCATTTCATTTTCGTAAAGGCTCAACTGAGGTTTGCCTCAGTGGTAGCTGTCTCTTCTGACGTAAAATGGCACATATCTGTTGCTTTTGTTTGACAAATGAGTTGCCTTTTCCACCCCCAAAAGAGCTACCCCATCCTGATGGATATAGGCAGGTGTTTCCCCTTTGTAGAACCACAGTGGGTGTGTTCCAGACCACTGCAGAGGGCACTGTGAGGCAGGAAAAGCCAGTTAACTAACAATGTGCTCTAGCAATAAAATTGAAGATGCTATGTTTTCACTGTCACCCACACCCCACTCCCAAGGGCACTATTGTTTTGTGGAAGTTTTGTGGGTGAATAACCCTTTTCAAATGATGCTACTAGCTTGTGTGTGCCCTCTGACCCAGCCAATTTCTGTACATGCCCCCACTTCTGCCATTTCTACTCCATTGCCCTTTCTTTCCACCCTGTCAAAGCCACATCCTGAAGTCTTCTCTCACCTCCGGCAGCAGGAGTCTCCTCCTTCTGAATGCACATAGGGCACTCTCGTAGGCCCATGGAACATGCGTCCTTGTGTTATAATCTGTGTCGTTATTCCCTCTAGACTCTGAGCTCTTTGCCTTTGGGACGTATATCTTACATATCTGTATATCCTCACAATATGTTGCCTCTTGTAGCAGGCACTTGATACTTGTTTAAAAATGAATGAAGTTCAGGGCTGGCTCATGGGATCTCACTGTCTGTGAGTACAGAATCGAACCTTAGCTGCCGCTGGGTGAGCTCCAAGTCTGCATGTTTGTCCCTACCCATGCAGAAGGTAAGAACAGCCTGCTCTAAGGAAACCTCTGCTTGCCTCCTTTCTATAATCCTCACTCTGATAATGCGGTATCTTCTGTCTCCTACCTTAGCAGTCAGGTTCTGTTTATCTTAGCCCAAACAACTGCTAACATTTCAAGATAGGCAAATATGCTGAAAGGACAGAGCAAAAAAAAATTGTGACACCATTTGGATGTACATTCCCTCTTCAGTGCAACATGCCACCACTTTGCATGTTGCCTTGAAGTGCTTGACAAATCATAGCATCATAGAATATGTATTTGTTAGTTTCTTGATTTCAGTAAATGTGACCTGATGTAAATGAAGTGTCTAAATTTGTGCTCTTCTTGGTGGGCCACTTTTGTCATGGGAAAGGATGGGGACAAAATATGTGAGGAAGAGGTAATGAAAAGAGTGTGTTCCCTGAGATTCAAAAGTTATATAGCTACCATTTATTGGTAATTTAATATGGACGAGGCAGTTTATTATCCCATTCCACCCTCTTTGTAGACCATATGAAATAAGTAAGTACTGTTATGATTCCTATTTTCTAGATAAGGAAATGAGGTACAGAGAGGATAAGTAACTTACCTAACAGTCACATAGCTAGCAAGTGGTGGAGCTGGGATTGAACCCAGGTGTCTCCTTCAGGCTCATGCTTCAACCACCAGAAGTACAGGGGCTTGTTTCTAGATCCTAGGTAATCAGTTCACTTTTTCTTCAATTCTTTTACCCCAGGCTTGGGAGTAATGAAAGAGGGAGAAGAAAACCTAACCTTAAGAATTGGGAGTTCACAGTGTGGGGCATAAAAATAATTATACTTCTATCTTTCTAAGTTTTTCTGGCTGTACTAATAATTAAATTAACATGATGCAGATTAAAAGGAGAAAAGTTTTCTATCTGGATTCCTTTAGGCAGGTAAGAGGGAGGTCAAAAGTTCTTTCTGAGTCTTTCATTTCTTAATAACCAGCTTAAAATAACCAATATCCCAAAAAAGCATATTTTAGGGTGGCAAACTCCGCTTATCCTCCCAGTTGCAAAGTCAGTTTAAAAAAACAAAATAATGTGCAAGCTCAGAAACAGGCAAGAGCCAGGCTTTGGCCAGGGAATGGTTAGCTCAAGTTAGAGGGGAAAAAATCTTTAGAAAAGTAGCCTGTCAGGGGCTTGCTTTATTTAGTCCCTGGCAACCTGACAATGGAAGGCTTGAAGCCGGCAAACAGAATGAGGAGCATAGATCGTTCAGCAGCTACAGAACTTTGGCCAGCCACAAACTGACCACGCTGCTCAGAGGGACTGGGAAGAAAGCCCCACTGGCTGGCTCTCTGAGCCCCTGGGAGAGCTGGTACAAAGCCCCGTGAGGGGAAAGGAAATCAAAATCATCACACCTACTAGGAGATGCTAACAGTTTCAGATTTTCTGCCTGGTTCAACATTTCTTGGTTGACATAGTGTCTGTTCTCAGTAGGAACAGCTCTACTTTCTCAACAGACCAGCTGACCTCAAGGCACTTTTACAAATGGGATGGAGGGGACCTTGTAGGTGGGCCATGCTGAGGAAGCTGCCTACACCCACTTTTGTGGCCATCCCCACTGCAGCTTTAGAAACCGGTTTACACCTCCTTTTCCCATGTAGCTGTTGCTTGTTTGTTTTTAACTGCCAAATTGTACGTCTTTTTTTTATGTATTTTTATTGTTGACAGTATTACAGATGTCCCTCATTTTCCTCCCCTTTGTCTCTTTCCACCCAGCCCCCACCCCAGGCCTTCACCACACTGTTGTCTGTGTCCATGGGCTATGCATATATGCAGATGAGTTCTTTGGTTATAGCTGTGTTCATCTTAAAACTTTAATGAGCAGAGTAGCTCCATGGTCAGGAGTGTGGCCTTTAGACTCCAGCTCTGTCCCTTATTCCTGCATGAACTTGGGTAAGCCATGAACCCTCTGAGACTCATCTTCCTCACCTGTAAAGCACGGGAGAAGCATGGTGCCTAGCTCATATACCGAGAGAGGAGATTCAGTTGTGTTAATGCAGATACAGAGCCAGGCACATGACAAATATTCAAGAAAGCCAAGGTGCTATTTTTATTGTTCTTGAAGCATCTCTTCAGAATCGATGCATGGCATCGAAGGCCTGATTAGAACTGTAAAAGTTAGTCCAGGTGGGTTTCTATGTTTTCTATGATTGCTATCAATACACAAATGAGTTAGCATCACGAAACCTCAAAGACCTTCAATCTCTATAGATAATGACTAGCAGGGATGGTGGAAGAGTTAATTATTCATTTGTTGGGTTCCTTTAACAGGCATTTACCTAGAGGCCACCATGTGCAAGTAATGCATATATCTGTATTTTCTCAGGCTCCTAAGAAGTATCATCTTCCAAATCTTTTCCCTCACTCTTCCTGCCAGATCTCACTTCCAATCAAGGTGACACTAAAAGTTGGCTCTTCCAGCCACTCCTGCATGTGCTCCCCTGGCCTCATCCTGGGCAGCTCCAGCAGCTCCCCTCACTTGCATCTCAATTGCTTTCTCTAGCCAGGCCCAGCTGCACTTTTGGTTTCACCACCCCACCCCCACTACCGCACAGGAACTGACTGTTTGTCTTTTCTCTTTCCAAACAGAAGACTAACCTGCTGTCCATTTGCTCACAACCCCCTCCGTTATCCCTGGCTTTCTGAGCAGCTGGTCAGTCCTCTAGCCTGCTGCTGAACCAGAAGGCACGCACTTCAGCCAGGATGGAGGGTATCTTCTAGGCAGGCCATGCTGGGGGTAGCTGCCTACACCCACTTTTGTGGACATCCCCACTGCAGAGCCATAGTGCATCCCAGCTCTGGGCACCTGGCTCTGCCATGAGAAACTTGGGCCGTGTGATTCACAGTACAGAAAGGTCCTTTTACTTCAGTATGATTGGCTGTTTTTTTGTTTGATTATTGGGGATTTGCCAAATGACAAAAGCCTCCCACCACAACTGCTTTCCAGACAGGTGTGTCCTCAGACGGTTTGGGAATTGGACAGTTTGGTCTCCGGCTTGGGTCCACGGAAGATAAATTCATTCCCAGATAGCAAGCAGAGTTCTGAGCTCCTGTTTGCTCCAACTAGCAGGCTCTTTTCTTATCCTTTTCTTTCTTTTGTCTCTTTCTTTTTTAAAAAAAAAATCCTTATCTGAGGATACTTTTCCATTTATCTTCAGATAGAGAAGGAGGGAGGGAGGGGGAGAGAGAGAGAGACATCAATTGGTTGCCTCCCACAGGACCCCCACCAGGGCTGGGGATGGAACCGTAACCGAGGTACATGCCCTTGACTGGAATCAAACCCAAGACTCTTTGGTCCGCAGGCTGACTCTCTAACCACTGAGCCAAACTGGCCAGGGCTTGTCTCTCTTTTTTTATTGAATTTATTGGGATGACATTGGTTAATAAAATTATATAGGTTTCAGGTTTACAATTCTATAATACACCATCTGTATATTATCTTGTGTGTTCACCACTCCAAGTCAAGACTCTTTCCATCACCATTTTTTTCCCACATACAGAAACAAATATTTATTGGATGCTTACTATGTGAGTGCCTCTATGATAAAAATGTATTATTTAAATCTGACTTTCAAGAAAATAAATATTCATTTTAATTCTTTTTGTTTTCCACATTTAGACTTATATTGGTACTTTCCTTCCATCACCATTTGTCCCCCCTTTACCCCCTCTTCCCCCCACCCCCCTTTCCATCAGGTAATCACCATACTGTTGTCTGTGTCTATGAGTTTGGTTTTTTAGGGTTTTTTGCTTAATCCCCTCACCTCTATCATCCAACCTCCAACCCTCCTCTCTTCTGACAGCTGTCAGTCTGTTCTCTGTATCTATGACTCTGTTTCTATTTTGTTTGTTAGTTTATTTTGTTCATTAGATTCCACACATAAGTGAAATCATACGGTACGTGTCTTTCTCAGACCAGCTTATTTCACTTAGCATAACACTCTCCGGGTCCATCCATGCTGTTGTAAAAGGTAAGAGTTTCTCTTTTTTTCCTATAGCTAAGTAGTATTCTGTTGTGTGAATGTACCACAGTTTTTCTTTATCCACTCATCTACTGATGGACACTTGGGCTGCTTCCATATTTTGGCTATTATAAATAATGCTACAATGAACATAGGGGTGCACATATTCTTTCAAATTAGTATTTCAGGTTTCTTCAGATATATTTCCAGAAGTGGAATCACTGAGTTATAAATCAGTTCTGTTTTTAATTTTTTGAGGTCATTCCATACTGCTTTCCACAGTGGCTGCACCCAGATTGGCTTTTTTCATAGTAATACGCATTTAAGTTTTCCCCATGTCTTTTCATGGCTTGATAGCTCCTATCTTTTTCATGCTGAATAATATTCTATTGTTTGTATGTACCACAGTTTATTTATCAATTCACTTAAGGACAACCAAGGACATATTGGTTGTTTCCAAGCTTTGACAATTATGAGTAAAGCTGCTATAAACATCCATGTGCAGGTTTTTGCATGGACATGTTTTGAAATTATTTGGGTAAATACCAAAATCTAACCTAATATAATCACACTTTCTTGATCATATATTAAGAGTATGTTTAGTTTTGTAAGAAACTGCCAAACTGTCTTCCAAAGCGGCTGTACTATTTTGCATTCCCATCAGCTATGCATAAGAGTTCTTGTTGCTACCCACCCTCACCAGAATTTGGTGTTGTCAGTGTTCTGGATATTGGCAATTTTAATAGGTGTGTAGTGATATCTCATGGTTGTTTTAATTTGCATTTCCCTGATGACATATGATGTGGAACATCTATCGATATGTTTATTTACCATCTGTTTATTTTCTTTAATGAGGTGTCTGTTAAGGTCTTTGGCCCAATTTTTAGTTGAGTTCTTATTGAGTTTCAAGAGTTTTTGGTATATTTTGGATAACGGTCATTTATCAGATGTGTCTTTTGCAAGTATTTTCTCCCCGTATGTGGCTTGTCTTTTCATTTTCTTGAGTAATGTTCTTTTAAAATTATGTACTTTACCTTTTGCATCAACATATGCATATGATACAAAATTCAGAAGGTACAAAGAGTATACATTGAAAAGTAAATCTTCCCCAACCTTTGTCCCTTGGCCTCCAAGTTCTCTGCAGAGACAGCACTGCAGTTTCCGGTTTCCCATCTGAATCTTTCTAAAGATGGTTTATGCAAAGATACACATCAGCATGTGCATTTATTTTATTTTTTGTTTTGTTATTTTTAGATAAGCAGTAGCTCATTACATATACTCTTCTGCACCTTTTTTTTTTTTAATCTAAAAGCATATCTTGGAGATGGTACCATATCATATCAATCTAGACGGAGCTGCCACATGTTTTTAAATGGTGACATAGTATTCCATAGTATGATGTACTGTTTATTTTTTTAATTTTTTAAAATTATTTTTAATTACAGTTGACATACAATATTAGTTTCAGGTGTACAACCCCATGATTAGACATTTATATTAACTTATAAAGTGATCACCCCGATAAATCTAGTACCCATCTGACACCATACATAGTTATTGCAATATTATTGACTGTATTCCCTGTGCTCTGCTTTACATCCCTGGTACTGTTTTGTAACTACCAATTTCTACTTCTTAATCCCTTTCTCTTTCTCACCTGTCCCCATGACCCCCCCCCCCAATCTGGCAACCATCAAAATGTTCTCTTTATCTATGAGTTTGTTTCTGTTTTATTTTGTTTTTTAAGTGAAATCATATGGTATTTGTCTTTGTCTGACTTATTTCACTTAGTACAATAGATGTACTTACTTCTTTAACTAGCCCCCTATTGGTGGACATTTAGCTCATTTCCAGTTTCCTGCTGTTACTGACAATGCTGCAACAAAAATCCTTATAAAATCCATCAGTTCCCACATGGGAAAATATATCTGTAGAATAAATTCTTAGAGGTAGGATTGCTTTGGTCAAAGGGTGTGAGTTTTATATATTTATAAAATATTGTTTATTTCAGTATTCAGGGAAAGAATGAACAACCTGAAATGTTGCCTCTGCTGGAAAGCCTCTGTGAAGTTTATCACAGAAACTATCAAATCTTTGCTTTGAACTATTTGCCTTTTATTTTGATCTACTGCAAGTTTGTTCTTTCTTTCCTCCAATATGTATTAAGTACATACTGCATGCCAGGCGTGTAGGTAGGCTTTAGAGATTAAACCACAAACAAGACAGACATGGTCACTGCCCTCATGGTATTTACAGCTTGGGAGGTTGGGGTTGTGGGGGGACTACACATGAAAGAAATAATTATACACCAAATCATTACAAAGTACATCACATGCCATGAAGGAGAAGTACAGGGTGACCAGAAGTATTTACTAGGCTCCTGACTTTAGAGATTTGAGAAGACTTCCTGGAGGAAGTGATATCTATTCTGATCAGTAAAAGAGACTCATCTAGGCAGAGGAAATGGCAGGTTTGAAGGCTTAGAGTCAGGAAAGAGTATACAGTAGGGCCAGCAGCATGGATTATAGGATCAAGAAAGGGCCTTCAAGGTCATTTAATTCCAATCTCCTCACTTGACATGTGAACAAACTTAGGTTTCTAAGAAGTAAATAACTTGGTCAAGGTTATATACATAGTGGTAGAGCCAGGATTAGGACCTGGCTCCTCTGACTTTTTTTTTTCAGATGGTGCTATGCTGCAAAATGCAGCATGACCATCCTGGGATCTATTGATCTAAATTAGACATCTAAGGGATGTTTAAGTTCATGTCCTATAACTAGCAGCCAGACATGTTTGTTTCTCTTTACTAGTTAGATACAGTTTGGGTAAATGGTGGCCTAGCATTCCAATTTAGTGGGTTGGTTTAATCTTCAGCACACTTGTCTCTTCTCGAAGTTTACATAATAAATAATGATATTAATAATGGTGGTTACTTATATAGTGCTTGCGCTATGTCAAATGCTGTTCTAAGCATTTTATATGTATTTCATTTAATCTTGACAACAATTCTATAAGGTAGATATTATTATTACCCCATTTTACAGATGAGGAAATCGAAGCTCAGAAAGGGCAAGGTATTTGCTCAAGGTCACAGAGCTAGTGAGTGGCAAAGCAAGGACAGTCCAAGCAATCTGGCTTCAGGGACCATGTGCTTTTCCTAAGCATTTTCCATGTCAGCAGCAACCTAGTAAACTTGGGTCTGAGCCCTGAGCAACGTTCTGCTTTGGAGGGGCCTACACAACCCTGGCTGCACATCAGAACCGCTTAGGGAACTTGCCAAAAATACTAACGTCCAGGCCTCACCCTAGATCAGTTAAATCATAATCTCTAGGAGTGGATTCCAATCATTGATGGTTTTGAAAAGCATCGCTGGTTAGTTTAATATGTAGTTAAGGGTTGAGGAGCATTGGTATATAGCCTTACCATTCCTTCTTCCTTTGGGTGTATTATAGTTCAAGCTGCTATGACAAAATACCATAGACTGGGTGGGTTAAACAACACTTACTTCTCACAGTTCTGGAGGCTGGGAAGTCCAAGATCAAGGTGGCAGTAAATTGATTCAGTGTCTGGGGAGAACTCACTTCCTGGTTTGCAGACAACTACCTTCTTGCTGTGTCCTCACATGGTGGTGTGAGAGATATCATCTCTGTAAGTCTCTCTTTATAAGGACACTAATCTCATTCATGAAGGCTAATCCCATTCATGAAGGCTCCACCCTCATGACCTAATGACTTCCTAAAGGCCCCATTTTCAAATACCATCACACTAGGGACCAGGGCTTCAACATATGAATTATGAGGGCAGACAAACATTCAGTCCATAGCAGGAGGCAACCAGCAATACATATTTTCTTTTGTGTTGTGAATGTCACTTTAGTATGACACTTGTAGAGCCATTGATTCACATCACACCATGAGCTCCAGTCTTTGCATAAAGAATTTATTCAGTGTACATGCTGTGGCAGCCACATTCAACATTGATGTATGGTAACAAGCATATTAAGGACTAAGATAGCATTCTCAGTGCTGGGCATCAGGAGATAGTGTAGCTTAGTGGTGTAGAGCTTCATTCTGTATCAAACAGACCCAAATTTGAGTTGATGTTTTGTCTCTTATGTTCCGTGATTTTGGAGATTTACCCTTTCGCCGACTCTATTTTGTCATCTATAAAATAGGGCTAATAAGATAATATTACCTATTTCATGAAGTTTTTCTGAAGATTAAATGAGCTGGAACATGTAAAGAACTCAATGTAATGCCTGACATGTAGCACTCTCAGTAAATATTGGCTATTTTTTTACTTCGTGACCATTCATGTAGCTTATTTGAGCCTGGTCACAGGTAAACAGTTGTATTTGGGAGAAGCTACTAGTGACACTGATATTGAGGGGAATTTGGTTTGACATTTACTGAATGCCTGCTATGTGCATTGAAGGATGTTAGGCCCTGAAGAGCCAGAACAGTGAGGAAGGCCCAATACCTGCTCCCCTAAACTCACTGGCTGCCAGCCCAGATATTGTATCCAAATGACTCATGTTGTGGCAGAAATTCAGTTGGCAGGAAGAAACAGACTACGTGCACTTGGAGAATTAGAAAATGACTGTTTATGCCCTGGCTGGTTTGGCTCAGTAGTTAGAGCATCAGCCTGTGGTCCAGAGAGACCCGGGGTTGGTTCCCACTAAGGGCTCGTACCTCAGTTGCAGTTTGTCCCGGGCCCTGGTTGGGTCATGCGGGTGGCAACCACTCAGTGTGTCCCTTTCACATTTATGTTTCTTTCTCTCTCTCTCTCTCCCCTGCTCTCCCTCCCATTCTATCTGAACAAAAAATTTTTTAAAAAATGTCCTAGGGTGAGGAAAAAAAATAAGAAGAAAATGACTGTTTAATGCGCACCAGTGCTGGCCCAGCGGAGTCACCTCCAAAGGCTGAGCCCTGAGCCCAGGTTCCAGCCAACTTTTATATGATAAGCTTCCAGGTATTTGGGGGCTTCCAAGTTCCACTGTAGTTTAGGCAGTTGGCAGATATAAGGGGATTACAAAGCCAGGGGCGGGGTCTCTGCACTGCCTAAGGGGCTGCACCTGGTTTGCCTTCTCATTTCCCCCTCTTGATTCTCAAGCTGTTCCCAGCAGACTTAGAAATCATCTTGGACAGGGAGTTCCCTTAGTGTGAAGAAGAGGGGCAATGATCTGTCTGACTGCTTCCTGCTGAATAGGGGCATTGAAGGGGAGAAATGCAGCAACTAGAGTTCTTCACTGTCCAGAGGAGAGTAGTTGGTGATCCTTATTTGAAGCATCATTTGGACCTTTATTGTTTCTAAGTGAGAGGAAATGAAATGGGTTAGCATGTTGAGAATACAAGGGCCAAACAGGAGCACTATAAAAAGCATTAAGAGCCCTGGCCAGTTTTGCTTAGCGGTTGAGCGTCGGCCTGCAGACCAGAGAGTCCCGGGTTCGGTTCCCCCTAGGGGCACATACCACCAAAAAAAAAAAAAAAAAAATTAAGAGAGGACCAGCTGATGGGAGTACCCAAGATGCCCAGTGTCATATGTTACTCTAATATTCCAATAATTCCTGTCTTTTGTAATGTGTTTCTTTAACTGCTGGGCCATGTCTCTATTTCTGATCAATTAACATAAAAGCAACATTCCTCATTTAAGAAGAGGCATATTCCTCCCTTTCCAGCAATCAGTAGGTATAACCCCCTTCTATTTTGTAATACTACTGCTGCTAAGGAGTCTACTTGATCCTGTAAGGCTACTAAGGATACAGAGTCCAGTGCTGGGATCAGTCCAGCAGGTGATGACCATCCATTCTACTGGCAGAGTCCTCAGGCATTTGCCGTAGACCACTCAGCAGGTTTCACTGTCCTCTTAAGGGCGACCTGCAAAGGATTGTTCTGGCTGGTGGTCATTCTCCAGGCAGTTGGTTGTCGTGTGGCAGGTGAGCTGCCTTCACCTGTGAGTGGTAGATCCAGGTATTCAGACCTGCAACCGTGAGAGATATAGGAGTGGTTCGTATAACTAAATAGGGCCCTTTCCAGGTTGGTTTGAGGGGTTCCCTTTTCCAGTCTTTTATCCAGACTTGGTCCCCTGGTCTGTGGGGGTGTACAGTTATTCCCAGGGAAATGGGTATTCTATCGGTTCCCACTTATGTACCTCAAGAATGGTTTTCCCTAGTCCTTGAAGTTGTTTTTGGATTTCTAAATTTCCCAGTTCTTTTATATCCCATTGAATTTGATCACTGGGGTAGGTCTCCCATATAAGATTTCAAAAGGAGAGAACCCTATCTTTGCCCAAGAGGTACAACATACTCACAGGAGAGCTAGGGGCAATATATCAGTCCAGGGCAGGTTGGTTTCTTGACATTGTTTTGCCATGGTCCGCTTAAGGATCTGATCCATGCATTCTACTTTCCCTGAGCTCTGGGGCCAGTAGGCCGTGTGCAAATTCCATTGGATGCCTAGAGTTTTAGCTACCTGCTGTACTATTTCTGTTATGAAGGCTGGGCCATTGTCTGTTCCTATAGTCAACGGCATTCCATATATCTGGATGATGTCTCTCAGTAGAGCTTTGGTTACTTCTCTTGCCTTTTCCTACATGTGGGGTAAGCTTCAACCCAGCCGGAGAAAGTACAGATGAAAACCAGAAGATATTTATTTCCTCTACTGGGTTCTATTTCTGAAAATTCTACCTTTAGATCTTCAAAGGGCGCTTGGCCAAAGTGCTGGATCCCAGAGGGCCTGATGAGGTCTTGTCTGGCATTGTTTTGAGCCCAGTGGAGATGGCGCTGGAAGACCAAGGCACAGAGGGATGGAAGTTGAGCAATCAGGTAGTACTGGCTTAATAAGGCTTCTAGGCCAGTTTTTCTCAGATGGGTGAGTTCATGTTGTTGGAGGACTAACCAATGGGCTAACTGTTCTGGCATGTAGATTCTGTGGTCTGGGAGTATCCACTATCCTTTTTTTATTATATCTCCCCTCCCCTGTTGTGCCCATTCTTCTTCCTGGGCCATGTATTTTAGGGTTGCAGGTAGTTCTGGATCCAGCATGATTTTTGATGGGGCTGTCTGTTCTCCTGCAGCTTATTTAGCTGCAGCGTCTGCCTGACGGTTTCCTTCTGACACTGAGTCTCTTCCTTTTTGGTGTCCCTTGCAGTGGACGACTGCTGCCTCTCTTGGTTCCCAGACCAACTCCAACAATTTTAGGATTTCACCTTGGTTTTTTTTTTACACCTTTCCTCGCTGCAGTAAGGAGCCCTCTTTCCTTGTATATAGCCCCATGCATATGTAGGGTGGCAAAGGCACAGCGCGAGTCAGTATATATGTTGGCCCGCTAATCCTTGCTGAGTTCTAATGCCATTACCAGGGCCCATAGTTCTGCTCTTTGGGCAGACCATCCCTCAGGGAGGGCCCTTGCTTCCAATCTCAAAATCTGAAACTGTTGCATACCCGGCATATCTTTTGCTCTCACTCATGTAACTGCTACCATCCATGTACAGCTGCCTCTATTAGCAGTGTGGTGGCCACTAAGGCCCTCAGACAGGGTGGCCAGTCTGTCACAACCAGGTCAATTTGCTTTGAAAGATAAGCTACCAGACTCTGCCAAGGCCCAAATTCCTGGGTTAGGACTCCCACAGACATCCAGGAGTCCTAAGGCTGGTAAACACTTTCTTTTGATTGGGGTCTCAGACAAGGGGCACCTTTTCTTCTCCTTTTAGGGCCTCATATAAGGGTTCTGCCAGTTCTGAAAAATCTAAGTATCAATATTCGACAGAACCCTGCTGCTCCCAGGAATTCTAGAATCTGTTGCTGGGAAGTGAGAACCGGAATAGTGCAGACTGCCTATTTCCTTTTGGCCCCTAGCATTCATTTACCTTGGGTGATCTTGAAACCTAAGTCTGGCCGGTAGCAGCTGGGTAGAGCAGAAGTTCCTGGTTTTCCTCACTGGTGGTCGAGGCACTCGTTTTTCCACCTCCTGCACTGGGGATTGGGCCCACAACCTGGGCATGCACCCTTGACTGGAATCGAACCTGAGATTCTTTGGTCCATGGGCTGACACTCTAACCGCTGAGTCAAACCAGCCAGGGCTGAGGGCAGGAGGGAAGCCAACAGCAGCAGGAGCAGCCACACCAGCCCAGGGAAGGGCACAGTGGGAAGCAGCAGACGGGGTTGGGCTCCCCACAGCCAGCTGCCCATCAGGCCCCTCCTGGGATGTGAGTCCAGCTGGGACATAGCAGGGTGCTGAAGCTGGGAGGGACTGAGGCCATCTGGGCACCACGTCCTTCACAGCCTGGCTTTGTAGAAAGCTCCTCTCTGCAGCCTGGGGCTCAGACTAGCACCAGGGTCAGAGGCAGAGTTTCAGAGGCACTGGGGACCTTCAGTGCAGATGGAGAAAACTTGCCCCTTGGCTTGGGAGAGTTGCCTAGTGGCCTGGTTCCTGCAAACCCTCCTCTCCTGCATCTTCGTCTCTCCCTGCCTGTCTTCCACAGTTTCTTTGGCCTCTCTCTGTCTTCCCCAAACTCTGGCTTCGTCTCTGTGCCTTTGTCTCTCTCCTGCTCTCTCCCACATCTCTGTGTCTGCGGGTCTCCCTGAGGGTTCCTCATCAGGTAAGACCTCTTGTGCCCAGGCTTCTATGTCTAGATGTCCAGCTGGTGCCTGGGTCTGGAGCCACTTCCTGGCTTCTGTGACAATCCATTATAGTCGACCCAGGTGAGGTGATGAGTCTGGAAGACTGCTCCTCCCTCTTGTAGGATCCCATCAAGGCCCATTCTCTGTACCCCTTGTCTCCCACAGTGGTAATTGCATTGCCACTGGGGGTTTTGGTCCCTGGGTCACTGACCTGAGACATCTTCCCACTAGCTCTGGTGTCCCTGGATCCAGTGACACAGTGGCCAGTTGTGGGGATGAGATGGATGGAGATAGGCTGTCGAGCAGGTGAGGTTCCCCATCCTTAGGTAGCGGGGTGTATGGTGGTGGTAGTAAAGGGGCCTCTTCCGAATCCCCTTGTAATATAAGAGGCTGCTTAATTCACTGTAAAGTCTTCCTTTCACCTTGTGCCACCAGGACCTTACACTGTCCCTGACTAGTACCACAGAATCGGACCCAAACAGGCCTGATTTGGGCTATTTCCAACCACTGGTCTATGTAGGGAAATTGGTCGGATGGCTGGAGTCTCCGGTGACTATTCTATACACAACCTGGACTGTGGGGACATCAAGGGTGCCTTCAGAGGCCTATCCCATACTAATTCACTGAGGGTGTGCAATTTTCCAGGGGTCAATTTGACCCCATAATCTCCTAAGAACCACTTTATAAAATCTTTATCATACATTTGAGAACAGTGGGTTTAGAGGAACTTCTCCCCATAATGATATCTAAGATGGTTAAGCAAACCTCCCAGTGAATGGTGTCATGAGACAAATAAGAGGAAGTTCTTGTTTCGTCCTCCTGGCCACTCCCCTTGCAGGGATTTAGGAGCCTCTTGGCATTGGCAGGTCAGTATAAGCCCCTGACTCGGATCAGGTTCACTGGTGGAGACAAATGTCCCCAAAAACCCAATACTGCCCTTAGCCATATGAGGTCACCATGGACACGCAGGTTGGGACTCATACAGGCTCCGTAATAGGTGTTTTGGAGCATGGTCACTCACACACACAATTACACAGAATTTAAACTTCCACCCAGGAATTCCCTATCCTGTGCAGCATCTGTGCCACCTGGGAGGAGATCAAACTCCCCTTCTGCCTTAGAGGTGGACCTAAACTCAGTCCTTGGTCCCTGGGGACACTTACCGATCTCATGTCCTGGCAGGCTTTTCTATCCCCAGAGTCCATTCAGGCACAGTGGAGGCCAACTACAGTCAGGCCCAGTGAGGGTCAGGGTCCAGTGAACTCACCAGTGATGCACCTTCCTTTCCATCACGAGGGCCCAAAATTAGTGGCTCCTTCCCACTGGCTTCTGGCAATCGTGGCTCAAGGAGCCAATGCAGCTGTTGGCTTTCTGGCCAATGCACCAAAATGTTGTGGCAGAAATTCAGTTGATGGAAAGAGACAGACTGCATGCACTTGGAGGATTAGAAAATGACTGTTTAATGTGCACCGGTGCTGGCCCAGCAGAGTCACCTCCAAAGGCTGAGCCCTGAGCCCGGATTCTTGCTGCCTTTTATACATGATAAGCTTCTGGGTATTTGGGGGCCTTCTAGTTCAGCTGTAGTTTAGGCAGTTGGCGGATGTAAGGGGATTATAAAAGTCAGGGGCAGGGTCTCTGTACGGCCGAAGGAGCTGCACCTGGCTTGCCTTCTCAGTGCCAGATAGACTGTGCCACAGCAGAGGTCTAAACAACGGGATGAGGCCCTGGCCGGGTAACTCAGTTGGTTAGAACATTGTCCTGATATGTCAAGGTTGTAGGTTTGATCTCTGGTCAGGGCACATACAAGAATCAACCAATGAATACATAAATAAGTAGAACAACAAATTGATGTTTCTCTTTCTCTCTCCCTCCTCAATAAATTTAAAAAATAATAAAAATTGCTGTCTTTTATCTATGTCTGTTTCTATTTTTAAAAAATAAATTAAAATAAACAAGGGGATGAATCAGTTAAGAAAGGGAACAGAAGCACTTAAAAAGGTTAAGGGCGCCCTGGCCAGTTTGGTTCAGCGGTTAGAACATCAGCCCACAGACGAAAGAGTCCTGAGTTCAATTCCGGCCAAGGGCATGTACCTTGGTTGCAGTTCATCCCCAGTCCCTGTTGAGGTCATGCAGGACGAAACCAATTGCTGTGTCTCTCTCACATTGATATTTCTCTCTCTCCCCCCCCCCACCTCCCTCCCACTCCGTCTGAAGATAAATGGAAAAATATCCTCCGTGAGGATTTCAAAAAAAAGGTTAAGAGCATAAGAGCATGGGGTGTGTGTTGATCATGTCCAGAGGGCATAGGTTGAGTAGGAATATTAAGTGTAAAGCTGAGTCTATCCCAAATTTGTGGGCAATGTGTCATGACTTTGGTGCATGTTAATAAATTTCATTCTAAGCCCGTGGAACAAGAAGAGCCCTGTGACCACCATTCTTTGCCATCCTCTTGGCCAGGAACATGACATCCAGAGTCCAGACTTGAGACCCTGCCTACTTTAACTAGAACACTTATTTCCTGATGACTAAATCATTTCATCCCATCTTCTATTTCCTTCCAGGCTCAGAGCCCCTTCCTTCCCCACTGTGGAGGAGTAGATGTCCATTTCTCAGGAGCCATGGACTGCTTCCGGCAGATAGTGAAGTCCCAAGGGGTACTAGGGCTCTGGAATGGATTGGCAGCCAACTTACTGAAGGTGAGAAGAGTGGTCAGTCTCTACTGTTTCTCTGCCTCTTCTAGTTTTAGCCTGTTCCCTTGCCACTCCCCCTATAGTTTGCATGGAAATGTCCCCTCTAGCATTGATGGTAGCCTAAGGCCCATGAGTGCAATCTGGCCATCTGCCCTGAAGAGAGAGGACCCTGTGCAGTGTTGGGGCATCTGATACCCCATCCCAGAGGAGCTGACCATTTAGTGTAGAGGTTCCCACCATGGGGGTTGATAGACTCCAAGGGGAATCTAACCCCCCATCCTAAAATTTTATGCAAAAATGCGAATGTGTGTGCATATGTGCCTTTCTCCGGAGAAAGGATCCATCACTTCCATCATATTCCAAAAAAACTCTATGACCCCCCCAAAAAAGGTTAAGAACTCTGGACTAACCTTGCACTAGTTGATGCATACATAAATGGTTTCAATCAAGACATGCATATGTTGACAGGAACTGTCGATCTGTCTATGTGCATATTAATCCAGACCTGTGCTTCCCCAGCACCCCTCAACTGCTCTGTCATTCCTCACCCCCAACCTGCCATCTTCCCTGATTCCAAAAAGAATTACCATGTTGTATCATCCACAGCCTTTAACTCAGTTTACTCTGACTCAAGTTGATTGCAGACAAATTGACACTTTTCTTTTTAAGATTTTAACATGGTTTTCATTTATTTTTAAACAGATAGTTCCATATTTTGGAGTTATGTTTGGAACCTTTGAGTTCTGCAAGAGAATCTGTCTATACCAAAATGGTTACACTGTGTCTCCTCTAAGCTATAAATTGACCCCAGGGGTGGATCAGAGTTTGAAGCCCCAGGAATTGCGAGAATTAAAGAAGTTCTTCAAAACTGGAAAACTAAATTCTAGAAAACCAACTCTTTAAAACTGAATGGAACCAGAAGTGCACTGACTGAAGACGTGTTGCAATCACAGATAAATGTAGCTTTTTAATTGCACAAGTGTGGAGTGAGGAGAGGGTACTCCTGTCTGCTGCTCTTGGATATGAGAAGATTCAGCCTTATGCCACCTCTGAGCTCCTAATTGATGTCCCTGGGAACACCTGCACCACAGGAAAGTCTCCCAACATGAACATCACCTGATGGCCTTCCACCAGATTTTATAACAAAGGCTAGCAGTGATAATATAGGCTATTTACACAATACCAAAGAAAGGGTGTTGCCATGACACCTCAAAGCAACATGTAGTTGAAGTGGCTGAGCAGAGCTCAGTTACAGGGTCACAGCTTGCATTAACCCACATTGGCCTAGTTTTGCTCAATTTGACCTAAGACTTCCTAATATAATCACTCTGGAACTCAGAGTCTTTGATTACTTATGAGTGCACATACAACAGTGTAAATTATGCCTTCTCAGAAGCTAAATGAAAATGCTTAACATTTAAAAGTTATGACTATCGTAGTAAAACCATCCTTTATTTAAATTTGAAGCATCCCAGGTCTTAAATCTTGTATTTAAAAAAAGCAGTTTTTATCATGTGTGCTTAATTATGTCCCAAAAGACCTTCTTCCAATTGTAGTCATGTACAGTTTAAGTGGCCTGAATTCTCTATCTTTTTAACTTACTTTGCAAGCCTACCCTGAGATAAATTATTTAGTCAACTTAAGTTATTCTCACAAGATGTCCCAGTTGCCTAGAAAGGATCAAATAGAGCATTTGACACACATACCAAAAAAACATAAATAACAGAACAAACACTTTAGGCTAATCATCACTACTAGATTTTTTTTAAGTCAAATTTTAGATTGTTTCACCTTGGGGAGTCTATGTCAAGTTTATATAACTACTTTTGAATAGTGCCTATCTATGCATTAAAAATATCTAATATTTTTATACTAATTCTTACACATACAACAAGCTTTCTGTATGTTGAAAGCAGTTTTCCCTATTAAACTTATTTTCTAAATAAAAATGATGTGTTGCTCATTTATTATTACTAACCTGAATTATAAAACTATGGTTAAATATATACTGGCCAAAATCTTTAAACTCTAGGAACCTTGTCCTATTGAAATATACCAAAATAACTCATTTTTCCAGTTGCTGTGGCAGATTGTGTTTTATGGGGAATAGCATTTAATAAATATATGACAATCTCATCTGTAGCCCAAACTGTTAGAGTTTGGAAGATGGCAAACTCCACCTGGAGTGAATAGATCATGTTTGTTATTCTTTATCTCCCTCCCTTGATATGAACAACTATTTTTTAAATTCTGAAAGCTGCAAAAAAATTGTTTTATTAAATCTAAAATCCTAACCTCAGGTTATTTACCTCATATCAATATCTTCTGTGCATTCTTCCACAGGTATGATGAAATAGATAGCTAAGCTACTGCCACACACAGGAATGTTTTCTGAGCTGCTGTTTTGATTTTTTTTTAATAAAGTAAGGAGGGAAAAGCATATGTCTCATTTTTCTAATTTCAAAACAACTCTTTAAAACTCTAGTTCTGTTCCTAAAATGAGCTTCCAGCTATTTGCATTTTCTCAGAGGTATGAAGGGAGTGTTCTGCTTTATGGCTGGCAGTGTGCACCAAACTGGACTAAGTACTTTAGGAGAATTACAAAAAGTGTGATGCAATATTGACCCAGGAGTAACTTACAGTCTTAGGGAACAATACTTACCTACATACATGAAATGACTATGATTACAAAGCAAATAAAAGCAAAGGCGTGATAATGTGGTAACAGCTGTTTACAAGATTGCTAAGAGGTTCTGTGTACACTTACTGAATCAATAATTAATGGGATCATAAGGTGAGAGCGGTCAGTAATGAGCAAGGGATTTTGGAAATAATGAGTCTTGAACTAAGTTTTGAAGGATGTGAGAGGATATTAGTTGGTCAAGAATAAGTTGGAGGGCATTATAGGTTGAAGGCAGGTCATGTGCAGTGTCATGGAGATGGAAGCAAGTAAAAGCTGTTTGGGAGTAAGATTGGCTACATGCATTTATTCAGCTGTTGGGCACTCTGGACACAGTGGTACATCAATCATATAAGGTCCTTGCCCTCCTGGAGCTTGCATTATAGTGAAAGCAGCTGTCAATAAAGAAATAAATGAATCAAAAAAGTAAGTAACCTGTGGAGAGAAGAAAATGGTGGCAGGCAGGACCGGAGGGAGGGTGAGTGTGTGAGAGAGTGTGAGTGGACCTGAAGGTGGACCACCAAACACAAGCAGTGCAGAGACGCAGAGCAGAAAGTTCCTGTACTGTGGACAGGAGCAGCTGGCTACCACAAGTAAGCGGCCCTTCATGGTGCTTCTCCCTGCACCGCAGGGAGGTCCCACCATTTTGGAAGATTCTGGGTCCTCTCTGGGAGGAGGCAGTGGGAGCAGGTAGGGCCCAGCAACCTGAGCCCACCAGTGCACCTGGCACCATCGGACCAGTGGACACTCTGTGTCAACACAGACCAGTGCACAGTAGTGGAGCTGCCAAGGTGCCTGTTGCAGAAGCCGCAGACACCCGGAGCCCAGCACCATCCCCCATAGTAGCAGCCCAATCAGAGTCAAAATATACCCCAAGCAACAGAGGCTGGTGAGCAGACATCCGTCCCCAGGCAACAGAAGCACAGACCAGCAGATGAGACCCATCCTCAAAAACTACAGCAAACGCTGAGCAGGAGTTGAGCCCCAGGGGGCAGCAGGACTCCCCAGCCGCCAGCGGCGGGACCTGGGGCGCCACAAAGGTCTATGCAGTCCAGTAGCCCACAAGAGCAGTGGGAAGCCAGAGCCTGAGAGAGACTGGTGCAATCCAGCCGCCCACCCGCGGGAACTGTAGGGTGTGGGGGAACCAGAGAGGCCTGTACAACCCAACAGGGGCTGTGCCATCCAAATACCCATGGGACCAGCAGGGTGCTGAGGCACCAGAGAGGACTGTGTGACCCAGCAGAGACTGCGCCATCTAGTTACCCATGGGGCCTGAGGGGTGCTGAAGCACCAGAGAGGCCTGCGAGACCCAGCAGGGACTGTGCCATCCAGTTACCCATGGAACTTGCGGAGTGCTGCAGCACCAAAAAGGCTTGTGCGACCCAGGAGCCCATAACATAGACATAGAGCCAGGTCCCCAAAGGGACTGTGCGATCCAGTTACCCTGAGGACCTGTAAGGTGCTGGGGCACCAGGAAGGCCTGTGCGACACAGCTGCGCACAAGATAGGCTTAGAGTTTGTGAAAATGGAGGTGGAGTGAATAGAAGCTACGCAGACAATCTCCCAGGAACAAACGGGAATTACAACTAAAATAAAGACAAATCCTCATAAAAAAGCAACAGAAAAGCAGCAGGACAGGGCTATATAACCAGGGACACTGGTAGGATCTGTGGAGGGGTGAGAGGGTGGCAGGCTGAGAGCCCACGGACAGCAGCAGTCTTAGCTGTGAGCAGCGCCCTTGGGGAATAAAAACCAAGCCCACTCCACAGCTCAGAGAGCTGGGACAAAGCACTAAAATAGCCACAGCCACTCACCTGGGGGCTACGGCAGAGGGAGGGCAGAATGGGCTGGAACTCTGTGGGGACACCCAGGATTGACAGGGCACTCAGAGTTTTTGCTGAGTTACAGCCACAATGGACAGTGGCCAGTGTGCTCCTTCCCAGAGCTGTGGGGAAAAGCAGCACCCTCCCCCCAACCCCCAGGAGATTCAGCCTATCCCAGGTGAAGCAAAGAAATAAAAATTGAGGCTCATTAACAACCAGCATCTATCCCACCCTTTGGAAATCCTCTTATTCAGAACACCAGGGCTACATTCCAAGGCACTGAGTAACTGAGACTACTAGCCACCACAAAAAAGCTAGAGGATAACTGAACCTTTCCTGGGCTTGCAAATCTACCCAGGAAAGTAAGACGTGACAGTGATGTTTAACGTGGGCCCACCCAGGCTCATCCAAACCCAGTAGAGGGAGCCACAAACAGCAGAACAACAACACCCACAGGGAAAATTTGGCAGGCTCCAAAACCCACTGAGATAGCCAAAATGGTGAAACAAAAAAACAAATCCCAAATGAAAAAACAAGAGAACTCTATCGAAGATGAGATCAATGAAATGCAGCTAAGCAAATTATCAGAGGTAGAGTTCAGAGCCACAATCTTGAGAAAGCTCAACAGTGTAAGTAAGGACATCACCACCATGAGTAAAGATAGAGAAACACTGAAAATCAACCAAGTGGAAATGAGGAACGACATAGCAGAAATTAAGAACACATTGGAAGTACTAAACAGCAGAGTAGAGGAACCTGAAGACCAGATCAGTGAATTAGAAGACAGGGTAGAAAAACATCAACCAATCAGAAAAATCAAAAGGAAAAAACAATTAAAAAACAGGATGATAGCTTAAGAGAACTGTGGGACAATTGGAAATGTAATAACATTCGCATCATAAGAGTCCCGGAAGAGGAAAAAAATGGACAAGGGATACAGAATATATTTGAAGAAATAGTGACAGAAAACTTTCCTAACTTGGTGAAGAAAGAAGACATTCAAGTTCAAGAAGCACAGAGAGCCCCAAGTAAGAAGAACCCAAACGGGCCCACACCAAGACACATAGTAATTAAAATGCCAAAAACTAAAGACAAAGAGAGAATCCTAAAGGCAGAAAGAGATAACCAACAGGTTACCTACAAAGGAAACCCCATGGGGCTCTCAGCTGACTTCTCACTGCAGGCCAGAAGGGAGTGGCATGAAGTAATCAAGGTCATGAGAAACAAGGATCTGAATCCAAGACTACTCTATCCAGTAAGGCTGTCATTCAAAATAGAAGGTCAAATAAAGAGCTTTCCAGACCAAAAAAAAAAAAAAAAAAAAGGCTAAGAGAATATATTAACACCAAACCAGCACTGCAAGATATGCTAAAAGGACTGCTATAATTAGTAAAAGAAATAGGAAGAAATATAGTACCATACTAAACAAAATGGCAATAAAAAAGTACATATCAATAATCACCTTAAATGTGAATGGTTTGAATGCTCCGATAAAAAGACACAGAGTAGCTGACTGGATAACAAAGCATGACTCACATATATGTTGTTTACAAGAAACCCACCTCATAACAAAAGACTCACATAGGTTGAAAGTGAAGGGATGGAAAAAAATCTTTCAAGCAAATGGAAAGCAATAAAAAGCTGGGGTAGCAATACTCATATCTGATAAAGTAAATTTCAAAATGAAGGCCATAACTAGAGACAAAGAAGACCACTACATAATATTGAAAGTATCAATCTAACAGGAAGATTTAACCTTGGGAAACATATCTGCACCCAATTTGGGAGCACCAACATATATTAAAAATCTTTTGGAGGACTTCAAAGGAGAAATCAACAGCAATACAATCATAGCAGGGGATTTCAATACCCCGCTGACATCACTGGATAGATCTTCTACATAAAAAATTAACAAGAAAACAGACTCTAAATGAAGCGCTAGATCAAATGGATTTAATAGATATCTACAAAGAATTACACCCCAAAACTGCAGAATTCACATTCTTCTCAAGTGCACATGGGACATTCTCAAAGATAGACCACATGTTAGTGCACAAACTAAGTCTCTACAAGTTCAAGAAGACTGAAATCTTATCAAGCATCTTCCCAGATCACAATGACATGCAACTAAAAATAACTGCAACAAGAACATGCAAGGATATTTGAAAACATGGAGGCTAAATAGCATGTTATTAAACAACAAATGGGTTAACATAGAGAGCAAGGAAGAAATTAAAAACTTTCTGGAAAACAATGAAAATGAACACACAACAACACAAAATCTATGGGATGCAGTGAAAGCAGTTCTGAGAGGGAAGTTCATAGCACTACAGGCCTACTTCAAGAAACAAAAAAAAATTCTAATAGATTATCTAACCTTACAACTTAAATAAATAAAAAGCAAACAGAAAGAAAACCCCAGAGCAAGTAGAAGGAAGAAAATAGTAAAGATCAGAGCAGAAATAAATGACATAGAGACAAAAAAAAAACAATTCAAAGGATCAATGAAACAAAGAGCTGGATCTTTGAAAAGATACACAAGACTGATGGCCCCTTAGCTAGACTCACCAAGAAACAAAGAGAGAGAACCCAAATACACAAAGTCAGGCATGAAAGATGAGAAATAATAACTGACACCACAGAAATACAAAGGATTGTTAACAGATATTATGAACAATTATACGGCGACAAATTCAAAAATCTAAGCGAGATGGACAAATTTCTAGAAACACATAGTCTACCAAAACTGAACAAGGAAGAGATAGAAAACTTGAACAGACCAATAACAACTAAGGAAATTGAAGAGGTAATCAAGACTCTCCCAGCCAACAAAATCCCGGGCCCAAACGACTTCACAGGAGAATTTTACCGAACATTCAAAGAAGAACTAATACCCATTCTCCTCAAACTATTTCAAAAAATTCAAGAAGAAGGAAGACTTCCAAACTCATTTTATGAGGCCAGCATAATTCTAATTCCAAAACCAGAAAAAGACATTACAAAGAAAGAAAACTACAGGCCAATATCTCTGATGAACATAGACGCCAAAATCTTGAACAAAATACTAGCAAATCGGATCCAGCAACACATCTAAAAAATTATTCACCACGACCAAGTGGGATTCATCCCAGGGATGCAAGGCTGGTACAATATTCGCAAATCAATAAATGTGATACACCACATAAACAAAATGAAAGTTAAAAATCATATGACCATATCAATAGATGCTGAAAAAGCATTTGACAAAATCCAGTACACATTTCTCATAGAAATGCTCTGCAATCTGGGAATAGAGGAATTATATCTCGACATAATAAAGGCCATATATAAAAGACCTACAGCCAAAATCATTCTCAGTGGGCAAAAACTAAAAACGTTTTCCTTAAGAACAGGAACAAGACAAGGATGCCCACTTTCGCCACTCTTATTTAACATAGTACTGGAAGTCTTAGCCACAGCAATCAGACAGGAAGAAAAAAATAAAAGGAATCCAAATTGGAAAGGAGAAAGTGAAACTGTCATTATTCGCAGATACATGATACTATACGTAGAAAACCCCAAAGACTCCATCAAATATCTACTAGACTTAATAAATGAATTTGGCAAAGTAGCAGGATACAATATTAACGTCAAGAAATCAATGGCATTCCTATACACCAATGATGAACTCACACAAAGTGAAACTAAATTAAACAATCCCATTTACAGCAGCAAAAAAATGAAGATACCCAGGAATAAACTTAACCAAAGAAATAAAGGACCTATTCACAGAAAACTACAGTCATTGAAAAAAGAAACAGAGGAGATATAAAAAAGTGAAAGCACATACCTTTTTCATGGATTGGAAGAATTAACATCATTAAAATGTCCATATTACCCAAAGAAATCTATAGAATCAATGCAATCCCCATCAAAATACCAACAACATACTTCACAGAACTACAACAAATACTTCAAAAGTTCATATAAAACCAAAAAAGACCTCAAATATCCAAAGCAATCTTGAAAAAGAAGAACAAACTTGGAGGGATCACATTACCAGATTTCAGGTTATACTACAAAGCCACTGTAATCAAAACACCCTGGTACTGGCACAAGAACAGGCATATAGACCAGTGGAACAGAACAGAGAACCCAGAAATAGACCCAAGGCAATATGCTCAATTAATATTTGACAAAGGTGGCAAGAGCATAGGGTGGAGTAAAGACAACCTCTTTAATAAATGGTGTTGGGAAAATTGGACAGCTACATGCAAAAAAATGAAACTATACCATACACAAGAATAAACTCAAAATGATAAAAGACTTAAATGTGACTCAAGAATCCATAAAAATCCTAGAAGAAAATGTAGGCAACAAAATTTCAGACATTATACGCAGCAGAATTTTCACTGATACCTCACCTACAGCAACAGAAACAAAGGAGAAAATGAACACACGGGACTACATCGAACTAAAAAGCTTCTGCACAGCAAAAGATACAATCATCAAAATGGAAAAGCAACCCACTGTATGGGAAAGCACAATTGCCATTGATATATCAGATAAGGGGTTAATTTCCAATATATAGAGAGTGCTCAGAGACTCAACAACAGGAAAACAAAGAACCCATTTAAAAAATGGGCAGAGGAACTGAATAGACACCTCTCCAAACAGGACATACAAATGGCCAAGAGACATATGAAGAAATGCTCAACATCACTAATCATCAGAGAGATGCAAATTAAAACAACAATGAGGAATCACCTCACACCTGTCAGAATGGCCGCCATCAACAAATCATCAAACAACAAGTGTTGGCGAGGGTGTGGAGAAAAGGGGACTCTAGTACACTGCTGATGGGAATGCAAACTGGTGCAGCCACTATGGAAAACAATATGGTGTTACCTCAAAAAATTAAAAATTGAACTGCCATTTGACCCAGTGTTCCTACTTCTAGGAATATACCCTAAGAAGCCTGAAACACCAATCAGAAAGAATATATGTACCCCCTTGTTCATAGCAGCACTATTTACCATAGCTAAGATCTGGAAACAGCCCAAATGTCCATCAGTAGATGAATAGATGAAAAAGCTGTTGTACATATACACAATGGAGTACTATGCAGCTGTAAGAAAGAAAGATCTCTTTCCTTTAAGAGGACATGGAGGCACCTGGAAGGTATTATCCTAAGCGAAACAAGCCAAACAGAGAAAGACAAGTTTCATATGATCTCACTTATTTGTGGAATATAATGAACATAACAGTCTGAGGAATGGGGAAGTCCCTGAGACGTGGAAGTAGGGTACAGACTGACAATCCCCAGAAGAGGGAGTGGTGGGGTAGAGATAAACCACAGATCTTATATGCATATATGCATGAACAATGGACATGGACAACAAAGCTGGGGACAGGGCGGGGAGGAGGGAATCAGTGGGGGGGAAAGGAGAAACATCTGTAACAAAAATAAATTAATTAATAAGAAAAAGAAAAAGAAAAAAAGAAATAAATGAATAAACAAGTTAGGTAATTACAGATTGTAATGTTATGAAGGAAGTAAACAGAATGCTTTATTAAATATATATGTGGAAGTGAGGGAGCTATTTTAAATCAGGGAGCCAGAGGAGGCCACTCTGAAATGTGACATTTGAGATGAGACCTAGAGGGTGAGAATGAGCCAACCATGCAAAGAACTAGGGAGAACAACATTCCTGCCTGAGAAAGCAGAAAGTGCCCAAGTGGTGCTGGTAGCAGGGAAAGGTTTAGTGAACAGAAAACCAGTGTGTGAGTGAGTGAGAGAGTGTATGAGATGAGGTTCAATGGATAGCCATATAAGGCCATTTGGGCCATGTAAGAAGTTAGATTCTACTGTATATGCAGTGGGGGAAGCCTGGCTGGTGTGGCTCAGTGACTGAGCATCAACCCATGCACCAAGAGGTCACCGGTTCAATTCCCAGTCAGGGCACATTCCCAACATGCCCAGGTTGTAGACCTATCCCTAGTGGGGGGCATGCAGGAGGCAGGAGATCGATGTTCTCTCTCATTGATGTTTCTATCTCTCTCTCCTTCCTCTCTCTCTATAATCAATAAAGAAAATATTTTAAAATAATAAATAAATAATAAATTTACACTCTGTCAATTCCTTAAGTGGTTCTACATGGAGTTACCATATGGCCCAGCAATTCCACTATTAGCTATATACACCAGAGAAATGAAAACACATGTCCACATAAAAACTTATACAGGCATGTTTATGGCAGCATCATTCATAATAGGCAAAAAGTGGAAAAGACCCAAATGTTTATCAACTGATGAATGGAGAGACAGCATGTGATATATCCATACAATGGAACCACTTAGCAATCGAAAGGAATTGACTATTGATACACAAAAAGCATGGATGAATTTCAATATATATGGAAAGAAGCCAGACCCACCCCCCAAAGGGTACATACTTTATGATTCCATTTATATGAAATTCTAGGAAAAATAAACTAATTCATAGAGACAGAAAGCAGATCAGTGGTTGCTTGAGGAGAGAAGGATGGATTACAATGGGGCACAAGAAAATTTAGGGTAGTGATGGATACTTTCACTGTCTTATACATAGGTATATACATATGTGAAAAACTTAGCAATTGTACACTTTGAATATGTATAGTTTTATTGTGTGATACCTCAATAAGACTGTTGTTTTGTTTTAAGCAGTTACCCCAGGGCTGGAATTTCTATGTCTACCCAGAGGGTCCAGAAATGAAATCCTTGGAGGAGGGAGAGAAAAGAGCTTCAAATGCCAAACTGAGAAGCTTAAATTTGACCTACTAAGCAAAGAGGAGCCACTGGTTTCTTGATCAATATAGGTGATGTGATAAAAACTGGATGTGAGCAAGATTACTCCAGAAACTGTAATGAGAGACTAGAAACAGCAAGATTGGCCCACAAATGAGAAGCATTGTTTCCTCCTCTGTAATTACACAGTCAACACAAGTGTGATGCTACAATCTTCCATACTGCAAATGCAAACCAGGTCTGAAAACTGAGAGTGCTTGATCTGGGTACTTCTTAGACACTCAAATCCTATTTATATGGGCTCTGATATGGTTACTAGATTATAGGTAGGGCCCTTACCAGGATGGAGAACTGGCTTCTCACCCTTCTTAAGCAGGGGTAAACTGATTTTGGTCATTAGTATTTTTCTTAGTATTAATGAAATCTAGCATGTATTGAATGCTTACTATGTACCAGACTTTTTTATACATATATTGCCTCATTTAATTGTCCCTACAATACTTAGAGGTATAGGCACTATTTTCTTTTTCTTTTTTTTTTCAAGTTTTAGAGATTTTATTTCTTAAAGAAATTGCTTAATAATTTATACAGGAAGAATTTTCATGTACAAACAAGATAAAAATGAAAAGAAAATCAGAGTTTAGTCAGAGAGTAACAACATCAGTTAAAGCATAACACGTTGGAGGTAAATAGAGGTGTCTTTCCACACTGATTGGAAATAATGGGGGGACATTCACTATGGTTAAGAGAGAAAGTTTGGAATAAGAATCTCTAGGACTGAATCTTACCTTTATAGGCACTATTTTCATTCCCATTTTACACCTGAAGACTTTGAAGTTTAGAGAGGTTAAGTAACTTACTCAAGGCCTAAGTCAAGCAGTCAAGCAGTCCCGCTCCAGAGCCCACCCTGTTGACTACTGTGCTAATTTACCTCTCTTATTTTGTCCCAGATTCCCAAACTCAGATGCTCAAACCCAGTTCAGTCTCATAGATACAAAAGCATATAGCTATGGAATCTTAGCATTGGACAGGTGTAGAACTCTTTCCAGCCAACAGCAATCTCCTCTGCAGTGTCCCTAACAAGTGACCAATTCCACTCTGAACATTTTCAGCGACAAGTTCCCCACATCATAAAGCAACCCAGGCGGGCCACCTGAACCCCGGGCAGGGGCGGTCCACACAGGGCTTATCCCCGGGCGCAGGTGACTGGGGAGCTCCTAGACCTTCTCCGATGCCAGCCTTAACCTCTCAAGCCCAGAAGGCAGAGAAGCCGCGGGGCCGAGACCCTCCGCGTCAGCCATGGGCCCGCTCCACCGGAGACTCAAGGCCTAAACCCCAAGGAGGCACACGGCTAGCCTGGCACCCCGCAGCCCCAGGCAGGGCGCCCCCTCAGGCACTCCCTCCCATCCATCTAGTCGCCGGAGACATCTGGTTCTGAAGGAGATCCGAAATCTTCAGAAGAGCACAAACCTGTTGTTAAGGAAGATGCCCTTCTGCCGCCTAAGAGAAATATGTGTTAGATTCACTCGTGGTGTGGACTTCAATTTGGCAAGCTCAGGCCCTGTTGGCCCTACAAGAGGCAGCAGAAGCATTTCTAATACATCTCTGAGGACGCGTATCTCCTCTCCCTGCACGCCAGCCGGGTTACTCTCTTCCCAAAAGATGTGCAGCTGGCCAGGAGGATCGGAGGCATCCAGGAAAGGCTCGGCTGAGCTGCCGCCCGCCCTTGATGGTACCAGGGACTCTGTCTGGAGCTGGGACCAGATCCATGGAGTCTGAGATGCTGCCTGGATTTGCTTTCTCTGAGTTGAGTGTGCATGTTGCTTTTGTAATGGTGTTTTGTTTTGTTTTTGATAGAGCGGAGGGGAGAGAGGGAGGAAGAGAGAGAGAGAAACATTGATGTGAGGGAGACACATCAGTGGTTGCCACCCACTCGACCCCACCCAGGGGCGGGGGCAAACTGCAACCGAGGTATGTGCCCTTAGCGGAACCGAACCAGCGCGTGTAATGGTTTTTTAAACATGAAGCGGACTGAATGGTTTTTCTCAGCAACAGAGGTAATACATAAGAAAATCAACATGGTTCCAGAGGCCTGAGAATCATTTTCAGATAAAGACACTCTACGGTTGACTTCAGTTGATAAATTATTCATATGACTGCTTAATGACTTTGAAGATAACAGATTTGCTTATTTTGGATCTTACTGAACCATTTAAAATTTCCCTTCTCCCCACATTTAAAATTTTTACCATATGTATATTTACTTCTGTTTAACACATAAGGGAAAAAGTAAGAGAAGAGCCCTTTAGTCAGTTGCATGGGAGAGCCTGGCACGTCCAGCACACAAATCTCTGCCTTGGGATTAACTTCACTGGTGGCAGCAGCAAATGCTGATGTGGACCATGCCTGTCAACAATTACAGCTTCTCACAAATTCGGTTGGGGTGTAAATTGAAAATCTTTTAAGGTTCAATGTACTGCTTCTTAGTAAATTTCTGTCAAAATCATTCAGAAATTCTAACCTGTAGAATTTTTTTTATTTGTAAACCACAGATAACAGTTTATACTTCAGAATTTTTCATTCCGGGATTTTAAAGTGTCTTTTCAATGTATTGACAGGTATTTTTAGAACTTTTGTGGAGAGATCATAGAAATAAAGAAATAAAAAAATAAAAAAAGCAATCCATTCCACTTTTAAGTAGCTGATATTTTAGAAAGTTATTTCTTGTTCAGCTGAAATCTAACTTTGTGAAACTTCTACCAGCTGGTGTTGGTTCCATATAGAATGACTAATTCTCTTCTACCTGACATTAAGAAACAGGATGTCCCTCCTTCACCCAAAACTCTTTCCCAGTTAAATCTCCCTCAGTTATTCAGCCATTTCTCAGATGACATGATTTACAGGCACTTCCCTTTCCTGACCACCTTCTTTTAATGTTCCAGTTTATTAATGTCCTCTTATCTCTGGCATCCAGAAGTAAGCATAAAGCTCCATGGGCCCGCCAGCAGAGGCCCAAGTGGGACCAAACGTCCCCCTGATCAGTTCACCACCATCTTCTTGGCTGAACTCAATACTCACTAGCATTTTTTGGCACTGTCACCTCACAGTCAACTAAGACCCTCAGTTTTCACAATACTAAAGTAAGCTCTAGCTCTCATCCTTTAATGTCCTGCACTAAATAGAGCATTAGAACCCTTTATGTGGCCCTTCCTATTTTGTAAGCCTGAGTTTATTCTGACCCTTCTGACTCAGTTCCTAGAGGTCTGTAACACATTTTGGTCTTAGTCCTTGACAGCCTAGCCCTCCTTCTGTCATCTATATATGTACTTTCAAAATCTGGGCTCATCAAAGAATAATATGTAAGGACATTTTAGTTTATTAGATCTCTCTCACTTTTTATTTTCTCATTGGATTTTTTCTAAATTGTACAGGTCTGAATCTTATCTTTGGAATCTTTTACCCTTTTGAGCTATCTTTCTCTTTAGGTGTTTGGCCAGGAGATCATATTTATCTTTTCTCTGATTATATATATCACACACACACACACACACACACACACACACACACACCTTTAGTTCACCCATCTAACCATGCCTAGCATTCTTTTGCTTAATATATCCAGATGGCATGGTCAGTTTCCCCAAGAGTCTTGTCATTTTTACTTTGTTAACCAGATCTTCCTTATTTATTGTCAGGATTAAGCCCAGTTTAGCAATTTACCTGTCTGCCTCTTCAGTCTTCGGAAAACTATAATTATCATCAAGAGAGTCAAGAATTTTTCCAATGTGTTGCTATCTGAATAATGAAACTTCCAGCAGATATTGGATGGCTTATGTCTCTGATCATTTCTCGCCTATGTGATGGTTTTATGAAGTACTATTCAGAACTTTTATCTATCTAGGTAATCTCTTGTAAACTTATACAACTACAATTACTTTCATATCTCCCTTTCAGTTTCACTGAATGCTTTTCACCCTCCAGCCAATGAATTACTGGTTATACCTTCTTGATATATTACTGCTCTGTTCTCCTTTTATATGGTATTGCCCTGAACACTTTTACCCTTCCTTTTTCAGATGCCAATCAGAAGTCTCATTCTACCAAGTTTGAACAATACCTATAAAATTGTTTTCTGCCTGTATTAACATTTTACATTCACTTTACTACCCATGTTCTAGGTGTTGGTACATAGATAACTAACTGAGGCCTAACTGAGGCCTTAAGTATCATTTCTGACCCTCTTCCTTGTTTTTTTCTGGAGAATTACCAGGCACTGCCTTAGCTTTAGTTCCTCTTTCTTAATTACACTTGTAGTCTACATAGTTTCCAAAAACAAAGTAGTAACTAACACAGAATCCCCACTATTCCTCACTGGAGGAATCTATTTTTTATGAATTGACCAACCATATATCATTATTATCATTAATATTAGTCTCTATTTTCCTGGGCTCTTGCTACAGGTTTCTTTTTTCTTCTTTTTACTTTTTGATTTTAACATTCAGACATAAAAAAAAAAAAGTTGCCAAAAAACCAGTATAATGAATTTCCATATATCCTTCACTCAGCTTTTCTAAATGTTAACATTTTACATAACCGCTGTAACTAAGAATAGTATTGGTAGAATATTATAAACTAATCCACAAATATTCAAAATTACCAACAGGCCCCCACCAGTGTCCATTTTCTGGTTCAGTATCCAAACCAGGATCACACATTGCATTAAGCTGTCATTCTCCTTAGTCTCTTTTAATGTGACAGTTCCTCAGTTTTTCTGTTTTCTGTGACCTTGGCAGCATTTTTGAGAACATCTGACTCTTTGAAGTATAGCTGCTAATAGGCAACTAGGAGAGCTCCAGCTCTCAGTGGATTTGGAAAAATGCCAACCCATGGCATGAAGTTGCTTTTAAATGACCCATCTTATATTTCATCTTCAGTAAAACTACATTTAGGTACCCAAAGACTAAGAAGGGAAAAATCCTATGTAATTATTCGATTATCTTTTTGTGGAGAGACAGAAATCTGATAGAGCAATAAATGTGGAAGTGCTTGAAACTGTAAAAGGAATCTGGAATAGAATACAACTGGGACCTCAGGCTCAAAGGCAGTAGCAGATGTGGCTTTGAGAAGTAGAAAAAGAGTAGATAAGTGATAGCCCTGCATTTCAAAGAGTAATTAACATTTGAATAAAATGCATTAATCAGAATGTCAAGGGTTCAACTAGAAGGTTTTGAATTTTATTTTGAAATGTGTTCTAAAAACCACCTCCCTCTAAATAAAATGCTCTGTTGACTTTTGCTTTAGCTGTTAATTCTTTCCCTGGTAGAAGTAGATGAGTGACTGTACCTTTCAATGAATATACTGTATTATTCTCTGAAACTGTACAGCAAGGTTATTTTTATATCCACATGCACTATCACTAATTACATCACTACTGGGAAATTACAATCAGCTACTGGGAAAACCAGCAGCCTCTCATGAACACAGATCAAAGATACCCCAAGATCAACAAAGCTGGATCCAAGCTTGCTCTTCTTTGAACACATGATGTGTGCTCCTCAGGTTGGGTTGCTGGGGTTCTTGGGAGGACTAGCAAATTGCAACCTATACTTACAGGACCTGACAATCCTGGAGGAACCCTGGAATGGGGTCCTTTGATGGGTAGATCTGGAAGGGGGAGAGGGGAGGAAAGGAAAGTGAGGGATATGCCCCTATGTCTTCATAGGGTTCAGCTACAATTGCAGTTTTCAACATGTATCCTTATTTTTATAAACATTGTTGTGATTACTTTCACATAGAATTTGTGACTACACTCTTGGCTCCTGTTCGGAACCTGAGAGAGTGCATTCAAATTAATAAGTAGGACATGTATGACAAATGCTTACCCAGTGCAGGGATTAAGGGGCTCAGTTAAGCACCTGTCCATTGACACAATGGCCATCAATCTAATTCTATTGATTCCTCTGAACTTTTTTGGAGTTCAATCATCTACTCAATCCAAGAGCACTTTACCTGGAGTCTGGGAAGCAAATGCCAACCTAGTTCACACAGCCTGTTAACCTTCCCTGTACAACCTCTATATTTGGCTTTTGGCTATAATAATTTCCCCACCCCCAGTGGAGTCCTTTGGACTCTCCTCTGCCAATTTCCAGCAAGATCTTTGTTAAACTGTATTTGCAAACCCCGGTCTGGAGCACGTTGACAGTGTCCCTGCTATGCTGTTCCCCCAATTTCCTCTTGCTTCACTGGCAAAACTTTAGGGTAGTGCCAGGTCTAGAGTGAGGAGGCACTTGCCTTGGCACAAAATTTAAGGGGATGACAAATAACTTAGTGAGCAAAATGAAATTTTAATAGACTATTTTAAGAGCTTTGAGTACTGCAAAAATTCATGATGAACAAAATATCAAAATTTAAAATAAAGACAGGATACTCACCTCCCACACTTGTATGACCCTACCTCACTTGTCTCACCCTAATCCCAGGCCTGAAAGCTCCAATTAAACTTGATTTACTAAAACAGGCGACCGGCCAGAGAGCTGCAGTTTGCCTGTATGAAAAACTTTAAAGGTTGCATTAAATATGATTTATCTCGATTACTGAGTTGTGTTTTGTTTTGTTTTTGCCATTCCTTTCAATCCTTCGCCTCACCCCTGTCCCGGCCCTGCTCCAGAGGTTTTTGTCCAGGCACCTGGTGACCTCAGCGTCCCTTCCCGCCCAGGCCACTCTTGGAGTCCAGCGTCCGAATCCTGGCTATTCCCTAAGGCCGCCCTTCCCTCAAGTCGGGTCGGCTCCTGCTGACCAGCCGGAGCGCGAAGGGCAGCCCGGGCCCCCCTGTGCGGCTCCTCCCCCGCCGCGCCCAGCCACTCAGCAGCCCCCGGCTCAGCGCACCGCCCGCCCGCAGCCACGCCTCCGACGCCGGCCTCCGGGCGCCGGCTCCGCGTATATATATCGGCCATTTGCTTCGCTCCGCCCTAGAGCCCCGGAGTCCCAGCCGGTTACGGTCCCAGGCCTGCAGTCGCCCGCTTCGTCTCTCCTTTCAACATGACAGATGCCGCTGTGTCCTTCGCCAAGGACTTCCTGGCAGGTGGGGTGGCCGCAGCCATCTCCAAGACAGCGGTAGCGCCCATCGAGCGGGTCAAGCTGCTGCTGCAGGTACGTCCCGGGATCGGAGAGCCCGACCAGGAAGTGGGGGAGGGGACGGGAAGGGGGTCGCGCTGAAAGTGGTGCCCCAGGGATGGAGGGGGTGAACTCTTTAGATAGGTCCAGGGAGGTGGCAGCCTGGGGGCCGGGGTGGCCGCAGAGGCGAACCAAAAAGGCAAGCTTGAGGGAGGTGCTTTAGTGACCTGAAGTTTCAGATCTGGGAAAGGGTCGGGGTGGGAGGGAGGTGAGGAAGGCCCGAGCCTCGGCGCTCCGGAGGCCACGAACTCGGACGGGGGAGTCCAGCAGTGGCTAGCTGTCTCCCTGGGCCTTCGGGTCGAAGGCGAAGCCTTAGAACCGGCGAACACCTGGCCTTACCGGAGACCTCAAGGTCGCGGCAAGGAGATCACAGCCTTGGGGCAGCCACGCGGCCGCCCCGGCGCTCCAGCCCGGCCGGGCCGGAAGCCTGCGCGAGGAAGCGCGTGTGCCTGCTGCGTCCGCCTCCGCGCAGCCGCCGGCGCGTCCCCGCGGCCAGCCTGCGCCGCGCACTTGCATGTTTCGGCTCTAGAGGGCGCACTCGGATGGGCGAAGGGGACTGGTGGCTCGCGGGTCACCTCTAGGAGAGGAGTCGGGGCGGAGCAAGAGGGAAGCAGCTCTGGAGAGTTGAGGCGTAGGCTTTGGTCACCAAGGTGACCGCGCCCTACCTGGGACTCGCCTTAACGCCTCTGAACCTGGGTCTGACCTTTCTCCCAGTTCTAAAGGTCATGGGTCCGCTTAACCGTGCCCCCTCCCCACCCAAAGGGGTGGAGGCTTAATGCCTCTAATGATGCAGATCATCTCTTTCACTGTGACAGCTGTCAGATGGTTAGGAGGATCCAGCCCATGATACAGAAGACTAGATGGGCGGTGGAGGCTAACTTTAAATTGCATTGATTGAGAAAATATATTCTGTCCCCATTTCCCTTCTCCATGCTTATAACTCTCCCTATTGGCTTCCTTCTTGTCTGTCAGGTGCAGCACGCCAGCAAGCAAATCACCGCAGATAAGCAATACAAGGGCATTATAGACTGTGTGGTTCGTATCCCCAGGGAGCAGGGAGTCCTGTCCTTCTGGCGTGGTAACCTGGCCAATGTCATCAGATACTTCCCCACCCAGGCTCTCAACTTTGCCTTCAAAGATAAATACAAGCAGATCTTCCTGGGTGGTGTGGACAAGAGAGCCCAGTTCTGGCGATACTTTGCAGGGAATCTGGCATCAGGTGGTGCCGCTGGGGCCACCTCCTTGTGTTTTGTGTATCCTCTTGATTTTGCCCGGACCCGTCTAGCAGCTGATGTGGGCAAAGCTGGAGCTGAAAGGGAATTCAAAGGCCTCGGTGACTGCCTGGTTAAGATCTACAAATCTGATGGGATTAAGGGCCTGTACCAAGGCTTTAATGTGTCTGTGCAGGGTATTATCATCTACCGAGCTGCCTACTTCGGTGTCTATGACACTGCGAAGGGTAAGTTTGCTATGTGTTTTGAAGCTGTCTTCTTACGAGATCATTTTCCAGGAGCCAGAGGGTTTTTTTGTAATTGCTACAGGCAGCTAAGGTCATCCAGTACAACCCTTGTGACCAAATGGGATGTTGGGGAGATAGGGAAAACGAGTCAGTACAACTCTGCTTTCTAGTAAAGGTGTCTCTCCTATTCTCAGGAATGCTTCCAGATCCCAAGAATACTCATATCTTCATCAGCTGGATGATCGCACAGTCCGTCACAGCAGTGGCTGGGTTGACGTCTTATCCATTTGACACTGTTCGTCGCCGCATGATGATGCAGTCAGGGCGCAAAGGAAGTAAGTTCCCCTTGAGCAGAAGATGGAGATGTGGGCATGGGGCATGCGCATAAACTAGCAATGCCTGGCTTGTGAAACGGCAGTCTGTTCAGATCTCAGGATGTTGATTATGTCTGCTCATAGTTGCCTTTGAGCAGGCCCTTTGGATGCCTATGATTGAAGGTGCTTAAATGGCATTAGAGGTTAAGTCCAAGGAGTAGTCACATATCACTGTTCTCTAGTTACAGCATTAATATTTCAGTATTGTCCATGCTAACATGTGAATGTTGGGTTTTGAAAAACTGCCCAGCTGGTGTGGCTCAGTGGTTGAGCGTCAATCCATGCACCAAGAGGTCACCAGTTCGATTCCGGGTCAGGGCACATGCCCAGGTTATGGGCCAAATCCCCAGTTGGGGAGCATCCAGGAGGCGACCATTCGATGTTCTCTCTTATCAATGTTTCTATCTCCCTCTCTAAAATCAATAAAGAAAAAAAAAATTTTTAAAACAAAAAACTGTTAGCTCTTAGAGGTGGGGCTCTGGTTTAGTCCAGTAAATCCTAGGACTTTTCAACAGCCTTTTGTCACCAACACATGTCTTTCTTCTTTGCAGCTGATATCATGTACACAGGCACGCTTGACTGCTGGAGGAAGATTGCTCGTGATGAAGGAGGCAAAGCTTTTTTCAAGGGTGCATGGTCCAATGTTCTCAGAGGCATGGGTGGTGCTTTTGTGCTTGTCTTGTATGATGAAATCAAGAAGTTCACATAAATTATTTCCTAGTCTTCCCTCCCCGCACCCACCGTGAACAGGCATGTTGTATTATGTAACATATCTTGAGCATTCTTGACAGACTGTCGGCTGTCTATTTATCAGTGGCAACTATTTACTGGTTGAAAATGGGAAGCAATAATATTCATCTGACCAGTTTTCTCTTAAAGCCATTTCCATGATAATGATGGGACTCAATTCTATTTTTTATTTCAGTCACTCCTGATAAACAACAAATTTGAAGAAATAAAAAAATCAAATATTTTTGTTTGTGGTTTATTTGCCTATTAAAATGTATTTTTAATTTAGTGAGTGCTACAGTTGAGTAAATGCTGCATATCTAATAAAGACTAGTATCTCCTGAGACATGAAGAGTTTTCTTTCAAAACCAACCTTCAGCCATCCATTTATTGAAGAATAGCTTGGTTGTGTGACCAATCAACATTCCAATACATTAACAAAATAAAATTCAGGCCTACTGCATCCAAAAACCATTGGTCCATGGCCTGTGGACGGTCATAGCTAAAAGGGCTTTCTCCAAAAAGTAAAATGTATCCACCTTACTTAGTCCTGTAGTTATTACTCAAAAAATATTAGCTGAATTATTCACTCTTTATTAAAATATGTCCTTTAAATTTTTTTTGTTTGTTTTTAGGCAGAGAGAGAAACATTGATCGGCTGCCTCCCTCACTTCCCTAACGGATCGAGCCTACAGCTGGGGCATGTGCCCTGACTGGGAATTGAATCAGGACCTCTCAGTCCATGGGACAACATTCAATCCACTGAGCCATACTGGCTGGGCCTGAAATGTTCACTTTTATATGGTTTTGCGTTTTTTTGTTTGTTTTTATCCTCACCCGAGGACATTTATCTTCAGATAGAGCAGTAGGGAAAGAGGAAGGAAGACAGAAACATCAACTGGTTGCCAGCCACACAACCCCAAACAGGGCTGGGGACAAACTCCAACTAAGGTACCTGCCCTTAGCAGGGACCGAACTCTGTTCTGCAGGCCAATGCTCTAACCTTTTTTTTTTCTGTATTGATTTTAGAGAGGAAGGGAGAAAGAGAGAGATGGAAACATCAATGAGAGAACATTGATTGGCCGCTTCCTACATGCCCCCACCTGTGGATAGGGCCCACAACCTGGGCATGTGCCCTGACCGGGAATTGAACCAGCGACCTCTTGGTGCATGGGTCGATGCTCAACTACTGAGCCACACCGGCCAGGCTATATATCTGTTTATTTTTAATTGATTTTTGGAGAGAGGAAGGGAGATAGAATCATGGACTGATTGCCTTCCACACAAACCCACCCCCATCTGGGGCTGGGGAATCGAACCTGCAACCCAGGTACATGCCCTTGATCAGGAATGGAACCTGAGACACTTCTGTTCTCAGGCTGAGGCTCTAACCACTAAGCCAAACTGGCCAAGGCTGAAATGTTCACTTTTATAAAATTTTTTTTTTCTTGATTTTAAAGGGAGAGGGAGAGAGAGATAGAAACATTGATGAGAGCATGGGTTGGCCGCCTCCTGTACACCCCCCACTGAGGATGGGGCCCACAACCTGAGCATGTGTCCTGACAGGGAATCGAACCATGACCTCTTGGTGCATGGGTCAATGCTCAACCACAGCCACACGGGCTGGGCATGAAATGTTCACTTTTATACATGGTTGCTTGTTCTGTGAATTTCATCTCACTCAAACAAAAATAATTATAAGATATACAGTAATAGCAGTTTTCATCCAATTGCCTTCCCTCCATCTTCACCTTGCTCAAATCATTTTAATTTAATCCCATTCAAAGCAGAGGATTAGACCTGACATAATTATACAGTGCTGAGATTGCAGTGCTGTTCAAGATTACAGGGAGATGTAGACAACTGCCCCAACCTCAAAACTCATTTTACAAAGAGGAAATGTATCTGCATTTTGTCTAACATGCTAATATTAATAAGTCCAGTCAATGGAGGACATTTATGTTTCTTTTGGATAAACCTTTATTTGGGATCCACATAAGAATGTAATTTCTGTTGCTCTTAAACCTCAGAAATCCAGTAGGTTTTTGCCTGTAACACAAGATTTATGAATAAAGTACCATGGTTTCAAGCCACATTAATAGTGGAAAATGATAGGTGATTCATGTGCACATTCTTGAGGAACATCACACATGCTGGCATGTTTAAGTGCAACTCCCTAGGGGTCTGCATGGCATGCATTAATACCCAGGGGACCATGGACAGTTCAATCACCGGAATGATATAGCTTAGTTGTTAAGAACCCACAATGGCCCTGGCCGGTTTGGCTCAGCAGTTAGAGCGTCAGCCTACAGTCCAGAGAGACCCGGGTTCCCTTCCTGCTAAGGGCACGTACCTCAGTTGCGGTTTGTCCCTGGCCCTGGTTGGGTCGTGCAGGAGGCAGCCACTTGATGTGTCCCTTTCACATTGATGTTTCTTTCTCTTCCTCTCTCTCCCTCCCACTCTATCTGAACTAAAAATTGAAAAATGTCCTCGGGTGAGGATAAAAAAAAAAAAGAACTCACAATGTAGTACAGTTGGTGTGGCTCAGTAGTTGAGCGTCGACCCATACAACAAGAGGTCGTGGGTTTGATTCCTGATCAGGACACATGCCCAGATTGTGGGCCTCATCCCCAGTCGGGGGGCATGCAGGAGGCGGCCAATCGATGTTCTCTCATTGATGTTTCTTTTCTATCTTTCTCTCCCTCTCACTTTCTCATTTTCTGAAATCAATAAAGAAAAAAAAAGTTTTTTAAAGAACTCACAATGTGTACATATGTCAAAACAGAGTTGTACACTTTATACAATTTTTATAAGTTAAAGATCTTAGCCCTGGCCAGTGTCATTCAGTGGTTAGAGCATCAGCCCATACACTGAAGGTGGGTTCAGTTCTCAGTCAAGGACATGTGCCTGGGTTGCAGGTTCCAGTCCCAGCCCTAGTCGGCCCATGCATCTAAAAATCAATGGAAAAAATATCTTCGGGTGAGGATTAACAAAAAAAAAAATCTTAAAGTTGTTTAAAAAAACCAAAACTCTTGTTCTGGTATCAGAAAGGCCTGGATACTGCCACTTAACTGTGCCATTGGGAAAGTTACCTAGATTCTCTAACCCTTAGTTTTTCTCATCTATAAATGAGGATAATATTGCCTGCCTCAGAGGGCTGTTGTAAGAACTGAATAATTTATGCAAATCATCTGCCATACAACATACATAATAGGCGCTCTATAAATGGTAACTATGATAATTATTAAGAGGCAGTTAAGATTTCATGTTCTCCAGAATCAGAAGTACCTGGATTTGAAGCCCTGGACAGGTAGCTCAGTTGGTTAGAGCATTGTTCAGATAAACCAGGTTGTAGGTTTGATCTCTGGTCAGGACACAGATAAGAAGCAACCAATGAATACATAAATAAGTGGAATGACAAATCGGTGCCTCTCTCTCTTTCTCTATTTATTATTATTATAATAAATAATAATTTATTATTATTAAAATAAATAAAATTTTTAAAAATTAAAAGAAATAAGTACCTGGATTTGAATCCTGGCTCTGCTGCTTACTTTGCTGTATGACCTTGGGCAAGTCACTTAATCTCTCTGAGTCTCAGTTTTCTCATCTGTAAAATTGGGATATAATAATGCCAGCTATATTTCCTACAGGTGTTTTGAGTGAAGGTTAAGGAACATTAAGCATATAGAACAGTAAGTATGGCATCTGGCATCTAGTAAGCAACCGATAGGAGTTTTTCTTAATTAGGCATTCATTTTGTTGAATGAAGATTTGCCCAAGCAGAGCGAAACTTAAGAATGAATTCAAGCACACTTTTCTTTTTCTGCAACAGCCTAGACATACAATATTGTGTAGAATTTCTATAAAATAAACTTCAGTTTAGGTCTTTTTCAGTTGTAGATTTTGACCCTAAAAGGGGCTAAGAGGCTCTTTAGTTAGGGCTGCAAACCACAATACAATAGATGTAGACGCAATTGAGCTGCAGCTATTAACATAAACCTAGGACCAGGCATTAATGATCAGAAAGCAAGAAGTGGTGCTTCCTACAATTAGATGGCTGATATAAATAAGGTGGTTGTTGGTGGTTTTTTTTTCTGTTCTTTCTATTCTTGCTGTTCAATGATTTTTGAAATTTAATTTAAAGACAAAGTGGTTTTAATCTCTCCAAGCTGTGCAGGATAGTGCTATAGAATTCATTATGTCCATTATGCTCATGCGAACATTGATGGTACACAATCTTAGCAACACCCTAATTTATGCTGTTGTTTTGTTACTATTCAATGCATAACAGGATCCGTGAATCCTGATTCCAGGTGAGAGAGCCAGAATACAGGTCAGCTTGCGCACAGCCGAGCTTCTCATTCCAGAGGCCTCTTCAGTCACTGGAGGCAGTGTGCTTCGGGTGCTCCGGACTGACTGCCGGAGAAAGAAACCAGGGCTCTCTCCCCACAGGGGCAGTTGTCGTGTGGATGGTAAGTCATTTAAGCCATTATTCTTATATTAATAAGCATGCGGATATGTTAGAGAGTCTATTGCACAATTTGAATGCATTTTTAAAACATAGGCTGCAAAGAGAGTTCTTGTATACGGAGGACCATTTCTGGCACTGCCCCCAGACCCCTGGGAGGACCCATTCAGAATTCCTCCACTATTATGGATACTTTGGCAAAAAATTTTAAGAAGTACTGCTGTACTGGATGATAGATTTTTCAAGTGTCAGTGTTACTGGGGTAAATTTTATTTCTCCTGTGAAGTTTGTGAGCATAGTATTTCTATTTTGTTGTTTAGGTTTTGAACACAGTTAATATCTGTACATTGTAATCAGTTAAATAGTAAAGAAAAAATCAAATGAAAAGCAAATATCTCCCTGTCCTGTCTTTCCGAACCCTAGTCCCCCTCCTCAAAAGTAACCATTATGAACAGTTCCTTGTATATCTGTCCAGAAATATGCATACGTATTGTTGTAATAGTAGCTGATTTGTTTGTATCTGAATCATATTCTCATCGCTTGCATTCAAAATGGCATGATTCTGTTAGACCAGTGTCAGCCGTGGGGTACCAGAACTCACAGATGCTGTCGGAGACAGGAGGGTGGGGAAGGGGTAGGTTCTGGACTCTGAGCAAAGATTTCTAAGTGTGAACCTTTATTGAAACCCTAAACCAGTACTATCCTTTCAAATTGTACCTTTGGTCACTGAGTGGGGCCCATCACTTCAGAACCTTAGTTTCTCCTCTAAAGTCCCTTCCAGTTTTAATGTTCTCCGGCTCCATCATTTTCACATAAAGCAGAATCTGTGAAAGGACTGGGATTAGGTGATTTAATCATTCCAGAGAACAATTTAAAATATCTAATAGAGTCGTAAGTGAATAGTCTCTGACTCATTCGCAGACTGTGTGGGTGGGTTGGCGTTGCAAGTAAAATTACAAATGTAAAGATTTACATTAATTTCAGGACCAAGAAGCTGAGCAATAAAAATTACAGCTCAGAGTCTGAGTCAAAGGTGATCTGATTTACCTCAAAATAATAACAACTGTCTTGTCAAAGCCTCATTGTATTATGTGTAATGTGCACTTCGTTATGCAGGTGGAGATTTATTTGCACAACAAATATTGGACACTGCAATTTCTAGACACAAAAAATGCCTTGTGTTCCACTCAAAATGTTTGGAGGAGCTTTCCCATAATTTCAGCCATTATTTGCTTTATGTGCAGGTGAACAAGTTCAAATGCATGGTGCTCTTCTTAACCAAAGGCTTAAAAGAGGCTTTGGTATCCTAGCAACAAATATAAACAATGTTCAAGTGACAGATTGGGCAGTTGTTTTCACTGGACCCTCTTCCGAGACAAAACTGAGTTCAATTAAAGGAGTCTATTAATTTGTGTCTTTTTCAGTATTGTCAAGGAAGAAGCAGTGGAAAAGAGGTCTTATTTTGATGCTGAACATCCAACCTGAGACTTCATTTCCTTGGGCAACTTTTGTAATTCAGGGGAGAAATTTAAGATAATGTGCAGAATCTGATCACATGACACATTTCACCATCTCTAATGTTTTTACTCCCAAAATGTAGATATTTGTTGCTATAACCAGATATAACCAAAGCAAAGTTCGTGCTAAATTGCTGTTGACAGATCAACTTCCAAGCGCTTTGTGTTTGGGAGTGAAAAGGAAAACTCTTCTGTCTAAATGAGCTTTCAATGCCCCACTCTGTGATGAGCAGAAACATCTCATGACAGAGACAGAGGCACTGAGAAGCTAACGATGCTTTAGCTTTGGAGCTACCCCTGGCATGGCCCCCTCCCAGCCCTAGGATGGAACCTACCCTATACATCAGGGCAGAGGTGGGACCTAGTCTGGAACTTGCTCATCACCTGATCTCTCCACTGCTCCCCAACTTCCCACTCGTGTTGCACTCATGAGAATCTTTGGGGCTACAGGTCTCATTTTCTTTTCTTTTTTAAAAATTTTTTTTCTGTTTTGATTTTAGAGACAGAGGAAGGGAGAGGGAGAGAGAGATAGAAACATCGATGTGAGAGAGAACATCAGTTGGCCACCTCCTGCATGCCCCTCACTGGGGATTGGGTCCACAACCTGGGCATGTACCCTGATCAGAAATCAAACCGGTGACCTCTTGGAGCCACACCAGCCAGGCTAGAGGTCTCATTTTCAAATACCAAACTTTGTCACTTAACAGCTACCCAGCTTTAATTGCTTTGTGTCTCAGTTTCCTCATCTGTCATATGTGGATAACAAGAGTACCTACCTTGAAGGAGTAGTGTGAAAATTAAAGGGGTTAATACATGTAAAGTGCTTAAAATAATGCTAGGCGCCTGCTTAACAAATTTTGCTATTATTATGACTGTTGTTTTATTGGAATACTTAAATTGTTTTTATTTCATTCATGAGAGACTGGTGCAATGAGTTTATCTCTGACCTGCAGATTTTCTAAAACAGTCTCAAGAAAATATCACATGTACTATAGAAAAGGAATCAAAAAGAGAGAGAGAGAAGGTTGTGAAAAAAGAAAGGAACCCTTTTGAATGGAATAAATAGAAACATGTGGTTATAGTGAGAGTCCTAAACTCTAACTCAGAGCACGTATTTTACAACACTGATTATGAAAGAGAGCAAAGGCCAAAAATAAAACTTTCCTGCCTCACACCAGACCCCAATGTCCTGCTGGCTCAGGAGCCACTATGTCATCACTAGGGTTCCTTTTGCTCTTGTAGTATTTCAAGAAATCCATGAAGTCCTAGCTTGACCACCCAATCCTATGATTTCAGTCCCTAGAGAAAGAAGCTGCTGGGAAGAGGCAATGTACCCAGACCTTATGAAACAAAAGATCGCCTTTCACTTATGCAATTGAGTTCAGGGCCCAGGAGTCCATTTAGAAAATTTATTTTCTTGCCCTGGCCGGTTTGGCCCAGCGGTTGGAGCATCGGCCTGCGGTCCAGAGACACCCGGGTTCAGTTCCCTCTAAGGGCATGTACCTCGGTTGCAGTTTGTCCCCGGCCCTGGTTGGGTCGTGCAGGTGGCAGCCACTCGATGTGTCCCTTTCACCTCTCTCTCTCTCTCCCTCTCTCTCTCCCTCTCTCTCTCTCTCTCTCAACAAAAAATGAAAAAATGTCCTTGGGTGAGGATAAAAAAAATTGTCTTTCTTCATTGATTTTAGAGAGAGAGGAAGGGAGAGGGAGAGAGATAGAAATATCGATGAGAGAGAACATCGACTGGCCGCCTCCTGCGTGCCCCCCACTAGGGTTTGGGCCCACAACCTGAGCATGTGCCCTGACCAGGAATCAAACCAGCAACCTCTTGGTGCATGGGTTGATGCTCAGTCACTGAGCCACACTGGCCGGGTGAAGTCCACTTATTACAAAAAATTGAGCCTTGTCATGGATTTACCCTAGAAGTGAAAGTCAGGGAGTAAAGGTGCTTGGGGTTCTGGGTGAAAGCATACTGCTTACCAATTATGATAAAAAGCTGAGAGTTTGGCCACTGAATTTGTAATCCCACTTGAACTCCATGCTACTCTGCCTTGTGTCACATCACACCCATCATGGGTTAGTGCTTCAGTTTGTCCACCAGAAAAATTGGAAATCAACTTTTCTTGAGTTACAATATAATTCCTCAAATCTTCTTCTAGGGGCTGTGGCACTTTTCAGGATTTTTAGAGCTAGATAGATTGGATTAAATTAAGTCTGCTTCTCAAAAACAATCAATACAACTAAGTACCAGTGATTTCTCTAAAACTACAGAATCAGGATCATAGCTAATTATTGGGACCTCTTATATGACAGATCCTGTGCTAAGCACTTAACATGGATTAACTCTCCTGATTCAACAACCTCGAGAGGTAGGTATTATTATTAACTCCATTTTACAGCTGCTGAAACTGGGGCTAAGAAAGGTGGGGGTAACGTACTCTGAGCTCTCTCACCAGGCAGAAAGTTTCAACAAGAACTTCAAGATGATCCTGCCCAACTATTTATTTTTGGTCATGAAATATATTAAAATATGAAAGCCAGCTAGTTTCAATACCAACAGAGAAAATCCACATGACAAATATTAAATAGAAATTGTAATAACCAAAGCACTGTCTGCAGAATCCACTTTTAGAGTATGGATTATTTTCTATTTTCAGCCAATTTAACAATTATTGTTGTAAAAAAAATTTCTTGAGCTAAATTTGATTTAATTCAAGTTTCATTTGCTTTTTCAGGACAGACCTTCCTTTTAAATGAAGGCTCTTAGCAAAGAATGCTGTCTCCTCTAAGGTTGTGTGCTGGGGCTATTGGGCCATTGGGTAAGGTCCCACTGGACAAACACAACCACACGACTAGGTGGTATTTGGCACCCCCTCACCTCTCACCGGGGTCTCAGAAAAATGCTGAGACCTGGGCTTTTGTCTATCTTGTTTGATTGCACCTTATGTGAAGAGACAGTACATGCATCTCTTGTTTTGCTACTTCTACGCATGCTCTGCAGTCCCAAACCAAGCCACTTGCTATTCCCTAGCCATATCACTCATTTGCATATTTTCTAGTGTTAATCTAAAAATAAAAGGCCTTTCAAAGTGAGAGGCAACACGCATTTTTTTGAGATTAAAAAAAAAAGATAGCTATTCATGATGAACTGATTCAGGCAGAAGCCTAAACAGTGTCCAATTATGAGACAAAGGCAGTGGGTATTTATGAGAAAGGAAAGAGGAACAATTATATCAATAGAAGGAAGACATTTCTATTGGTGCGGATAATATAATGATGTTTTTAATTTTCAGTGCAGTAGACATCACTCCTATAGTCATTCTATCTGCTTTGCTGTTGTTTTTGAAAACAGTTATTTGGGGCACAAAGTTGCTCTAGCCCCAGTCCAAAGGCTTTTTGCCCTGTTTGGACATTCCAGGGTTTGAGGCATAAGACATGTAAGGCAGTTCCTCTGGTATGGCAGCTCTGGCTCCATTTATTATTTTTTACACTAGCTTTGTTTTACTATTACTTTTCCCAGGCCCGCCCTTCCCTGCCTCTCTGCCAAGCCGTAGTCCTTCAAGACCCAGCTGAAATCACATCTCCTCCGTGTGCCTTCCCAGACTCCACCAGCCGGCACTCTCTGCCCTCTTCTTTGAACTGCTAAAGTAGTCTATGTCAGCTCTATGAGGGCAGGGGTTTTGTCAGTTTAACTCGTGGCTGTAGCTCCAGTGCCTAGAACAGTGCATGGCCATAATAGGTATTCAAGAAATCATTGTTAAGTGAATGAATTATAATGTTTATTTCATGGTATAGTGTTCACTCGTCTGTTTCCATGAAAGGCTGTGCCGTGTTCTTCTTTGCATTCCTTACACAGAGCGTAGAACATAACACATAGTGGGTGTGTGGTAAATGTCCCCTGGAGGGAGAAATGACTGAATGAACAACATGTGGAATTTCTTCCTTTGGCTTGGCAGAAATGAATTTTGTCTGGATCCAGCCCCTTGCTACCTGGGAGCAATTTCACAGGAATAAATTGTGCAGGGCCTTCCTAACTTGCATGTATTCTTTGCCCAGCCCCTGGGCTGAGTGGGAGGATCTGGATGGAGCAGGGGTTTAGGAATCACCTAGTTCCTGGACCTGCTGCAGAGTTGTTCATGCTGGGCAATTAGAGAGCCAGGGCCTTGGGACACCTGCCTCCCCAAATCTGTGTGAAAAACAAGTATGATGCCACACCAAGTGTCTCTACCATCCTTTGAACATATGCTGTCTATTTAATCATGAACCCTAACCTGGAGCCTTCTACATAGTAAGTACTTGATGGCTGTCTGTTTGTGATGGTGACGATGCTGAACACTGACTGTCACACAAGATGACTCAGGTCATTCCAAGGGGAGAGGAACAGGCATGTTACTGGAGCACCTGAGGACGCTGCCATCAGAGATGTACCAACTGCACACCCACATGACTTATTAAGGCTGATTAGACCAGACATACTCATGTACTTGGGCTTGATGTTCCCAGTTTCTAAGACAGCCCGAGCAGCTAAAAGCCAGTGAGAGCCCTGGAGTGAACATGACCTTCTTTTACCTGCTCTGAACTCTCCACTCTCTCTCTCTCCCTCCCCCTCCCTTCAGGGTACACCAGGGGCTTGGCATCTTACAGCTCACCCATCGTCATTTCTTGAGCTTTTTACTCTGGGCCAGGCACTCTTTTAATTGTGTATGAACTCTCTCATTTCACCCTTTCAGCAGCTTTATGATGACCGTTTTCCACATGAGGATGACTGAGGCACCAGGCAAACCATAAACAGCACCTGCAGCTGAAAACCCTGAAAGCAGAGGCTCCCCCACTTAGGGCCAGGAAGCAGCGCAGGATGTTGTGGTGCCTAGAAAATAATTGGAGAGACCAGAGGAAGGGGAGTGGTTCAGGCCTGTATGGGAACTGACCAACGTCAGTAGCAGCATAAAGAGAGGCACTTGGTGGAGTGGTTAAGGGCCTGACCCTGCCTGTTTCCAGCTGTGAGATCATGGGCACGATACTGAGCTCTCAGTGTCTCAGGTTGCTCAGCTGTAAAATGGGATCTTGAACAGCACTGTACTGCGCATAAAATGAGTATTTGCGAGGCTCATGGAACAGAGCTTGGCACTGAATGGGCTCTATCAGAGGCCCGCCTTGTCCCTTCAGGTGCCGGTTTTTCTCCTGGGAAACTTTGTAGGGGGCGCTCTCAGCGTGTTGACTACAATAGTCCTTGCTGCGGATGCGGGGAGTAGCAGAGGGACATGCCCTGCCTGTCACGGGTGAGACTGAAGACAGCTAACTAGGAGAGAGTAGGGCTGGGGACGCCCTGAAGGGAAAACACAGCCTTTGCTGCCTTCGTGGCGACTGAAAGCCGCTGGACTTGTAAGGCTGGATGAGAGATACGGGCTGAGAAAGCCACCGCAGCAGGCCACCGCTAACCCGCGTCCCGGCGCTCCGGGGCCCTCTCGCCTCCGCCTTGGCGCTGCTGGAAGTACTGCGCCCTCCACGCGGACTCCTCTCCACCTATTGCAGGCCAAGCCATGAAGCCAAGAAGCCTGCTCTGACCACTGCAGCCACTCTTACTCCCAGACCCCCAAAGCATCACCAGTACTTGCATAATTTAACACTTGGATAGATGCTGGCTGGTTCCCTAAAAGTAAGGATGTACCGGATGTCTTGGCTCCACAACATCGTGCCTTTGATTTCTCCCTCCATGACACACGGCCCCTGACACACGTAGCCACATTGCGAGTGCCCAGCAAATACTCGACTTCGCCTCTATGAGGTCTCCCTGTAGGCACTCCCAAAGGAGACTCTCAGGGGCCCTGATGTCACAGCCCAGGGGTGGCAGAAGGGGCACCTAACAGAACGTCTTCCTGGCCTCAATTGCCATTTTGAGCCTTCCCTAACCAGGTAGAATAGGTATAGCCCGCCTTTGAAGGCAATGCCTCGGTGCAGAGGGAACCCGTCTTGCAGCAGAGCCCATTGATATGGAAACGTTTGCTGAGCCCCAGCTTAGGTGCAGAGCTCTGTGCTGGGCACCCAGAACACAGAGAGGTGGTATAAACAGGGTGCCTGCCTTCATGGGAAGCAGCATGGAAAAACAGAAACGAAATTTAGAATAAAAAAATCCCCATATACTAACCCTGCCGGTTTGTCTCAGCAGTTAGAGGATAGGCCCATGGGTTTGATTCCCAGTCAAGGGCATGTGCCTGGGTTGCAGGCTCCGTCCCTGAGTGCAGGGGACAACCAATGGATGTGTCTCTCTTACATCATGTTTCTCTCTCCCTCCCTTCCACTCTATCTTAAAAAAAAAAAAAAAAAATCAAAGAAAAATGGCTCCGAATGAGGACTAACAACAACATACAAGGTCCTGTTTCCTCATCTGCATCTCTGAGGAGGGTCTGGAGTGGTGTGGGGTAGGGGTGGTCAAAGAATACTGTAGCTAGATCCATAATGTTTACACTGTCACGAGAAGAATATATTCACCTAAGTAACCTAAATTACATAAACATTTTTTTAATCCTTACCAGAGGATATGTTTTGTTGTTGTTGTTGTTGTTGTTGTTTTTTATCCTCACCTGAGGACATTTTTCCATATTTTGTTCAGATAGAGTGGGAGGGGGAGAGAGAGAGAGAAACATCGACGTGAAAGGGACACATCGAGTGGCTGCCACCCACACAACCCAACCAGGGTCAGGGATAAACTGCAACCGAGGTACATGCCCTTTGCGGGAACCGAACCCGGGTCTCTCTGTTCCGCAGGATGACGCTCCAACCGCTGAGCCAAACTGGCCAGGGTGAGGATATGTGTATTGATTTTATTTTAGAGAGAAAGGAGCAAAGAGAAATATAGATTTGTTTTTCCACTTATTTATGCATTCATTGGTTGATTCTTACATATGCCCTGATGACACTCTAACCAACTGAGCTACCTGCCCAGGACTCTGAGACTCATTTTCCCTTCTGATAATAATACCCACCTCACTTGTCCTGAAGATTCAATAACATATGTGTATAAAGTGCCTACTTCCAACCACAAGGAGATTTGGTAGCCACCGTTCGGTTAGAGCAGATTTTAGAGGAGTGCTTTGTATATAGTAGAAAGTCAGTGAGGAAGTCAGTGGCTGAGAGGAAGGTTGTAGACCTTGAACTTTTTGCTCTGTAGGCAGTAGGGAGCCTCATATGCTAAGTAGGGTGTTGGCTGATTAGCATGGATATGGTGTAAGGCGTGGACTGCAGGGGAGGAGGGGAGGCAGGGGGAGGTACAGGTGTGGGGACTGTTGTAACTGTGAGGGGATTCGGATTAGAGGTGGAAAGAAAAGGATGATGGGAAAAAGAGGATCAAGGGGACTTGTAATTTTGAAAGGAAACTGCTGGCAGATGCCTGCAATATAAAGGGGAGATAGATATGAGCTCAGAAAGATGCAGAGAACTGCCAAGTGGATTTTACTGCTAAAGAGCAAAGAGCTATGTGCTGTCTGAAGTCCCAGTCAGACTAGAAGAACCCAGAAGACTCCCAAAGGGTTCCGTCATCCCTGGTCAATAAATGTCAAAGTGGCCAATTCCAAGAACCTGCAAGATTTTTAGGCAATGGTATTTTTTTTTCAGGAATGTTAGAGACAGTTTATACTTTGTTTTTCTCTTCTCCCAGAATGTTAAAAAAGCACAGTCCACAAGGGGGCAGTAATATCTGGCCGAGCCCAATTTCCATGGTAATATGGTGATTTAAAATGCAATCCTCCTTTACATATATTCCAAATGTCCAAACAGGCATGAACAGGATATTGGTGTCATTCATTTCCCCTGCTGATTAGCAGAAGCAGCACTTCAAGAGGTGTGTGAGTTGTGACGTGGCCATGAGGTGAGCACTGTGAAGCCGCAGAGCCCTTGCCTGACTACACAGGACATCCGTTATTGTTCAAACTTGGAGCTGCCTTCTTCTTCTAGCTCCTGGCCACCTCGCTGTTTGCATCTCCCTAGCGGGGCCAGGGAAAAGCAGAGAGTCTGATGCCCAGTGGGCCTGATGGTGTGAGCAGAACTCCTACAGATTGAGATCAATAGGGCAAGTGCCCACTCCAAGCAGAGCGCAGATGGGGTGTCAGGAGGTGGAAATTCAGAAGAAATGAAAGATTCTTTTAATGAACTGAATCTAATGGAAAAGAAAAGACACTCTCATATTGGTTCAGAGAAAGACCTGGGTTCAGATCCAAGCTCTACCACTTCTTAGCTCTATTTCCTAGGGCTAGCCTCTTAACCTCCCAAGCCTCAGATTCTTCATTTGAAAAATGGGAGAATAATAACAGCACCCATCTCATAGGGTAGTTGTGGGGTTTCAATGAGATAATGTGTAAATGAAACAGTACCTGGCAAACAGCATTTGATCAATAGTATCTGGAATCCTTGTTATTATTATTAGCAACAATAAAACAATATGGTACACATTGAATACAGAAAAAACTTGAATGACACAGTGGCAGGTGAATAGGAGGTGGGTTTTACCCTGAGTTGCTGAAGGTGAAGAGGTAGGAATTGTGAGAGAAGAGTGGGAAGGGCATTCCAGGCAGGGAGAAAGAGGGACTGTCTTCACGGTTGGCAGGTGACTTCACTCATCTGGCCTGCTGGGACTGCATTGGCAAAGACCAAAGCTGCTGCAGTGAGGCTGAGCAGCTGCAGAACCAGCAGGGCCAGACACAGAAGGCTGCTTAGCTCTTCATCTCAGTATTAAGAAGCTGGGGTAGTGACGTGAGGGAAAGAGTGTCTCAGGTGACTGTTAGAGAAGTCTCTTGGTCTCCAGTCTCAGCATTTTAGAGGAGAAAAGCAAATTCAAGTGAGCAAGTGTATTAGTCAAAGTGGTCCAGAGAAACAGAACCAATACTATATATATATACACACATATATATATGAATTGGCTCATGCAATTATAAAGACTAAGATCTGCCATCTGCAAGCTGGAGACAGGAAAGCTGGTGGTGAAACTTAGTCTGAGTCCAAAGGCCTGACAACCAGGAGCACCGATGTCTGATGGCAGGAGAAGTTGAATGTCCCAGCTCAGGCAAAAAGAGCAAATTCACCTTTCCTCTGTCCTTTTGTTCTATTCAGACCCTCAAGAGATTGGATGACACCCACCACCCACATTGGTGAGGGCAATCTTCTTTCCTCAGTCAACCAATTCAAATGTTAATCTCTTCCAAAGACATCCTCACAGACACACCCAGAATAATGTTTTACAAGATATCTGGGCACCCCTTACCCTAGTTGCCACATAAAGTTAATCATCACAGCCCTGGCCAGGTAGCTCAGTTGGTTGGAGCATCATTCAATACACCAAGGTTGCTGGTTCAATCCCTGCTCAGGGCACATACAAAAAGCAACCAATGGGTGAATGGATGGGTGGAACAACAAGTAGATCTCTCTCTCTCTCTCTCTCTCTCTCTCTCTCTCTAATCAATAAATCAATAAATAAAATTTTTTAAGTTAATCATCACAGCAAGCTCAGGAAAATAAGAGTCCCAATGCTCTCTCTGCAGGTGTAGACCCAGGGGGAATAAATGAAAATACAGAATAAGTGAGTTGGAAAGTTCCTTTGTTCTGGGCCCCACTCTGGTATCTAGAATTCCAAGATGAGACCTAATGGGACCTAGAAGTCAGCTTCTACACACAAAACCCTCAGCTATCAGCTAAAAAATACACATCCTCGGGCCAGTGCCCTTAAACTAGAAAGAAGTTCTTGACATTTTCAATCTCAGGGCCTGGTCTAAGGTTTTTATTTCTATTTTCATTTTATAAGCTTAACTTTCCCTGTTACCAGATCATTTTAGGGCCCTGACTCAAGGGAAGCAGAACTGGATTATTTCCTGTCTACCCAAATGGTTGGCGCCCATGTAGCCTTTGGTTACACAGACCCTCAGAGAGAAGCCTCGGCCTAAATAGCCTCAAACAAGAGATAATAGAAAATCCTTTTATATTTAGCTTTAGGATACTGCAAGTGATTTTTTGGCAGCATGTTTCCCTCCCTAAATAGGGTTGAATTGGGCTAATATTAAAATTAACTTTATGAGAGGCAGTCCAGCAGAGTGGTTAAAAGCCTTTATCGCACCGTGGTTATGGGCTCATAATCGTATGGTCTGGTTTCCAATCCAGTCACCACCACTTACTAGCTGTTTATCTCTCTGAGGTTGAGTTTATTCATCTGTAAAATGAAGATATAGAGTTCCTTCCTCCTTGGGTGTTTGTAAAGCACTTGGCCCATGTCTGGCCCTAGAAGCATTCCATAAAGGAGAGTGATCATGATAATTATCACATTGTTAGGATTTATTTATTTTTTAATCCTTACTAGAGGATATTTTTCCATTTATTTTTAGATAGAGTGGCGTGGGGGTGGAGAGAAACATCAATGTGAGAGAGACTCATCAACTGGTTGCCTCCCCCACGACCCCAACCAGGGCCGGGGGGTGGAGGGGGGGGGTGGACACAACGGAGTCATGCGCCCTTGACCGAAATCAAACCTGCGACTCTTTGGTCCACCGGCTGATGCTCTACTCCTGAGCCAAACTGGCCAGGGCACATTGTTAGGATTTAAAAGGCAGCCTGCAGGGAGAGGCATGTGAGGGAAAGTCATACCAGGATTGAAAACTGTTAGCATACAATTCAGAAAAAAACAGCCCATGCTAAAAAACTGAGGTGCCCACTCGTTACTTGTTATCCTGAAAACCACCAGAACCTGCTTTCTCAACCCTTGTTCTCAGGTTTGTGCCGGTTCCTCAGCAGGTTTAAGCTAGAGTGAGCAAGTGGCTTTGGCCTATGACCAGCTGGATCCAAAGCCTGTTGGGAAACACCTCTATGCGGAGGGCGGATTTGGCTGGGGACAGGTGTGTGTTTGCAAGGTGAATGGTTGTTACCAAGAAGTCACCTTTGTCCATGAAGCAGGGGAAGAGAAGGCCAAAGTCTGTGGAAGGACAAAATCACTCTACCTTGGGCCGGGCTTATACCTGCCTCCACATTCTTGCCAGATTATCAGTTTGCCCATGTGACGGTTAGAAAAAAGACACGAAAACGCACATATTTCTGGGGTTTTTTTATTTATTTTTTTTTGCTTTTTCTTTTCTAGCTAGGATGTGGTTTAAAAAAAAAAAACAAAAAACAAAAAAACCTCACTTAAGTCTGTCCCATGCCAGAGAGATAAATTGGTAAATTCAGTCTTTATGTTCTGGTTCCCCCATTGTTGTCAACTTTGAACATGTCCTCGTGAGGTCTTGTCTTGCTATTTACGTTTCCATGTACACATCTACATATTTGTCTCTCCCTTTAACCTCATTTATTTTTTACATATGTAATACGTGCCTCTGATAACAAATTCACAAAGCATAAAGGATTTACATTAACAACTTAGTCTCCTTCCCACTGCTGTTCCCTAACCACCCACAGATAATCTGTTAACACATTCTGCTGCTCCCCTCCAGAGATAATCTATGCATATGCAAGCACATATTATGTTAGCACAAATGGTAGCATTCTTACTCATATCGGTATTCCCAGTGCCCAGCAGAGTGCCAAACACATAGGCCTTCAAAAAAAGTTGGGTAGTTGAATGTTTGTTTGCTCCAAAGTTTGTGGTTCTCGTTCCAGCTCTGGGTGTCTGCACTGTGTAGTTGATATTTCCACAGGCGTATCACCGTGTTGCCTGTTTGGACTTGCAGCTCTGGCTTTACTTTCTCAGAACTAAGATTTACGAAGAGGCCACTGGGGCTTGCTTACTACAAACAACTCATTATCTTTCACAAGACAACTTGAAACAACACCCTGATGTGCTCATTTCTTCCCTGCTCTATTCAGTGTGAAGCCAAAGCTTAGCTCTGGCTCCACTTTCTTGGTGGTTGTTACCTGAGGGTATGGTTAAAGAGATGTTGATGCCATGCTCATCCTTGGGGAGTCTGTAAATACTTTCAGCTCAGAATGTTGGCTCTGGATATAAAATGCAAGAGTTTCTGAACCACTACAGGATGCCTCAGCCCCTGCCAGAGCTGGCTTTTCCAGAAGCATCCAAGCATCCAGACAGTGCCCTTATTCATATTTTCATTATTTTCCATTCTCTCTCTCCATATATATGTATGTGTGTGTAGATATATACATATTTATACATGTATATACATATATGTATATGTATATATATATATGTATAATCTCCTCCAAATGTGACTAGGGTACAGGCTGGACTCCCTCACTTAATACATATAAAAAAGCCTAAAGAATAAAGGAAAGGGGAAGTAGAAGGGTTGCTCCTTGTTCTGCTCTGTTCTCACAAGACTGCCAAACTCAAGGAGGCAGCATGGCCAAGTAGAACAGAGTCTAGAACCATATTATCTAGGCTGGAGCCTTGACTCTGCCACTTATCAGCTGTGTGACTTTGGGCAAGGTATTTAACCTCTCTATGCCTCAGTTTCTTCAACTGTAAAATGGGGATAATAACTATACCTATATTAAAGCATTGTTATGAGAATTTAATGAGTTAACAGATTGTAAAGCATTTAAGATAGTCCCTGGCATATGCTAAATGCTATATAAATAATTTTAAAATAAAATAAAATTTTTATTTTATTTATTTTTTCTTCAGTTATTTTTAATGACACAATGCATGACTACATATGTATTTTTAAATTCAGCGATGCATTGTACAACCCTTCCTAGTCCCCTAGGCAACAACTATCAGCAGTTTGAAACACATCCTTCTAGACTCTGTTCTTTGCACATACATGCATATAAGTATACAGCACATATATTATTGATAGATACCATCAGTCTACTTTCCACTAAGATTATGGCTACATGCCAACCAGAAGTGAGAGGGTCTGTGTTCAGTCCTTCAACTGTGGATGTGAACAACCTTTCTAATATTTTCCCAATCTGGTAAGTAAAAGTCAACTCATGGTTCCAAGCTGTACTTCTCTGATTATGTAGAAGTCCAATCTGTCAGTCTTTCCCTCTATGCTAGTGTTGCTATGCTAAATCCATTTCCCCCTATCCCCTGGCTATAAGTTTCAAGGCTCCCACTAATTTGGGGTCCCTTGGTGCATTTTTTCTATTGGGAAAAAGCTGAACGTTGTGTTATATGGTGTATCTCTTACATAGAAGGGAAATTTTAAAGAATAGCCTATATTTAGGCTAAGTCCTATACAAAGGTAGGATTGTGACAACTAAAGTCCTCACTACACTGATTTTTGCCTGGGGTTGCTCTTGGGGCCTCACTTTGGCTCTAGATGGCTGAAAAGAGCTTCCCTAGCCAGTGCCTTCTGGGAAGAGTTGCTCTGGCTGCTAAACTAGACAAAGTGCTCCGCTTCCCCAAAGATGTGCATGCTGCTGTGGCAATGAGCCAAGGTCCCTGCAGGGGCTACAGAGGAAGATAACAACCTAGAATCCAGATCCAGGTCTTGGTAGTTATCAGTGGTCATTCTGCCAGATGAGCAGGCTGTGCTCCAGACAACAGAGGTACCCTATGCTCTTCAAAGGGCTGGGTTATTAATCCATCTCCTCCTAAACCTTCTCTCCAGGCCTCTTCTGTTTCTGCATTATCCCAACACAAGAGCATGCCTTCCCAGTAACTGAGCCCCAGAGAGACTTCCCAAGTCAGCTCACCTAGGGTAGGTGTCTAGCTAGGCCAGGGGATCCTGGGGAGGTTCCATGAAAGGAGCCAGGGACTGTCACCTAGGAAGTCTTCAGAGCCTCAGGATGCATCATGGACAGCTCTTGATTACCCTCAGAGACTGACTCAGGTTTTGGCATCTCTCAATGACAGGAACCCTAATAACCCCGACCCATATACCTGCATTCTTTTTTTTTTTTATCTTCACCCGAGGACATTCTTTTTGATATTTTGTTCAGATAGAGTGGGAGGGAGAGAGAGAGAGAGAGAGAAATATCGACGTGAAAGGGACACATCAAGTGGTTGCCACCCACACGACCCAACCAGGGCTGGGGACAAACTGCAACTGAGGTACGTGCCCTTAGCGGGAACCGAACCTGGGTCTCTCCAGACCGCAGGCCGACGCTCTAACCGCTGAGCCAAACCGGCCATGGCATACCTGCATTCTTTATGCCATGTGCTTGGGCAAGGCTGGGCCCAGCTGTGCTAGAACAGCGGGTGTTCAAAGGACATGCTACCTGGTTACCAGGTGTTACCCCACAGAGTTTAGTGCAGTTCTATGGACAGGGGGAAAAGGTGTATCCTGAACAATCAGTATACACCTATGGATTCATTCAGCAAACCTTTGTTGAGTATCTGTTATGAACAAGGCCTTGTGCCAAGTACTGAGGGGAGGGGAAAAGAATAGACAAAAAGATGAATTAGGTGTGGTCCTTAAGAACCTTGTCCTCTACCGGAGAAGCCAGCCATATATGTAACTAGCTATAATGAGACCAATCTCATTCACTGATTTGACATTTGCTGAATACATATTTTGGGTGGGGCACAGCAGAGAAAAAAGAAAAAGCCCTACCCTTAAGGAGCTTATATCCCAATGAGAGTGGCAGAGAAGAAGACAATTACAATATACAGATGACCCTCAACTTAAAATAAACTCTTTGTAAGTTGAAAATATTGTAAGTCGAAATGCATTTAACACATCTAATCTAGTGAACATCATAGCTTAGTCTAGCCAAACTTAAATGTTCTCAGAATACTTACATTACCTACAGTGAGGCAACTATCTCAAGTTCCATCTCAAGAGTAATTGCCTTCCTCTTCTTCTCACCAGAAGCAGAAGACACAGTTTTGTAGACATGATGGATACAAAATCATCAAACAACAACAAAAAAAGCAAACAGAACACTGGCAATACAGTACACTGTAGAGTATTGGTTGTTTATCCTCATGATCACGAAGCTGACTGGGAGCTGCAGCTTGCTGCCATTGCTTAGTGTTAGAAGAGGGTATCATACCACATATTGCTAACCCAGGAAAAATCAAAATTCAACATTTGTAGTAAAGTTTTTACTGAATGCATATTATTTTTGCATCATCATAAAGTAGAAAAATTATAAGTCAAACCATCGTAAGTTGGGAACTGTCTATAGTGTGACAAGGATTCGATCGAGGTCAGCAGACAGAGCTTTGGAAGTGAAGAGCAGGAATGCCTAATGGGCACTTGGAGAATCTGGGAAAGCTTGTGAGAGGAAGTTCCACCTAAACCAAGACCCACAGCTGCCATTTGGCATGGCTACACTGTAAATGGCACCCCTTGGAGTTGTGCACTGCCATTTGTGGCGGTCTGGGCTGAAGAACATATAGGAGTTAGCCAGGAGTACTTAGCAGATGTGGTGCACCAAAAGTGTCAAAATGGCTAGAGTGCAAGGGCCAACTGTAAATGTGGATAGAGGGAGAGTGGGAATTGGGAATTCATTTTGCGGCTACCATCGTAAAAACTGAATTGGTCTTAACGTATCTCCCCACAGATTGCTTATTGTAGACAAGGGAGAAAAAAAGTAGAGAGAGAGATCATGCACCACCCTGAACTAGTGATCAAAATTAACATCACCAATGAGAGACAGATGTACATTTGAGTGCTCCCAGATCAGACACCATGTTAACTACCCAGGGTGCCAGCAGAGATGCATATCTAACATGCCAAAACATCAGGCAGATACAAAAGGAAGAGCAATCTGTTAAAAAATGTTAGCAGGAGGGGATTCTGTATCCTTCAAAAACAGCAAGGTCATTAAAGCTCCTCCCCGGAAGAGCTGTGGAATGTTCCAGATTAATGAAGGCTAAATAGACAGAACAATCCAATGCAATGCCTGAACCTAGAGCAGCTCCTGTACTGGAGGAGAAGAGACATTCTAAAGGACATCGGTGTGTCAGCTGATGAAAGTGCAGTACAGCAGTAGATTAGATGAAAGTATTGTAACACTGTTAAATTTATGAAACTGATAGTTGTACTGTGGCTATGGTAGAGGATATCTCTATGCTTAGAAACTACACACCGAAGTGTAAGGAAAAAAGATCGTGATGTATACAACTTACTCTCAAACGCCTTGGACAAAGTGTGCATGTGTGTGTGCATGTGTGTGTGCATGTGTATAAAATGGATAAACAGACTTCCGGTCAAGGTGGCGGCGTAGGTATCGGGTCCTCCCACAACCACATTAAAGTTACAACTAAACAACAGAACAACCATCATTCAAAACCGCCTGAAATCAAGCTGAATGGAAGTCCTACAACTACGGAATTAAAGCAGCAGCAGCATCGAGAGTGGTAGGAGGGGCGGAGACGCAACGGCCTGGTCCCACACGCACATGTGGAGGATAAAAATCAAGAGGACACTTCGGCTGGGAAGGTCCTCCCTGAGGACTGAGGGGGTCCCTGTCCCACACCAGGCACCCCACTCAGGGTTCCAGTGCCAGGAAGAGAAGTCCCCATCAGTTCTGGCTGGAAAAACCAGCAGGAACTGAGGCTCAGGGAGGCTTATATCCCAATGAGAGTGGCAGAGAAGAAGCTCTGGAACCACCGAAAGCTCCTCTTAAAGGGCCCATGCACGGACTTGTCGGACTCACTCCCTCTAAGCTTGGAGGGGAGGCAGCTCAAGGGGCGCCAGAGACATACAGGGAAGAACTGAGCTGTTTGGCACTGGAGTGAGGGCTGGAAAGGGGGCTTTCTCTGGGACAAACGTGCTGTCAGAGGCCTTTGTTCCTTTGGTGAGCCCTTCCCTGGGGTGGCAGACAGCCATCATCTCTGGGACTCCAGCAACCTGGCTCACACTGGTTGCCCCACCCTGGTGATTCCCTAAGTCCCCGCCCCACCCAACTTTCAGGCCCACCCAAGCTGTTGCCAGTTGCTTAACCATAGGATTGGATCCTGCTCAGGTTTTCCGAAATTCTTTCAAACAAGCAGCATCTGGTCTCAGATAGCCCCATACCTCTCATTATGCAATACATAGAAACAAACACAGGGAGGCAGCCAAAAATGAGGAGACAAAGAAACAGGTCCCAAAGGAAAGAACAGAACAAAACTCCAAGAAAAGAACTAAGCAAAATGGAGATAAGCAACCTAACAGATGCAGAGTTCAAAACACTGCTTATAACGATGCTCAATGAACTTAGTGAGAACCTCAGCGAATTTAGTGAGGGCCTCAAGAGAATAAAAAAGGAGCAGTCAGAAATGAAGGATGCACAGTCAGAAATGAAGGATACACTAACTGAAATAAAGAATAATATACACAGCTTCAATAGTAGAGTACATAAATCCAAGAAGCAAACCATAGATTTGGAATATAAGGAAGCAAAAAATGCCCAATCAGAACAGCAAAAAGAAAAAAGAATCCAAAAAAAAATGAGGATAGTGTAAGGAGCCTCTGGGACAACTTCAAGCATGCCAACATTCGCATCTTGGGGGTGCCAGAAGGGGAAGAGAAAGAACAAGAAATCGAAGAGCTATTTGAAACAATAATGGCAGAAAACTTCCCTAATTTGGTGAAGGAAACAGACATACAATTCCAGGAAGCACAGAGAGTCCCAAACAAGATGAACCCCAAGAGGCCCACACCAAGACACATCAACATCAAAATGCAAAGGGTTCAAGACAAAGAGAGAATCTTAAAAGCAGCGAGAGAAAAAAAGTTAGTTACCTACAAGGGGGTTCCCATAAGGCTGTCAGCTGATTTCTCAAAGGAAACTTTGCAGGCCAGAAGGGGGTGCAAAAAATATTCAGAGTGATGAGAAGCAAGAACCTACAACCAAGATTACTCTATCCTGCAAAGCTATCATTTAGAATCGATGGCCACATAAAGAGTTTCCCAGACAAGGAAAAGCTAAAGGAGTTCATCACCACCAAGCCTTTATTATATGAAATGTTGAAGGGTCTTCTTGAAGAAAAAGATAAAAAACATGAACAAACAAAATGGCAATGAATACATATCTATCAGCAACTGAATCTACAAACAAAATGAACAAGCAGAACAGAAACATTCTCATACATACAGAGAACATTTTGTTGGTTGCCAGATGGGAGTGGGGTTGGGGGAATAGGTGAAATAGGTGAAGGGATTAAGAAGTACAAATTGGGCCCTGTCCAGTTTGGCTCAGTGGTTAGAGTGTCAGCCTGCGGTCCAGAGAGACCTGGGTTTGGTTCCCGCTAAGGGCATGTACCTCGGTTGCAGTTTGTCCCCAGCCCTGGTTGGATCGTGCGGGTGGCAACCACTCAATGTGTCCCTTTCACATCGATGTTTCTCTCTCTCTCTCTCTCCCCCTCCCACTATATCTGAACAAAATATGGAAAAATGTCCTTGAGTGAGGATAAAAAAATAAGGACAAATTGGTTTCTAGACTGACAAATCTCAAAAGGAAGGGGGGTTGGGAGGTGGGAAGAAATAAACCAAAGAACTTACATGCATATATGCATAACCAATGGACACAGACAACAGTGTGGGAAAAGGCAGGATGTGGGCAAGAGTGGGGAGGAGGAAGTCAATGGGGGAAAAATGAGGAAGATCTGTAATACATTCAACAATAAAGATAAAAAATAAAAATAAAATCTCTAAAACAATAGAAATAAAATGAATAAACATAAAAATTAAAATAGATAAGCATAATGTGTATGTGCATGTATATATGAAGAACATACATGTGTACAAATATGTGTATATGTGTGTGAATATATATGTTTTATATATATCTATATTATATAGTCCTCACTATATAGATGGATAGGTATAGTGTGTGTGTGTGTGTGTGAAAGAGAGCGAGAGGGAGAATCCAAGTGATAAAGGAAATGGGATAAAATGTCCACAATAGGTGAGCGTGGTAAAAGGTATACAAGTATTCTTTGTACTATTTTTATTTTTGGAATGTTTTCTAAACTTAAAATTATTCCCAAATAAAAAGTTAAAAAACTTATGACCAAGTGTCAGGTACAAAGGATCGGAGGGTGGAAGAGTGGTGAGACATGAAAGCAGCAGCCAGATCTTTTCTTCCAAGCTTCACTGAGATATAATTGACATATAACACAGTGTAAGTTTAAGATGTGCAAAGTGATGATTTGACACACTTGTATATTGCAAAATGATTACCAATGTATGTTAGCTAACATCTCTATCATGTCAAATAATTATCATTTCATTTTTGTGCTGAGAACATTTCAGATCCCCTCTTAGCAACTTTCAAGTATATAATACAGTATTATTAACTATAATCACCAGGCTGTACATTAGATCTGCAGAACTACTCATCTTATAACTTGCAGAGACTTGTACATCATGGTTTGAAACTGAACTTTATCCTGAGGACAATGAGATATACACAACAGAAATACCTAGAAGAAAAAAAAAAGACCTTGTACCACAATGTTGACTCAAGTTTTGTTTCCTAATTTGTACCTTCTGATGGTTTACACATTTGGGACCATCACCATATGCAGTGTATTATACAGCTAGAAAGGGGGTGGTAAAAAGTGTATTCTTAACAGAGTGCAGGGAAGGGATTGGCCTTGGAGGAAGCAGGAAGTGCAAAGACAAAGAAAAGACAGGGACATTGCAGTCTGAGCAGAGAGAGGCATAGGGGTAATTTTCTCAGCGCCTGTTAAGCCTGGGAGACACTTCACGCTAGATATACAAAGATGAATGAAATACAGTAGTCCCTTCCCAAGAAATCTGGTTGTGTCACGGTCCTGGAGGACAGGTGGGGTAGTGTCCTGGATTTGTCAGAGGCAGCCAAGAGAGGGTTTGGGCTTCCATCTGGCCTTGTGGGACTGTGGAGCTGTAGCTGGCAGGACTATAGCAATAGGGGGCTGTCTCTCAGCTGTCCTAGAGGATGGGGGTAGGGAAGAGAGGCTTGTGTTTTGTAAAATGTGACCACATAAGGGGAAAGCCCTGCTTCAGTCTCTGAAGAGCATCAGGATGAACCCACCCAACCAGAGCAGAAATCTGGGGTTCTGTCACCTCTTCACATCAGAGGTCTCAGGGGAGAATAGGGGCTGCTTCTCCACCTCACAGAATTCCTCTCCCCATTTTCTCCCTCCCTTCTGGAATAAAGCCCAGGCCACATTTTGGGAGATGTTAGCACTTTCCCTCTGGGAAACCTTCGCTGGGAGGGAAGTACAGTCACCTAGTCATCACCTGAGCTGACTGGCTGAGACCTGTCCCTTCCCCAGAGCTTCGCCTTCCTCAGGGCGGTCTTTTTCTAGGCAGTCCCTTCAGAAGCCAGCCCACTCTTTTTCTGGAAGCCACGTCTCCCAGTTCCTGGGACTCCACTCTGGCCCTGTGAACATGTCCATTATCCTACTCTGGGCCTTTCTCTGACTTCCTCATTGGTGTCAAAACTTCCTTTTCATTTCACATTCCTTCCATTCTGCCAAGAAAAATTTGATGCCAGTAAGATAAATCAGATAAGCTAGGTTCTACTTAAAAACAAGCTAGCTAATATGCCAGCATAGGTCCCCAGAACTGACCAAAATAAGGAGAACTTTGGGCACCTACAAATTGGAGAGAAAGACGTGTTTGGTCAGACAGGCCTTCTTCCTGCTGCCTTGGGCGCATCATTCAGGACTGGTTTATGGATAGGATGGAGAATGGAGTGGGGGTAGGGTAGGGATGATGGGGGAACTGGAGGCAAGAAAGTGCACCAAGAGGCTGTTGCTATACTTCAAGAAGACAGCAGCCTGATCTAAAGTCTTGGCAGAATATGCCAGCCTAGGTTGATGAAGCAAAAATGTGCAGGACAGAACAGGCCTGACTGGGTGACTGAGTATATGGAGATATGGGATAAGGGAGTGCCCAGGTTTCCTGCTTGGCTAAGCAGATGAGTGGTAGTGCCATTTATTGAGAAAGAGATCATCCATCAGGGCAAACTGTAGGTTTGAGGAAAAAGGAAAGGGTGATAAATGTGGTTGTGTATATTAATTTGAGTTGCCTGTGGGACATCCAAGTAGGGCTGTCCAGGGGGCACTAGGATGGGGGTGGAGGTCTGGAGCATAAGAGCAAAGTCTGGTCTGGAATCACAAAGTTTTCATATTTTACCACACAGCAACACACACAGAGAGACATCAACACTTCTAATTTGGTTCACTCACAGGGTCGTTCAGCCCAGGGCATGTTGATGGAAGAAGGTGTGGATATCCTCTTTGGAAACAAGAGTGGAGAGATCCTGCACAGTGGCTCTACAATTCCTCCTTAATGGTCATTATGCATAATCCTAAGGACAACAATCATAGTGGGCCCAGAGATGGTTGACTATTGAACCTCCAGAGCCATGCCTCCCTACAGTTCACAGTAGGCCTCTTCTCTTTTCCAACCCCCTACGAATAGTGTTGTCAAAAGGTATTTGCTGGAGGATGTGTGGGAATGCTAAGTGTGTGCATTGGGTGGGACAGGGGTGCTTGGCAGGGTGTGAACCCTTGTAAATCTATAGAGTTTGATCCCTTCCATTTCACAGTGTTGAACCATTAGTGTCTGTGTCCTCACCCTGGTCAATCCTTATCCCGTGTACTAATGGGAGGGCAGCACCACCCTCTCAGCTGCACAGGGTGTTCTCAGGCTGATGCCAAGAGCAAATCAGTCCCAGTCAGCACTTCTGCCAGCCTCATAGGCAAAGGGTGGAACAGTGTGCGTGGCGGTGGGGGGCAGAGGTGACTTTCCTCATAGGTTGGAAGAGAAACAACTGGTGTCTGAACTTCCTGGTTACAGAACATCTGGCTAGCAAAAACCTGCATGTGCATAGGGGTGGGGGTGGGGGATTCCCCCTCCCCCAAGTGTTAGCAATAATAGAGGATACTTTTTTTTACAAGATGAGTAGAAGAGAACGCCCACACTGGACTCCACACTGGGCTTCTGTTTCACCAGGAAGAAATCTTGAACGTCAGCCAGGCTTGTACTCATTGATTCATTCAGTCACTGAGGGCTGGTCTTTGTACTGAGTGCTGGGTGGGGCTCAGCTGAGGACTGTGCCCTTGGAGAGCTGCCAGCCTAGGTGCAAACACAGAACACTCAATAGTGCAGTGACATCAGAGCAATATATCTCAACGTGGCCCCAACTGCATCAGAGCAGTTATGCCTGATAAGTTGCCCGGCGATGACCCAGGGAGTGGAGACAAGGGCAAGTGGCTCCGGGAGACAGGGTTCATTCAAGGCCTGCACACAGAGGATGACCCAGAATGCTGGATGGGCTTTCCACCAAAAAAAGGGCATATTCCAGAGCAGACTGAGCCAGTCAGCAAGAAGCCCAACCACAGATCCACAGTCCCACTGCCACCCTCTCCTACTGAAAAGGAAACAGCACAAAATGCAGGCTCCAGGAGTGAACACTGGGCCACCCTCAGGAGTAGCTTCCAGGGCTCTGGTTGATATCAGAGAGGCATGAGACAAGAGTTTGGCCCCCCTCCCCAAACTACAGACTCCAGTATCACCAGCATTTCTGGTGACAATAAATGAACAACCCTGTCAACAGCAGGGCTGAGTGGACTGAGGGCTGAGCCAGAGCTCCCTTGCCCTCACTCTTCATTCTCCTCAGTCTTGAGTGCTTTCCCAATGGACCTTCTAGAATTACTGCAAGTGTCCCTGGCTCTCTACCACCTCTGCTTTTTTTTTTTTTTTAGGTAGAAAGAGGCCACCCACCCATAGAAAAGCATTATAAAACTGTCCCCAATGCCCTTGTTCAAGGTGGCAGCTAGGGTTAGTTCTAGAGTTCTCTATCCATGGCGGTGGGCTAGGAATTAATGACAAAGGAGAGTGGGAGTAGGGATGAGGGTCATTCAGAACCTAGAACTATACTCAGGCACAGGGGTGTGCTGGAGCCAGCTAATTCTGGCACCTGAGAGCCAAATGCTACATGTTCAGAAATGTTATGAGCTGGTTGTTAAACATAACTATTGTTTAAATATATATATAGTTACAATGAAATAAATTCTATTAAAAACTAAGGTAATAAATACCCCCAAACTTTTTACTTCATAATCAGTTCACTATTATCTATGCACTTAACATTATTTATTATTTGCATGGTAGAAATAATGTATAATAGTTTGCAATTGTACCTGAGACAGGCAGCTTAAAATCATCCACGGTGGGAATATTTATAACTCAGAAATTAATAAATGCTGCAATTCAGGGCTTGATTTGTTTTGTTGATTACCTGGACCTAAGAAAGTGATGGGGAAAATGTTAATATTGCAGATTAAACTCAACTGTGCACCATGCAACTGTTACACTGTGAATCATGCCAACAAATGAGGAAATAAATAATCTTCCAGTGTTTGAAAACAACTATCCTATTCAGCAGCCACTCACATTGTTGAACAATTAATGAAAGTTCTGACATGTGTGTTTATTGTTTCATACATAAATAAAAATATCAATGAACGTTCATGTCAGAACTACATTTGTTCATCAATTGCTAACCACTGGTTGGCTTCAAATACAAGAGTCTGGCAAAAATTAATAAAAGCATTCTCTGAGAATCAGTTGGCTATGAGAAATTAATATTGATATTATTAATATTAATAAATGACATAACACATAGTAATATTATTTATTTTTTAATATTTTGTGTCATTTTATTTTATTTTTGAATTTTTTTCTTTCTTCTTTATTTATTTTTTAATTAATTAATTTATTTTTGTAACAGATGTTTCTCCTTTTCCCCCCCACTGATTCCCCCCTCCCTCTCCCTCTTCACCCTGTCCCCAGCTTTGTTGTCCATGTCCACTGTTCATGCACACATGCATATAAGTTCTGTGGTTTATCTCGCCCCCACCACCCCTTCTTCTGGGGATTGTCAGTCTGTACCCCACTTCCAAATCTCTGGGACTACCTCATTCCTCAGACTGTTATGTTCATTATATTCCACAAATAAGTGAGATCATATGATACTTGTCTTTCTCTGTTTGGCTTGTTTCACTTAGGATAATACTTTCTAGGTCCATCCATGTCATCTCAAAAGATAAGAGACCTTTCTTTCTTACAGCTGCATTGTACTCCATTGTGTATATGTACCACAGCTTTTTTATCCATTCGTCTACTGATGGACACTTGGGCTGTTTCCAGATCTTAGCTATTGTAAATAGTGCTGCTACAAACATGGGGGCACATATATTCTTTCTGATTGGTGTTTCAGGCTTCTTAGGGTATATTCCTAGAAGTGGGATCACTGGGTCAAATGGAAGTTCAATTTTTAATTTTTTGAGGTAAAACCATATTGTTTTCCATAGTGGCTACACCAGTCTGCATTCCCACCAGCAGTGTACTAGAGTCCCCTTTTCTCCACACCCTCGCCAACAGTTGTTGTTTGATGATTTGTTGATGGCGGCCATTCCGACAGGTGTGAGGTGATACCTCATTGTTGTTTTAATTTGCATCTCTCTGATGATTAGTGAGGTTGAGCATTTCTTCTTATGTCTCTTAGCCATTTGTATGTCCTGTTTAGAGAGTGTCTATTTAGTTCCTCTGCCCATTTTTTAATTGGGTTTTTTGTCTTCCTTTTGTTGAGTTGTATGAGTACTCTATATATTTTGGAAATTAACCCCTTATCTGATGTATCATTGACAATGATGCTCTCCCATACAGTGGGTTTCCTTTCCATTTTGATGGTTGTTTCTTTTGCTGTGAAGAAGCTTTTTAGTTTGATGTAGTCCCATAATATTATTTATTTTTAATAATATTGTTTATTTTATGATTATGTTTAATTTGTGTGGTATACATCCTTTATATCATTAAATTTTATAATTAACTTATTTACATATATACATACACACACTTTCCCCCAGAGAGCCAGTTGTTAAACATTTACCATCACACCATTGGTTAAGCCCAAGGTTCAGAGCTCCTTTGGCACCAGAAACACAAGGTTCAAAAGTCCAAGAAATACTCCAACCCTGACCAAAATCTGGTAGAGGACAGACACGTGACTGGAAAATGTCTATGTCTTTAAAATAAAAATTTAAAAAAACTTAAAAAGAAAACCTCACTAACTCCATGAAAATAAGGTCTTTGTCTCTCATTCATAATTATATCTTTGGCACCTACTCAGTGCCTGGCATGTAACAGGTGCTCAGTCAGTTCTTCCATAAAAAAAAGAAATGGTTCTTCTATGTCAACTAACTCTAATCTAATTTCTTCTTACAATACCACCCAGAAATGACCCTGACTGGAGATCCAGGCCTGTACTCCTTACCCTAAAAATTCCCCTCTCCACAGTTTCCTTGTTTCACCCCCAGTCTAGCTCTGAGAGGAGTCCCACTCCAGCATGTTGCATTTGTGCCTGATAAGAAGGTCCACTGTTTTACTTCCTGGATGCTGGGTCTCTAGAAGCTGGCCTAGACTCGTCTGCTGCCTCCACACCTAACAAACCGCTTTGGTCTAGCGGCCAACTGTGCCTGTATGGTATAGAATGAAACTATATCAGGGAGATCATTCAGTACCGGTGGTCAGTAAGGAGACAAGGGCACCACAGCAGTACGCCATGCCTTTCTTTGATATACAGAAGAGACTGGGCATTGACTTAGACCACCAGATGACAATCCAAAGTGCTGAGAAACCTCACAAGATTTCATCTGTGTGCCATGCTTTCTAAAAAGAATGGATAGAATGTGCACATGAAATCGGTGGTGTCCATGCAGAGAAAGGGTGCAAGGCAGAACATGATGCTTTTGTAGTATGTCTGCTTTGACAGAAAAAGGTGAAACATCTGAGTGTCATCATGAGGTAGTAAGATAAGCTAATCAAAGAGGGAAAGTACACACATCCACCCTACAACTTGGGCAAGGAGGATCCCAGGCCCTGAGCAGAGCAGCTGCTGATGGCTGGAGGCTGATTTTATTTTATTTTTTTTTAATCCTCACTCGAGGACTTTTTTGCATTTATCTTCAGATAGAGCAGGAGGGAGAGAGGGAGTAGGAGAGAGGGAGAAACATCGATGTGAGAGAGACACATTGAATGTTTGCCACCCACACGACCCCTACCGGGGCCGGGGACAAACTGCAACTGAGGTACATGCCCTTAGCGAGAACTGAACTGAGGTCTCTCTGGTTCATGGACCAATGCTCTAACCTCTGAGCCAAACCGGTCAGAGCTGGAGGCTGATTCTCATGTTCATTCTTTTCCACTGGAAAGTTAATAACTGACAACCTCTTTGTAAAAATGTCTAAAAATAAAGATTGCTCCATCTATAAATGATAGGTAGATAGATGATAGATGATAGATAGATAGATAGATAGATAGATAGATAGATAGATAGATAGATAAGGGATTGCGGAGTGAGAGTAGAGGCAATGAGGGAGTCCAGAAAAGTACAATCCAAATGGGAAGCCATTTGGTTTGGGGCGGGGGGGGGAGCATAGGCTAGTGTCCCCACTAGAAACCTATGGAAATTTCCGGTTCTATTAACATGTGGTAGGTGTGAGATCTTCGACAAGTCACTTTACCTCTCTGATCCTCAGTGTGCTTGTGTAGAAAATGACCTAAAGGCACTACTCTAAAAGATCTCCTTCACCAATTTAGCTGGCGTTGGAGCTACCGTTGACACATACACCTACAATGTAGAGGAGGCGGAGGGCAATCTGATACACCAGAAGGAGGGTATCACTTGAAGCTTGGGGGAGATGTGTTTTTAAAAAAATAATTTCTCTTTAGGAGGAAGCAAAAGTGTGTGGGAAATATCCCAGTTGGTGAGGCAGGCTGAAAATAAACACTGCAGCTTTGGAAAGGTTTAGATCAATTCATGGCTGATAGTTTACTAAGGGACTCAAGGATGCTGTTTCGGTGTTCGTATTCCATGATGCCGTTGCCTGAGTTACAGGAACTGAAGCCTCACCCACAATGTGGCATTTTTATACTCCTGTGTTCTCATGTCCTTCAACTGCCCGGGCTCAAGTCTGCGCTATTGTGCATGCATGCCCACACCTTCTTTCCACATCCTGAACCGCAGCCCAAAGACAGACAAGGTGATCTTCAAAGTGAAGCCTGGTAGCTTCCAGGGAGCAAACAGGAGGCTTCTTCTCAATCTCTCCTCCCCCTTGCTGCTTCCTATCCCCAACTGCAATGTGGACTCAACTCCCGGCCACTGTTAGCCCTCCACCTCTTGCTCTGCCTGTATTTTCTGGTGCTCAGAAAATGCTGTGGAAACAATAAGGCTGGCATTTCCAATCCTGCCTCCACACTGCAGATCTGAGTGCAGCCTTCCCTAACACTGTTTTCTTCCTGCTACTCTTCTGTTCAGAATGCCTCCAACTGCCTGCTATTTTGCATGTAAATTCATGGTCTGACCTTCAAAGAGAAGTTATCATTAATTCAGCACTTACTTTGTACCAGGCATTGAATCTAAACATTGTATTTCCTGAACATAGTAGCAAGTCTCAGATGATCCCACTGCTATTTGTCAAATAAGTAAGTGAATAACAACACTTTTCAGAACAACACTGAAAAGCAAGAATTATTATTTCCCATTCTACCAATTAGAGTATTAAGGTTTAGGGAAATTGCCTCTACTCTCCCTACCCCACTCCCTTTATTTATTTATTTATTTATTTATTTATTTATTTATTTATGTGTTCATTCATTCATCCATTCATTCATTTATTTATGGATGGAGCAGTCCTTTATTTTTAGACGTTTTCACAAGGTCACTGTTAATAAGAGGAAGAGTCTTATTCAAACCCAGGTCTGTCTGACTCTAAATCCTGGAAATGCTATACATATGGCTCTTCAAGTCTTCCCCACCCTCAAACTCCCTCACCAAGGAAGGTTCTGTACTAGCAGACACAGTCCTGTGATATTTTTGGTTCCAGTTATTCCAGTGGATATGGTTGTAGCCCTTTAGGCAGAGGGCACATGTGCCAATTGCCCATTCTATAGGCACTGCCCACCACAAATGACTCCAAGGATTGGCCATATAATAAGGTGGCTGCCTCTGGAAACTTCCACAGCCCTCTTGGGAGAAGCACACCCTTGGCCAGTCACAATCTCTGGTCCATCACTGAAGGAGACACTTCCTGGAAGTTCTGGTGATAGAGGATTTCCTTTTAGGGAGCTGCTGTGCAGCAAGGAACCAAAGCTCCTATCTCCAAGGACAGGATAGCTCCACCTTGGCTCCACCTTCCATGGTGTGGGCTGCTTCTAAGTACCCCACTCTGCTCCTTTGGAACCTACTGACCTCTTGTGGGCAGAGTGTAAATGCACTGAGGCCAGACAGCCTTGAAGGCCTTGGCCCTCATTCAGCCTGTTGCCCTTCCAAAAGCTGTGCTCCCACATTTTTCTGCTCATTGGAAGCCAGCTAACCCCTATCAGGTTTGATTTGTCTCTGATTGCTATAGTGGGTATATGTCGATATCACTGCTCCTCCTTTTCTTTTCTGTAAAATGGGGATAAACCAAGACTCCACCATATTTTAAAACCTTAGAAAAAACTTTAATTGGGGGGAAATAAGTGAGTAGATTCAAGATGCCAAGGCTCCAGGGAGGGTATTCATGAAATTATTGGTACCATGACCAGAATGATTAGATATTAATGAGCAATGTTAATGAATCCTTTTCATATCCCAGCACACACAGAAAATACTTGCCTAGCACACTGGGATAAAAGGAAGTGACCAGAGCTGTCTCAGTCATGACCCAACTACTGGAAAGACTGAGGGCACAACATCTCAGCCTTCCTAGAATCCTTTAAAAGGATTATTCCAAAGCAGTCACAAAAGCAGTTCTTTTCCCTGTTTCATATAAGTCAGCCAGCAAAGGGTTTGGGTGGGTGGCCCTGACCCTCAGAAACCCACAGTGGCCATAGACACCGGTGAGAATGGTCGCTGAGCAGTGGGCAAGGGTTTTATATGCCTGTTCTGGCCATACAATGGAGCTCCGCAGGCTCTGACACACTTGTGCTCCTTTCCTAATTCAGAGAGGTGAGAACACCACAGACACCCCACAGACCTCTGGGCAAAAGCAGATTGCATTTTAGGACAATCTGGTGTCTGTCAGACACCAAAGACAGGGTATGTAGCCAGAACAAAATTGTGAGACAGGCGCATTGCTCTGTCTCCCCTCAAGCCTCTTGTTCTCTTTTCTCCCCCTGCTACTCACTCATGCCACATTGATGCATTCATCCAAACAACCCCTAAAGACTGGCAACCAACTGCCAAACCCTGTGCCAGGTACTGGGATTATGGGCTGGAACTGTTGGCTTCAAGGAACTCAGTATGATAGAAAGACATGGAAAGAGAGGCTGGGTAGGGGTGTGATAAGACCAGTGCTGTCTGTAAAGAAGAGGGGAAGTGTGAGGGCCTAAGGCAGCCTCAGAGTCAGGCAAGTTTGCAAGGGCACTTGAAGAATAAATGGGGGCTGAGGGAGGGAGGAGTAACTGGGGAGTAACAAGGCAGCTGTCCAGAGAGGACATGAACAAAGGAGGCATTGAGATGTGGGAGAATGAAAGATGTTCAAAGCACTTCAAGTTGTCCAGTTGTGCTAGAATATAAAGTTCTAGATGGGGGTGGAGCAGGGGGTGATTAAGCCAGGCAGGCAGCAGCCAGATCCAAGAGATGCCAGTTAAAGGAGTTTTTACTTTATTCTAAAGGCAATTGGGGGCCACTGTGGCATTTTTAACAGGCGAGCACCATACCCAAATTACTTTAAGAAACACCGCTCTGGCAGTCGAGAGAAGGGCAAGGTCTTTGAGGCAGGGACTGATGAGGAGGCTGTTGCAGTCATTTGGATTACATAGGTTCAAAGCCCAAACTAGGACATTATCAGGGAGGGCATTAACGAGGGATTCAAACATCCTTAAATCAGCAGAATTAACAGAATGTGGTGGTAGATGGGAAGTAGGTGATAAGGGAGAGAAGTTGTGACAAGGGAAGCGCCAGTTTTCTGGCTTGAGTAACTGGGTACATAGTGGTGCCATTCACTAAGTGCTAGAACACAGGGAGGACCCAGGCTGGAGCAGGGGTTGGAGACAAGGGTCACTGTAGATATGTTGGGTTTGAGGTATTTGTGGGTCATGGAGATGGGGATGTCAAATAGCTGCTGGGATATAAAAGCGTCATCACTCAGCAGCAGAAGTCTGGGCTAGAGATAGAAATTTGGGCATCTTCAGCATGTGGAGGTCATTGAAGCCATGGTTATGAATGAGATGATGAATAAGAGAAGAGGGCTAGGATGGAGCTCTGAAGATCACAAGCATTTAAGGAATGTAAAGAAAGTGGGAGAGACCAAGTGTCCTAGCAATGAAGGGAGAGTGGCTGTTAGAACCAGAGGCAGCAGAGAAAGAAGTCAAATAAGATAGGGTTGGACAAGGAAGAGGGATGTTTCAGCAGAGTGCTGGAGGCCGAAGCCAGACTGCAGTGGGCTGGTTCCAGAAGGCCAGATTGTGAAGGGGAAGAAACAACAGAAGCTGGAAGGGGACTCTGTGTCAAAGGGGGTTTTTGTTGAAGGTATATCTTCAAATTTCCATGTGGAGGGGAAGAGATAGAGAGAGGTTGACGTTAGAGGAAAGAGAGAGGACAGAAGTGTTGGAACAATAAGCAATATGGTTCCTGGGGGGAGGTGAGGAAACAGGACCTGAGCACACAGTGGGTAAAGGCGGGGGGGGGGGGTGTCTCAGCCTTTGGCAGGAGGAGGCCGTTGGGGTAGGAGTAGAGGGCATTGCAGGTTGGGTTTGCTGAGAAGCCAACTCTGACATGGAGATCAGCATGTGGGATGTTTATTTATTTATTTTATTATTAGTAGTATCATTATCATTATCATTATTATTATTATTTTAATCCTCACCCAAGGACATTTTTGCATTTATCTTCAGATAGAGCAGGAGAGAGAAAGGGAGGAAGAGAGAGAGAAACATTAATGTGAAAGAGACACATCGATTGGTTGCCACCCACACGACCCCAGCTGGGGCCGGGGACATACCACAACTGAGGTACCTGCCCTTAGTGAGCACCGAACCCGGGACTGTCTGGTCCACTGGCCGATGCTCTCTACCCACTGAGCAAAAGTGGCCAGGGCTGGGATGTTTGTTAGAGAGCACTCTTGGGTTCACCAGCCATGGAAGAGAAAGAATTGGAGGAGGGAGCACTTGGGCAGTACTGCAGGTTTGACGAAGACCTTGGCCAGTATCATGGGAAGCTCTGAATCTAGAAGTTGGGATCAAAGGGCCAGGCCTTTATACACCCCATAAGTCATTCACTGGATGCAGACTGTTCTAGAAACGGGGCATAATCTTGGGAAAAGCAGCTCTCTTCAGCTGAGGCAAACCCCAAAGAGGTCTGACAGCTGAGGGACATCTGCTGCAGGCACTGAGTCCTTTAGTCCTGAAGGGGGTCAGGGAAGCACATAGCGTGTCCACTACAGAAAGGAAGGGGGCGCTATTGCATTTGAGTTGAATCAGTAGGCCAGTTAGTAAGAGGCTGAAGAAATTCACACTGTTGGCCTGAATTTGCCCTGTGAAAATGGAAACAAGTCCTTCTGCTGAAAAGGGAGGCTGATGGGAGCTGGGGGCTGGAGGAAAGTGGAATGGCTGTGGGATGGTTGCTTCAGGACACTGGAGAGGAGCTGACCACGGACATACAATAGGATTGCCAAGTGGTGTTGGGGTCTTAACTGAAACTAGAGATTGAGTCATTTTGGCAGGCCCAAATAGTGTTCAGATTTCAAGACTTTAGTTTGTCTTGCAGATGTCTGTATTATTTAGAGAAGGACATGTTATGACACTATATTCCTTTCTACCTTTCGCAAACATTTTTACCTATTTCCTAAATTCACAAACATTTTACCTAAATTATTTCCTAACTAAGACCTACAGCCAGGCTGGTGTCGCTCACTGGTTGAGCCTCGACCCATGCACCAAGAGGTTGCTGGTTCAATTCACGGTCAGAGCATGTGCCCAGGTTGTGGGCCTGGTCGCCGGGGGGGCATGCAGGAGGCGCAGATTCAATGTTCTCTTTCATCCATCTCTCTCTCCCTCACCCTTCCTCTCTTTCTAAAATCAATAAAGAAAAAATATATTTTTAAAAAAAGACCTAAATTCAAGGACTTCAGTAGATAACTATTATTTTTGTTACAATAATAGTTATGCTAATCGCAACAATCTGGCTTATGGCAAGTAAAACTATGTAAATATTAAAATATTATAAACCAATCAGAAAATGTATTTCAGAGTTGACATTAAATAAAATAAACACTTGTTTATGAGCAGGCAAAATTACAGAAGTTAGGATTAAACCTAATTAGAAAGCAAATACAAAATGCACAAAATTGCAATGGAAAGAAATTATGAGCTACAAAGGAAAAACCACTGTTATAATGGCGAAATATGGAACAGGTAGCCCATCAGGCACTAGAGTGATAAAAGATCAGCATACTGCCCACTTAAATGGGCTTTTAAAGTCCACACCAGGAGCCCTGGTCGATTTGGCTCAGCAGTTAGAGCGTCGGCCCTGGGGATCAATGAAACCCAGGTTCGATTCCGATTTCATCCAAGGGCAACGAGGGCACATACCTCGGTCAGTTTGTACCTTAGTCTGTCCGTCCGTACGTACCTTGGTCCGTCCCCGGCCCCTGCAGGAGGCAACCAATCTCTCTCTCTCTCTCTCTCTCTCTCTTTCTCTCTCTCTCTTTCCCCCACTCTGCCTCTCCCACTCTGAGAGGGTCCCTGAATGAACTTAGAAATGAGAATAAGCACTCCTGCAATTCAAGGGACCAAGACCCTATTTGTGATGGGGATTCACACAACTTCCCTGCCACATGTCAACAAAGACTTTGTTGCTACAAAGTTGTTGCTTACTATGACTCTAAGTGTAGAAATTGAATACTACCTCAGTGACCCCCCCACAATATCATCTTATAGCAAATATCATCTTATAGCTCTTTGTACCCTCAATATCATCTTAGAGCACCCTCCTGCATGACCACTTAGTACAATTTTCAGAAACTTTTCCCCATCCCTTACTCCCTAGTCTTAGAAACACACATGCATACACACATGCACACACACAAAGTACAGGTGATCTTTTTAAAAACTTCTTTATTTTTCAATTACAGTTTACAATTAATATTATTTTGTATTAGTTTCAGGTGTACAGCATAGTTGTTAGACAAACATATAAATTATAGTGGGAGTTCCAGACAATAAAATCAGCAACAAAAATATATCGGGCTTTAGAAGAAAAGCAAGGAAGGAAGGTAGAAAGTATGGAGAGGTGATAAAATTTCAGATAGAATGGATAGCAAAGACTTTTCTGAGGAAATGACATTTAAATGAAGACCTGAAGCAGGTGAGGGAGATGGCCTACTTCTGAGGGAAGAGTGTTCCTAACAGAGGGAACAGAAAATGTGAAGGCCTCAGGGTGGGGAGTGTGCCTGGCATGTTTGAGGGCCAGGAAGGAGACTATTGGAGCTGGAGGGGAGTGAGCTAAGGGAGATTGTAGTAGGGGCTGAGGTCAGAGTGAATGAACAAGTAGGGGAGATTGTGTCTGGTGTCTGGAAGCAAGGGAACCAAGCTGGTCCCACAGTGCAGAAGCCTTCCAAATCTTGCTGGAACTCACAAGGGATAGGGGCGGCCCCACAGGAATGCCTATTAATAACTTACTCTCATGGACACATAACTGACAGACAGCTGTCAGAAGGGAGGGGTAGGGGTGCTGGGTCAGAAGGGTGAAGGGATTAAGCAAAGAAAAAAAAAAGACTCATGGACACAGACAACAGTATGGTGATTACCAGGGAAGGGGATGGGGGCAGGTAGAAGAGGGTAAAGGAGGGATAAATGATAACAGAAGGATACTTGAAATGGGGTGTTAAACACACAATACAATATACAGATGATGTACTGTAGAATTGTATACCTGAAACCTATATTATTTTATTAACCAGTGTCACCCTAATAAATCCAATTAAAAATAATTACTCATTCTCTCCAGCTTCATTCCAAAGGCATGACTGGATTCTCATGACTGAACTCCCTACTCCACCCCCAACAACAGCCACTTGAGAGGAGATAGGCAGGGACTTTCTTGAATCTCCTCCTCCTCAGTCTGAGATTAGGTCTAAACCTGCAGGAGCAAACTGAGATTATGAATTGACCTTTAGTACTTAAGCAGTCCATCCTACCTCCAGAGAGTACTCTCATCATTAGTGAGTGCATGATGGACTTGTGGCCACCTGCTCCCTCTAGTCCTTCTGAGAGAAAAAAAACTTTCAGTTAGGGTTTTTAGACAGCAAATTCTCACTCAAAGTCCCACCTTCCCACCTGCCTCCCTCACTCTGGCTCTACCTTGAGCGGCAAAAAGACAAGTAAGGGGCCCTCCCCTCCTTCAGAGTGCTATGGTTTGCACTGTTCCCAAGAGGCCAAAGTCAAACCCTCTATAATCTGAAAGATGATTTGTAGTTCTTTAGATATTTTGATATAAACTTTATACCTCTTGGTATTATATATATATATTTACCCACTCTGTAACTTGCTTTATCACTCTCTTGATAGCATCTTTGATAAACAGAAGTTCTTAATTTTAACGTAGTCAAATATATCCATCTTTTCTTTTTATGTTAGTACTTTATTGGTTTTGATTAAAAGGTCTTTAATGAGGAGTATAGAAAAGGGAAGAAAGCAGCGGGCAGGACCAGAGGGAGGGTGAGTGTGTGAGAGAGTGAGTGAGTATGTGAGAGAGTGTGATTGGATGCGAAGGTGGACAAACAACCTGAGCAGTGCAGAGACACAAAGCAGAAGGTTCCTGTGCTGTGGACGGAGCAGCTGGATACCACGATAAGCGACCCTTCAGGGCGCTTCTCCCTGTGCCACGAGGAGGTCCCACCATTATGGAAGTTCCCAGGTCTTCCCTGGGAGGAGGCAGTGGGAGCAGCTAGGGCCCAGCAACCTGAGCCCACCAGTGCACCTGACACCATCGGAGTAGTGCACACTCTGTGTCAACACAGACCAGTGCACAGTAGTGGAGCTCCCAAGGTGCCGGTCACTGAAGCCGCAAACAGCCTGGAGCCTAGGACCATCCCCCATAGTAGCAGCCCAATAAGAGTCTAGATATACCCCCTAGCAACAAAGGCTGTGGAGCAGACATCCATCCCCAGGCAACAGAAGCACAGACCAGCAGCTGAGACCCATCCCCAAAAACTACAACAAATGCTGAGCAGGAGTTGAGCCCCATGGGCAGCAGCACTCCCCAGTCACCAGCGATGGGACCTGGGGCTCCACAGAGGCCTGTGTTGTCCAGTAGCTCACAAGAGCAGTGGGAAGCCTGAACCCGAGAGAGAATGGTTTGATCCAGCTGCCCGCCCTCGGGACCTGCAGGGTGCAGGGGTACCAGAGAAGCCTGTGCAACCCAGCAGGGACTGTGCGATCCAGTTACCCTTGGGACCTGTGGGGTGCTGAAGCACCAGAGAGGCCTGTGTGACCCAGCAGAGACTGTGCAATCTAGTTACCCCCAGGACCTGCTGGGTGCTGAAATACCAGAGAGGCCTGTGTGACCCAGCAGAGACTGTGCCATCCAATTACCCCTGAGACCTGTGGGGTGCTGAAGCATGAGAGAGGCCTGTGCGACCCAGCAGCCTATAACATAGGCATAGAGCCAGGTCCCCAAAGGGACTGTGCAATCTAGTTAACCGTGGGACCTTCAGGGTGCAGGAACACCAGGAAGGCATGTGTGACCCAGCTGTGCACAAGATAGGCAAAGACAATGTGAAAATGGAGGTGGAGTGAATAGAAGCTACGCAGATGATCTTCCAGTACCAAATGAGGATTAAAACTAAAATAAAAACAAAGCTTCAGGAAAAAGCAACAGAAAAGCAGCAGGACAGGCCATATAACCAGGGACACTGGTAGGATCTGCGGAGGTGTGGGAGGGTGGCGGGCTGGGAGCCCACGGACAGCAGCAATCTTACCTATGAAAAGGGCCATTAGGGAATAAAGACCAAGCCTAATTCACAGCCCAGGGAGCTGGGACAAAGTGCTAAAATAGCCACAGCCACTCACCAAGGGTTATGGCAGAGGGAGGGCAGACTGAGTTGGAACTCTGTGGGGACACCCGGGATTTGGAGGGCACTCAGAGTTTTTGCTGAGTTGTGGCCACAATGGACGGTGGCCAGTGTGCTCCTTCCCAGAGCGGCTGGGAAAAGCAGCAGACCCCACCCCACCACAGAGATTCAGCCTTTCCCAGGTGAGGGAAAGAAATAAAAATTGAGGCTCATTAATAACCAGCATCAATCTCACCCTCTGGAAAACCTCTTATGCAGAACACCAGGGCTACATTCCAAGGCACTGAGTAACTGAGACTACTAGCCACCACAAAAAAGGTAGAGGATAACTGAACCTTTCCTGGGCTTGCAAATCGACCTAGGAAAGTAATACTTGACAGTGGTATTTAACGTGGGCCCACCTAGTCACATCCAAACCCAGTAGAGGGCGCCACAAAGAGCAGAACACCAACACCAACAGAGAAAAATTGGCAGGCGCTAAAACCCACTGAGATAGCCAAATGGTGAAACAAAGACACAGATTTCAAATGAAAGAACAAGAGAACTCTATCGAGGAAGAGATCCATGAAATACAGCTAAGCAAATTATCAAAGGTAGAGTTCAGAGCCATGATCTTGAGGAAGCTCAACAGGATGAGTAAGGACATCGGGACCATGAGTAAAGACATAGAAACACAGAAAACCAACCAAGTGGAAATGAAGAATGACATAGCAGAAATTAAGAACACATTGGAAAGACTAACCAGCAGAGTAGAGGAAGCTGAGGACTGGATCAGTGAATTAGAAGACAGGGTAGAAAAAAAATCAACCAATCAGAAAACCAAAAGGAAAAAACAATTAAAAAACAAAAAGACAGGTTAAAACAACAGTGGGACAACTGAAAACGTGATAACATTCGCATCATAGGAGTCCCTGAAGAAGAAGAAAATAGGCAAGGGATAGAGAATACATTTGAAGAAATCGTGACAGAAAACTTTCCTAACTTGGTGAAGGAAGAAGGCATTCAAGTTCAAGAAACAGAGAGCCCCAAGTAAGAAGAACCCAAATGGGCCCACACCAACACACATAGTAATTAAAATGCCAATAATTAAAGACAAAGAGAGAATCCTGAAGGCAGCAAGAGATAAGCAACAGGTTACCTACAATGGAAACCCCATAAGGCTGTCAGCTGACTTCTCAACAGAAACACTACAGGCCAGAAGGGAGTGGCATAAAGTAATCAAGGTCATGAGAAACAAGGATCTGAACCTAAGACTACTCAATCCAGCAAGGTTATCATTCAAAATAGAAGGTCAAATAAAGAGCTTTCCAGACCAAAAAAAGGCTAAGGGAATATAGTAACACCAAACCAGCACTGCAAGATATGCTAAAAGGACTGCTGTAATTAGTAGAAGAAATGGGAAGAAAAATACATGCACGCTAAATAAAAATGGCAATAAATAAGTACATATCAATTACCACCTTAAATGTGAATGGTTTGAATGCTCCGATAAAAAGACACAGAGTAGCTGAATGGATAAGAAAGCATGACTCACATATATGCTGTTTACAAAAGACTCACCTCACAAGAAAAGACTCACATAGGTTGAAAGTAAAGGGATGTAAAAAATCTTACACGCAAATGGAAAGCAAAAAAAAAAAGCTAGGGTAGCAATATCTGATAAAGTAGATTTCAAAATGAAGGCCATAACTAGAGACAAAGAAGGCCACTACATAATATTGAAAGGATCTATCCAACAGGAAGATATAACCCTGTGAAACATATCTGCACCCAATTTAGGAGCACCAACATATATTAAAAATCTTTTGGAGGACCTCAAAGGAGAAATTGACAGCAATACAATCATAGCAAGGGACTTCAATACCCCACTGCCATCACTGAATAGATCCTCTAGACAAAAATTAACAAGAAAACACAGACTCTAAATGAACCACTAAACCAAAGGGACTTAGTAGATATCTACCGAAAATTACACCCCAAAACTGCAGATTTTATATTCTTCTCAACTGCACGTGGGACATTCTTAAAGATAGACCACATGTTAGGGCACAACCCAAGTCTCCACAAGTTCAAAAAGACTGAAATTATATTAAGCATCTTCTCAGATCATAATGGCATAAAACTAGAAATCAATTGCAAAAAGAACATGCACAGACATTTGAAAACATGGAGGCTAAAGAGCATGTTATTAAAAAAGAATTGGTTACCATGAAGATCAAGGAAGAAATTAAAAACTTCCTGGAAAACAATGAAAATGAACACACAACAACACAAAATCTATGGGATGCAGTGAAAGCAGTTCTGAGAGGGAAGTTCATAGCACTACAGGCCTACCTCAAAAAGCAAGAAAAATTTCTAATAGACTATCTAACCTCACAACTTAAAGAACTAGAAAGCAAACAAAAAGAAAACCCCAGAGCAAGTAGAAGGAAGGAAATAGTAAAGATCAGAGCAGAAATAAATGACATGGAGACCAATAAAAAAAAAAAAAATTGAAAGGATCAATGAAACAAAGAGCTGGTTCTTTGAAAAGATAAACAAGATTGATGGACCCTTAGCTAGACTCACCAAGAAACAAAGAGAGAGAACCCAAATACATAAAATCAGAAATGAAAGAAGAGAAATAATAACTGACACCACAAAAATACAAAATATTGTGAACAGATATTATGAACAATTATACAGCAACAAATTCAACAATCTAAGCAAAATGGACAAATTTCTAGAAATATATAGTCTCCCAAAAGTGAACCAGGAAAAGATAGAAAACATGAACAGACCACTAACAACAAAAGAAATTGAAAATGTAATCAAGACTCTTCTAGCAAACAAAAGCACAGGCCCTGATGGCTTCACAGGGGAATTTTATGGAACATTCAAAGAACTGATACCCGTTCTCCTCAAACTATTTCAAAAAATTCAAGAAGAAGGAAGACTTCCAAACTCGTTTTATGAAGCCAGCATAATTCTAATTTCAAAACCAAAAAAAGACACTACAAAGAAAGAAAACTACAGGCCAATATCCCTGATCAACATAGATGCCAAAATCCTGAACAAAATACTAGCAAATCGAATCCAGCAATACACCAAAAAAATTATCCACCATGACCAAGTGGGATTCATCCCAGGGATGCAAGGCTGGTACAATATTTGCAAATCAATAAATGTGGTACACCACATAAACAAAAGGAAAGATAAAAATTATATGATCATATCAATAGATGCTGAAAAACATTCAACAAAATCTACCACCCATTTCTGATAAAAACACTCAGCAATGTGGTAAAAGAGGGATCATATCTCAACATAGTAAAGGCCATATATGAAAGACCTACAGCCAACATCACACTCCATGGGCAAAAATTAAAAGCATTATACTTAAGAACAGGAACAAGACAAGGATGCCCACTTTCACCACTCTTATTTAACATAGTACTGGAAGTCTTAGCCACAGCAATCAGACAGGAAAAAAATAAATAAAATGGATCCAAATTGGAAAGGAGGAAGTGAAACTGTCATATTCACAGATGACATAATACTATACGTAGAAAACCCCAAAGACTCCATCAAAAATTTACTAGACTTACTAAATGAATTTGGCAAAGTAGCAGGATACAAAATTAATGTCAAGAAATCGATGACATTCTTATACACCAATGATGAACTCACAGAAAGAGAAACTAAAAAAACAATCCCATTTACCATTGTGGCAAAAAAATTAAGATACATAGGAATAAACTTAACCAAAGAAATAAAATACCTAACGCAGAAAACTCCAGGTCATTGAAAGAAGAAATAAAGGAAGATATAAAAAAGTGGAAGCACATACCTTGTTCATGAGTTGGAAGAATTAACATCATTAAAATGTTTATACTACCCAAAGCAATCCATAGATTCAATGCAATCCCATCAAAATACCAATGACATACTTCACAGAACTAGAACAAATACTTCAAAAGTTCATATGGAACCAAAAAAGACTTCGAATAGTTACAGAGATCTTGAAAAAGAACAAAGTTGGAGGGATCACATTACCAGATTTCAGGTTATACTACAAAGCCACTGTACTCAAAACACCCTGGTACTGGCACAAGAACAGACAGATAGACCAGTGGAACAGAACAGAGAACCCAGAAATGGACCCAAGGCAATACGCTCAATTAATATTTGACAAAGGTGGCAAGAACATACGGTGGAGTAAAGGCAGCCTCTTTGATAAATGGTGTTGGGAAAATTGGACTGCTACATGCAAAAAAATGAAACTAGACCATCACCTTACACCATACACAAAAATAAACTCAAAATGGATAAAAAACTTCAATGTGACTCATGAATCCACAAAAATCCTAGAAGAAAATGTAGGCCTCAAAATTTCTGACATTATATGCGCAGAATTTTCTCTGATACCTCACCTAAGGCAACAGAAGCAAAGGAGAAAATGAACACATGGGACTACATCAAACTAAAAGCTTCTGCACAGCAAAAGATACAACCATCAAAATGGAAAGGCAACCCACTGTATGGGGGAGCATAGTTGTCAATGATATATCAGAAAAGAGGTTAATTTATTTTTTTATTTTTATTTTTTTTATCCTCACCCGAGGATATTTTTCCATTTTTTGTACAGATAGAGTAGGAGGGAGAGAGAGGAAGGGAGAGAGAGAGAGAAACATCGACGTGAAGGGACACATCGAGTGGCTGCCACCCGCACGACCAACCAGGGCCGGGGACAAACTGCAACCGAAGTACGTGCCCTTAGCGGGAACCGAACCCGGGTCTCTCCAGACCGCAGACCGACGCTCTAACCGATGAGCCAAACTGGCCAGGGCGAGGTTAATTTCTTATATATATATATAGTGCTCATACAACTCAACAAAAGGAAAACAAAGAACCCAATTAAAAAATGGGCAGAGGAACTAAATAGACACCTCTGCAAACAGGACATACAAATGCCTAAGATACATATGAAGAAATGCTCAACATCACTAATTATCAGAGAGATGCAAATTAAAACAACAATGAGGTATCACCTCACATCTGTCAGAATGGCTGCCATCAACAAATCATCAAACAACAGGTGTTGGCGAGGGTGTGGAGACAAGGGGACTCTAGTATACTGCTGTCAGATAGAGTGGGAGGGGTAGAGAGAGAGAGAAACATCGACGTGAAAGGGACACATTGAGTGGTTGCCACCCGCACGATCCAACCAGAGCTGGGGACAAACTGCAACCGAGGTATGTGCCCTTAGCGGGAACCAAACCCAGGTCTCTCTGGACTGCAGGCCGACGCTCTGACCACTGAGCCAAACTGGACAGGGCCCAATTTGTACTTCTTAATCCCTTCACCTATTTCACCTATTCCCCCAACCCCACTCCCATCTGGCAACCAACAAAATGTTCTCTGTATGTATGAGAATGTTTCTGTTCTGCTTGTTCATTTTGTTTGTAGATTCAGTTGCTGATAGATATGTATTCATTGCCATTTTGTTTGTTCATGTTTTTTATCTTTTTCTTCAAGAAGACCCTTCAACATTTCATATAATAAAGGCTTGGTGGTGATGAACTCCTTTAGCTTTTCCTTGTCTGGGAAACTCTTTATGTGGCCATCGATTCTAAATGACAGCTTTGCAGGATAGATTAATCTTGGTTGTAGATTCTTGCTTTTCATCACTCTGAATATTTCTTGCACCTCCTTCTGGCCTGCAAAGTTTCCTTTGAGAAATCAGCTGACAATCTTATGGGAACGGCCTTGTAGGTAACTAACTTTTTTTCTCTCGCTGCTTTTAAGGTTCTCTCTTTGTCTTGAACCTTTTGCATTTTGATGATGATGTGTCTTGGTGTGGGCCGCTTGGGGTTCATCTTGTTTGGGACTCTCTGTGCTTCCTGGAATTGTATTTCTGTTTCCTTCACCAAGTTAGCGAAGTTTTCTGCCATTATTGTTTCAAATAGCTCTTCGATTTCTTGTTCTCTCTCTTCTCCTTCTGACGCCCCCAAGATTTGAATGTTGGTACGCTTGAAGTTGTCCCAGAGGCTCCTTACATTCTCCTCATTTTTTTTAAATTCTTTTTTCTTTGCTGTTCTGATTGGGTGTTTTTTGCTTCCTTATATTCCAAATCAATGGTTTGCTTCTTGGCTTTACCTACTCTATTATTGAAGCTGTGTATATTATTCTTTATTTCAGTTAGTGTGTCCTTCATTTCTGACTGTGCATCCTTTATTTCTGACTGGTCCTTTTTTATGTTCTTTAGGCCCTCACTAAGTTCACTGAGGTTCTCACTAAGTTCATTGAGCATCCTTATAAACAGTGTTTTGAACTCTGCATCTGTTAGTTAGCTTATCTCCATTTCACTTAGTTCTTTTCCTACAGCTTCTTTTCTGTTCTTTCATTTCTGTTTCTTTGTCTCCTCATTCTGGCTGCCTCCCCATGTTTGTTTTTATGTATTACTTAATGAGAGGTATGGAGCTAGCTTAGACCAGATGCTGCTTGTTTGAAAGAATTTAAGAGAACCTGAAACAGGATTCAAGACAGGCCAGTATCATCCAAAATGCGTGGATTAGCTGCTGGAGACATATCCAGATCCCTACACTGACAAGGATCTGGTGGAGATAACTAAGTCTGCTAGTGAGGAAGAGAAAGGGCAGCCAGAGGTTCCTGGGGAGTGAGGAGGAGGAAGTTGGCCTTACACTTGAGCGTCTTTCGCAAGTTGTGAGAACTATTAAGGGAGTACTGGACATAATTGGCAAATGGGACGCACAAATAATGTGTGTATTGCGGTTCTGGAATGCACTTGATGGAGTGATAGAACCCTACAAAACCCCCTCATGCATATGAAAAGACAGCGCCAGCAACTGCCTATCACAATATTACTCAGCCGTGCACCCAGACACCCACTGCCTACTCCTAGTACTCCTTCAGCGGAAGAAGACAACGATGCACCTGCTGAAGATACTCCACCACCTGAAGATGCTTCTACTGAGGTCGTGCATTCAGAGGAGCAGTAACATTGCTCTTTTTTGCTGTGCAGTACATCTCTTCATCTTCATCTCTTCATCATCAAACAAGTTGCTCTATTTTTATAGGTTAGTGGTTGTGTGTAAGAACTGTGTGTGTGTGTAATTAAATGCACAATAAAAAAATGATATTTGTAATGTCTAATATGTCTTATTTTCTCCTATTTTATCTAACATATTGGATAATACAAGTGTAATGGTGACTAAAGGGTATTATTTCAAGTCTAGAGGGCTCTAATAATGTTTAAAAAATGTATTTAGAAGGTTGTAAACAGGTTTTCTATGTTCTAACTGTGAAAATATTCTATTTATAAATAAAGAATCCTACTTCGCAAAAATTCATTTATCTCGGTAGAGTCTGGAATTGATTAACCGTGATAAATGAGGGCAGACTGTAATGTCTTTATCTGGCTTTGGGATTAGGATTATGTTGTCCTCACAAAAAGAACTTGGAAGTCCTCCTCTTGAATTTTCTGGAATAGTTTGAGGAGAATAGGTGATAGTTCTTCTCTGGATGTTTGGTAAAACTCCCCTGTGTAGCAGTCCAGAACAGGGATTTTGTTTGCTGGGGTTTTATTGGTTACTTCTTCTATTTCCTTAATTGTTATTGGTCTGTTTAGGTTTTCTTACTCTTCCCAGTTGAGCTTTGGAATAGTATATGATTCTAAGAATTTGTCCATTTCACCTAGGTTGTCATATTTGTTGTTATATAATTGTTTATAGTATTTCTTACAATCCTTTGTATTTCTGCGGTGTTAGTTGTTACTTCTCCTCTTTCATTTATGATTTTATTAATTTGGGTCTTTTATTTTTGTTTCTTGGTGAGTCTGGCTAAAGGTTCCTCAATCTTGTTTATCTTTTCTTTTCTTTTTCTTTCTTTTTTTTTTTATTTTCCACATCTTTATTGTTGGATGTAAAATGTATTACAGATGTTCCACATTTTTCCCCCATTGACCCCCTCCTCCCCACTCCTGCCCCCCTCCCACCTTTTCCCAAACTATTGTCCGTGTCCATTGGTTATGCATATAAGTTCTTTGGTTTATTTCTTCCCACCCCCCAACCCCTTTCCCTTTGAGGTTTGTCAGTCTAGCAATGAATTTGTGCTTCTTAATCCCTTCACCTTTTTCATCCATTCCCCCAACCCCCTTCCCAACTGGCAACCAACAAAATGTTCTCTGTATCTATGAGAATGTTCCTGTTCTTCCTGTTCATTTTGTTTGTAGATTCCATTGTTGATAGATATGTATTCATTGCCATTTTGTTTGTTCATACATTTTATCTTTTTCTTTAAAAAGACCCTTCATCATTTCATATAATAACGGTTTGGTAGTGATGAACTCCTTTAACTTTTTCTTGTCTGGGAAAGTTTTTATATGTCCATCGATTCTAAATGACAGCTTTGCAGGATAGAGTAATTTTGGTTGTAGGTTCTTGGTTTTCATCACTCTGAATATTTCTTGCCACTCCCTTCTGGCCTGCAAAGTTTCTTTTGAGAAATCAGCTGACAGCCTAATGGGAGCTCCCTTGTAGGTAACTAGCTGCCTTTCTCTTGCTGCTTTTAGGATTCTCTCTTTGTCTTGAACCTTTTGCATTTTGATGATGATGTGTCTTGGTGTGGGCCTCTTGGGGTTCATCTTGTTTGGGACTCTCTGTGCTTCCTGGACTTGTATGTCTGTTTCCTTCACCAAGTTAGGAAAGTTTTCTGCCATTATTGTTTCAAACAGGTTTTCGATTTCTTGTTCTCTCTCTTCTCCTTCGGGCACCCCCAAGATGCGAATGTTGGCACGCTTGAAGTTGTCCCAGAGGCTCCTTACACTATCCTCATTTTTTTGGATTCTTTTTTTCTTTTTGCTGTTCTGGTTGGGCGTTTTTTGCTTCCTTATATTCCAAATCGATGGTTTGCTCCTTGGATTTACGTACTCTATTATTGAAGCTATGTAAATTATTCTTTATTTCAGTTAAAGCCTCCTTTGTTTCTAACTGTGCAGCGATCATTTCTGACTGGTACTTTTTTATGCTCTTGAGGCCCTCACTGAGTTCATTGAGCATCCTTATAAGCAGTATTTTGAACTCAGCATCTGTTAGGTTGCTTATCTCCATTTCGCTTAGTTCTTTTCTTGGGGTTTTGTTCTGTTCTTTCATTTGGGACCTGTTTCTTTGTATCCTCATTTTGGCTGCCTCCCTGTGTTTGTTTCTGTGTATTACTTAATGAGAGGTATGGGGCTCGCTGAGACCCGATGCTGCTCGTTTGAAAGAATTTAGGAAAAACCTGAGGCAGGATCCAAGACAGGCCAATCCTATGGTTAAGCAAGTAGCAACAGCTTGGGTGGGCTTGAAAGTTGTGTGGGGCGGGGTGGGGTGGGGCGGGGCCTCAGGGAGTCAGCAGGGCGGGGCTACCAGTGTGAGCCAGGTTGCTGGAGTCCCAGATATGGCGACTGTCTGCCGCCCCAGGGAAGGGCTCACCAAAGGAACAAAGGCCTCTTACCGCACGTTTGTCCCTGAGAAAGCCCCCTCTCCAGCCATCGCTCCAGTGCCAAACAGCTCAGTTCTTCCCTGTATTTTTCTGGTGCCCCTCGAGCTGCCTCCCCTCCTAGCTTAGAGGGAGAAAGTCCGATAAGTCCGTTGGCCGGCCCTTTAGGGAGCTGCCTGTGGCTCCAGCCAGGTCAGCTTCCCTGAGCCTCAGTTTCTGCTGGTTTTTCCAGCCAGAAGTTATGGGGATTCTCTTCCTGGCACTGGAACCCTGAGCGGGGCACCTGGTGTGGGACGGGGACCCCTCAGTCCTCAGGAAGGACCTTCCCAGCCGCGGGAGCCTCCTGATTTTTATCCGCCACACTTGGGTGTGGGACCAGCTGCCGCCACCCCTCGCGCCGCCGCCCCTCCTACCGGTCTGGATGTAGCTGCTTTTTTTTTTTTAATTCCGTAGTTGTAGGACTTCCATTCAGCTTGATTTCAGGCGGTTTTGGATGATGGTTGTTCTGTAGTTTTGTTGTAACTTGGATGTGGTTGTGGGAGAACGCGATACTGCGTTTCCCTGCGCCGCCATCTTGACCGGAAGTCTTGTTTATCTTTTCAAAGAACCAGCTCTTGGTTTCATTGATTTTTTTGTATTGCTTTCTTAGTCTTTATGTCATTTATTTCTGCTCTGATTTTTATTATTCCTTTCTTGCCACTAACTCTGGGTTTTTCTTTTTTGTTCTCTTTCTAAATCTTTAAATTGTTGGGTTAGATAGTTTATTAGAAATTTTTCTTCTTTCTTGAGGTAGGCCTGTATTGCTATGAACTTCACCTTTCAGGACTGCTTTTGCTGTGTCCCATAGATTTTGTATTGTCGTGTGTTCATTTTCATTAGTTTCCAGGAAGTTTTTGGTTTCTTTCTTGATCTCATTGGTAACCCACTCATTGTTTAATAACATGCTATTTAGCCTCCATATGTTTGAACCTTTGTCAATGTTTTTATTGTAATTGATTTCTAGTTTCATGCCATTGTGATCTGAGAAGATGCTTGATATGATTTCAATCTTCTTGAATTTGTAGAGACTTACTTTGTGTCCTAACATGTGGTCTATCTTTGAGAATGCCCCGAGTGCACTTGAGAAGAATATATATTCTGTAGCTTTGGGGTGAAATGTTCTGTAAATGTCAGTTAAGTTAAACTGATCTAGTTCATCATTTAAGGACTCTGTATCCTTGTCAATTTTGTCTAGAAGATCTATCCAATGATATCAGTGGGGTGTTAGTCACCCAGTTTGATTGTATTGCTGTTGATCTCTCCCTTTAAGTCCTCCAGAAGTTTTTAAATATATTTTGGTGAGCCTATATTTGGTGCATATATGTTTACCAGGGTTATATCCTGTTGTTGGATTGATCCTTTTACTATTATGTACTGACCTTCTTTGTCTTTTATTATGACCCTCTTTTTTTTTTCTTTTTCTTTTTTTGTGATACATGTCCCTAGCAGGAACTGAACCCGGGACTCTCTGGTCTGCAGGCTGATGCTCAACCGCTGAGCCAAACTGGCCAGGCCATATTATGGCCCTCATTTTGAAGTCTATCTTATTAGATATGAGTATTGCTACACCAGCTTTTTTTTGTCTTTTTTTTTCATTTGCCTGGAAAATGTTTTTCCATGCCTTCACTTTCATCTGTGAATTTTTTGTTGTGAGGTGGGTCTCTTGTAGACAGCATATATATGGATCATGTTTTCTTATACAATCAGGTACCCTGTCTTTTGATTGGAGTATTTAAGCCATTTACATTTAAGGTTGTTGTTGTTTTTTTTTTTAAATCCTCACCAGAGGATATTTTTCCATTTTTTGTACAGATAGAGTGGGAGGGAGAGAGAGGAAGGAGAGAGAGAGAGAAACATCGACGTGAAGGGACACATCGAGTGGCTGCCACCCGCACGACCAACCAGGGCCGGGGACAAACTGCAACCGAAGTACGTGCCCTTAGCGGGAACCGAACCCGGGTCTCTTCGGACCGCAGGCCGACGCTCTAACCGCTGAGCCAAACTGGCCAGGGCTAAGGTTGTTATTGATAGATACTATTAGTTGTCATTTTTATTTTATGTTTGTGGTCTTCTCTCTTTCTCTATTTATTCTTCTTCTTACAACAGTCCCTTTAGCATTTTTTCTTTTACCTTTTTTTCTTTATTGATTTTTAGAGAGAGAGGAATAGAGAGGGAGAGAGATAGAAATATCAATGAGAGGGAACATTGATTGGCCACCTCTTGCATGACCCCCATGGGGGATCTGGCCCACAACCTGGGCATGTGCCCTGACCAGGAATTGAACCAGAGACCTCTTGGTGCATGGGTTGACACTCAACCACTGAGCCAAACTGGCCGGGCCCTTTAGCATTTCTTGCAGTGCTGGTTTGGTGGTAGTAAATTCCTTAGGTTTTTTGTTGTTGTTGTTGTTGTTGTTGTTTTTGTCTGTGAAGCTCTTTATTTCACCTTCAATTTTGAATATCTTTGCTGGATAGAGTAGTCTTGGATTCAGACCCTTGCCTTTCATTTGTACACTTCATGCCTCTCCTTTCTGGATGGCAATGTTTCTATTGAGAAATCAGCTGACAGTCTAATGGGAGTTCCCTTCTAGGTAACTTTCTGTTTCTTGCTTTCCTTTTAGATTCTTTCTTTGTCTTTAATGTTTGCCATTTTCATTATGATGTGTCTAGCTGTGGGTCTTTTTAGGTTCATCTTGCTTGGGACTCTTTGTTTTTTGGACTCATGGGACTTTTTCCTTTGCCAAATTAGGAAAGTTTTCTATCATTATTTTCTCAAACAAGTTCTCTATTCCTTTCTCCAATTCTTCTCCTTTTGGAATCCCTATGATGCAAATGTTGTTACATTTAATGTCCCAAAGCTGGCTTAAACTCTCCTCCTGCTTTTTAATATTTTTCCCATTTTCTGCTCTATTTGGATTTTTTTTTTCTACCTTGTCTTCCAACTTGCTGATTCAGTCTTCAGCTTCTTCTAATCTACTATTGGATCCTTCTAAGGTATTTTTCATATTAGCTATGTCATTATTTATTTCCACTTGCTTTTTTTTTTATATCCTTACCCAAGGACATTTTTGCATTTATCTTCACATAGAGTGGGAATAAGAGAAGGGGGGAAGAAAGAGAGAGAAGCATCGATGTGAGAGAGACACATCGACTGGCTGCCACCCACACAATCCCAACCGGGGCCAGGGATAAACTGAAACCAAGGTACGTGCCTTTAGCAGGTACCAAACCCAGGTCTCTCTGGTTTTCAGTCCGATGCTCTAACCACTAAGCAAAACCGGCCAGGGCTCCACTTGCTTTTTATTCATAGCTTCTACCTCTTTTTTTTATGCTGATGTAGTTCCCACTGAGTTCTTTATAATTCTCATTAAGTTGCTTGTAGTTCTCACTAAATTGTTTGAGTACCCTTAAAACCATTGCTTTGAATTCTTTAGCTGACAAATTGCTTGCTTCCATTTTTTGTAGTTCCTTTTCTGGTGATTCCTTCTTTTCTTTCATTTGGCTGTTGTTTCTTTGTCTCACCATTGTAGCAGTCTGGTAGTTCCAGGCTCAGTGAGGAATGTTGGGATGTGTAGGCAGGTTGGTGTGTATCAAATAAGGCTGCTGTGTCTCCCAGACCGTTTTGGTGTGTGGTGGTTTTTGCCTGCTTTGGGTCCTGGAGGATTGACAACTGGTGGCTAGTATTGGTCTGTTGTAGTAGGTGCTGCTGGAGTGATTGTGTCCAGCTGGTGCACTGCTGGGGTGCACTGCTGATCAGTCACTGCTGATGCTCCTGGAGGCAAATGTCAGCTCCCAGTTTGCGCTGCTACTGCTGCTGCTGTTGCCAGGAGGTGCTCTCAGCTCCCAGGACTTTGCTGCTGCTGGAGGAGGGGCTTCTCCACTCCAAATCTGCTGCTTCAGTTGTCAGGAGCTGGTTTCAGCTGCCTGAGCCTTGATGCTGCTTGGGCTGGGGCACTGCTCCTGATCAGCTGCTGGGGATGGGTCTCAGCTGCCAAACTGTGTTGCTGCGGCCTGGAAATGGATGTCAGCTCTTGAGCCTGTGCTGCTGGGGGTGTGTCTCAGTTCCCAAGCCTCAGCTGTTGTTGGGAGTGGGGGTCCACTCCTGCCCAGTCTCTGCTGCTATGGGGGAAGGTGCTGGGCTCTCAAGCTGGTGCTACTGGGGGTGGTGCTTGGCTCTGGTCAGGCTGCTGCTGTTGAGGGTGTTGCTCTGCTCCCAAGCTGGTGCTATTGCTGCTGCTCTGGGGCATGGTGTTTGGCTCCCAGCTGGTTGCTGCTTCTCTAAGCAGGTACCTTGACAGTGCTGTTACAGTGCACTGGTCTGCATTGACACAGTGGGGGCCAATGGTCCAATGGTGCAAGGCACACTGGTGAGCTCAGGTCACTTGGCCCTAGCCACTCACTGCTGCCTCCTCCCAGGGAACACCAGGGATCTACTAAAATGGCCGAGCCTTCTGTCTGTGTAGGGAGAAGCACCCTGACAAGTCACTTACTATGGTAGCCAAGTACTCCCTTGTCCACAGCCCTGGAAACCTTTGCCCCATGTTTCTACACTGCTCGAGGTTACTCGTCCACATTCATCTCCCTCCACTCACACTGACTCCCAGACTCGCTCACACTCTCACTCACAGTCACTCTGGTCCTGCCCCCCTCCATATTTTTCTGCTAAAACTTTTTAGTTTGATATAATCCTATTTGCTTGCTTGCTTATTTATTTATTTATTTATTTATTTATTTATTTATTTATTTATTTATTTGTTAATCTTCACCAGAGGATATTTTCTATTGATTTTTAGATAAACTGGAAGGGAGGAAGGTAAGGAGAGACAGAGAAACATCGATGTAAGAGAGACACATCCATTGGTTGCCTCCCACACAACCCTAATCAGAACCAGGGACTGAACCTGCAACTGAACTATGTGCCCTTGACCAGGAATCAAACCCAAGACCCTTTACTTCGTGGGCTGACACTCTAACTGCTGAGCCAAACAGGCCAGGGCTGCTTGTTTTATGTTCTTTCCCTTGCCTCAGAAGTTATATTACAAAAAATATATATATTACTAAGAGAAATGTCAGATATTTTACTATGTTTTCTTCTAGGAGTTTTATGGTTTTGAGTCTTACATTTAAACCTTTAATCCATTTAGAGTTTATTCTTTTTAAAAATTTGTTTATTAATTTCTTTTTGTTACAGATGTTTCTCCTTGTTCCCCCATTGACACCCTCCTCTCATCCCCACCATCCCCAAGCATTGTTGTCTATGTTCATTGGTTATGCTTATATGCATAAATTCTTTGGATTATCTCTTCCCTGCCCGTTTCCTCCTCTGAAATTTGTCTTTATTGTTGAAAGTATTATAGATGTCCCTCCTTTTTTCCCCACTGACACCCTACTCGCCACTCCCACCACCCCCCCCCCATCAACACCACACTGATGTCTGTGTCCATTGGTTGTACATATATGTTTATCAGTTCTCTGGTTTGTCTATTCCCTTCCCCCCACCTCCCTTCCCTCTGAGGTATGTCAGTCTGCTCCTCCTTCCATGTCTCCGAATCTATTTTTTCCCCAATTTTTATTTATTTTTACTACAGAGGTTTCTCCTTTTCCCCCTCTAAAAACCTTCCCCCCATCTCACTCCCCACCCCCCAGCATTGTTGTCTATGTCCATTGGTTATGCATACATGCATATAAGTTCTTTGTTTCATCTTATCCATCCTCCCCACACCCTACTCTGAGGTTTGTCAGTCTGAACCATACTCCTTTCTACGTCTTTGGGTCTATTTTTTTCATCAGCCCACCTCATTCATTATATTCCACAAATGAGATTATGTGGTATTTGTCTTTCTCTGATTGGCTCATTTTGCTTAGCATAATACTCTCGAGGTCCCTCAATGTTGTCTCAAAGGATAAGAGATCTTTCTTTCTTACATCTGCATAGTATTCTGTTGTGTAAATGTACCACAGCCTTTTTATCCACTCATCTACTGATGGACACTTGAGCTGTTTCCAGATCTTAGTAATTATAAATAGCACTGTTATGAACATAGGGGTACATATATTCTTTCTGACTGGTGTGTCAGGCTTCTTAGAATATATTCCTAAAACTGGAACTACTGGGTCAAATGGCAGTTCCATTTTTACTTTTTGGAGAAAACAACATACTATTTCCATAGTGGCTGTACCAGTCTGCATTCCCACCATATTAAAGTACCCTTTAAAATCCTCACTAGCACTTGGTGTTTGATGATTTGTTGATGTCCGCCATTCTGGCAGGTGTGAGGTGTTACCTCATAGTCATTTTAAGTTGCATCTCTCTGATGATTAGTGATATTGAGCATTTTTTCATATGTCTCTTAGCCATTTGTATGTCCTCTTTGGAGAAGTGCCTGTTCAGGTCCTCTGCCATTTTTTAAAAATATTATACATTGATTTTAGAGAGTGAGAAAGGGAGAGGGAAAGAGAGAAACATCAATGAGAGAGAACATTGATTGACTGCCTTCTGCACATCTCCCATTGGGGATCGGCCTGCAACCTGGGTGTGTGCCCTGACTGGGAATCAAATTGATGACCTTTTGTTGCATAGGTTGACACTCAACCACTGAGCCATATCAGCCGGGCCTCTGCCCATTTTTCATTTGGATTGTTTGCCTTCTTTTTGTTGAATTGTATGAGTACTTTATGTATTTTGGAAATTAACCCCTTATCTGATGTATTGTTGGCAAATATGTTTTCCCATACAGTGAGTTCCCTTTTCATGTTGATGCTGGTTATTTTTTTAGTGCAGAAGCTTTTCAGTTTGATGTAGTCCCATCGATTAATTTTTTCCTTTGTTTCTCTTGCCCTAGGCAATGTATCGAAGAAAATTCTGCTTCATGTCATGTCTGCAATTTTGCTGTCTACATTTTCTTCTAGGATTTTATAGTTTCATGACTTACATTTAAGTCTTTTATCCATTTTGAGTTTATTTTGGTGTATGGTGTAAGTTGCTGATCTAGTTTCATTTTTTTGCATGTAGCTGTCCAATTTTCCGAACACCATTTATTAAAGAGACTGTCTTTACTCTACTGTATGCTCTTGCCTCCTTTGTCAAATATTAATTGAGCATAATGACTTGGGTTAATTTCAAGGTTCTCTGCTCTGTTCCATTGATCTATATGCCTGTTCTTGTGCCAGTACCAGGCTGTTTTGATTACAATGGCTTTGTAATTAGTATAACTTGATATCTATTATTGTGATCCCTCCTACTTTGTTCTTCTTTCCTAAGATTGTTGCAGCTATTCAGTGTCTTTTTTTGGATCCATATAAATTTTTGGAGTATATGTTCTAGATCTGTGAAATATGCTATTGGCATTTTAATAGAGATTGCACGGGATCTATAGATTGCTTTGGACAGTATAGATATTTTAATGATGTTGATTTTTCCAATCCATGAACATGAACATAGTATTTTTTAAATATCTTACTCTATTTCTTTTTCAATGTCCTATAGTTTTCCAAGAACAGCTTGTTGGGGTTTTTTTTACCTCCTTGGTTAAGTTTATACCTAGGTGTCATAATTTTTTTGTTGCCATGGTAAATAAGATTTTTTTTAAGTTTCTTTTTTGAGTGCTCATTATTGCTGTATAAAAATTCCATTGATTTCTGAATGTTAATTTTGTATACTGCTACTTTGCCAGATTCATTTATTAAATCTAGTAGATTTTTGGTGGAGTCCTTAGGGTTTTCTATGTACAATATCATGTCATCTGCAAATAATAACAGTTTCATTTCCTCCTTTCCCATTTAGATGCCTTTTATTGTTTCTTCTTGTCTGATTGCTGTGGCTAAGACTTTCAGTACTATGTTGAATAAGAGTTGCAAAAGTGGACATCCCTGTCTTGTCCCTGTTCTTAAGGGAAATGCATTTAGTTTTTGCCCATTGACTATTGGTTGGCTATAGGTTTGTCATATATGGCCTTTATTGTCTTGAGATGTGATCCTTCTATTCCCACTTTGCTAAGGGATTTATCAAAAATGTGTGCTGGATTTTGTCTAATGTTTCTTTAGCATCTATTGATATGATCATATGATTTTTATCTTTTATTTTGTTTATGTGGTATATCACATTTATTGATTTACAAATATTGTTCCAGCTTTGCATCCCTGGGATAAATACCACTTGGTAGTGGTAAATAACTTTTTCAATATATTGCTGTATCTGATTTGTTACTATTTTGTTGAGGATTTGGGCATCTATGTTTATCAAGGATGTTGTCCTGTAATTTTCTTTTTTTTTTTTTTTTAGTGTCTTTTTCTGGTTTTGGAATTAGGATTATGCTGTACTCATAAGAAGAACTTGAAAGTCTTCCTCCCTCTTGAAGTTTTTGGAATAGTTTGAGGAGAATAGGTGTTAGTTCTTCTTTGGATGTTTGGTTAAACTCCCCTGTGAAACCATCCAGACAAGGCTTTTATTTGCTGAGAGTTCGTTGATTACTGCTTCAATTTCCTCAGTTGTTATTGGACCATTCAGGTTTTCTGACTCTTCCCTGTTGAGTTGGAAAGTACTATGATTCTAGGAATTTGTCTATTTCACCCAGGTTGTCCAATTTGTTGGCATATAACTGTTCATCGTATTTTATTACAACCCTTTGGATTTCTGTGGTGTCAGTTGTTACTTCAACTCTTTCATTTCTGATTTTATTTACTTGGGTCCCCTCTCTTTGTTTCTTGGTGAATCTGGCTAAAGGTTGATCAATCTTGTTTATCTTTTCAAAGAAGAAGTTATTGGTTTCATTGATCTTTTGTAATTTTTAAAAAATCTTTATTGTTGAATGTAAAATGTATTATAGATGTTCCACATTTTCCCCCATTGACCCACTCTTCCCCACTCCCACCCCCCTCCGGCCTTTTCCCACACTATTGTCTGTGTCCATTGGTTTTTTTGGTTTATTTCTTCCCACCACCCCCCAACCCCTTTCGCTTTGGGGTTTGTCAGTCTAGCAATGAATTTGTACTTCTTAATCTCTTCACCTTTTTCACCCATTCCCCCAACCCCCCTCCTATCTGGCAAACAACAAAATGTTTTCTGTATCTATGAGAATGTTTCTGTTCTACCTGTTCATTTTGTTTGTAGATTCCATTGTTGATAGATATGTATTCATTGCCATTTTGTTTGTTCATATATTTTATCTTTTTCTTCAAAAAGACCCTTTAACTTTTTCTAGTCTGGGAAAGTCTTAATATGTCCATCAATTCTAAATGACAGCTTTGCAGGATAGAGTAATATTGGTTGTAGGTTCTTGCTTTTCATCACTCTGAATATTTCTTGCCACTCCCTTCTGGCCTGCAACGTTTCTTTTGAGAAATCAGCTGACAGCCTTATGGGAACTCCCTTGTAGGTAACTAGGTGCCTTTCTCTTGCTGCTTTTAAGATTCTCTCTTTGTCTTGAACCTTTTGCATTTTGATGATGATGTGTCTTGGTGTGGGCCTCTTGAGGTTCATCTTGTTTGGGACTCTCTGTGCTTCCTGGACTTGTATGTCCGTTTCCTTCACCAAGTTAGGAAAGTTTTCTGCCATTATTGTTTCAAACAGGTTTTCGATTTCTTGTTCTTGCTCTTCTCCTTCTGGCACCCCAAGATGCGAATGTTGGCATGCTTGAAGTTGTCCCAGAGGCTCCTTACACTATCCTCATTTTTTTTGGATTCTTTTTTCTTTTTGCTGTTCTGATTGGGCATTTTTTGCTTCCGTATATTCCAAATCGATGGTTTGCTTCTTGGATTTACGTACTCTACTATTGAAGCTGTGTAAATTATTCTTTATTTCAGTTAATGCCTCCTTCAATTCTGACTGTGCATCCATCATTTCTGACTGGTACTTTTTTATGCTCTTGAGGCCTTCACTAAGTTCATTGAGCATCCTTATAAGCAGTATTTTAAACTCAGCATCTGTTAGGTTGCTTATCTCCATTTTGCTTAGTTCTTTTCTTGGGGTTTTGTTCTGTTCTTTCATTTGGGACCTGTTTCTTTGTCTCCTCATTTTGGCTGCCTCCCTGTGTTTGTTTCTGTGTATTACTTAATGAGCGTTATGGGGCTAGCTGAGACCAGATGCTGCTCCTTTGAAAGAATTTAGGAAAAACCTGAAGCAGGATCCAAGACAGGCCAATCCTATGGTTAAGCAAGTGACAACAGCTTGGGTGGGCCTGAAAGTTGGGTGGGGCAGGGCCTCAGGGAGTCACCAGGGCGGGACTACCAGTGTGAGCCAGGTTGCTGGAGTCCCAGATATGGCTTCTGTCTGCCGCCCCAGGGAAGGGCTCACCAAAGGAACAAAGGCCTCTCATAGCACATTTGTCCCGGAGAAAGCCCCCTCTCCAGCCCTCGCTCCAGTGCCAAACAGCTCTTCCCTGTATGTCTCTGGTGCCCCTCGAGCTGCCTCCCCTCCAAGCTTAGAGGGAGAGAGTCCGATAAGTCTGTGTGCAGGCCCTCTAAGGAGCTGCCTGGCGCTCCAGCTGCTTCAGCTTCCCTGAACCTCAGTTCCTGCTGGTTTTTCCAGCCAGAAGTTATGTGGACTTCTCTTCATGGCACTGAAACCCTGAGCAGGGCACCTGGTGTGGGACAGGGACCCCTCAGTCCTCAGGAAGGACCTTCACAGCCGATGTATCCTCCTGGTTTTTATCCGCCACACATGGGTGTGGGACCAGCCCATCCCGCCGCTGCCGTCCCTCCTACCAGTCTGGATATGGCTGCTGCTTTAATTCCGTAGCTGTAGGACTTCCATTCAGCTTGATTTCAGGCAGTTTTGAATGATAGTTGTTCTGTAGTTTAGTTGTAACTTTGATGTGGTTGTGGGAGGACACGATACTGCATTTAACTACCCGCCATCTTGACCAGAAGTCTGTATTTTTATTTTTTATGTTATTTCCCCTCTGATCTTCATTATTTCCTTCCTTCCACTAACTATGGGGGGGGGGGTTGTGTTCTTCCTAATTATTTAATTGTAGGGTTGGATAATTTATTACAATTTCTTCTGGTTTCATGAGGTAGGCCTGTAATGCTATGAACTTCCCTCTCAGGACTATTTTCATTGTGTTCCATAGATTTTGTGTTGTTGTGTGTTCATTTTCATCTGTTTCCAGGAAGTTTTTTTATTTCTTCCTTGATCTCATTTGTAACCCATTTATTGTTTAATAACATGCTATTTAGCCTCCCTTTGTTTGAATGATTTTGAATGTTTTCTATTGTAATTTATTTATAATTTCATGCCATTGTGATCCAAAAAGATGCTTTATATTATTTCAGTCTTCTTGGACTTATAAAGTCTTAGTTTGTGTCCTATGATGTGGTCTCTCTTTGAGAATGTCCCGTGTATACTTGAGAAGAATGTATATTCTGCAGTTTTGGTGTGAAATGTTCTATAAATATCAATTAAATCCATCTGATCTAGTGTATCCTTTAGGCTCTCTGTTTCTTGGTTGATTCTTTGTCTAGATCTGTACAGTGATGTCAGTGGGGTGTTGCAGTCCCCTACTATAATTGTATTGCTCTTAATCTCTCCCTTAAACTCTTTTTTTTTTTTTATCCTCACCCGAGGACATTTTTCCATTTTTGTTCAGGCAGAGCGGGAGGGAGAGAGAGAGAAACATCGACGTGAAAGGGACACATCGAGTGGTTGCCACCCGCACAACCCAACCAGGGCCAGGGACAAACTTCAACCAAGGTACTTGCCCTTAGTGGGAACCGAACCCGGGTCTCTCTGGACCACAGGCCAATGCTCTAACTGCTGAGCCAAACACCAGGGCTAAACTCTTTTTTTCCAAAGGACTAAAATTTTTTTCTTTATTGATTTTAGAGAGAGAGGAAGTGATAGGGAAAGAGAGATGGAAACATCGATGAGGGAGAACATCAATTGGCTGCCTCCTGCATGCCCCGCACTGGGGATCGGGTCCCCAGTGCGGGCATGTGTCCTGACCAGGAATTGGATTGGGATCCTCTTGGTGCATGGGTTGATGCTCAACCACTGAGCCACATTGGCTGGACTCTCCCTTAAACTCTTTGAGCAGTTTTTTAAATATATTTTTATTGTTTTTTTTAGAGAGAGTGGGAGAGAGAGATAGAAACATCAATGTAAGAGAAAAACATTGATCAGTGGCCTCCTGCACTCCTGCCACTGAGGATAGAGTCTACAATCTGGGCATGTGCCCTGACCAGGATTCAAATTGTGACCTCTCAGTTCATGGGATGATGCTCAATCCACTGAGCCACATCTGCTGGGTTCCTTCAGCAGTTTTAAGTATATTTTGGTGCTCCTATATTGGGTGCATACATGTTTACTAGTTTTATATTTTCTGCTTGGATTGATCCCTTTATGTTATGTACTACCCTTCTTTGTCTCTTGTTATGACCTTCATTTTGAAGTCTATTTTATCAGATACAAGTATTGCTACCCCAGCTTTTTGTTTGTTTCCGTTTACTTGGAAAAATATTTTCCATCCTTTGATTTTCATCCTGTGTGAGTCCTGTGTTCTGAGGTGGGTCTCTTGTAGACAGTATATATATATGGGTCATGTTTTCTTATCCAACCAGCTACCCTGTGTCTTTTTAGAGGAGCATTTAAGCCATTTACATTTAAGGTTATTATTGATAGGTACTGATTTGTTGCCATTTTAATTCTTTATGCCTGTGTTCCTCTTTCTCTCTCTCTCTCTCTCTCTCTCTCTCTCTCTCTCTCTCTCTCTCTCTCTCTCTCTCTCTCTCCTTTATAACAGTCCCTTTAGCATTTCTTGCAATGGTGGTTTGGTGGTAATAAACCACTCCCTCTGGCCTGCAGTGTTTCTACTGAGAAATCAGCTGACATCTAATGGGAGCTCCCTTGTAGGTAACTTTCTCTCTCTCTCTCTCTCTTGCTTTCTTTAAGACTTTTTCTTTGTCTTTAACATTTGCCATTTTAATTATTATATGTCTAGGTGTGGGTGTTTTGGGGTTCATCTTAAGTGGGATTCTCTATGTTTCCTGAACCTGTGTGACTTTTTCCTTCACCAGATTAGGAAAGTTTTCTGTCATTATTTCTTCAAAATAGGTTCTCTATTCCTTTCTCTGATCCTTCTCCTTCTGGTATCCATATGATGTGAATGTTGTTGTCCCAAAGCTTTCTTAAACGCTCCTCCTGCTTTTTAATTTTTTTTTCCCATTTGCTGCTCTAATTGGGTAGTTTTTTTTTCTAACTTTTCTTCTATCTAGATGATTTGGTCCTCAGCTTCTAATCTACTATTAAATCCTTCCAAGGTGTTCTTCATTTCAGCTATGTCTTTCTTCATTTCTTCTTCATTCTTATTAATAGCTTCTACTTCTTTTCTCAAACTCCCACTGTATTCTTTATAGCTGTCATTAAATTGCTTGTAATTTTCACTAAGTTGTTTGAGCACCCTTACTACCATTACTTTGAATTCTTTATCTGACAGACTGCTTGCCTCCATTTCATTTAGCTCCTATTCTGGTGACACCTCTTCTTTCATTTTGGGGGTTGTTTCTTTGTCTCACCATTTTTGCAGTCTGAAAGTTCAGGGTGTCCTGGATCATGCTGGCAGATTGGTGTGTCCAGGGTTGTCAGGACATGCCAGGGTCAGATCTCAGATCCATTTTGGTCCTCTGGGGGTGCTGGCAGCTCTTAGCAGCAGCTGCAGCAGTAGGGCTGTTGGCTCCTGGTTGCTTTGGGGCCTGTGGGATCAGCTGCTTTGGGCTGGTGCATGGCCGTTGGGACCAGTGCCTTTTGTCTGCTGTGGGTCTGGGTGAATTGATGGCTGGTGGCTCATGTTTGTGTGTCATTGTAGGCACTGCAATGGTCTAGCTGGTACACTACTAGGGTGCACAATTCCTTAGGCACTGCTGCTGCCTTGTGGGGCCCAGCTCCCAATGTGCCGCCGCCGCTGCTGCTGCTAGTGTTAGTGGGGCTTGGCTCCCTGAGACGCTCTGCCTTTGGCAGCACAGCTACTGGGCACTGGCTGGGTAGCACAGTGGAGGCTGCTGGTCCAATGGTGCAAGGTGCACTTATGGCCATGGAGTGCTTGGCCCTAGCTGCTCCTTGCTGCCTCCTCCCAAGAAGGACTCATCAGATGTTTCAAAATGGCATGACATGCCAACCCCAAGTGAGTAATAGCACCCTGCCAAGCAGTGTACAAATGTAGCCAGCTGCTCTCCAGTCCACAGCACTGAAACTGTCTGCCCTAAGTTTCTGTACTACTGTGCTGATGCTCATCCACACTCACACCCACTCACACTCTCTCTCTCACACTCATTCACTCTCTCACCCACTCATCCTCATTCCAGTCTTGCCCATAGCCATGTTTTTCTCCCAAACTATTCTCTTTTTTTAAATCTTCATCTGAGGATATGTTTATTGATTTTTAGAGCAAGAACCATCAATGTGAGAGAGAAACATTGATTAGTTGCCTCTCATACATGCCATGATTGGGGATTGAGCCCAAAGCCTAGGTATGTAGCCTGACCTGGAATCGAACCTGCAAACCTCTTTGGTGTATAGAGTGAGACTCCAACTAACTGTGCCACCAAACCAGGACAAGTTTAATCTTGGATATGGTATAAGAAGGTGGTCTGTTTCTTTTTTTTTTTTTTTTTTGCATGTATCTGTCCAATTTTCCCAGCACCATTTATTGACTAGATTGTCTTTACTCAATTGTGTGTTTTTTACTTCTTTGTCAAATATTAATTGACCATATATGCGTGGGTTTATTTCGGGGCTTTCAATTTTGTTTCATTGATCTATATGTCTGTTTTTATACCAGTACCATGCTGTTTTGATTGCTATAGCCTTGCAGTATAGTTTGACATCAGGTAGCATGATACCTTCAACTTTTTTCTTCTTTTTCAAGATTGTTGTGGCTATTCAGGGTCTTTTGTAGTTCTAGATATACTTTTGGATGATATGTTCTAGTTCTGTGAAATATGCCTTTAGTATTTTGATAGGAATTGCAATGAATCTATAGATTGCTTTTGGTAGTATGGATATATTAATGATATTAATTCTTCCTATCCCTGAGCATGGTTTATGCTTCCACATATTTGTATGTCCTTCAATTTCTTTCTTCAGTATCTTATGTTTTAAGTACAGGTCTTTTACCTCCTTGGTTAAATTTATTCCTAGGTATTTTATCTTATTTTTTGGTGTAATTATAAATGGGATTGTTTTCTTAGTTTCTTTTTCTGATATTTCATTTTTGGTGTATAAAAATGCAACTGATTTCTGAATATTAATTTTGTATCCTGCTACTTTACTTAATTCATTTATCAGTTCTAGAAGTTTTTTGGTAGACTCTTTAGGATTCTTTATATACAGTATCATATCATCTGCAATGACAGTTTTATATCTTTATTTCCAATTTAGATGCCTTTTATTTCTTCTTGTTTGACTGCTGTGGCTAGAACTTCCAGTAGTATGTTGAATAAGAGTGGCAAAAGTGGATATCTTGTCTTGTTCTTGATCTTAAGGGAAATACTTTTAGTTTTTGTCCATTGAGTATGAGGTTAGCTGTGGGTTTGTCACATGTGGTCTTTATTCCACTGAAATATGCTCCCTCATTCCCATTTTGCTGAAAGTTTTTATCATGAATGGGTGCTGGATTTTGTCAAATGCTTTTACCGAATCTATTGATATAATCATATGATTTTCATCCTTCATTTTGTCTATGTGGTGTATCATGTTAATTAATTTGTGGATATTGTACCAACCTTTCATCCCAGGAATAAATCCCACTTGATCATGGTGTATGATCTTTTTAATGTATTGCTGGATTCAATTTGTTAATATTTTGTTGAGAACTTTTGCATTTAACAATTTTCTTATTTTATTTAGTAAGGTAGACATTCCCTAATAATATTGAATAATAGCAATGGTGGCAAGCACCCTAGTCTTGTTTCTGACATTAATAAAAATGCCTCTAGAAATGTAATCTGAATTCTATTTGCTAATATTTTACAGTCAAACCTCAGATTTTAAATGTCTCATCTCAAACAATTCACTTCTCAACCTAACAACTCTTTCATGTTGATACCTGTATGATCAGTCACACGTCTCTCAGGCGACAAAGAAAGGAATGCTTGAGTATGAGTCAGTTTACCACTGTTAACACCTCAGGAAATTGTGCTGTGAATTTTTTTTTTTTTGCTTTTGTTGCTGCTTATTATTACTAAATTTTCATTTTAATTGTACATTTCATTTCCTTTTTGTTAAATTTTCATTTACATTTCATGTCCTTTTTGTTTTAAAGTGTTATTTATAGATTAAACAGTACATTAGGCATGTACTCTATATAAGAAAGGTTAAAAGAGGGAATCATTTTTGGAGTCAGGAACAAATTAATTTTGAGAATCGAGGTTCCACTATATTTGGAATTATTACATCTATATTCAGGATTTTATATATATATTTGTAGGTGAGATTGGTTCATATATTTCTTTGCTCCTGCTATCACTGTCAGGTTTAATATCAGTTATCTTATTTTCATATAAAGAATTGGGAAGCATCCAGCCAATGTGGCTCAGTGGTTGAGCATCAACCCATGCACCAAGAGGTCACTGGTTTGATTCCCAGTCATGAGACATGCCCAGGTTGTGGGCCAGATCCCCAGTGGGGAGCATGCAGGAGGCAGCCAATCGATGTTCTCTCTCATCAATGTTTCTATCTCTCTCTCTAAAATCAATAAAGGAAAAAAATTTTTTTTAATTAAAAAAAAAAAAAAAAAAGAATTGCGAAGCCCTGGCCAGTGTGGCTCAGTTGGCTAGAGTGTCGTCCCATACACCAAAAGGTCATGGGTTTGATTTCCAGGCAGGGCACATACCTAGGTTACAGGTTCCATCCCTGGTTGGGGTGCATACTGGAGGCAACTGATTGATGTCTCTCTCTCTCTCTCTCTCTCTCTCTCTCTCTCTCTCTCTCTCTCTCTCTCTCTCTCTCCCCCCCTCCCTCTTGTCCCTTTACTCTCTCTCTCAAAATCAATGGACATGTCCTTAGGTGAGGATTAAAAAAGAAGAACTAGGAAAAGTTATATTTTTCTATTCTCTAAGACAGTTTAAGAACTATTTGTTCATTGAAATTCTGCTAAAACTCAATGACACATTCTCATTATCCAGAGATCATCAGTGTTAACATCTTTTTATCCTTCTTGATTTTTTAGAGAGAGAGAAAGTGAGAGGGAGAGACAGATAGAAACATCAATGAGAGAGAACATCAATTGGCCGCCTCCTGCATGCCCCCCACTGGGGATTGGGCCCACAACCTGGGCATGTGTCCTGACCAGAAATTAAACTAGCGACCTCTTGGTGCATGGGTTGATGCTCAACCACTGAGCCACACCAGCCGAGCAACTGTTAACATCTTAAATGCATGTTCTTCCAGATCTCTCTTTATGTGTGTATACCCGTGGATAGATATACACCAAAATGAGATCATTCTACATACTGTTCTGCAAACTGCTTTTTTCATCCAACTATCTCCACCATTTTAATACATTTCCAACTTATCTAATACCATGTATTTATACTTTCCCAAATGACCCTTACAGCTGGTTTGTCCAAACCATAATGCAATCTAGAACAAGGCACTAACTGCATCTTGCTATTTTGAAAAGGAAAAAATTTTCTAACAATTATATCTGTTATAAAATAGAAATAGCTGCTTTGGGAAATTGTAAGTTTACCATCACTGGAGACTTTCAAAGCCTGGACCAACATGTGTCTGGGAGGCTACACAGGGAATTCCTGCATATGAGAGGTTAGAGCACATGATTTTTAAGGTCTTTTCCAAACTTGAGTGATGAAGATTCAATGGCTGATGTTTAAGAAATCCTATTATTGTACCACTTCTGTACTGGATCTCATCCCCTCCTGCCTAGTCAAGTACATTATTTCAGTAATTCTCTCCACTCTCTTGCATTATAAATTTTTACTTCTCTTTTGGCTTTATCCACGTCAACATTCAAATATGCTGTTATTTCTCCCATCTTGAAAATGCCTACTATCCCACTCCACATACCACCCCATTTTTCTCCTTACCTTTTACAGCAAAACAAAACAAAACAAAACAAAAGTTGTTTGTATTCAGTTCCTTCAATTCCTCTTCTCCCATTCTCTCTTGCACTAACTCCTGTCAGGTTTTTGTTTACACCATTCTATTGAACTGCTCTTGTCATGATCACCAATGACCTCCACAGTACTAAATGCAATAGTCATTTCCAAGTCCTCATCTTATTTACTTATTTGCTCTCGGAGCCATTTCCCCTCTTCTGCTGTGCTGTGTAGAACAGACAACTACATTTCCCAGGCACCCGTCCTATATGACTTCATGATATATTGGCTGATGGGAATCATTGGTCAAAACCACTGCTGGAGAGCAGGAGAAGGAGAAAAGCCAGGGTATTCTCCTTCCTTTCCCTCTGTTTTGAGTGTCTTCTCCAGCAGTGACTTCATCTCCTCTGAGGCTTCCAGTGGACAGGCCTCCCTCCAAGAACCAAGCTCCAGTTGGGCCAGCCTTCCTGTTTCAGCTATGTGGTCCCTGATCCTGGACTTGGACAACACTACCTTCTAATTTCACCTCCAATAGAGATGAAGCACCTATGGGTGAAGCAGTTTCCTGCTGTTGCTAAATTTCTGGGTTAATTCACCATTCCTTCCCTGGCTTCTCAGCTCTTCCTGAGAACAGCTCTCAGCTGAGTAACTAATTCTGCATGTTTAAAATTCTGAATGTGGTTCCTGTTTTCTAACGGGCCCCTGAAAGATATACAGTGATACCTCGGTTCTCGAACATAATTCGCTCCAGGAGGACGGTCAAGAACCAAATTGTTCGAGAACCGAAGCAATGAAACCCAATAGGAAATAATGGAAACTGGATTAATTCGTTCCAAGCCCCAGAAAATGCCTATTTACTGGCCTAATTTGTATATAATATGTAGAAAAACATAAGTCTCAACAAGAAATAAAAGTGTACAGTATGTCTAAGGGTTAAATTCAGTGTAAAGCGTGACTCTCTCCACAAAGCGTGACTCTCTCTGCACTCACACTGATGACGCGAGCAAGGCGCGCTGGGCCGAATGAACGCCATTCGGCTCAACTCGGCTCATCTCGGAAGTTCGAGTTCCAAATATTTGTTCGGATTCCAAGACAAAAGTTTCTCGAATCTCCTGGTCGAATACCGATTTGGTCGAAATCCGAGGCGTTCGAGAACCGAGGTATCACTGTACCCACTTCTCTTAGCTTTCTGAATATTTCACTGTTTTCCTCCAACCTTACTAGCCATTTCTACTTAGTCTTCTTTGCTGATTTCTCCTCATCTCTTGACCATTAAATGATGGTATGCCTTAGGATACAATCTGTGGAACTATTCTCTCTGCTATTAATAATTACATCTTTGGGAATCTCATGCTGTCTCGTGGCTCTGAAAAAAAATCTATATATTGAAAACTCCCAAATTTATATCTCTAGCTGGACCTCCCCAATTAAGCTCCAGATACATATCCAACTGCCTGCCTAACATCGCCACTTCGATAGCCAATAGGTATTTCAAGCATAACATACCCAAAATACGTATTCTTGTACCTATCAGGAAGTCCAAAGTAGAGAAAGTTTCAAGGTCAGCTAATCCCAAGCCTCAGTAGTGCCATCAAGGACTACGTTTTCTCCTTCGCACTGCTCTGTCATCCTCAGTGGGTCAGATTGGCCCTCAGGGGCCCTCCTTCACTATTTCAAGATGGTACCAAGCTCCAGGCAGCACATCCAAATGCAGCAGTGTCCATAGGCCCAAAGGATTGTCTCTTCAGGTCTCTTATCTAGGAATAGGAAATCCAGTATGCAACCTTTTGAGTCTGGTTTCTTTAATTTAGCGTGGTTCATTTTGTTGCAGGAGTCAACAGTTCATTATTTTTATTGTTAAGTATTTCCGTTGTTTGGATACGCCACAATTTGTTCATCTATTCACCCATTAAAGAACATTTGGCTTGTTTCCAGTTTTGGGTGTTTGTGCATAGTGTTGCTATAAATATTCATGTACAGGTTTTAGTGTAAATATGTTTTTATTTCTCTAGGTTAGATACCTAAGAGTAGAATTGCTGGATTGTCTGGTAAATGTATATTTACTTTATTTTTAAAAGTTGCCAAACTTTTTTTCCAAAATGGCTGTAACAGTTTGCATTCCTACCAGCAATCGATGAAAGTTCTAGTTGCTCTGAACGCTAACCAACACTTGGTATTGTCAGGTTTGTTTTTTTTCAATCATACCAATAAGGGAATAGTAATATCTTGTTATGGTTCTAATTTACATTCCTATGACTGGTGATATTGAACTTCCTTTAATTTTCTTGTTACCTACATAGTGCTTGGCTCCCCCCCAACAAAAGCTGTTCCTCTCCATCTCAGTAAATGGCACCTCAATTCACAGTTATCTAGCCACAAATTGAGATGAATTGTCCTTGATTTCCCTCTTTCCACAGCCAATCAGCTACTCCTGATAACAAAATGTCCAAACCACATCTTCATTCACTTTCTCCAACTCTTCCTTTACTACCCTGATCCAACTATTCTCATCTCTCAACTGGACTATGACATTAGTCTCCTAATTGTTCTCCCTCTTTCCATTCTTGCCTCCCAACAAGCCATTCTCCATGTAGCAGCTACAATGATTTTATAACATAAATCATGTTACTCCTCTTCTTTAAAGTCTCCAATAATTTCCCACTGTACTTTTCTTATTTGGGTCTGCAAAGCGATACATGGCGTGGCTTCTGCTCACTCCTCTGACCTCACCTCTTGCTACTTGTTTTCCCTCTCCCTCAATACAATCTAGTTGCATTGGCTTTCTTTCTGTTCCTCCAACATGCTAAGCTTATCCCTCCATAGGCCTTTGTATTTTCTGTTGCCATCATCTGGAATGCTTTCCGCCTGATCTTTACTTGGCTGATTCATTGTCATTCTTCAGGTTTTATATGGCTCAAATGGCCCCTCCTCAGAATCCATCCCTGACCACATTCTCTATTACATCACACTATTTTGATAATTTTCTTGTTAACTTGTCTGTCATCCCTGTCTCCAAAATGTGAGCTGCTTTCTATTCCACTATATCCCCAGACCCAAGTACCATACAGTAGTCCTCAGTTAACATCGTCAATAGGTTCTTGGAAACTGCAACTTTAAGCAAAATATAAGAAGACCAATTTTACCATAGGCTAATTGATATAAACAAGAGTTAAGTTCCCATGCCATATTTCTGGTCACAGAACTTCTAAATAAAGACCCCAAAACTTTAAATATTAAACACTGAAATAAATGTGAGCTATACATCTATTTAAGAAAGATGAGTAAAAACAAGTAAGATAATTATTTTCCAACCTTTTTATTCCAGTTCAAGGTTATGGGTGGCCGAAACCTTTCCTGGCAGCTCAGGGTGCAAGGAAAAAAACAACCCTGGAAAGGATGCCATTCTATCACAGGGCACACTTACATACACATCTACACTCACTCAAACCATAACAATGTAGACATGCCAATTCACCTCACATGCACATCTCTGGGATGTGGGAGGAGACCAGAGTACCCAGAGAAAATGCATGCCGTCATGGGGAGAATTCTCCACATAGACAGTGGCCTTGGCTGGGAATCTATGTTTTTTTCCCTTCATCAACGTTATAACCACATGGCACTGAATGAAATGTTATTCAAGAACTGGCTGTATCTAGCACATAATAGATACTTAATATGTATCAGTTGATTGACTAAGGTAGCAGATTAACCTTGCGCAGGAATAGGGGCCACCTCTTCCTCTGAGAGTGGAAAGAGAAAAGGATGGGACCTGATACAAATAAGAGTGTCCATGTGTTCTTGTTGCTTTGGAGAGGAAAACTGCTGAGAGAGAGCTGATAGGCAGAGAGGTTTGGGGAAAGTGGTGGGTGAAGACTCTAAATTGTTCCTGAGGGAGACAGGAGACTTGCTGACCCAAAACACATAGTAGAAGGGTTGCCTAGCTGTGGTGAGAACATCTGATATTGGAACCATAAATTCACAATGTCAAACTCCACTCATTTACAAGATATGGACACTCATCTATTTGGGGAAAGATCAGAGAAAGCAGATTGTAGGACTGATTCTAAACTGGGTGCTCACAGAGCAAATGTTACATCATTTTAAAAGGATTTATTTTTCCAATTAAGGATGGCTGTTGTAATAGAAATCAAATCAAGCATCAATCAAAATGTTTGATAGCCCTGGCCGGTTTGGCTCAGCGGTTAGAGCGTTGGCCTGCGGTCCTGAGAGACCCGGGTTCGGTTCCTGCTAAGGGCATGTACCTCGGTTGCAGTTTGTCCCCGGCCCTGGTTGGGTCGTGTGGGTGGCAACCACTCGACGTGTCCCTTTCACGTCGATGTTTCTCTCTCTCTCTCTCTCTCCCTCCCACACTCTATCTGAACAAAAAATAGAAAAAATGTCCTCGGGTGAGGATTAAAAAAAAAAAAAGTTTGATAATTAGGAATCATTGACAGTGGCTTCAAATATTTGGGCAGAAGATTATTACCCTATAGATCTGTGTAAAATAAAATTTAAAAAAAATTATAGGTCTGGCCTGTGTACACTTAGCTCTAATCACTGTCACTATAATGAAGTGCTGTTGCCTCTCACCCACTTACCAGACCTGTTGCAATTCCAAAATGGTTTACCTTTGAACCAAGAGATAATGCAACCCCCTGACGTTGCCACAAGTATGCAATATGACCTTCCCCCAAAGGTCCTGAAGCTATTTTCCAGAGTTACTGTCAACTAGAAAAGGGCAATACCCAAACAATGGCTCTGGGGAGTCAAAATGCCATTGTGAAGCAAGCTAGACTGAGAGATTAGGGCATGGGGTCAGGAGATAAATGGAATTTCAGCCTGAATTCATATCAGAATAGGCATAGTGAGTTTGCAAATACACCCTGAGTTTATTTTCCTTGTTTAAAAACGAGGTAAGGTTTATAATAGTACCAGAAAAAAATGCGGTACTTAGGCATAAACTTAAACAAAATATTTGCAGGATCTCTATGTGAAAAACTATGAGACACTGATAAAAGAAATCAAAGATCTAAATAAATGGAGAGATATAACATGTTTATGGGTTAGAAGATACAATGTTATTAACATGTTTATTCTCTACAACTTGATCTTTAGATTTTACAGATTTCCAATAAAAATTCCAGCAAGAATTTTGAAGATACCAATAAACTAATTCTAAAATTTATATGGAAAAGCAAAGGAACTACCAAGGTAGTTCTTAAAAAGATAAAAGTGATAAGACTCATACTACCCGATTTCAAGACTTACTATAAAGTTATAATAATAATTACATCAAGATAGTTTGGTATTAGTGCAAACATAGACAATAGACAGAAGAAAAATCCCCAAAATATAGTCAACTGATTTTTACACAAGTACAAAGGCAATTGAATGGAGGAAGAAAAGTCTTTTCAACAAATAGTTGAACTGGACCTTTCAACAAATAGCTGTTAAACTGGACCTCTATATGCAAAAGAGGAGGAGGAGGAGGAGGAGGAGGAGAAGAAAAGAAACGAAACTTTACACATGCCTCACACCTTATATAAAATTAATTCAAAATAAATCATAGACCTAAGTATAAAATATACAACTGCTACAGAAAAATATAGAATAAAATCTGCATGATCCTGCATCATAAAAGGTAGTATACTATTAAGATAATGAAAAGACAACCCTCAGAATGGGAGATGTTGCAAATCACATATCTCATAAAGACTTATATCCAGACTAAAGAGCTTTTAAAACTCAACAATAAAAAACAAACCGTTTAAAAACAGGCAAAAGATCTGAACAAACTTTTCACAAAGAAGTTATACGGAGAAAAATTAGCAAATAAAAATATGTTCACAATAAAATATCAAATCACCCAATTAAAAATGGGTAAATAATTTGAATAGACATTTCTCCAAGAAAACATACAAATGAACAAATGACCCACAAGTATATAATTAGTTGCTCAATGTCACGAATTATTAGAGAAATGCAAATCAAAACCATAAAATAACACCTCACACTTATTAGGAAACTGTCAGATCAGAAGAGACTAGAGAGACTTGAATGCAATGTGGGATCCTGGAACAGAAAGAGGACACAGTAGAAAAAATAATGAAATTCAAATGAAGTCTGTAGTTTAATGTTATTGTACCAGTGTTAATTCTTTTTTTTTTTTTTTTATCCTCACCCAAGGACATTGTTGCATTTATCTTCAGTTAGAGCAGGGGGGAGAGAGGAAGGAAGAGAGAGAAACATTTATGTAAGAGAGATACATTGAGTGGTTGCCACCCACATGACCCCAACCAGGCTGAGGACAAACTGCACCCGAACCCGAGACTCTCTGGTCCGTGGGCCAAGGCTCTAACCGCTGAGCCAAACCAGCCAGGGCCCGGTGTTCAATTCTTAATTTTGACCAGTTTAATATGGCTTTATACAGGGTGGTGCAAAAGTAGGGTTACAGTTGTGAGTACGCAAAACACAGAGTTTATTCTTGTATTATTATTTATTAATCATTGTATTATTTTCCATATGAACAATTGGAAACCTCCTTTTGCCCCACCCTGTATATAGGACTGCCGTAACAAAATACCAAAGACTGGGTGGCTTAATCAATACATATTTATTTCTCACAGTTCTGGACTTTGGGAAATCCAAGATTAAGGTGCTTGCTAATTTGGTGAAAGTTCTCTTCAGAGAGAGAGAGAGACACACATAGAAACAGAAATGGAAACAGAGACAGAGAAAGATGGAGACAGAGACAGAAACAGACAGATATATAGAGATAGAGAGATAAAGACAAAGTGAGACACAGAGATAGTACCCTCGTATGAAGTAACTAATCCCATCATGAGGGTTCCACCCTCACGACCACATCTATATCTCTAATTACCTCCCAAAGACCCATCTCCAAGTACTATTACAGTGAGGCGATAGGGCTTCAACATATGAATTTTGGAGGAGGGGCATAATTCAGCTCATAGCATTATATAATAAGATGTTAATATTAAGGGAACCAGAGTGAAGAGTATACAGGAACTCACTGTACTATCTTTAGAACTTTTATGTAAATCTAAAATTATTTTTTAAAAAATTTTAAGTGAAAAAAAATCAAGGTAAGAAGAGTTAAAGGTGCTGCTGAGGAGAATTCAGATCACCAATCACAGGATCATGCTGGGTTAAAAGGAAGAGAGATGGTGATGGAATCTCAATACTAGAAAAAAACAGGAAGATCAAGGTTCTATGAATTTGAAAAATATGTTTAGTTCACCATAAGTGATGCCTTTTACTTCCCTTGAGAAATATAGAATATTAAAAGCTCAAGTGCAATGGAGTGTGCTTTGTTATAATTGAATGCAAAAGAGGAATAGTCAGGTGAAGAAGCAGAATCAAAAATCAGAGAAATAAAAAAGGGTAGATTTTTCCTTGAGAAAGGGAGGTGGTCCACAGCTAGTGGTTGACACAAGATAGTTTTTTAAAAGCTTTTCAATTTCTCTTAAACAAACATTATACTTCCAAGTGTCAAGTGGAAACATTTTATAACATTTTCTATTTTAGCACAGTTGATAATTTAAAAACCAAAAAATAGAGTAAGACCCTGAAATTTCAATACGCCTCTTTATACTAACATTAAAGCACTGTAATCGTTGCTAAAATACAAGTAAATAAAGACAACAGAGAAACAATGTCATGTTATTTTAATAACTATTTCAACATGAAGGAATAAAACATAAGGAGAACACATACTTCCTTGGTACTAATGATGGAATAATTTTCAGTCTTAAAGATGAAGCAAAATACAATTTGAACCAGATGTTGCCATGGTTCAGGATTAACATTTCAGAGAATACGTAGGAAGGTCACTGCCATTTACTGCAGGGAGTCCAGATGCCATTGTCTTTCCGTTGCACTTTACTTGGGTTCTCAAAATGAAATTGCGATCCGTTCTTAAAAATATATATATATTTTAAATCCCACATGAGATTCAGTGTAGTTGCACAGTCAGATTTCTGACTTCGTTGCTCGCTGGCTGTGGAAAGTTGGGAAACTGAGACGCTCAGAGCCTCAGAGTACACACTGTAACATTATACTGACAGATAGCACAGAACACCTCCCTCCGCCCATCTGCGGTTTTGCTTGCTGTGGTTGTTTCAGTTACCTATGGTCAACCATGGTCTGAAAACATTACATGGAAAATTCCAGAAATAAACAATTGATACGTTTTCAATTGCGTGCAATGCTAAAATCTCATGCCTAGGGTGCGAACCACCCTTTGCCCACCCACACTGTATATACTCCCCACCCACTGATCTCTGGGCAGCCGTCAATGTTATCATATGGACTGTCAAGGTATCATAGTACTTATGTTCAAGTAACTCTTATTTACGTAATAATGGCCCCAAAGCACAAGAGTGATACTGGCAGTGTGGATGTGCCAATGGAAGCCTAGAGTGTATGTCTGCCTGAGGGAAAACACAGGGTATGTAAGGTTCAGACATCCCCTGGGGTCTTGGAATGTATCGCCCACAGATAAGGGGGAGGGCTACTATAGTTAAACCTCTCTCGTGAGATCATCTTCTTGTTTAAATTAAGGTAGTACCTAGAAAGTGCTTTCCATGGTACCTGACACATAGTAGTTAGGATTATTACCATTATCACTACTATATTTCATCATTGCTACTAATAAAATAATCACCAAAATTACCCTTCGCATCTAAAAGCAAAACAGGCTTAGTGCAAGCGACTGTAAGAGTAGCAGTGATAGGAGGTTGTGGGCAGGAACCGAGCACTGGGTTCGGTATAGGTGACATCCAGGCTTGGTCATGAGTCTGTGGCTAAAGTGGCGTGAAGGTAAAGATCACTGTTTGGAGCTGAGGTCACGGAATTGTGCGGAGGTTATGGTTGGTTATCCACATGGTGCCTCTTTATGGCTCAGAATGAGGGCAGGACGTGCAGTGGAGACAGCTCAGTTGTAGAGACCTCACTGGGTGCAGGCGACACCTCCTCATACAGGTGCACAGATTAAAACATGGGTACAAATACTACGCACTGATATCACTGAAGCCATGTAACATTAAATATTTATATCTGTAAGACTCCTCCACAAACAGCAAATGTGAAATAAAATATCCAACATATACTTTTTTTTTTTTTAATCTCAGCGTCCTACTTACTCTCTAATGTCTCCCTCCCGTGTCCCCACACACAGAAGCAGTGCTTTTAGCTACGCCCCAGGCTGGTAGCTCCCCTGGGTTGCTTGCTGAGATTCCATTTTCATTCAGGTCTCAGTTACCCCACCTCCTCACTCTAATCTGGCTTTCATTTCTTTAAGTACAAAGTCTGATAAGGGGTGGCTCACTTATAGCTTTCACATTTGAAGTAAAGCAGATTCTGGATTTTCTCTGACAATAGAAGACATTCAAACCATACTTGATACCAGTCTAAGAAGAGAGCCAGTTACCTAAAAGGATCTGACTTTCTATAACTTTAAATCTAATTCATGCCACTTTTTTCTAACACATCATAATATTTTTTCAAAAATCTTTAAACATTTTATTAAAGACCAGCTACTTTAGAAACTAGAGACACTTAAGCACTGATCTATTCATAGAGTTTCTATACAGCTAAAGAAGTTTACATCAAATGAACAAAAAATACTACAGAAGACCCACAGAGAGAAAGATTTAAACAAATTCATCTCTAGAAAGCTGGTCAGATGGACTCAAAGACCTCAGTGAATGTAGGAAACAACATAAAGCCTTTTGCTGGGGCATAAAGGTAGGAACCAGACCATGTATTAAAAAAAAAAAGTTATTTGACTCATGAACACAGAAAACTGTGGTGATTGCCAAGAAGTGGAGGTGGAGAGGTGGAGGAGGGTATAGGGGGGATAAATGGTGATGGATGGAGACTTGATTTGGGGCGGAGAACATACAATAAGCGTACAGATGATGTGTTGTAGAACTGTGCACCTGAAACTTGTATTATTTTGTGAACCAGTGTCACCCCAAAAAATTCAATAACAAGGAGAAAAAGAAAGAGTTCTGCCTTCTGGTCTAAATGCTTGGGTTCAGAGAAAGGTCCTGATCATTTGAACTGGTTGTCAATCAAAGTCCCCTTCATTTTTGCTTTGTTGGCTTCCAGTTCAGCCTGGGGAGGAAGAAAAGTATATTTCCTGATAAATAACATGAAATTCTTATATTCCTTCCTTACTCTAACTTCCCAAACACTATTGCTCCATGGTCATTTCATATACAAAATAGAATAGTGTTTCTAAAATCCTTATAAATATCAAGCAACTGCTTTCCAACCTTTCTGATGTTATGGCAAACATAGAAAATGATAATATCTGTATTAAAAAATGGGGTAAATGCACAAGGCTTCAGTCAAAGTTGATCAGTGCAGGGATCCTGCCCCAGGACCTCCAAAGGGCTGAGGGAATCAATTTACATTGTGATGCACTAGTATCTTATTCTTGGCACAACAGAAAGGAAAACACTGTTCTAGACCAGTGTTACTTAAAGTCATGTGGTCCATGAACTGTTATTGGTCCATGCAAGGTATATACAAAAATTAAGAGTAAGCATTTAGAAACTTTTATAGCCATTTTATTTTATTTATTATTGAATAAAATAATTTAATAAGAACTGAGGCAAATTCATTTTTATTGCATTTTATAAATTATAAATCTGTTCTTGCAAATTGGAAATTTTAAAAAAAAGCACTGGCCTTCACCTCAGAAAATTTGATAAACACCACTCTAAACCACCATGGCAAGGTAAAGCAGCTCCCAAGACCTACTATCTCTGTCACCAAAAAAATCCTCTACAGTCATTAGGATAAACTGGTATACCTTTCATTGAGGCACCAACGAAGTGCTGTGGAGTTTTAAAGAAATATCATAAGTAAATTATTATCAAGAAAATAAAAATGTAGACACCATCATATATAGGTGTGCATGCTCTATGATGAGCCCATGAATAATTCAGAAACTGATGGTGGTACCAGGGCTTTAAGAAGCAATGACCAGCCCTGGCTGGTGTGGCTCAGTGGTTAGAGTGTCAGCCCTCTCACGGAAGGGTCGCAGGTTTGATTCCAAGTCAAAGGCACATACATGGGTTGCAGGTTCAATCCCTGGCCCCAGTCGGGGCACGTGCAGGAGGCAACCAATCTCTCTCTCTCTTTCTCCTCCCCCCCCCCCCACTCTCTGTAAAAATAAATAGAAAAAAAAATATCGTCGGATAAGGATTAACAACAAAAGAAAAAGAAGTAGAAGAAGTAGCAGCAATGACCAGCCCCAATCCCAGTCCTACAAATGTAGCACTATCGTGTGTCATCACATCCTGGGAAAGCATCCATAAACCTCAATTTTTAACTCCTGACCTTGGACCACAATTAACAGAGTAAAATATCATTCTAGCTAGGGCAAGCTAACAAGTACTGTCATTAAGAGCCTGGATCTTGTGGTCAGTACTCCAGAACAATGTATACCAACAGTCACAGCCCAGAGTTAGACAGCTGGCAGCTGACTACACTACTAACCCTGGCAGACTTCCTAAAAGATTTCCATGACTGCTGGAGGATCTTTCTGACCAAGAGATCCAAATAGTCCAGCCCAGCACCCTGCCACTACATGCCACTCACCAGCTCTTGCAGCCGCCTTTTGCTCATGCCTTTGCGCTCCAACTGTTTTTCAATCACTTTGGCATTCTGTGCATACGAGTCAGCAACTTCTCTCTGCAGGGAAGAAAAGAAGTGTCCTTAAACCAGCAGTCACACCAATGAGTAACAACAGAGACCTTAAGTAGCAATTTATACCACTCAAATTATGAAATTATTACTGAAATGGCGGGGCTGTTCCCTTCCTACTCCAGCTTTTCAGTAATCCAGGAGAGTTCAAGTTGCAACTGAAACCACTTAAAAAATAACAGATAACATCTCTCTCTCTGTAAACATCTTTATACTGAAGTACCATAAAGGTAATTGCTGTTACTGCCAAGGGCAGACTCAGAAACTATCAGACCCAGCTTAGAAGGGACCTGAAATCATTGAGCCCAATACTATTTAAACTGAAGAGGGATAAGGGATTTGCCCACTATCACATCTCAAAAACACAGTATGGAAAAAAAATCACCGATTTAGTACAACTCCCTGGTTCTCATTTTACAGATGGTGCTGGGATCCAGGGACACAGGAACTAGCCGGTATCACAGTTTCTTACTGGCAGAGCAAGGTCTATAAGCAGTCTCTAATTATTTTGCTACTGGGATGCTCTACTTCTAGAGCCTCTTTCCTTTGACACCCCCCAGTCTAATTCCCTTGAGAGTAGAAGCACTTACAGCCTCAATCTCCTCTTCCTCTTCATCAATAGTAGACACAGTGACAGAGCTGAACTTGCCCATGTCTTTAGTCCGTTTGGTCATCATCACCTGGAGTCACAGAAGAGCAATCAGTCTAGATACGGCAAGAAGTTCTGTGAGCGTGTACTCACGCACGGGTGTGCAGGTGTGCACAAGCCTGGGTGCTGGGGAACGTAGTTTTTGGGAGTGGACACCCACCTCTTTGAAAAAGGCTGGTCTATCTAAAAGTGCCAATGTTTTTATTTTCATTATGTTTCTAACATTGTCCATCAATAGCTTTTAAAGTATATTTTATTTTATTTTTAAATTTTTTTTCTTTATTGATATTAGAGAGAGAGAGGAAGGGAGGGGGAGAGAAGAAATATCGATGACAGAGAACATTGATAGGCTGCCTCCCGCATGCCCCCCAGTGGGGATCAGGCCCACAACCTGGGCATATACCCTGACCAGGAATCGAACCAGCAACCTCTCGGTAAATGGGTCAATGCTCAACCACTGAGCCACTCCGGCTGGGCTAAAGTATATTTTAAAATTAACCTGATCCATTCTATTTTTAATTGTTTACACTAGAAAAAGAAGAAATTTGGAAATAAATAAATGTGAATAAAAACCATACAATTTCTAATTTGACTCACAGGTAGCTGTAGGAAAGAAAAAAAAAGAACACAATATTATGCACAAAAAATGCCATTCTCTTAATAAAGAATGCATTCATAAAGGACAGTTTCTTGTGCACTATAATCTTAAAAATTGAGGGCTAAATCCATAGCTATATCTTTATTTTACGTTTTAATCCTCACCTGAAGATATTTTCTTTTTATTAATTTTTAGAGAGAGAGGAAGGGAGGGAGACAGAGAGAGAGAGAGAGAAACATTGATCAGTTGCCTCCTGTACACACCCCAACTGGGGATCAAAACCAAAACCCAGGTATGTGCCCCGACCAGGAATCAAGCCCACTACCCTTTGATGTATGGGACATTGCTCCAACCAACTGAGCCACACGGCCAGGGCAAAATCCATAGCTATATTAACCAGCCTGTCTCTTTAAATGACAGTTACCTTCTTAGGAGGCTCTAGCTTCTGAGTATATATATTTGTTTTTCCCAAACCCTGGCCAAACTTGACTACTGCCCCACGCACAGTGAAGGTCACGGGAGCGCTCTTTGGCTGGGACTGGTAGAAGAGTGGCAATCCACACCTGGGAACAGCACAGTGAGTCTCTGGAAGGCCTCAGAACACAGATCTCAAAACAGTGATTTGCAAAGTGTATTCAGATTTCAGGAATATTTTTGTTTGTGGCATTAAAATGATGTGCTCTTTCCACTGTTTCCCAAAACTACTCAATAAGAATCACTGAGGGTGCTTGTTACAACTGCTGATCAGACACCTATACCTCACCCCCAGAAGATCCTGATTCAGCAAATCTGGGGGTGTGGCCTTGGAATTTGTCATTTTCTTCAGCATCCCAAGTGATGCTTATCATCAGAAAGTCTGGTAAACACTGGCTCCTGCTACTGATTGCTTTCCGGCCAAAACTGCAATCATTCTTCCCAAGTGTCTGGGTAACTAGTTTGGGGGTTTTGCCTAGTTTTGTTTTGGTTTCACAGTGTCAAGAGGAAGTGTAAAGGCTCCACTGCAGTGGTCGGTTTCCAAATTCCTGTAGTAATCACCTTACTTTCTTTGGCTGGTCATTTTTATGATATTTTTTCAGCTAAATGAAAGAGACCCATAAGATCTGATAAACTAATTTAATGAATCCAGTGTGGCTGTGAACTAAAAATACCTTCTTGGCCATATCCCTGCTTTAATTCTCCTTGTCTGAGTCTTCTGAGAGCCAAGATATAACTGTACTTACTAAAACAAGATCAAACTTACTACTGCCCAATATTCTATTCATCTAAAGCTGGAAATATATATATTGCATTAAATAAACTTCTGAGGTCTGTGGTCCTATAACAGGCTTTATAAATGGGCCTGAATTAAATTACTCTATGTTACATTTACCTTATGATCCAGCAACCCCACTCCAAGAGAAAACACATGTTCCCACAAGAATGTTCGTAATAGCTCTATTTGTAATAGCCAAAACCATTGACAACTCAAATGCCCTTCAACAAGTGGATGGTGGAACAAACTGGTGCAAAGGAATACTACTCAGCAATAAAGAAGAACAAATTACTGATATACATAACAACTTGGATTAATCCCAAAAGCATTATGGTAAGTGAAAGAAACCAGATGTAAAAGATACAGATTGTATATAGTAAAACACATATTGTAGAATTTACATAAACTTTTAGAAAATGCAAAACCACAGTAACAGAAGGCAAATCAGTGATTGCCAGGGGAGAGGAGTAAGGAAGGAGACTCACTGAGAAGGGCACATGAGGTACTGGGAATGTGCTGTATCATGATAGTGGTGGTATTACATGACTGCATGCTTTTGTGAAAATCCATCAAATGGTACCCTTAAGAAGGGCAAAGTTCAGTTTGTCCCTGGCCCTGGTTGGGTTATGTGGGTGGCGGCCACTCGATGTGTCCCTTTCACATCGATGTTTCTCTTTCTCTCTCTTCCTCTCTCTCCCTTCCACTGTGTCTGAATAAAAAATGGAAAAATGTCCTCGGGTGAGGATAAAAAAAAAGAAGGGCAAAGTTTATTACATATAAATTACACCTCAAATTTTAAAAATTTTATTATGTTAAAAAACCTATTTTTGTGGTCAGCTGATCAGAGATGTAACTTTGACCAGTGTCTTTGAGAAACATATTGTTACTTGTATAGAGATTATAAGGATAAAGATATAACAGGGAATTGCATACCAATAATTCTGTTTCTAACACATTGTTGCCTCTACTTGCATATGCTCAGAGAAACCCACACGGTTAATACTTACTTTGCACACTTCTTCCTGTACTGTCTTTCAATGCCTTCGGGCCTGCACAAAAAAATGGAAGTTAAAGAAGATATGAGCAAATCTCATAACCTACCAACATCACTATCTCATGTCTTCAAATGCTAAAAGGGCCTTTCAAACTTTTTCATTTTATAAACCAACTGATTATGAAACATGCATTAATTTTAAAGCATTCCTTCCTCCCACAAACATTTACTGAGCCCTTACAGGAGTCAGGCATCTCCCTGACAGAGGAAGAGGAGCAGAGGTAGTTATAGTCTTAGCAGCTATCTTAGTCGCAGTAATAAGAATAACAACAGACTTCTGGTCAGGATAGCAGCACAGGTACTCACCTCCTCCCACAACCACATCAAAATTACAACTAAACTACAGAACAACCATCCTTCAGAACTGCCTGAAATCAAGCTGAATGGAAGTCCTACAACTACAAAATTAAAGAAAAAGCCACATGGAGACTGGTAGGAGGAGCAGAGGTGAGGACTGGCTGATCCCACACCCAGGTGTGGCGGATAAAATCAGGAGGACACCTCAGCTGTGAAGGTCCTCCCTGGGGAGTGAGGAGTCCCCGTCCCACACCAAGCACCCTGCCCAGGGTTCCAGTGCCAGGAAGAGAAGTCCCCATAACTTCTGGCTGTAAAAACCAGAGGGAAATGAGGCTGAGTGAGGCTGAGGCTGCTGGATGCTCAGGCAGTCCCCACAAAGACTTACTCAGACTCACTCCCTCCAGGCTACAATGTGGGGGAGGCAGACTGAAGGGAATCAGAGACATACAGTGAAGAATCCCCTTCATTTGGCATCGGGGCAAGAGCTGCATGGGCAGCTTTCTCCCAGATAGACCTTTGTTCCTTTGATGAGCCCTTCCCTGGGGCAGCAGTCGGCAGCCATATCTGGGACTCCAGCAACCAGGTTCCCAGTGTTTGCCCGGCCCTAGGGATTCCCTGAGGCCCCCGCCCCACCCAACTTTCAGGCCCACCCAAGCTGTTTCCAATGGCTTTACCATAGGATAGGCCTGTCTTGGATCCTGCCTCAGATTTTCCTAAAATCTCTCAAACAAGCAGCATCTGGTCTCAGTGAGCCCCATACCTCTCGTCAAGTGGCCCCAAGCCTGGCACTAGAAGCAGCCAACCTTGCTTCACAGTTTGGCTTTTCCTGGGCACCTCCAAACATAGCACAAGAAGCAGCCATCAGCAGATCACTTTGTACCTTATGCTTGATGGCCCTGGGTAGAACATGGGCAGAGGCTGACCTTGCCCCAGAGCCAGCACACCCAGTGGACAGCTTCAGACCACATCGAAGCACCACCACTCAACCACCTCCACAAGTGACACACTGAATGAGTAGACTCAGTGGGTACCAGAGCCCTGCTGAAGTAAGTCTTGCTCTGTGTGGTGGGCCCCTACACAGCTGATCCTCCAAGGGAGTCAGAGGCCAGTGGTCAGTGGGCACAGCCAGTCCTTGCAGCTGATCAGCCTGAGTAAATCCCTCCCACTGATATGCCAACAGCAATCAAGACTCAATTACAACAGAAGGGTGTACAGTCCACACTAGGCGTGCACCTTGAGGGCCCAGCTGGGGTGACCAGGGAGGCTGTGCCACTGGATCCTACAGGACACCTATAACAGTAGGCCAGCCTATGAAGCCTAGGAGACAATAGCAACTCTACCTACTACACAGAAACAATCACAGGGAAGCAGCCAAAACGAGGAGACAAAGAAACATGTCCCATGTGAAAGAAAAGAACAAACTCCAGGAAAAGAACTAAACAAAATGAAGACGAGCAATCAATCAGATGCAGAGTTCAAAACACTGGTTATAAGGATGCTCAAGGAACTTAGAGAGAACTTCAAGGAATTTAAGGAGACCTCCAAGGAACTTAGTGAGAATATCAACAACATAAAAACGGACCAGTCAGAAATGAAGGATGCACTAACTGAAATAAAGAATAATTTACAGGGAATCAATAGTAGAGTAGGTGAAGCCAAGAAGCAAACCATCAATTTGGAATATAAGGAAGCAAAAAACACCCAATCAGAACAGCAGAAAGAAAAAGGAATCCAAAAAAATGAGGATAGTGTAAGGAGCCTCTGAAACAAATTCAAGCGTGCCAACATTCGCATCATGGGGGTGCTAGAAGGAGAAGACAGAGAACAAGAAATTGAAAACCTATTTGAAAAAATAATGACAGCCCTGGCTGGTTTGGCTCAGCGGTTAGAGAGTCGGCCTGCAGTCCAGAGAGGCCTGGGTTTGGTTCCTGCTAAGGGCACGTACCTCAGTTGCAGTTTGTCCCCAGCCCTGATTGGGTTGTGCGGGTGGCAACGACTCAATGTGTCCCTTTCACGTCGATGTTTCTCTCTCTCTCTCTCCCCCTTCCATCTGAAAAAAAAATTAAAAAAAGAAAGAAAGAAAGAAAAAATGACAGAATACTTCCCTAACGTGGTGGAGGAAACAGACATACAAGTCCAGGAAGCACAGCGAGTCCCAAACAAGATGAACCCCAAGAGGCCCATACCAAGACACATCATCATCAAAATGCCAAAGGTTAAAGACAAAGAGAGAATCTTAAAAACAGCAAGAGAAAACCAGTTCGTTACCTACAAAGGAGCTTCCATAAGACTGTCAGACGATTTCTCAAAAGAAACTCTGCAGGCCAGAAAGGAGTGGCAAGAGATATTTAAGGTGATGAAAAGCAACGACCTACAACCAAGATTACTCTATCCTGCAAAGCTACCATTTAGAATCGATGGACATATAAGGAGTTTCCCAGACAAGAAAAAGCTAAAGGAGTTCATAACCACCAAACCAGTATTATATGAAATGTTAAAGGGTTTTTTTGAAGGAGAAGAACAAAAATAGGACCAATAAAATGGCAATAAATACATATCTGTCAACAATTGAATCTACAAATAAAATGAGCAAGCAAAACAGAAACAGACTCATAGATACAGAGAACTTTTTGTTGCTTGCCAGATGGGAGGGGGCTAGGGGGATGGGTGAAAAAGATGAAGGAATTAAGAAGTACAAACTGGTTTTTAGACTGATGAACCTCAAAGGGAAGGTGAGAGGGGGGCAGGAAGAGATAAACCGAAGAACTTATATGTATGTATGTGTAACCAATGGACACAGTCAACACTATTTGAGGGGGGCAAGATAGGGAGGAGGGTGTCTGTGGGGAAAAAAGAGAAACATCTGTAACAAAAATAAATTAATAGTGAAAAAATAACATATGCACATATGCATAACCAATGGACACAGACAATCGTGTGGGGAAAGCAGGAGGGGAACGATATTGGGGAGGAAGAAGTCAATGGGGAAAAAAAGGGGGAACATCTGTAATACATTCAACAATAAAGAGAAGTTTAAAAAAAAAAAAAGACTAGCTCTGGCTGGTTTGGCTCAGCAGTTAGAGCGGTTAGAGAGTCGGCCTGAGGATCAATGACTTGCAGGTTCAATTCCGGTCAAGGCCATGTACCTTTGTCAAGGGCACATACCTAGGTTGTGGTTCATCCCTGGCCCTGGTCGGGTAGTGTGGGAGGCAACCAGTCAATGTGTCTCTATTACATTGATGTTTCTTTCTGTCTCTCTCTTTCCCTCCCTCCCACTCTATCTAATAATAAATAGAAAAATATCCTCGGGTGAGGAATAAAAAAAGAAAGAATAACATTAATAGAGGTAACCACTTGTATAGCTTTTACTATGTTCCAGGAGCTGTTCTAAAGTGTACATGTATTAAGTCATTTAATCCTTATAACAACCCTGAGGTAGGTCATATTATCATTCCCATTTTACAGATGAGGGCTCCTAAGCACAAAGCAATCACATGATTTGCCCAAGATCATAGAGTTAGGAAGTAGAATAGGTTGAATTCAAGTCCCAGCCATCAGGCTCAAGAGCTCACAGGACACTGCCTTAGATAACCAAGTCTTCCACCTACCCTGCGACTTAACAGAAACCTGGGACTCATCCTTTATTCTTCGCTTTCAATAATCTCCCACACCACTGCATCAACAAATCCTGTACATTTTATCTCAAAAAAAATCTTGAACCTGTCTACTTTTCTCTACCTTCCTGCCACCAGCTTAGCCCAGGCCACTGGTATGTTTTCCCCGGACTATGGTCACAGCTTCCTGACTGGTCTTCTCACTTCCCCTCCCCCTTGTTTGTTTCAATCTTTTAATCGACAATACGTGCACATGGTATAGACAGAGTATAAAATGAGAAGTAAATATCCTCCCCACCCATCCTCTACCCACCCAGTTTTCTTCCCCAGAGGCAAATACTGTTTGATTTCTTCTGTTCCTCCCAGAGATAGTGGATAATACAAGCAAAGAATCCTTATTTGTACATAGAGAAAATACATTTTTTTCTTTTTGTTTCTAGACAAGTATAACATATACTGTCCTCTACCTCTTGGTTCACTTAAAAATGTATCTTGGTTAAAAAAAAATACATATATATATAAATAAAAATAAATAAAATCGTTCCCCATCACTGATAAAGAGCTGCTTCATTTTTTACAAGGTCTGTACTGTATGCCTTTGTATGGATGAACCAAAATGTCTTTTACTTGCTGGATAAATTGCTAGAAGTATATCCACTTTAAATTCTGATAGACACTGACAAATGACTCTCTGGAGAATTGAACCAATTTACACTCCCACCACCAATGTGAGAGTTCCTGTTTCCCTACAGTCTCACCAACACAATATGTTATTAAAGTACACTATTGCCAATCTGGCATGTGAAAAATGTGATCTCATAAACTGTAGTTCTTTTTTTTAAAGAGTGAAGCTAGGCATCTTTTGATATATTTAATAGGCATTTGTATTTTGAGGGAGGTGAACTGTCAGTTCCTACCCTTTGTCTATTGAGTTGTCTTTTTATTGTATATTAAGGAGACTTGCAAATGTTAAAGGGCCTTGCAAATATTTCTTCCCTAGTTTTACATTTGTCCTTGACTTTTTCCCCCACATGAAATTTTAGATTTTTATATGCTCAAATACATAATGCGCACGCGTGTGTGTGTGTGATAGTTTGGCCATCCCCACTCTAAATTCATATTTAAAATAAGAATTCTGACTGCTTATTCTAGAATCTGCTTCTACTACTATCTCACCCCAAATCATTTTGTAAATAGGGTCAAGAGTGGCTTCCCGAGACACCTAGAATAAAATCCAAACTCCTTACCGTGACCTACCAGGCAGCACCTGGGCCCATAATTGGGCCCCTGCCTCATCTCACACATTCCTCCCTCTCTCACAATGTACTAGCCACACCAGTCTTCCTTCTGTTCTTTGAACCAACAAGTGCTTTCCCACCTCTGCTCTTTCACACACGTTCTTCTCTCTGCCTGGAATGCTCTTCTTACTACTTGACCACAGCTGCCCCATTCTCGTCTTTTTGGTCTCAGTTCAAATATCATAGAGGCCTTTCCTGACTACCTTTTCTAAGAGGTTCTCATGTGATTCTCTGTATGAGCCCTTTGTTTCATTCATATAACCTTCCATACTCATAATTATTTCTTCTGTCATCCCATTAGAGTGTAAGGTCCATAAGATCAGAAATCAGTGGAGACCACGCTTATCTGTCTCACTACTTTATCCTCAGAGCTGAACAAAGTACTGGAAACAAAATAAACAAGCAATAAATTTGGGTTGAATTATTTTAAGAATTCAGTTTAGTCAGGACATACAAATGGCTAAGAAACATATGAAGAAATGCTCATCATCACTAATCATCAGAGAGATGCAAATTAAAACAACAATGAGGTATCACCTCACACCTGTCAGAATGGCCGCCATCAACAAATCATCAAACAACAAGTGTTGGCGAGGGTGTGGAGAAAAGGGGACTCTAGTGCACTGCTGGTGGGAATGCAGACTGGTGCAGCCACTATGGAAAACAATATGGTGTTACCTCAAAAAATTAAAAATTGAACTTCCATTTGACCCAGTGATCCCACTTCTAGGAATATACCCTAAGAAGCCTAAAACACCAATCAGAAAGAATATATGTACCCCCATGTTTGTAGCAGCACTATTTACAATCGCTAAGATCTAGAAACAGCCCAAGTGTCCATCAGTAGACGAAGGGATAAAAAATCAGTGGTACATATACACAATGGAGTACTACGCAGCTGTAAGAAAGAAAGATCTCTTATCCTTTGAGACTACATGGAGGGACCTGGAAAGTATCATCCTAAGTGAAACAAGCCAAACAGAGAAAGACAAGTTTCATATGATCTCACTTATTTGTGGAATATAATGAACATAACAGTCTGAGGAATGGGGTAGTCCCAGAGACGCGGAAGTGGGGTACAGACTGACAGTCCCCTAAAGAGGGGGGTGGTGGGGGAGAGATAAACCACAGAACTTATATGCATGTATGCATGAACAGTGGACATGGACAACAAACTGGGGAAAGGGCAGGGAGGAAGGGGGAGGGGGGAATTAGTGGGGAAAAAAGGAGAAACATCTGTAACAAAAATTAATTAATAAAAAAAAAAGAAAGAAAAAAAAAGAATTCAGTTTAGTGAGGAAAACTATAACCATGGAGGTAAGTTCTTAAATGGAGGAATGTATACAGTGTAATGGGAACACAGAGGTCGGAGCTGCCAATCTGTCTGGGGCAAGCATGGAAGGCTTCATGAAGAGGTGATGTTCAAGCTGACAGTCCTGATAGAAAATGGTATTTCAGACAGAAGAGTACTATGTACAAAGGCAAAACAGCACAACATATTCAGAGAATTACAAATAGCCTGTAACTAGCCCTTAAAAAAAAAAAATCAAGGGAATACTACGGATCTTACAGAAAGAAAGATTTTAAGATCAATTGTACACCAATAAATTAGATAACCTAGATGAAATAAACCTAGAACAACAGAATAACACAAACTAACAAAACTCACTGGCAAAGAAATAGAAAATCTAAATAAAGAACGAGCAATCACAGAGTAGATAAATGAGACTTGATTAAAATTAAAAATTTTTGTGCTTCCAGGAATAACATCAAGAAAGTGAACTATTTTTACAAGTCTGTGTGAATCTAAAATTATTTCAAAATAAAAAGTGTTTTTAAATGATTTAAATTTCAGCCATTTCATATGGTCCAATCTAATATATGCATGATATATAGTGTCTGCAATAAAAATTTGTTGAACAAAAAAAAGAAAGAAAGAAAGTGAAAAGGAAACGCACAGAATGAGAAAAGATATAGTGGTGCTACTTGGAGTGTAACTCCAAAGTCTGTGATCTCCACCATCTTTAACTCTTTACCGCTGTGCTTACAAGTATTACTTATGCCAAATGTGCTCCCATTTGCTAACATCACTGGACTAGGACACTAGCAATATTTCCCGTTTTGTGTACCCCATCTGGTTCCAACTGGGATTCTAAATTCAATCTCAGCCTGAAGAGAAAGATTCACCATGCCACTGACTTCTAGAATTCTTGAGTCAGCCAATCTTATAAGTTGGAGCTTTCAAAGCACAGGAATAACAAACCAAGGGGGCTGTATATTTCCCAAAGGGTTAATCTTTAAATATCCACAATCAATATGATGTTGTCAAGTCTAGTACACTGCTGGTGGGAATGCAGACTGGTGCAGCCACTATGGAAAACAGTATGGTGTTACCTCAAAAAAACATTAAAAATTGAATTGCCATGTGATCCAGTGATCCCACTTCTAGGAATATACCCTAAGAAGCCTGAAACACCAACTAGAAAGAATATATGTACCCCCATCTTTGTAGCAGCACTATTTACAATCGCTAAGATCTGGAAACAGCCCAAGTGTCCATCAGTAGACGAATGGATCAAAAAGCTGTGGTACATATACACAATGGAGTACTGTGCAACTGTAAGAAAGAAAGATCTCTTATCCTTTGAGACAACATGGAGGAACCTGGAAAGTATTATCCTAAGCGAAACAAGCCAAACAGAGAAAGACAAGTATCATATGATCTCACTTATTTGTGGAATATAATGAACATAACAGTCTGAGGAACGGGGTAGTCCCAGAGATGTGGAAGTGGGGTACAGACTGACAATCCCCAGAAGAGAGGGTGGTGGGGGAGAGATAAACCACAGAACTTATATGCATGTATGCATGACCAATGGACATGGACAACAAAGCTGGGGACAGGGTGGGGAGGGAGGGGGAGTCAGTGGGGGGAAAAGGAGAAACATATGTAACAAAAATAAATAAATTAAAAAATAAAAATAAAATAAAATTTTTAAAAAAGTGATTAAGCCCTGGCCGGTTTGGCTCAGAGGGCATCAGCCAGCGGACCTAAGGGTCTCAGGTTTGATTCCCAGTCAAGAGCATGTACCTGTGTTGCAGGTTTGATCCCTGGCCCCGGTCAGGGTCGTGCAGGAGGCAATCAACTGATGTGTCTCTCTCACATCAATGTTTCTCTCTCTCTCTCTCTCCCCCCTCCCTCCCTTCTAAAAAAATCAATGGAAAAATATCCTCAGGCGAGGATTAACAACAACAAAAAAAAGTGATTAATATGAGCTGGATATTTAGACTACTTGACCTTGTTGTCTTTCCTACTCTTTTTTTATTTAAAATTTTTTCTTTATTGATTTTAGAGAGAGACGAAGGAAAAGGGAGAGAGAGACAGAAACATCGATGAGCGAGAACATCGAATGGCTGCCTCCTGCATGCCCCCAACTGGGATTGGGCCCACAACCTGGGCATGTGTCCTGACTGGGAATCAAGCAGGCGACCTCTTGGTGCATGGGTCAACGCTCAGCCACTGAGCCACACCAGCCGGGCTGTCTTTCCTACTTTTAATCTCTATGTAATAGGGAAGGTGGAAAACTAAACAAAAAATTGTCCTTGGTTGTGGCAGACAGCCTCTAAGATAGCCCTCAATGATCCCTGCTCCTTGGTATTGATATCTTTGTACAGTCCCCTCCCACCATGAATAGGGTTGACCTGTGTCACCAACAGGACACTGCAGAAATGATAGCATGGGACTTCTGAGTCTTGGACATAAAAGACATTGTGGTTTCTGCCTTGCTCTCTCTTGGATTACTCACACTGTGGGAAGTCAGCTGCCATATCACAAGAATACTCAAGCAGCCTATGGAAGATCCCTGTTGTGAAGAACTGAGGCTTTTCCCCAACAGTTAACACTCAGCTGACAGCCACGTAAGTGGAACCTCCAGCACCAGTCAAAACTTCAAATGACTGCTCCCGGAGTCAGTCTCTTAACCACAGCCTCGTGAGGGACAAGAACCACCCAGCTAAGCTGCTCCTGAATTCCTGACCCACAGAACCTATACAAGATGATAAATGTTTGGCAGTTGTTTAAAAAAAAATCAAGGGCATACCAGGGAGATGAGGATGAACAGGCAGGCCAAGGCCAGATCATAGAGAGCCTTCAGGCTTTTAGATTTTATCCTGTTAACCAGGATTTTTTTTTTTATCCTCACCCAAGGACATTTTTTGCATTTATGTTCAGATAGAGCGGGAGGGAGAGAGGGGTGAACAGAGAAAGAGAAACATTGATGTGAGAGAGGCACATCGACTGGTTGCCCCTCATGACCCCAACCGGGGCCGGGGATGAACTGCAACTGAGGTACGTGCCCTTAGCAGGAACTGAACCCGGGACTCTCTGGTCCACAGGCCAATGCTCTAACTGCTGAGCCAAACCAGCCAGGGCCTAACCAGGATTTTAAAAAATTGTACTCCTCGATCACCTCTAAATGAAATCAGATAGGGGAAGGAAAGAAGTCCTTAATGGGTTGGGTTCAAATCTTCCCCAATCAGAGCAGCTTCCTGCTTATTTATATTTCTGAGTAAGAGTTTCATTTGAAGAAAGGATTCATTGTCTAAAAATGTTTGAAAGGCACTGCTGTAGGTCATGAAGAGTCACTGAAAGATCTGAAGAAGGAGATTGACATAATGTACATTCAGGCAGGAGAGTAAAACTAAAGGCAAAAGGCCAGGTAAAAGGCACTTCAACAGCCCAAGCAAGTGATGTTGGGTACCGGAACGATGGCAGTGTAGCAGGGCTGAACATGAAGGGGCAGCCACAAGAAAGCTTAGAAGGTAGAACTGACAGTACATGGTGAGTGAGTGGATGTGTGCAGGGGACTGTGGGGATAGGGATGGATGAGAGGAAGAGAGGATAAGTTCCCAGATTTCTGGTGTAGGCCACTGCATGAATGATGATGTCATGGTAAGAGAAGGAAAAAGAAGAAATTGTGTTTGTCTGATGGTTAGAGAGACCTGACTGCACTGGCTTCAACACAAGACTTTGTTCTCATGTAAAAGAGGTCTGGAGGAAGGTGGCTCCTGGCAATTGTTGAGACCCAAGAATAGCATGGCAAAAGCTCTGAAATTCTTGTGACCTGTCCTTTCCAGTCCCAGGATGGCTGCTGGTGCTTCAATTATCAAGTCTGTTTTCCAAAAAAAACAGGAAGAAATAAGAAGAGTAAAAAAGATTTTCCTTGGAAGCCCCACCCAACAACTTCTACTTCCACCCCTTTTACTTGGCAAAAGCTAAGTCACATTCAGAATCTCAGAGTTTTCTTTGGGAATGGAGGGGCTGGAATATGTACCCTAACTACAGACACTAGTATATAGGTGACTATAAAAGAAGATTTGGAATGGTGCTGAGTGAACCAATCTGCAGTATTTTCCACATTAGAGAAATGATGGGTTTGGCCTTAGTCACACTGGATCTGAGGTAGAACATCAGGTGAGGAGGTAGAATAGGCAGATATACAATACTGGGCACAGGAGAAAAACTAAGATCTAGATTTTGAGAGTCCTCAGTGTATAAGTGTAACTGATGCCACAAAAGGTGGTGAGAATGTCTAAGGACAGTATAGAGAGAGAGGGGAGAAAATCAAGGTCAGAGCCCTGGGGAAACACTAACATTTAAGGGGCAGGCAGAATAATCCAGAAGACAAAGAAAGACAAAGAAGTAGAAAGAGAATCACAAGAGCAACTTCACAGTAATCAAGGAAGGAGATAGCATCAAGGGAGGCATGGGGAACAAAGATACAAACAGAAACTCACTCACTGATTTGCAACTGGGAGAGTGGTAGATGCGGGTGAGAGGACTAGGGAACAGCAGTGTCAAAGAAGGGGTACTTTAGAATGGAGAGACTTGGAGGTGGAAAGTGCTGGGTTCCGCGGCCTGTATTGGGCAGACTGCTGCCTTTTCAGTAACTGGTGTGCCCACACTCACTGGCTATATAAGAGGTGGGGTAAGGAGCAGACAGAAATTCCACCCTGGCCTATTGGGGAGCACACTAGACTGGCCATGATGAGCAGAACTATGTCAACCAAGGGGGAAATATACCCTGTCTTATTGGTAAACACTAACAACTCTGCAGCCCAACAGAATCACTTGGCCAGAGGCCACAGGCCTTGGCAGTACCCAACACTAAGGCTGGGCCTGAAGCTGGATCACTTCCAGGATAAGGCTTATTGGATTCCATGGTCTCTACTTCAGCCTAGGGCCATGTGTTTTCTGGCCTAGAACTGAGGGCATCTGCCTTATAGTGTCATAGGAGTCTGTGACCTAGTTGTGTTATTAGATTACTTTCTGTATTTACTGAATAATATATATTTTTAATATGTAATATATAATACTATTATATAGTATTATGTGTAATTATATTATATATGTAATGTTATAAAATATATAATTAATAATTTACTGATCCTGAAGATAGTTAATAATTTTCAAAATCAGAAACCTAAATAAAGAATAATGGAGGGAGAAAAAGCACAAGAGAATGGATGAGCTTTTGATAGGACATGTTATTTACAACCCTTTCTAAGTACCATAATGAAGTGTTTCCCCAATATTTCCTGGAAGGCCTCCTTTTGTGACAATCATAAGTTTTATTATAATTTGGGCCCCTGGTTGTATCTTGTATATGACTAAAATTTTTTTCAACTGCACAATTCTGGTTGTCACAATGGCGCTCGATGCTTGATTTGCTACCGAATGTCACCTAGCTGTGGTTTCTAATATTTGTCATTAGTGTGGGCTGATAACAGTTTGGTTTCTTAAATAAACATAGCTAGATATCAGCCGTAGTTTTTTTCTAGTTCAACACTAGAATATAAGCTCCATAAGGGCAGGGTTCTTTGCATGTTTACTGGTTGTACAAAGTTGGATAGTGTCCCTTAAAAGTAATGTCCTTCTAGAAACCTGAGAATGTGGCCTTATTTGAAAAGAGGGTTGTTGCAGATATAATTAGTTAAGAAGAGGTCATGTAGATAAGTAGAACATGCCCTTAATCCAATGTGACTGGTGTCCTTATAAAAAGAAGAGAAGAAACACAGGGACAGAGACACAGAGAGGCCATATGATGATGTAAACAGAGATGAGAGCGATGCATCTACAAGCCAAGAAATGAGAAGGATGGCTATCAAACACCAGAATCTAGGAAGGGGCAAGTAAGGATCCTCCCCTAGAACCTTCCATTTGAGCATGACTCTATTGACACCTTAATTTCAAACTTCTAGCCTCCAGAACTGTGAGACAATCTCTGTTGTTTTAAGCCATCCAGTTTAGCAAAGTAATATACTAGGATATCCCAGGTTTCTAGGGCAGTACCTGGAACATGGTAAAAGATCGATAAATAAAGTATTTGCTGAATGAATGGATAGACTTTAATTCCCTAGGATTGACTTCTCCGGGTCATCTGGTACCTATTGATGACCACCCCCCACCCCCACCCTGCACACACTTCCTAAAACTCTGTCCTCTCCTGTTTTCCACATCACCAGGTTCTCCTGATTCTGTTCCAATCACTATGTCTGCTTTTTAAATGTCAATGTTTCCCAGGATTGTATCTTCATTCTTCTCTTATTCTTGCTCCACAATCTTTCTATGTCATTTTATCCCTTCCCAGGTTTCAATTCCCCATATATACCAAGGACTCCCAAATCTAAGTGAGATCTAACCATGTCACTCCTCTGCTTTAAAAAAGGAGATGATTATTGCCTACAGATAAGTTCCAAACTTGTCCACTTCACCACTTTATTGTCCTCACCCGTCGGAGGCATGAATCCCTTCCTATAGAATGACCTGTGCTCTAGCCACAAAGGACTACTCAAATTTCCCAAGCACACAAATGTGATGTTTTTATTTATTTTTTAATTTTTGTTACAGATGTTTCTCCTTTCCCACCCACCCCCAATTGACACCCTCCTCTCCATCCCCCTCCCAAGCACTGTTGTCTATGACCATTGGTTATGCATACATGCATATAAATTCAGTGGCTTATCTCTTCCCTCCCACCCTGACCCCCTCTTCTGAGGTTTGTCAGTCTGTATCCTAATTCTATGTCTCTGGGTCTATTTTGTTCATCAGCTTGTTTTGTTCATTATATTCCACAAATAAGTAAGATCATGTGATGTTTGTCTTTCTCTGATTGGCTTGTTTCACTTAGGATAATATTCTCCAGGTCCCTCCATGTCGTCTGAAAGGATAATGCTTCCATATTCCCTCCATCTGGAATGCTCCTCATTCCCCTCATTTACTTTGTAAAATCCTAGTTCAAGGCCAAACACAAACACCACCACCTATTTCTACCTTTCCTGACCACCATTCAGGCAGGATGAGCTGCTCCTATGTTTTCCCACAGCCTTTTGTTCACCACACCAGTATTTTATCATATCACAATAGGCAGCCTGTTCCCTCACTGAGCCATGAGCTCTTTAATGGTAAAGATGGTACTTTATTCATCTTCACAAACATAGTCCCTAGATCAGTGCCTGCACATAGTATGGTACAAGAGATTACAGGTTGTGAACTCATTCTAGTTGCAATAAAACACACACACACACACACACACACACACACACACACACATTACAGCTCTCAAATGGCAATAGAATCACATCTCAGCACCATTTCAACAAAACACAATAAAGCTACTGCTGCATTAACAGAAGTTACATATCTACCACAAACATCAATGTATTGGACCCAAAAGACCTGTTCAACACTAGATGGGGTATTTATAGTCCTCAGAACTACACCTCAACACAATAAGGAAATCCTAGACAGAGAACATTGACCTCTTACCTGCGAAGATACATAGTCTCCTCGTCTTCTGTGTTACAAAATTTGTGGGCATGTTTGGCAGCATCAATCACGCGAGACCGATCCCGGGGCCTCATGGGCAATTTCTCCAACTGGCAGTCTGAAGTAATGAAGAAATATTTGATCACTAGAGTCACTGAAAAATACCTTGAAGCAATCAGAAGTTTTCAGTGTAATTTTTACTATAATTACTATGCTTATTAAAGCCTATTATTGAATTTTCCAACTTAAAATGGCTTGGTGTCAGGAGACTTGGATTGCAGTCCCAGTACTATTACTACCCTGGTGATCTTCAGCAAATCCTATTTTCTTTTGGGGGTCTTTCACTTTATTTGAAGGATGAATAGAGTATATTATCTCAAAAGTCCTTCCCAGCACTACAATTCAAGTTTTCTGAGTATTTCTGTGATTCATGTCACAGTACACTTGGTTTGTGTTATAGTGCATTAGAATCAGAAGAAATAATCAAGCATACTCCAATGCCTATGAGGAAGGCACTGGGAAAAGTGGATAAGGAGAGCGAGTAGGTGGTAAGCTATATATAGTATGCAAATAACCCATTCCAGTTAGAGAAACTTCAATACGAAAACACACAGGAAATAAATTAGGTACAGTTATAAAGCAGATGGAAAACTGACATAATGCCAATTAAGTACTTAAAAGATCACAGAGAAGTCAAGTGATAAGACTGATTTGAGATTAACAGAGGAGGTGGAGAGGGGAGTTAGAGATCACCAGGCAGTTTGTACAAGAGCTCATTGCTCTTCATATCGACCTGTTGAAGTAGACATTTAGTATTCCTAGTTTAAAGATAAGGGAATTGAGGCTTAGAAAGGGTAAGAGATCTGCCACACATTTAATAAGAAGCAGAATAAAAATTCAGACCAAATTCTAGGTGACCAAAAGTAAATTCATTTATTCCATAAATATGCGAGGGTCCTCTATGTACCAGGCACAGTTCCAACACTGTGCTAGGGGTTCAGCAAAGAGCAAAGCAGACAAAGTATCTGACCTGATGAAGTTTACAGTCTAGGAGGATGCAGAAAACTTAAAAATAATAATTATATAATGTGATTTTGGATAAGTGCTAATAAAAAACTTAGGCAGAATATTAAGAGGAGGAACAGTGATCTCAGACAGCAATAAGTGCTACCAAGAAAAATCAAGCAGGGTAAGAGGACAAAGAATGACAGGGATGCTATTTTATATAAGGTAGCTAGGGAAGAGTTGTCTAAGAAAGGACATTTTAGCAGAGACCTGAATGAAGTAAGAAAGCACTGAAGGAAGAGTGGTGGAGGAAAATGAAGTACCAATCCCAAAGGCCCTTCCTGGGGAGGCACAGGAAGGTTGAGCATCAACCCATGCACCAAGAGGTCGCCGGTTTGACTCCTGGTCAGGGCATATGCACAGGTTGTGAGCCTGATCCCCAGTGGGGGGCATGCAGTCGATGTTCTTGCTCATTGATGTTTCGATCTCTGTCTCCCTTACTCTCTCTCTAAAAAATTAATAAAAACATATTTTAAATAAATAAAGCAAAGAATTGGGGTTATAGCTGGAGGAGAAGGTAGCATCAAGGAAGGGTTTTATTTTCATTTCAGATAAGAGCTATTACTACCAGGAGGGCTACAACCTGAGGCTCATTAAGTAACTGAGACTAATAGACTGCAGTCAAAAGCTATAGCAAAAATGAATCTTTCCTTGGCCTGTGTATCTACCCAGGAGAGTAAGACTACACATTGGTATTTAACATGGGCCCTCCCACACTAATCCAAAACCACAAATGGAATCACAAACACTGGAACACCAACACCCACTGGGAAAATTTGGCAGGCTCCAAAACCCACAGAGACACTCAAAATGGTGAAACAAATAAACAAATCCCAAATGAAAGAACAATAGAATTCTATAGAAGAAGGGATAAATGAAATGGAATTAAGCAAGTTATCAGAGGTAGAGTTCAGAGTAATGCTTATGAGGAAACTCAACAGCATGAGTAAAGATATGGAAATAATGAAATTCAACCAACTGAAAAGGAAAAACCCCAAGCAGAAATGAAGACTGACATAGAAGAAATATAGAACACATTGGAAGGAATAACCAGCAGATTACAGGAAGCCGAGGATTGTGTCAGTGAATTAGAAGAGAGGGTAGAAAAATTCACCCAATCAGAGAACCAAAATGAAAAAGCAGGAGGACAGCTTGAGAGAACTGTGGGACAACATGTTACAAAACAACATCCACAACATGAAACATAACATCCACATCACAGGAGTTCCAGAAGAAAATGAGCAAGGGTTAGAGAATATATTTTAAGAAACAGTGACAGAATACTTCCTTAACGTGGTGAAGGAAAAAGGCATGCAAGTTCAAGAAGCACAGAGAGCCCCCAAGTAAGAAGAACCCAAAGAGGCCCACACCAAAACACATCATAATTAAAATGCCAAAAATTAAAGACAAAGAGAGAATCTTAAAGGCAGTAAGAGATAAGCAACAGATCACCTACAAAGGAACCCCTATTAGGCTATCAGCTGATTTCTCAACAGAAACACTAAAGGTCAGCAAGAAATGGCATGAAGTATTCAAGGTAATGAAAAACAAGGATCTGAATCCAAGGCTACTCTATCCAAAAAAGCTATCATTCAAAACAGAAGGTAGAGTCCTGACCGGTTTGGCTCAGTGGTTATAGTGTTGGCCCGTGGACCAGAGAGACCAGGGTTCAGTTGCTGCTAAGGGCACGTACCTCAGTTGCAGTTTGTCCCCAGCCCCAGAAGTGGTTGGGTGGGTGGTGACCAGTTGATGTGCCTCTCTCTCTTCCTCCCGCTCTCCTTCCCGCTCTATCTTAAGATAAATGCAAAAAATGTCCTTGGGTGAGGATAAAAAAAAAAAATAGAAGGCGAAATAAAGAGCTACCCAGACAAAAAAAAAAAAAAAAAAAAAGACTAAGGGAATATATTAGCAACAAACCAGCACTGCAAGAAATGTTAAAATCACTACTGTAATAAGCAGAAGAAACAGGAAGAGAAACATAACCCTAATAAAAAAAAATGGCAATAAATAAGTACATATCAGTAATAACCTTAAATGTAAATGGTTTGAATGCTCCGATAAAAAGACACAGAGTAGCTGAATGGATAAGAAACCATGACTCATATATATGTTGTTTACAAGAGACCCACTCACAACAAAATATTCACATAGGTTGAAAGTGAAGGGATGGAAAAATTTTTCCCAAGCAAATAGAAAGGAAAAAAAAAAAGCTGGGGTAACAGTACTCATATCTGATAAAATAGACTTCAAAATGAAGGCCATAACTAGAGACAAAGAAGGCCACTTCATAATATTGAAAGGATCTATCCAACAAGAGGATATAACCATGGTAAACATATATGCACCCAATATAAGAACACCACAATATAATAAAAAACTTATGGATGGCTTCGAAGGTGAAATTGACTGCAATACAATAACAGCAGGGGACTTCAACATCCTGGTGACATCACTGGATAGATCCTCTAGACAAAAAATTAACAAGGAAGCAGAGACTCTAAATGAAGCACTAGACCAAATGGATTTAATAGATATCTACTGAGAATTACACCCCAAAACTACAGAATTCACATTCTTCACAAGTGCACATGGGACATTCTCAAAGATAGACCACATGTTAGGACACAAACTAAGTCGCCACAAGTTCAAGGAGACTGAAATTATATCAAGCATCTTCTCACATCACAACAGCATGAAACTAGAAATTAATCACAATAAAAACACTCAAAAACCTTCAAACACATAGAAGCTAAATAGCATGTTATTAAAAAATGAATGGGATACTAAGGAGATCAAGGAAGAAATTTAAAACTTCCTGGAAACCAATGAAAATGAACACACAACACAAAAATCTGTGGGACACAGCAAAAACAGTCCTGAGAGGGAAGTTCATAGCACTACAGGCCTACCTCAAGAAACAAGAAAAATTTCTAACTCTACAACTTAAAGAACTAGAAAGTAAACAAACAGAAAAACCCAGAGCAAGTAGAGGGAAAGAAACAGTAAAGGTCAGAGCAGCAATAAATGTCATAGAGACTAAATAAAAATAATTCAAAAGATCAATGAAACAAAGAGCTGATTCTTTGAAAGGATAAACAAGATTGATGAACCCTTAGCCAGACTCACCAAGAAACAAAGAGGAACAAAATAAACAAAATCAGAAAGGAAAGCGGAAAGATAAGAACTGACACCACAGAAATACAAAGGACTGTTAAAAAATATTATGAACAGCCCTGGCCAGTTTGGCTCAGCGGTTAGAGCATCAGCCTGCGGTCCAGAGAGACCTGGGTTCGGTTCCCGCTAAGGGCGCGTACCTCGGTTGCAGTTTGTCCCTGGCCCTGGTTGGTCATGTGGATGGCGGCCACTCGATGTGTCCCTTTCATGTCGATGTTTCTCTCTCTCTCGTCCTCTCTCTCCCTCCCACTCTGTCTGAACAAAGGATGGAAAAATGTCCTCAGGTGAGGATAAAAAAAAAATACTATGAACAATTATATGCCAACAAGTTGGACAATCTAGGTGAAATGGACTAATTTCTAAAATCACACAACCTCCCAAAACTGAACTGGTAAGAGAAAGAAAACTTGAACAGACCAATAAAAACTTAGGAAACTGAAGATGTAATCGATAAACAACTGCAAACAAAAGCCTGGGCCTGGACGACTTCACGGGGGGGATTCACCGAGAATTCAAAGAAAAACTAACAGCCATTCTCCTCAAACTATTCCCAAAAAATGCCAGAAGGAAGACTTCTGAACACTTTTTATGAGGCCAGCAAAATCCTAATTCCCAAACCAGATAAAGACACCACAAAGAAGGAAAACTACAGGCCAATATCCCTGATGAACATAGATGCCAAAATCCTTAACAAAATATTAGCAAATTGAATCCAGCAATACATGAAAAAAAATTGTTCACCATGATCAAGTGAGATTCATCCCAGGGATGCAAGGCTGGCACAATATTCACAAATCAATAAATGTGACAGACCACATAAACAAAATGAAATATAAAAACCATATGATCATATCAATAGATGCTAAAAAACCATTTCACAAAATCCAGCACCCATATCTGATAAAAACACTCAGCAATGTGGGAATAGAGGGATCATATCTCAACATAATAAAGGCCAAATATGAAAAACCTACAGCCAACATCATACTCAATGTGCAAAAACTAAACGCATTTCCCTTAAGAACAGGAACAAGATAGGGATGACCACTTTCACCACTCTTATTTAACTTAGTACTGGAAGTCTTAGCCACAGCAATCAGACATGAAGAAAAAATAAAGAGGATCCAAATAGGAAAATAGGAAATGAAACTGTCATTATATGCCAACAACACGATATTATACATAGAAAACCCTAAAGATTCCATCAAAAATCTACTACATTTAATAAATAAATTTGACAAAGTAGTAAGATACAAAATTAACATCCAGATATTGATGGCATTCTTATACACCAATAATGAACACTCAGAAAGGGAAACAAACAAAAATCCCATTTACCATTGCAACAAAAATAAATAAAATACCTAGAAATAAACTTAACCAAGCAAGTAAAAGACCTGTTCTCAGAAAACTACAGATCACTGAAAAAAGAAATAGAGGAAGATATAAAAAAGTGGAAACATATACCATGTTCATGGATCAAAAAAATCAACATCATTAAAATGTCCATACTACCCAAAGCAATCTACAGATTCAATGCAATCCCTATTCAAGTATCAACAGCATATTTCACAGATCTAGAACAAATACTCCAAAAGATTATATGGAACCAAAAACCACGAATAGCCACAGCAATTTTGAAAAAGAACAAAGTAGTCAAAGTAGGAAGGATCACAATACCAGCTATCAAGTTATACTACAAAGCCATCATAATCAAAACAGACTGCTACTGGCACAAGAACAGACATATAGATCAATGGAACAAAACAGAGAACCCAAATATTGACCCAAGACAGTATGCACAATTAATATCGGACAAAGGAGGCAAGAGCATACAATGGAGAAAAGACAGTCTCTTCAATAAATGGTTCTGGGAAAATTGAACACCTATATGCAAAAAAACGAAACTAGACCACAAACTTACACCATACACAAGAATAAACTCAAAATGGATAAAAGACTTAAATGTAATCTGTGAAACCATAAAATTCCTAGAAGAAAATATAGGCAGAAAAATCTCAGACATCGTATGTAGTGGAATTTTCACTGATACATCACCTAAAGCAAGAGAAACAAAGGAAAAAATTAATAAATGGGACTACATCAAACTTAAAAATTCTGCATAGCAAAAGAAACCAGAATCAAAATGAAACGGGAACCCACTCTCTGGGAGAATATATTTGCCAAAAATACACTGGATAAGGGTTAACATCCAAAATATACAGAGTACTCACTCAACTCAACAAAAGGCAAACAATCCAATTAAAAAATGGTAGAGGACCTGCATAAACACTTCTCCAAGCAGAACATACAAATGGCCAAAAGACATATAAAAAAATGCTCAACATCTCTAATCATCAGAGAGATGCAAATTAAAATGACTATGAGGTATCACCTCACACCTGCCAGAATGGCTGCCATCAACAAATCATCAAAAAAGTGCCGGTGAGGATGTGGAGAAAAGAGGATACTAGTACACTTCTGGTGGGAATGCAAACTGGTGCAGCCACTATGGAAAACAATTTGGTGCTTCCTCAAAAAATTAAAAATAGAACTTCCATTTGACCCAGTGATCCCAATTCTAGGAATATACCCTAGGAAGCCTGAAATACCAGTCAGAAGAAATATATGTATCCCTATGTTCATAGCAGCGCTATTTACAATAGCTAAGATCTGGAAACAGCCCAAGTGCCCATCAGTAGATGGGTGGATTAAAAAGCTGTGGAATATACATACATACAATGGAATACTATGCAGCTATAAGAGAGATGCAATCTCTTACCCTTTGAAATGATTGGAGGATCAGGCAGCAGCACTCCCCAGCACCCAGCGGGGGGACCTGGGACTCCACAAGGACAGTGCAGTCCAGTAGCTCACAAGTGTGGTGGGAAGCCACAGCCCAAGAGAGATTGTTGCAATCCAGCTGCCTGCCCAAGGGAACTACAGGGTGCAGGGGCACCAGAAAGGCCTGTGCCACCCAGCAGGGACTGTGCAATCCAGTTACCTGCGGGTCCCGAGGGGTACTGAAGCACCACAGAGGCCCCTGCAACCCATCAGGGACTGTGCCATCCAATTACACATGCGACCCAGAAGGGACAGAGTCATCCAATAACCCGCAGGACTTGTAGGGTGCTGAAGCACCAAAGAGGTCTGTGCCACCCAGCAGGGACTGCATGATCTAGTTACCCACAGGGCCTGTGGGGAAAAGCAGCAACCCCCCTCGTAGATTCAGCCTTTCCCAGGTGAGGCAAAGAAATAAAAATTGAGGCTCATTAACAACCAGCATTTATTCCACCCACCGAAAATCCTCTTAGGCAGAACACCAGGACAACATGCCAAGGCACTGAGTAACTGAGACTACTAGCCATCACGAAAAAGCTAGAGGATAACGGAACCTTTCCTGGGCTTGCAAATCTACCCAGGAAAGTAATATGTGACAGTGGTGTTTAACGTGGGCCCACCCAGGCTCATCCAAACCAAGTAGAGGGAGCCACAAACGGCAGAACACCACCACCCACAGGGAAAATTTGGCATGCTCCAAAACCCACTAAGATAGCCAAAATAGTGAAACAAAGAAACAAATACCAAAGGAAAGAACAAGAGAATGCTATCGAAGATGAGATCAACGAAATGCAGCTAAGCAAATTATCAGAGGAAGAGTTCAGAGCCATGAACTTGAGAAAGCTCAACAGCATGAGTAAGGACATCAGCTCCATGAGTAAAGGTATAGAAACACTGAAAACCAACCAAGTGGAACTGAAGAATGATATAGCAGAAATTAAGAACACATTGGAAGGACTAACCAGCAGAGTAGAGGAAGCTGAGGACCAGATCAATGAGTTAGAAGACAGGGCAGAAAAAAATCAACCAATCAGAAAACCAAAAGAAAAAAATGATTAAAAAACAGGAAGACGGCTTAAGAGAACTGTAGGACAACTGGAAACGTAGTAACATTCGCATCAGAGGAGTCCCCAAAGAGAAAGAAAATGGGCAAGAATTACAGAATATACTTGAAGAAATAATGACAGAAAACTTTCCTAACTTGGTGAAGGAAGAAGGCATTCAAGTTCAAGAAGCACAGAGAGCCCCAAGTAAGAAGAAACCAAAGACGCCCACACCAAAACACATAGTAATCAAAGTGTCAAAAATTAAAGACAAAAATTAAAGAGAGAATTCTAAAGGCAGCAAGAGATAAGCAACAGGTTACCTACAAAGGAATCTCCATAAGGCTGTCAGCTGACTTCTCAACAGAAACACTACAGGCCAGAATGGAGTGGCATGAAGTAATCAAGGTCATGAAAAACAAGGATCTGAATCCAAGACTACTCTATACAGCAAGGTTATCATTCAATATAGAAGGTCAAATAAAGAACTTTCCAGACAAAAAGTTGGACAAAGTAACACCAAACCAGCACTGCAAGATATGCTAGAAGGACTTATGTAATTAGTAGAAGAAATAGGAAGAAAAATAGAACCACACAAAACAAAAATGATAATAAATAAGTACATATCAATAATCGCCTTAAATGTGAATGGTTTGAATGCTGTGATAAAAAGACACAGATTAGCTGACTGGAGAAGAAAGCATGACTCACATATATGTTGTTTACAAGAGACCTACCTCACAACAAAAGACTCACATAGGTTGAAAGTGAAGGGATGGAAAAAATCTTTCAAGTAAACGGAAAGCAAATAAAAGCTGGGGTAGCAATACTCATGTCTGATAAAGTAGATTTCAAAATGAAGACCATAACTAGAGACAAAGAAGGCCACTACATAATATTGAAAGGATCTATCCAACAGGAAGATATAACCTTGGTAAACATATATGCACCCAATACAGGAGCACCAACATATATTAAAAATCTTTTGGAGGACTTCAAAGAAGAAATTGACAGCAATGCAATCATAGCAGGGGACTTCAACTCCCCACTCACATCACTGGATAGATCTTCTAGACAAAAAATTAACAAGGAAACACGGACTCTAACAGAAGCACTAGATCAAATGCATTTAATAGATATCTACAAAGAATTACACCCCAAACTGCAGAATTCACATCCTTCTCAAGTGCACATGGGACATTCTCAAACATAGACCACATGTTAGGACACAAACTAAGTCTCTAGAAGTTCAAGAAGACTGAAATCATATCAAGCATCTTCTCAGATCACTATGGCATGAAACTAGAAATCAACTGCAACAAGAACATGGAAAGACATTTGAACACATGGAGGCGAAACAGCATGTTATTGAACAATGAATGGGTTACCATAGAGATCAAGGAAGAAATTAAAAACTTCCTGGAGCCCTGGCCGGTTGGCTCAGCAGTTAGAGCATCGGCCTGTGGTCCCGAGAGACCCGGGTTCGGATCCCGCTAAGGGCATGTACCTTGGTTGCAGTTTGTCCCTGGCCCTGATTGGTTGTGCAGGTTGTAGCCACTCGATGTGTCCCTTTCACATTGATGTTTCCCTCTCTCTCCCTCCCTCTCTACCTGAACAAAAAAATGGAAAAAATGTCCTCGAGTGAGGATAAAAAAAACAACAACAAAAAACAAAAAACAAAAAAACTTCCTGGAAACCAATTAAAATGAACACACAACAACACAAAATCTATGGGATGCAGAGTGAAAGCAGTTCTGAGAGGGAAATTCATAGCACTACAGGTCTACCTCAAGAAGCAAGAAAAATTAATAACAGACTATCTAACCTCACAACTTAAAGAACTAGAAAGCAAACCAAAAGTAAAGCCCAGAGCAAGTGGAAGGAAGGAAATTGTAAAGATCAGAGCAGAAATAAATGACATGGAGACCAAAAAAACAATTCAAAGGATCAATGAAACAAAAAGCTGGCTCTTCAAAAAGATAAACAAGACTAATGGACCCTTAGCTAGACTCACCAAAAAACAAAGAGAGAGAATTCAAATACACAAAATCAGAAATGAAACAGGAGAAATAATAACTGACACCACAGAAATAGAACGGATTGCTAACAAATATTATGAACAATTATACGGCAACAAATTCGATAATCTAAGTGAAATGGACCAATTTCTAGAAAAACATAGTCTCCCAAAACTGAACCGGGAAAAGATAAAAAACTTGAACAGACCAATAACAACAAAAGAAATTGAAGATGTAATCAAGACTCTCACAGCAAACAAAAGCTCAGACCCAGACAGCTTCATGGGGCAATTTTATCGAACATTCAAAGAACTAATACCCGTTCTCCTCAAACTATTTCAAAAAATTCAACAAGAAGGAAGACTTCCAAACTCGTTTTATGAGGCCAGCATAATTCTAATTCCAAAACCAGAAAAAGACACTACAAAGAATACTACAGACCAATATCCCTGATGAACATAGATGCCAAAATCCTGAACAAAATACTAGTAAATTGAATTCAGCAACACATCAAAAAAATTATTCACCATGACTAAGTGGGATTCATCCCAGGGATGCAAGGCTGGTACAATATTCGCAAATCAATAAATGTGATACACCACATAAAAAAAAAGAAAGATAAAAATTATATGATCATATCAATAGACGCTGAAAAAGAATTCAACAAAATCCAGCACCCATTTCTAATAAAAACACTCAGCAATCTGGGAATAGAGGAATCCTATCTCAACATAATAAAGGCCATATATGAAAGACCTACAGCCAACATCATACTCAATGGGCAAAAACTAAAAGCATTTCCCTTAAGAACAGGAACAAGACAAGGATGTCCACTTTCGCCACTCTTATTTAACATAGTATTGGAAGTCTTAGCCACAGCAATCAGACAGGAGAAAAAAATAAAGGGAATCCAAATGGGAAAGGAGGAAGTGAAACTGTCATTATTCGCAGTTGACACGATAGTATACGTAGAAAACACCAATGACTCTATCAAAAATTTACTAGACTTAATAAATGAATTTGGCAAAGTAGCAGGATACAAAATTAACGTCAAGAAATCTATGGCATTCTTATACACCAATGATGAACTCACAGGAAGAGAAACTAAAAAAACAATCCCATTTACCACCGCAGCAAAAAAATTAAGATACCTAGGAATAAACTTAACCAAAGAAATAAAGGACCTATTCGCAGAAAACTACAGGTCATTGAAAAAAGAAAAATAGAGGAAGATATAAAAAAGTGGAAGCACATACCTTGTTCATGGATTGGAAGAATCAACATTATTAAAATGTCCATAATACCCAAAGTAATCTATAGATTCAATGCAATCCCCATCAAAATACCAACAACATACTTCCCAGAACTAGAACAAATAATTCAAAGTTCAAATGGAACCAAAAAAGACCTCGAATAGCCACAGCAATCTTGAAAAAGAACAACAAAGTAGGAGGGATCACATTACCAGATATCAGGTTATACTACAAAGCCACTGTAATCAAAACAGCCTGGCACTGGCACAAGAACAGGCATATAGACCAGTGGAACAGAACAGAGAACCCGGAAATGGATCCAACACAATATGCTCAATTAATATTTGACAAAGGTGGCAAGAGCATACGGTGGAGTAAAGACAGCCTCTTTAATAAATGGTGTTGGAAAAATTGGACAGCTACATGCAAAAAAATGAAACTAGACCATCAACTTACACCATACACAAGAATAAACTCAAAATGGATAAAAGACTTAAATGTGACTCATGAATCCATAAAAAACCTAGAAGAGACTGTAGGCAACAATATTTCAGACATCATACGCAGCAGCATTTTCACTGATACATCACCTAAGGCAACAGAAACAAAGGAGAAACTTCCGGTCAAGATGGCGGCGTAGGTAAACGCGGTATCCCATACTCCCACAACCACATCAAAGTTACAACTAAACTACAGAACAACCGTCATTCAAAACCGCCTGAAATCATCCTGAGTGGAAGTCCTACAGCTACGGAATTAAAGCAGCAGCCACATCGAGACTGGTAGGAGGGGCAAAGGCGCGAGGGGTGGACGGGGTGGTGGCACACACACGTGTGGAGGATAAAAATCAGGAGGATACCTTGGCTAGGAAGGTCCTTCCTGAGGACTGGGGGGTCCCCGTCTCACACCAGGTGCCCTGCTCAGGGTTCCAGTGCCAGAGAGAGAAGTCCCCATAATTCTGGCAGGAAAAACCAGCAGGAACTGAGGCTCAGGGAAGCTGACACGGCTGGAGCCCCAGGCAGCTCCTTAAAGGGCCAGCACACAGACTTATCGGACTCTCTCCCTCTAAGCTTGGAGGGGAGGCAGCTCAAGGGGCACCAGAGACATACAGGGAAGAACTGAGCTGTTTGGCACTGGAGCGAGGGCTGGATAGGGGGCTTTCTCTGGGACAAACGTGCTGTCAGAGGCCTTTGATCCTTTGGTGAGCCCTTCCCTGGGGCGGCAGACAGTTGCCATACCTGGGACTCCAGCAACGTGGCTCACACTGGTAGCCCCGCCCTGGTGACTCCCTGAGGCCCTGCCCCACCCAACTTTCAGGCCCACCCAAGGTGTTGCCACGTGCTTAACCATAGGATTGGCCTGTCTTGGATCCTGCTTCGGGTTTTTCCTAAATTCTTTCAAACGAGCAGCATCTGGTCTCAGCTAGCCCCATACTTCTTGTTAAGTAATACACAGAAACAAACACAGGGAGGCAGCCAAAATGAGGAGGCAAAGAAATAAGTCTCAAATGAAAGAACAGAACAAAACTCCAAGAAAAGAACTAAGTGAAATGGAGATAAGTAACCTAACAGATGCTGAGTTCAAAATACTGCTTATAAGGATGCTCAGTGAACTCAGTGAGGGTCTCAAGAGCATAAAAAAGGACCAGTCAGAAATGATCGATGCACAGTTAGAAACGAAGGAGGCTTTAACTGAAATAAAGAATAATTTACACAGATTCAATAGTAGAGTACGTAAATCCAAGAAGCAAACCATTGATTTGGAATATAAGGAAGCAAAAAACGCCCAATCAGAACAGCAAAAAGAAAAAGGAATCCAAAAAAATGAGGACAGTGTAAGGAGCTTCTGGGACAACTTCAAGCGTGCCAACATTCACATCTTGGGGGTGCCGGAAGGAGAAGAGAGAGAACAAGAAATTGAAAACCTGTTTGAAACAATAATGGCAGAAATCTTTCCTAACTTGGTGAAGGAAAGAGACATACAAGTTCAGGAAGCACAGAGAGTCCCAAACAAGATGAACCCCACGAGGCCCACACCAAGACACATCATCATCAAAATGCAAAAGGTTCAAGACAAAGAGAGAATCTTTTTTTTTTTTTTTTTTTTTTTTATCCTCACCCGAGGATATTTTTCCATTTTTTGTACAGATAGAGTGGGAGGGAGAGAGAGGAAGGGAGACAGAGAGAGAAACATCGATGTGAAGGGACACATCGAGTGGCTGGCACCCGCACGACCAACCAGGGCCGGGGACAAACTGCAACCGAAGTACGTGCCCTTAGCGGGAACCGAACCCGGGTCTCTCTGGACCGCAGGCTAACGCTCTAACCGCTGAGCCAAACTGGCCAGGGCAAAGAGAGAATCTTAAAAGCAGCAAGAGAAAGGCAGCTAGTTACCTACAAGGGAGTTCCCATTAGGCTGTCAGCTGATTTCTCAAAAGAAACTTTGCAGGCCAGAAGGGAGTGGCAAGAAATATTCAGAGTGATGAAAACCAAGAACCTACAACCAAGATTACTCTTTCCTGCAAAGCTGTCATTTAGAATCGATGGCCATATTAAGACTTTCCCAGACAAGAACAAGTTAAAGGAGTTCATCACCACCAAACCGTTATTATATGAAATGATGAAGGGTCTTTTTGAAAAAAAAAGATAAAATATATGAACAAACAAAATGGCAATGAATACATATCTATCAACAATGGAATCTACAAACAAAATGAACAGGTAGAACTGAAACATTCTCATAGATAGAGAGAACATTTTGTTGGTTGCCAGATGGGAGGGGGATTGGGGGAATGGGTGAAAAAGGTGAAGGGATTAAGAAGTACACATTCATTGCTAGACTGACAAACTTCAAAGGGAAAGGGGTTGGGGGGTGGGAAGAAATAAACCAAAGAACGTATATGCATAACCAATGGACACAGACAATAGTGTGGGAAAAGGCGGGAGGGGGGCGGGAGTGGGGAGGAGGGGGTCAATCGGGGAAAAATGAGGAACATCTGTAATATATTCTACATTCAACAATAAAGATTTTTTTAAAAAGTATTTAAACTTAAAAAAAAAAGAAAGAAACAAAGGAGAAAATGAACACATGGGACTACATCAAACTCAAAAGCTTCTGCACAGCAAAAGATACAATCATCAAAATGGAAAGGCAACCCACTGTATGGGAGAGCATAATTGCCAATGATATATCAGATAAGGGGTTAATTTCCAATATATAGAGAGTGCTCATACAACTCAACCGAAGGAACACAAAGAACTCAATTAAAAAATGGGCAGAGGAACTGAATAGACACCTCTCCAAACAGGACATACAAATGGCTAAGAGACATATGAAGACGTGCTCAACCTCACTAATCATCAGAGAGATGCAAATTAAAACAACAATGAGGTATCACCTCACACCTGTCAGAATGGCTGCCATCAACAAATCATCAAACAACAAGTGTTGGCGAGGGTGTGGAGAAAAGGGGACTCTAGTGCACTGCTGGTAGGAATGCAGACTGGTGCAGCCACTGTGGAAAACAATATGGTGTCACCTCAGAAAATTAAAAATTGAACTTCCATTTGACCCAGTGATCCCACTTCTAGGAATATACCCTAAGAAGCCTGAAACACCAATCAGTAAGAATATATGTATCCTCATGTTGGTAACAGCACTATTTACAATAGCTAAGATCTGGAAACAGCCCAAATGTCCATCAATAGACGAATGGATAAAAAAGCTGTGGTACATATACACAATGGAGCACTATGCAGATGTAAGAAAGAAAGATCTCTTATCCTTTGAGACGACATGGAGGGACCTGGAGAGTATTCTCCTAAGCGAAACAAGCCAAGCAGTGAAAGACAAGTATCACATGATCTCACTTCTTTGTTGAATATAATGAACTTAACAGTCTGAGGAATGGGGTAGTCCCAAAGACACAGAGGTGGGGTACAGACTGACATTTCCCAGAAGAGGGGGTGGTGAGGGAGAGATAAATCACAGAACTCATATGCATGTATGTATGAGCAATGGACATGAACAACAAAGGTGGGGACAGGGTGGGGCGGGTGGGGGAGGGAAAAATCAGTGGGGGGAAAAGAGAAACTTCTGTAACCTAAATAAATTATTAACTGAAAAATAATAATAATAAAATAAAATAAAAAGAAAGAAAGAAAAGAAATGATATGGAGGGACCTGGAGAGTGTTATGTTAAGCGAAATAAGCCAGTCAGAGAAAGACAAATACCATATGATCTCACTTATTTCTGGAACATAACAAATTAGGCTGTCGATCAAAAGAGACCCAGAATCATGGAAGTAGGGAACAGACTGACAACCCTCAGAGGGATGGGGGTTGGGCGGGGAGAGAAGAGATAAACCAAAGAACTTACATGGGCATATGCACAACCAGTCCACATGGCTGGGGAACGCAGGAGAGGGTTGGGAATAGGAAGGAGGGGGTCAATGGGAGGGCCATCTGTAAACTGTCAACAATTAAAAAAAAGGGCTATTACTGCATCTAGAGGCAGAGGTAGAGGTGGGGGAAGATACTTTTTTTTTTTTTTTTCGGTAGGAGGAATTAGTTTTGAGGGAGGTCTGGATACCAAGTCATAAGGTTAAACAAAAAACCTGCTCCAGCCTGGGCGGGATGTGTAAGGAGGATTTTGATGAAGAGGGAAAGCCCACCAGTCTCCAAAGAGACGTAGCTCCCAGATCAGGGCCAGAGAAAATTATACTTGAGAAACGGAAATTTCGCTCCTTCCAGAGACCTGCCCACCCCCCGCGCCAGTTCCCCACTACTCACCCAGCACCAGAACCGTCTGGCCACACAAACAGTGGTAGACAAGGAGGGGCTTCTCCCTGGCGTCATATTCCTCCCGGTCCCGGGTGTCAGAGCAGACAGCCAACTGAGACACAACTTTAGACACAGTTCACTGGAGAAACCCACAAACTCAACGCCAAAAATAAGAGTCGCCCAGAAATGACGTCAGAGGCGCACGTTGAGCCTTTCTCCCCCTAATGCTAATCACATGTCAGTAGTAGTCATATGAACTTCCGGGCTGTCTCATTAGGCTGAAATGCTCGGGGGACCATCCCCAGCCTCCAAGAAACTTCTTTGCCTTGCCTGTTAGCTGAGATGCTTTACTTTGAACACCCTTAATATTATTTAAATTATTTATTTATATCTCTATACATGTATGCAATGTATATACATATATTAAAACAGATAAAACAAAGGACTATATTTACGCAATATGCATACTACAGATTTTAGGTGTGCCTCTATGATTTTAATGGCTATAGTCAGGATGAGTACCAAATGAAATAGAAACATGTTTTTTAAAGCTGAGATATAATTCATGTAACATAAAATCCACCCTTTAAAAATGTATAATTCAGTGGGGTTTTTTTTTGTTTTTTTTTTTAGTATATTCACAAAGTTGCACAACCATCACCACTATCTAATTTCAGAACATTTTCATCATCCCAAAAAGACATCCTATATGGTTAGCAGTCACTCCTCACTTCTTTCCCAGCCCTTGGCAACTCCTAATTTGCTTTCTGTCTCTATTGATTGCCTCTTCTGGACATTTCATATGAATGAAATAATACATTATGTGGTTGTTGGTGTCTAGCTTCTTTCACTTAACATAATGTTTTCAAGGTCCATCTATGTTGTAGTGTGAATCAGTAAAAAGTAACTTTATTTCTTTTTATAGCTGAATAATATTTTTTTGTATGGATATACCACATTTTGTTTATTCATTCATCAATTGATGGACACTTGAGTTGTTTCTACTTTTCGGATATAATGATTAGTGCTACTATGAACACTGGTGTACACATTTTTTGTGAGGACACATATTTTTAGTACTCTAAAAAAGTGTGTATAATTAGGAGCGAAATTGCTGGATCATATAGTAACTTGATGTTTAACCTTCTATAATTTATAAATTATATAAATAAAGAATTTAAATAATGTTAAGGGTGTCCCAAGTAAAGCAATATTTTCCAAAGTGACTGTACCATTCCCATCAGGAATCCAAGTGAGGGAGGGACTTCTGATATCTTCACCTTCTCACCAATGACTATTTTTGTCTGTCTTTGATCTTTGGCTATTCTGGTAGGTGTGAAGTGTATCTCACTGTGTTTTTTAATTTTCCTTTCCCTGATGGCTAATGATGTTGAGTACCTTTTTACATGTATTGGTCATTTATGTATCTTCTTTGGAGAAATGTCTATTCAAATCCTTTGTCCATTTTTAATTGAGTTATTTGTAATTTTATTGTTGAATTGTATGAGTTATTATATATTTTGGATACTAGACCCTAATCATATAAATAATTTGCAAATAGAGGCATCTTCATGATCCTGTTTGCTACAGGTATAAGGGAACATCTTCTACCCTTTCTTCCCCAACCCAGAAACTCTCCCAGAATGCTTTTTGTGGAGGACAGGATCCTGGAGCCATCAGAATAAGGACATTGAAACAGTTTACATTGAATAACTTCAATAATCCAAGTGATGACACCAATATAGTGGATTTTTAATAGATAACTTACTGAAGATAGCAGGAGTTTATGACTAGAAAATTGGCAGGTTGGCTGGTAGAAGTGTAGTGTTCAAGATACACAAGATGTAAACCCATGACAATTTAAAGTGATCTGTTGGCCCTCAAACAAAGGTGAGCTAAATGAAGTACAAAATAAATATCAATGCAAGTCTTAAAGAATCACAGTGTTGCTCCTAGGTCTTAGTCCAATGTCATCCCTATGATTCTATGTTATTCAGTATTCATTGATCTTCTACTGTGTGTCAGGCACTGTGCTATATACCAGTTGTATAGTGATCAATTTTAAATAGTTTCACCCCCTCATGTGGCTTAGTCTAGTGCAGGGGTGGGTAAATGTTTTCTGTAAATGCCTAGAGAATAAATGTTTTAGGCTTTGAGGGACAAGAGGTAAAATCAAGAACACCGTGTAGGGCCCAGCTAGAGTGGCTCAGTTGGTTGAGCATCATCCCATGAACCGACAGGTCACCAGTTCAATTCCTGGTCAGGGCACATGCCCAGGTTGTGGGCTTCCAGGAGACAGCCAATCGATGTTTCTCTCCCTCTCCCAAATCAATTTAAAACACATATTTTTAAAAAAGAACATCATTTAAGTACTTGTAAAACAGGAGAGAGAACAAATTTCCGCAAATGAAACTCAAAATATAATAATCAAGTATAAATTTTTGTAATACAAGTCTACTAATGAGCAGAATGACATTCTTTGATGGAGGGGGATAACGTTTCACTTAATTAGAGTTCAAAGTGAGTGTTCCCTGCCCTGGCTTGTGTGGATGAGTGATTAGACTGAAGGGTCGTGGCTTTGATAGGAAAAAATATCCTTGGGTGAGAATTAAAAAGCAAAGTGAGTGTTCCCTATCATCAAAATCAGCTGCAATTTCAATACACTTTTAAAGGTTTTTAAATTGTTTCATATAGCATCAACTTGACTTTTTTAAGAACCTCATCATTACTTTGTAATGAAAGTTTGCAACTTGATTTTTTCAGAAAAATCAATAAATTGCACACACCTATTAATAAAGATCTTAAATAATTTTTAAATATCAGTTGCAAATAGTCATGTTAATGTTTATCTGTAATTAGATTTTGTGTATTTCACTTTTGATAAAAATTAAACAAAGATAAATACTGCCAAATACTGATATCCATTCATAAGCAACTGATTTTAATTGAGAATATTCATCTCTTAGAAAGCATTTAGAGAATTCAATTCGATTTTTCACTTAGTATTTTCCTTTTAGCATGTCATTATATTACAATGTAATCACTTCCGATTGAAATTTAAGTGGAAGCTCCTCAAATGCACAAATTAATTTTGAAATATAAAAATGTCCTTTGCACTTTACATAAAGGTTCAAAAAATACCACTAACTATAATTTGAGATCAGAAAATATATCCACTGCAAATTTGTGTGGGAATGCAAAACTTGATTTTTGTTTTAACTTTTTACAGCACAGGATGTGATTAAAATAACTTGACATTACTTTTGTCAAACAATGTTAGTTGTCATTGAAATGAATTTACTACAGTATAGTTTTTACATATAAAATAAAATTGCCTTGTAATTTTGGGTTAAATTAATTAATAACATTATCAAGTCTAGAGTAAAAGCTAATTTCAAAAACCATTCAGTGTTCAATAGTAGTGGCTGGGGTGAATTTTCTCATTCAGAAAACTTTCAATCTCAGCCCTGAACTTTAAAATAAATAACTAGCCCAGCCAGTATGGCTCAGTGGTTGAACATCGACCCATGTACCAAGAGGTCACCAGTTCAATTCCTGGTCAGGTCACATGCCCAGGCTGTGGGCCCAATCCCCAGTGGGGGGCATGCAGGAGGCGGCCAATGTTCTGTCTCATCGATGTTTCTATCTCTGTCTCCCTCTTCCTTCCTCTTTCTCTAACAATCAATAAAGAAAAAAAATTAAATAAATAAATAAAAAACAATGCTAAGCTAATACATTGATGTTAGTAGGCCAAGACAGAATATTCAGCTTCCATTTCTGACAAAAATTTATGAAACTGACGATGGTTCAGTCCATGTGAGCGGATGAAGTACATTGTTGACACTAATAGTTGAATAACACAAAAGAGATTCGAATATTTTCCTGTAAAGTACAGGCTGTTTAATAATGAAATGAATAACCATGGGATTTAAACAACTTACAATTTCTCAAGCTTTATTCATTTGTCCAACTAAGCCCTTTTCTGCTCTGTACATATTTGGAGCACACGTTAGCAGATTCTACTCCAGGTTGTACTGAACTAGAGTTTCCTTGACTTCTTTGGAAATATTCTCATTTGCAGTTGTTCAACACAGACTACCAATACAGGCCAATTCTTCCATCACTTTAAACTCAGCATTGACTCTTTTAGTAAACAACTGAACAGTAATAGTAACATTGATAAACTCATCAAGAAAGAGTCGAGGAAAACAACTTGAAATCATTTGCCCTGTTATTTATTTATTTATTTACATTGATTTGAGAGAGAAAGAGAGAGAGAAACATCAATTTGTTCCACTATGTATGCATTCATTGGTTGATCCTTACATGTGCCCTAACCAACGATCAAACCCACAACCTTGGTGTATCGTATCGAGATGAAGTTTTAGCCAACTGAGCTACTCGTCCAGGGTTGCCTTGTTTTTTTAAAAAGACCATTGATGTGGTTTCCAATGTCCTTAACTCATTGAGCTACTGTTTTTGTTGAAAGGCTAATAGTCTTTAAAAAGTTCATTTTCCCTGGATACATTTCTTTGGCTTCTGCAGTCAAACACAATTTAATTAACTCACCATCAGTAAACAGCTTTCCTCCCTTGGCTAACAAATGAACCACTCAGAAACTATTTTATTTATTTATTTTTTTCTTTGATTTTAGAGAGAGAGGAAGGGAGAGGGAGAGAGAGATAGAAACATCAATGAGAAAGAATATCGATTGGCCACCTCCTGCATGCCCCGCACTGGGGATCAGGCTTAAAACCTGGGCATGTGTCCTGACCGGGAATTGAACTGGCGACCTCTTGGTGCATGGGTCAACGCTCAACCACTGAGCCACACCAGCTGGATGAAACTCTTATTTTTGTGAAGAATTCTGCTATGATAAGATACTCCATTTTAAACTTTTTAATTTTTCTAACCATTGCTTTCCTATGATCTGGGAACATTGCAATGAGTGCTTTCATTTGGTAATGACTATGTATATTGTATTCTTTTAGCTACAGTATCACTGTACAATAAACATAATGCTTTCACATCTAATTTAATAACCAAGTAATCTACACTTAAAAGCATGATATTCCAAATCCACTTTTATTTTCTTGTTTTGACATGATAGGCATGCACTTTTAATTTTTTATAAATACCACAATATGGTGATATGTGTGACACTCAAAATGCTATTGAATTATAACTGCATTACTGGGATTTTTAGTGAACCAACCAATAGTGTGAAGTGATGAGAGCACCACATACAGTCTCTGTCAGAGCTACTCGACTCTGCCACTGTAGCACAAAAGCAGCCACAGGCAATACATAAATGAAAGAGTGTGGTTGTGTCCCAATGAATTCATCTATGGACATTGAAATTTAAATATCATATTGTCTTTATGTGTCATGAAATATTATTATTATTTTGATCATTTTTCACCATTTAAAAACATAGCTTGCAGGCCATAGGAAAAAAGATGGCAGGCTTGATTTGGTGGATGTAACTGGTTTGATTGCATTCCCATGTGCAAGCCATATATATTAGTTTCCTATAGCTGCTGTAACAAACTGTCTAGTGGCTTCAGAAACACAAATTTATGCCCAGCTGGTATGCCTCAGTGGTTGAGCATTGACCCATGCACCAAGACGTCACTGGTTCAACTCCAGGTCAGGGCCTATGCTTAGGGTTTCAAGCTCAATCCTCAGCAGGGGGTGTGCAGGAGGTAGCCAATTGATGTTGATGTCTTCTCTCTCATCAATGTTTCTTTTTTCCTTTATTGGATTTTTTTAGAGAGAGAGGAAGTGAGAGGGAGAAAGAGATAGAAACATCGATGAGAGAGAACATTGATTGGCCGCCTACTGCATGCCCCCACTGGGGATTTGGCCCACAACATGGGCACGTGTCCTGACTGGGAATCCAACCAGTGACCTCTTGGTGCATGGCTTGATGCTCAACCACTGAGCCACAACAGATGGACTCATCAACGTTTCTATCTCTCTCTCCCTCTCCCTTCTTCTCTCTCTAAAATCAATAAAAATATATATATATTAAAAAAAAAAGAGAGAGAGACACAAATTTAGTATCTTACAATTCTGGAGATCAGAAGTCCAAAATCAATCTTGCTGGTCTAAAGTCAAGATGTCCGCAGGGCTGATTGCTCCTAGAGTCTCCAGGAAAGAATCTATTCTTTGCCTCTCCCATCTTCTAGAGGCTCCTTGCATCCCTTGGCTCCTCAGATGGTAACTGTATTACTGCAATCTTTGTTTCCATCGTCACATGGCCTCCTCTCTGAATTTGGACTCCTCCTTCCCTCTTATAAGGACCCGCATGATCACATCAGGCCCACTAGTTTGTTTAATCCTAAATAATCTTCCCATCTCAAGATTCTTAAACCTAACCACATCTGCAAAGTCCCTTTTGCCAGTTTAAGGTAATGTATCCACAGGTTCCAGATATTAGGACATGGAGGTCTTGAGGAACATTATTCAGCTTACCATGCCATGCTTTGTTTCTCTTCATTCAACAATTCAGCTGGTAGTAAAATCCTATGTTCATTCCCTAATTTCCTCATTTCACTAAATGTCACTTTTTCTTTCTCCTCTCCCTCCCCTTCCTCCTTTTCTCTTTCTCTCTGCTTTCTCTCCCTATGTTCTAGGGCCTATAGATGAACAGCATACTACTGCTTTTATTGCCAAAAGCCACACTGTGACAACTTGTTTCCTATGTGATTCTGTTGACTTGTCTTCTGAGATTATTGGAGTCAAGAACCTTTTGATTTTATTTTCTGTTTTTTCTTTGTTGCCCTTTGTACTACATTTTATCAATAGAAGTGAAAACTGCAGAGAAATAAAATTTCTTGCATTCACTGGCTAACAGAAGTACAAACTCACAGCCTCATAGTCAGGAAATGATCATTTATCCATTCTCTCCTTCCAACCCAACATAGTTCAGGAAAATCACAGTCTATTCTCCATTTTGAAAGCTACATGAATGAACTTCTACAATTTCCCTAGTCATATACTCCCATATTTCACAGTCCTCCTTTTAGGCAAATTCTCAAATCCTTGACTACAGACAATTTGGAATTTTTAAATCTTCCCTGAGGTGCGTTGCTAACACACTTTAAACTGAAAAGGACTTCTAGTTTCTTGACCCCTGCTCTTGGAGCAAGAGGGATGCTTGGCTTTGAAGAGGTTATTTCTTCAAGACACAGAGGTGAGAAGGGAGTGGAAGGACTGCTTTGCCAACTCTGCTATAGCCAGTATGTTCTAACCTGATTATTTGTCTGTGCTGGAGAACACTCTTCTGTGTTGCTGCTTTGGTATAACAACTCTGCTTCTGACGAGGAATCCATGTGCACTATGTTCCTGCAATGCAATCCCACTGTGCAGTCAGAGTACTCTTCTCATATCCTGGTGCAAAGGAGCTTCCAAACTGCTTTGGTTCATGCTCCCAAGTTTTCTTGGTTAGGTAGTTCATTGAAGGAAGAGCAAAGCGATTTCAGAAAACAGACAAACCCACAAGAAACTCAAATACATCTCTAGCCTTTGGTGACCTTCAGACATTTATATCCAGTGTCAAGAGCTTCCCAGCCTCTTTCTTTCTTTCTTTCTTTCTTTCTTTCTTTCTTTCTTTCTTTCTTTCTTTCTTTCTTTCTTTCTTTCTTTCTTTCTTTCTTTCTTCTTTATTGATTTTAGAGAGAGAGAAAGGGAGAAGGAGAGAGATAGAAATATTGATTGGCCACCTCCTGCATGCCCACCTCTGGGGATCTGGCCCACAACCTGGGCATGTGCCCTGACCAGGAATCAAACCGGTGACCTCCTGGTGCAACCACTGAGCCTCACCGGCCGGGCTTCCCAGCCTTTTTCCTACTCTGGTACATGATATGCTGCTTCTCAATAGGATGTTTTCAACACATCTCTCTTAGGCTCAAGCACCTGTGAAAGCTGCCTATCAGGCCTAAATTCCTCATCCTTGTATTTGAGGGCATTTAGCCAACTTCTGTTGCCCTAACTTTTCCAAGGGGAGGTCTCCTCATTCTTCATTAGCCACATTAATCTACCCACTATCCCCAGGACATGACAAGCTCCATTGCCTTGTTCGTGTTGTTGCCCTCATAGAAACTATTTGAGTTCTTCTTTCCCAAGCCCTGCTTTCATCTCTTTTGAAACAAAGTTGAAATAGATCCATTCTGGGAAGCTTGTTCTGATCACATCAAACTGATAAGTTACCTGCTGTGCAGTCCCTCATTATTTGTGGATTCACTTGCTTCTGCTATGTATCTTGCTGCTGCTTTGGTAGGCAGAATTCTAAAATGTCACCACCTCCCTCAAGATTCTTGGCTATTGAGGTACACACACCTTCTTTCAGTTATTCAATCAGACACTAATCTAGGTTCTGCTGTGAGGGAATATTGCAGATGTAATTAAGGCCCCAAATCAGATGATTTTAAGATAGGAGATTATCTGGGGTGAGCCTGAACTAATCATATAAACCTTTAAAGTGGACTGGGCTCTTCATAAAGAAAGACATTCAGAGTGTGAAAGAGGTTTGATGGGAGAAAAATTCTCTGTTGCTGACTTTGAAGATGCAATAGGCCACAAGCAATGTGGGAGACCTCTAGGAGCTGAGAATGGTCCCTGGCTGGCAGGCAGTGAGAGAATGGGAGACTTAGTCTTACAACTGCAAAGAACTGAACTTGGCCAACAGCTTGTAGTAATTTGTTAAGCAGCAGTAGAAAACAAATGCCTTTGCTTTTGTAGATCTTGCTTTTGTTGAATTCATGTGTGTGCATTAGTCCAAGTTTCCAGATGAGAGGAAAAGTTTTTAAAATGTATTTTTGTGCCCCCTTCACACCACAGCTATAATGTGAGGTTATTAGGGAGACTTGCTTTAACTGATATTTTAGAGTTAATAGAGATATAAATCCTTGGCATAAAGGTGCCTATTGTTAAGCCGCAGCTAGAATTACTACCATTGTAAAGTGTTTCCTACCTCCCATGTTAGAAACAAATTTCTGCACATCTGATATCTTGTGGACATCACGTGTATGCCTCACCAGTTCCATGAACTTAGTGGGTCCCCATATTTGCTCTCCTAAAATCGCCCCTCCCCCTGCATTTTCTGGGACTGTTAATGGTACCTTCAAACTTCCATTTTCCTTTGGGCTTAGAACTCCAGCCATTATCGACTCCTTCCTCTGTCTTGTCCCCACAGTCACTCTGTTGCCAAGTCCTCTCAATTTTTCCCCTTCTTTTCACTTTTATTGTCCTTGACTCATTCAGTATCTCTCATCCAGAATACTTCAAGAATCTCCTAGATGCTCTCCTGGGACCAATCTCTGATTATTACAGCTGTAGTCATATTGCTTCTCTATTCACCCATATTCCAAGAAATTCATTGGCTTGGCATTCAAAATTCTGCTGGACTAAACCCAACCTTGCCTTTCTCATATTTTCAAAATTTTTTCAAGATATATATATATATATATATATTTGAGAGAGGGGGAAAGGGAGGGAGAGAATGAGAAAACACCCATTTGTTGTTTCACTTATTTTTGAAAATATGTTTTTATTGATTTTGAGAGAGAAGAAGAAACACCGATTAAGCACACCTCGCTACTGGGGATTGCATATGCCCGGACCAGGAATTGAATAGATGACCTCTTGATCCGTGGGTCAGCATTCAACCATTGAGCCACACCAGCTGTGGCTGTTGCACTTATTTTTGTATTCATGGGTTGATTCTTATATGTGCCCTGACCGGGGATGGAACCTGCCGCCTTGCCGTCCGGAGACGATGCTCTAACCAACTGAATTACCAAGCCAGGCCTCAAAAATTCTTAAATGAGTATTTTGCCTACCTTCTAAGTTATTTGGGGTTGACCTTTAAAAATTATTCTTTAAAACTGTTATTGCTTTTGCAGGTTTGCATCCTAACTGTGACTCTTCCCTGCAATCTGCAGCGTTTTCACGTGCATCTTCCCGTTACTTTTACTCCAGACCCACTGCCCTTGCAGTTCCCTGCAGTCGGACATTCTCAGGCCTTGGATTCTTCTGAACGTATAGCAGCTGCTTGGCTTGTTGAACTACCAGGGGAAAATGTGGTTCCAGAACCAAATTGTGAGTTCCCAGAGGTAAAACCTCATTCTTGCCTTAAGCTATCATTCCCTTCCCCCAGGACACACATTTTATTCTGCTTTGGTGTGATCATCGGCCCAAATGTGTCGCATTCATCCCACAGAAAAGGGACCCACAGTCCCCTTTCATAGTCGAGGCCAATTTACTCTGGACTTTCAGTGATTTTAACAAGTCACACACAACCCCCACCCCCACCCCCAGTGTCCTGTGTCCACAGGGGATGTGCATGCACTGTTCCCACTTTTTGAGAACCTTAGAGTTTGCCTCTGCCCACTCCCCCTCTTCTAGTTTGGGATTTCCATCCTTCTCCCCCCAGCCACAGGGCGCACTTTAAGTGATCTGGTCAAAAGAAAGAAAGAAAAGGAGGGCGGGGGAAGGGAAGGGAAGAAAGAAAAGAAAAGAAAAAAGAAAGAAAGAAAAAGCGAAAAGAAAAGAAAGAAAAAAAGAACCGAAAAAAGCTTCCCAGGATTCGTCCTGGACTTGACAGCTGGGGTTGGAGCACATTCCACCACCCGATCCTGGTGACTGTATGTAGTATTTCCTTGGCCGGTCAGACCGCCTCAGCCCAGGCGCGGCTCCGGCCGGGCTTTAATGACCTAAGCAACTTTCCTTTCACTCCCCCGCCCGTCTTGGTACGGCCTGTCCGGCGCTTTGCGTTCGGCGTTCTATCCCCCCCCCCTTCCTTCCAGGTTGGTTCAGCCCCTGTCTACTCCGGGGTGGTGCTTAGCCGGCGCCAGACCGACCCTCGACTTCGGAGGGGCAGTGCGGTGCCTCTGGGCGCTTCCTCGCCGGCTTCTTCGGCTTCTTCAGCCTCCTCGGCCTCCTTGTCCTCGGCTGGGACCCGAGACCTCGGTGTATGCCCCAGCCCTGACCCCGCTCGAGACATGTCTACCCCAGCTCGGCGGCGCCTCATGCGGGACTTCAAGAGGTAACCGACAGGGACCGCGGCGGCCGGGGGCTGGCAGCGGGACTCAGGGCGGGTCCCGAGGCGGGCCGCGGGCAGGGGCGCCGGGAGCGACGCGGCGGCCCGATAACGGGGTCCCTGTCTGTTTCTCTAAAGGTTACAGGAGGATCCTCCAGCCGGAGTCAGTGGCGCTCCGTCTGAGAACAACATAATGGTCTGGAACGCGGTCATTTTTGGGTGAGTCTGCGTTCCGGGCGTTGGCGAGAGATGGGGGATGCTAGGTGTCTCCTCCTGCTCTCTGGGACCGGCCCCTGTGAAGGCAGAGTGGGAAAGGGACTGTGTTGGGGTTTGGCCGGGCCTAGGCTCCTCCCCGGAGCCTGTGCCTCGATTAGCTCGGTTCCCACTGCCAGGGGAACCGTTTGGGGTTCTCAGGGGGGCGGGGCGGGGAGTGGTGGCGGTTAGGCGCGGCGGCCTGCATTCGGTTTCTGAGCCTGAAACATCTATTTGTAGTGGCTTTCCCACCCGGGAACCGGTACTTTAGCAGAGGTGGGCTTGGCAGAGCTTGGCAGAGCCTGGAATAGCCATCTTCTAAAATGAACTAGGGAAAAGGGAACCTCTTAGCGATAACTGACTGTTTTTCTCTGTGTTTCAGGCCTGAAGGGACCCCGTTTGAGGATGGTAAGAGTTTGTTTACACACACTTTTCAGGAGCCTGATCATCTGGGGAAAGGGTTCCTAGTCATCCTGGAAGTGCCTCCTTCTTAGGAACCTGCTTCTGTCTAGCTTCTGCCTATTAAAGGCTTGAGTGGAATCCAATATGTGGCTGGTTGTTCTGGCTATTGTCTACTTGACTAAAATAGCACATTTTTTTCTTGCTTCTTTTAAAAAATCTGGGTAAGGCAGTACATTTTCTAAGGGAGCATCATAGCACTGATGTTACTTTTGAGGTCTGGGCTGTGATCTGCAAAATTCAGCCCTCCATCAAGATACTGAGTATCAATCAACTCAACCACTTGCTGATACACTCAGAGACCCCAGAGACCATCTGGTTAGCATTCTACCACAAGGCAGGAACTGTGTACAGCTGGTGCTTAATGTTTCTTGGGTGTTGAACGGATGCAAGCATCCCTTGTACACAACTATCTAGTTTCTGCATTCTGGCATTGAATGCCTGTCACCTTCACTGCTTGCTCTAAAATGGTTTTTAATGGCCAGTTTGAGTATAATATTATTTCTTATTTTTAAATGAGTTTTCATAGATTAGATTTGACTTTAAAAAAAACACGTATTAATTGCTTTTTAAAAGATTTTTATTAAAAAAATAAAAGATTTTTATTAAAGCTTTCTATTTTGAAGAATAGATTCATGTGCAGTTGTAATAAATAATAATACAGACAGACTGTATATTCTTCACACACTTCCCCCACCCACTTCTGTAGTAACATCTTGAATGACTATATTACAATATCACAAATAGGAAATTGACAATGATATAGTTTTATGTGCACTCAATTGTATGTGTAGTTGTTTTTTGACATTTTAATTCATTTAAAAGATTAAAAGTATTTGAACTGTTTCACATCTTTAATATTGAGGTTTTAAAAAAAAAAGAAAGAAAGAAAAGTACTTTCTGTTATTCTTTCTCAATGACTTTTCTTCCTTTGGCCATGTAGCACTTTGTACACACACACACACACACACACACAACTCAGTTTCAATGTGGGAACAAAAACACCTCTGCAAGCTACTGAGTACATGCTTATGTTACCAAGTTGGATTGCTTTTTAATGCTACCAGTTCACAAGGTAGGTCAGTATCAACCAATTCTATAATTTGTCTCAAATACTCAGATTTCCTTAGGAGGCTGCAGACTGTCACCTGAATACTTTTAGCTTCCTGTGTACCTTCACTCCCTGGGTAAATATTACTGCTCTTCAGGGCTACAATAAAATGAAATGACAGGACAGAGAGGGATCCTAAAGGCACACTACTTTGGTGCAGTAAATCACTTGAACTGACCCATAGCAAGACTTAATTTTGCTCTACCGTGTTGGTGCTAGTTCTTCCTACCTAAGCTTTATGTGCAGATTAACTGTATTTGCTTTAGCAGGTTTTGTTTTCATTGACTTTCTCCTGATTTTACTTAGACTTCTTTATGCTGGGCAAAGCTTTATTAATAGTACATCGCTTTGTTGGGGATTGGCTACTTAAATATTTCAGGGGTGCTTCTCTTGTTTTAAATGGTATGAATTGAAAAGGTACTTATGGAATCCATTATCTACCTGGACTTGCCCTCTTGACATTAATGACTCTATTTTTGATGATGTGTATGTCCATCCTGGTGTTACTGAAAGGAATTAGGCTAAATGACAGTAGTCTGTTCTGATTCATTCTGTTGAGCAGTCTGCTTTCCAAGAATGCTTCCTCAGGTGTCTAGAACACTGATTGTAGCTACAAAAATATTTTGGCCATTTGTTAATACCCCTCAATTATGGCTAGGGAATTTACTAGAAAAGACTGATTAGAGACAAGTGGCATAGTTGATTTTGCAGTTTCCAATGTATTATATAAATTAACAGCCCCCAAACTATTTTTTTTCTTTTTTTTTCTTTATTGATTTTTAGAGAGAGAGGAAGGGAGAGGGAGAGAGAGATAGAAACATCGATGAGAGGAAACATCGATTAGCCACCTCCTGCATGCCCCCTACTGGGGATTGGGCCACAACCTGGGCATGTGCCCTGACCAGGAATTGTACCGTGACCTCTTGGTGCATGGGTCGATGCTCAACCACTGAGTCACACCAGCCGGGCATTTATTTGCTGCTTCCTTGTAAATGATTTGTAGTGGAAGTTTCTAGAATAGCCAGGCCCTAGATAAAGAGATGAAATCTTAAAAAAAAAAAAAAAATGATTTAACTTCACACACTTGAAGTAAGAGGAAAATATTTCCAAGAACTTATACTACAAAACAAAGCACTTGGGGGTCAGTGCTTCTTCATTAAAATATTGGGGTGTGGCCCTGGCCAGTTTGGCTCAGCGGTTAGAGCGTCCGCCTGCGGTCTGGAGAGACCCGGGTTCGGTTCCCGCTAAGGGCACATACCTCGGTTGCAGTTTGTCCCCGGCCCTGGTTGGTTGTGTGGGTGGCAGCCACTCGATGTGTCCCCTTCACATCGATGTTTCCCTCTCTCTCTCTTCCTCTCTCTCCCTCCCACTCTATCTGTACAAAAAATGGAAAAATGTCCTCAGGTGAGGATAAAAAAAATATATATATATTGGGGTGTGGATGCTGAATACAAAAGTTATGGAATAAAGCATTCCATGTTACATCATCTAAAAATTGTTAATAGACACATTAAGATACTAGTATTTGCTTTTCATAATAGATGTGTTCTTAGGAATTTGGGTGTAAGATTTCTCAAAGAATGAATCACTTAAAATCCACTAAGGATGTTTATAAGCTAAACAAATCCTATAATAGAGTATTTGGCTATTATCTTAAAAATCAGAATTTTTAGTCATCAAAATATCTTTTAAGTACATGTACTTTGCTTTTTTTTCTCTTTATTTTTATCATCACCATTTATCTCCCCTATACTGTCTTCCACCTCCACCCAGTCCCCTCACCCCCACAATCACAATGCTGTCTGTGTCCATCAGTTCTTTCTCTTTTTTTTACTTTGCTTTCTTTTCAGGGGTCAAAATCTAATATCCAAATGGCAGAAAATGTCTGCAGAGGTGTTTTATTCTTTGGCCACACAATATTTTCAAAAATTTGAATTTGTGAATGTCTTTAGCAGAACATACACTCATTAATTTTAACTATATAACTCCCAATTGCCATACACCAGTCATTTAACACCTTTATGTAATGTTCTTGGTCCCTAAGTACAGATGGATTAATTGATACTTCCCTTACACTGTTTTGGCCTCCTCAGGGACATGAACAAAATCAGTAAAGATTGTGTATTTATGGTAAAGCTTAATTTTTCAGTATTTTAAAGCCTAGCCTTCTAAATATTCAGAGGATAAGCTCTAGTCTCAGTTGCATATTCTAGGATTTCAAATTTCTTTAACATTTGTTTTGAATCTTAGAAATTGCATTGGAGTTATACTAAAGAGGTTCTGATTGTTTAATGTGGCTAGAAATATGAAATATCCCCTTTTGTACTTTGAATAAGATTTGGGTAAGTCCTAATTTATATTCCAGTAGACATAAGCAGGTTGTTTCACTTCTGAGTATATTAAATGAGCTGCTTTAAGACACTTTACTCTTCTTTGCTAGCTAGGTAAGCATCTTGTTGAACTTCTGGGCAAGTATTAGGCAGAAAGCCCAAGTCAAGGGTTTTGAGAGCCACCAACATAGACACTCAACTTGCATTTAACTGTGCATATTTGTTGTAGGTCAGAAATAAAGTACTATTTAATATTTGAATCCATTACTTGTATATTTGTTACTAATAGTGAAGTTTGGATTTTAAAGCTTTGCCTCCTTTAGCTGGGTCTCAAGATATGAAACTATAGAATTATTACTATTTATAGAGCACTTATTTTGTGTCACTGTGCATATTTCTCTTGTTTAAACTTCACAACAATGTTATGTGGTGGGTATTATTAGTAACCCCATTTTACAGATGAGGAACTTGAGGTTTAATTAGGTTGAGTGGCTTCCTCAAGATTTCACAACTAGTAAGTAGCAAGCAAGGATTTGAGCCTAGGTTTGTGTGAATTCAAAGTTCCACTTTTGCCTGCCTTATGTGTTGTTTTACTACCTTTAGGTATTATATTTAATAGTTGTTTTAATTTAAAGTACCTGAGAGCTCTGTATGCTATGAAATCTGCCCAATTTTAGAGCAATCTCTTGATGATAAATCTCTTACCTATAATTTAATCAGATTTCAGCACCAAGCCAAATGTGTTTACACCTGAGATACATACGGAAGCTCAAAGTTTTTAACGCCAATTCCCACTTTTTCTTACATATTATAATATCAGTAGTACTGAAAAGGAAGACTATGCTTTCTTCCTCAAAAAAAGGAAAGATTTATGACCAGGTGGTGATAAAGGTGAAGTATGTCCTGATGGACTAGAGCATATTTGTCCATTCCAAAATATTTTGCTTTTGTCTTTAGGGAGTAACAATTGTTTGGGTACTATGTCTCTATATGTTGCACTTCAAATTAGTCTGACACTTTGCAACATGGATTCATACCAAGGGCAACTTTGTTAGCAAGTTGTTTCCTATGAGCTTGCTGGTAGGAAACACACTTTTTGGTATTGTTATATGTAACAACAGGAGAATGGTTGTAGTCTTCTCTTTTCTTACTTGTGGTAATAAACCTATTAATTGAAGCAAGAAGGAAATAAATTGCCTACTCTGAAGGAATCATAACAAATTATACTCTTATTTAAAGTGTGACCTATTGCATTAGAATAAGTGATTTATTTAATGTACCAGAGTAATATAGTAGAATATGCATCACCTTATACCAGATAGTAACTGATTCCATTAGTTTACTTGAAGAGATTTTAGTCAGGGAAAAATAGTTGTCCAATTGTTTTCTTGAATTTATTAAACCAAATTAAAAATAACATTTTGAAGGAAATAATCTTCCCAAATCATATCATCCTACAATTCTTGAATGAGATCTAGTTTGTCCTTTCCTTATAAGTCTATAACCTAGCATGCTTTAGAGCCTCCTGCTACCTTAGTTGACACACATTCAAGAAAAATAAATTCATTTCAATAGCAGCCTAAACAAATATCATTAGAAAGATAAATTTTCTGGAGACATGAATGTAATCTAATGCAATTTTTAAATTATTTCTGCCATTAATTCCCTCCATTAGTGTGAATGATTGAGTTGATTTTACAGTCAAGTACTTTGTGAGTCACTTAAGGATTTTGAGAGACTATGAAGCTTTTTTCTGGTTTACATTCAATTATATTTTCATTATAAGTTGCCATTATATATACAAAGGAACCAGTGAACATTTTTTATACCTATTCCTTTCTATTTTAAAAATAATTTGATTATTGACTTGTGTTTCTAGCATTGATTTTGAACCTTTGCAATCTCATTCTCTCTAGTCCATTAAAAAATCTCTGGAGAGCTTAAGACAGCAGCTGATTCAAATAGGCCTTTAAGGTCTTCCAGTTTTCTAAAGGGAGTAAGACCAAATTTTGGCTCGTTTCTTGTCATTTTAAGGATGTCTTCAAAATGTATAGTGGCTAAAGTTATCCTACAGGTAGTAATTTTGAGTTTAAGGTGGCTCTATTTAAGTTTGGAGGAGAATAATGTCAAAACAAAAAACAAATCACCTTTGGCAGTTCTTACAACATCTGTCCATCTTTAGAACAATCCCCGGAAATATATCTCTTAGCTGGTTTCCCTATATCTTTGCATTATTTCATTTAACACTTGAAAAAAAAGTAACAGCATTAGAAACAAAGTACTACTGAACAAAGTAATAACTATGTTTTCTTCAACCTGTCTTTTCTACTACAGGAACATTTAAGCTTATAATAGAATTCACTGAGGAATATCCAAATAAACCACCTACGGTTAGATTTGTCTCTAAGATGTTTCATCCAAATGGCAAGTATCACTTTTAACACAGTATTTTAAACCACTGCACTGTTTATTAGGGAGCTATTTCACATTCCTATGGTACCTTACTATTTAGACACCCTGTTGTTTCCTGAAAACTGAACTTGTTCATGGTGCTCTATTGCTGGTACTCTGTTGCTGTCTTGAGCTATAGTCCTAGAACTAAAGCAGGGTAGTTACTTTGCCTTTGCTTAGAGTCTGAGAGCCTCCTGGTTTTGATCATCTTTATCATTTACTTATTAAACAAAAATAAGGATGCTCTTGAGGTTTCCTTTCAATGTTAGGGCAGATTGGGGTAATCTTGTGTTGTAATTTTTTCACTAGTGTTTTAAGACAATAGTTTTCAACTTTGGATGCAGATCAGCATTACCATGGAACATTTTAAAAATACAGATGCTCTAGCCCCAGCCCAGACCTACCGAATGTCAGATTCTGTGGTTGAGGGCCAGGTATATAGTAGCAGATTCGAAAAGCACCACAGGTGATTCTAACTTACCATTTTCTTTTGTTTTTCCTAGTAGTAGTAAGCCTAGAACAGCTTGCCTTTTATTCAGGTTAATAACTTTCCAGGGTATCAGATACTATCTTTATGCCAATATGAAATCTTGTGAGCTATCTTTTGTTATTTCATATAGGAGATATAGTTTACAAATTTGATGGAATTAATTTCTCACAAGTCTGTGGATGGTTGGGGGCCCTGTTAGAAAATGTTTATGATTTCCTGGATAATAGGACACTCTTTTTAGAAGTAGCACTAAGTATCTTCCAGTTTTATACTAATTACACTTGACACTCTCCTATCGTAATTATTTCACTGGTAATGCTTATGGCTCTTTTTTAGGAGGTAACTGAGAAGTAGCCTAGGAAATCTTGTTAAATCTCAAAAGCAAAGTATTGTTGACTATATTTGTCTTGACTATGCTGTTAAAACTGTAATGGTTTTGTTATGTTTAATATAAATACTTCTCTGCTCTCAGTCTATGCAGATGGTAGTATATGTCTGGACATACTTCAGAACCGCTGGAGTCCAACTTATGATGTGTCTTCCATTTTAACATCAATACAGGTGAATTTTTCCTTCATGTGACTAACTATGGCCTTTTATGCTTATATTAGCAACTGTTTTTGAAAGTTATAACAAAGGTAAAAGGTAGGTCATTAAGACCTAAGCCACCAGAAAATATATATATTTGACTAACTACTAGATTAATGTAACTCTTGATTAGTATGCTAAGAGAGCAAGTTTAGCTGTTACTTAAGACAATTCATTTGAGTATCTTATATATAATTTTTGCATCTAGGAACTGACCTTTTACAAATTGTCTTTATAGTCTCTATTGGATGAGCCTAATCCCAATAGTCCAGCAAACAGCCAGGCTGCTCAGCTGTATCAGGAGAACAAGCGGGAATATGAAAAACGTGTTTCTGCGATAGTGGAACAGAGCTGGCGTGATTGTTGACTCGGGTGCAGCAAAAGAAGAGGCTGGGCATATGAAAAATATATATTGATGAATTTGTCACCTTCCTATTCCTCAGTGTCATTACATTTACTTCATTAAATGCAAAATAGTTACTCTGCTGTTTCCATCTTCCCTCGCCAAGCTTTTCCTACCCCTTCTATCTTCTCCTTGAACATCAAAAATACCCTCTATGAGATCAAATGTACTGTACCTGGGTTACGTGCAAAAATTACTAATGCTTAATTCCTTTTCTGTCGTGTCTTATCTCCAGCTTTAGGGCAGTATTTTGTTACCATACTTTACACTAAGCTTTTTAAACAAATTGTTATACAAGTGGTGCTTCTGCATAGCTTGATGACCAGGATGTTATTTTTAACAAAATGATTGCTGAAGTGTTTCATACTGGCCAAAACACTTGTGTTGGATTTAAAAGTGAATGTTTGGAATATGGCCTACAGAAAACAGGGAAACAAGTCCATATATACATCCATTTTGAAAGAGATGAAAGTTAAAAATGCCGTTTCTAAGATCTAACTAATGAATTACAAGATGGTTTTTATTGGTAGGAAGGAAAATGTTAAAGGACTCAGCCAAAGGAGTACAGCAATTGTAGTAAATGACACATCCTCTCCTTGCGAGATATTCCCTGGGCACACTCATGCTAAGTGTCATACTACATTTGACATTCTGTATCTACAGGTTCCACATCCACGGATTCAACCAACTACAGATTGAAAATATTTGGGAGGGGGCTGACATGTTGCTGATGTATACTAGGTAGTTAAGCCTCTGATGGTTGTCTGTACTGGAAGTCTGGGTTTTTGCTATTTAAAGAGCTGTGAGAGCAGAAGAATGGAACAGTCGTGTTTTTAAGGTGGGTATAAGGTTGGTGAGCCTTTAATCTTTTCAAAGGAGCAGTGCTATCTTAGATGACCAAATTTATAATCCCCTCATTTTTTAGAGTTTTAATTAAACCAATGAAAGGAGCATATCTGTGGCAAATTATTTTCCACACAAATCTTGATTTAATGCTGCATGCTTTAGTTTCTTCTTCCTTTTCAGTATTATAAGAACTTTAAAGTCAACGTTTGCATCTTTCTTTGGATATTTATACTTTTAAATAGTACCTCTAAGTAGCGGTGTGGGACGAGGCTTGTAAATGTTTGTCACCTTGTGTGCATTTTTCACTCTTCTAAATCTAACTTTGCACAAGTAACCCATGTAAAAAATGTACATTTTTAAAAACTTGTAAATAAAAATAATCTTAAAATTTTGTAGTCAAGCTATAATTGTACTTTAGCTCAGTGTGAACTTTTAGTATTATTGGAATCACATATCTATTCATTTCCCCCCTTAAAATAAACATGGTAAAAGCAAAAATATAGATTCTGGGAGAGAGAAAAGAATAGATTACTATTGGAGAGGATCTTTTTTTCTTTTCAGTCAGAAGTATTAATGCTTTATTTTTTTAATAATTTTTTTCTTTATTGATTTTTTATAGAGAAGGAGAGGGAGAGAGAGAAACATCGACGAGAGAGAACATTGACTGGCCACCTCCAGCACGCCCCTCACTGGGGATTGGGCCCACAACCCGACACTCAACCACTGAGCCACACCAGCCGGGCAGTTATTAATACTTTAAAAAATATTTTAACAGAATGTAAAACTTAAAACAAAGCTACTTCAGCATTAATATTATGATCAGTCAAAGGAATAAAACAGATGAGGAGAAATAAACCTGGATATTTACCAGCACCCTCAGAGACCAACACCTAACTTGTTGATCCTGACATCCACTTGTTTTGGTTTTTATTGTTTATTTAGAGAGAGAAACATGGATCTGCTGCCTCCTGCACACCCCCTACTGGGAATCAAGCCAGCAACCCAGGCACGTGCCCCAAACCAGGAATCGAATAAAGACCTCTCGCAGTCCATGGGATGACACTCAATCCACTGAGCCACACCGGCCGGACCATCCACCGCTTTTTAAAAGCCCTAACTTAAAAACAGTACCAAACTATTATCAAATGGTATTTTCAGTCCTGTGTAAAGTTTGGGAGTACAGGTATCCTCACGTTATCTTGCTTAAACAAAACTCTTCGGAGAAGCGACCTATTTTCTTTTTAAATAGACAAGGACAGTGATTTTGTGGAAACTCACCTCTTTATTTATTTGGGGGTGGACTAATAAAATGAAATCCCTGTAGTATTGTACCTATTCATCCTTTAAAACATGGCACTTAAAGAAAGCTCAATGTGGGGGAGTTCATTCTACACTGACCACATTAATTGGTTTGTTTCACTTAGGAGCAACATCCTTAACTGTGTTTTAATGTTTTCCCTTAAATCTATTTCTGCTTCAAAGTAGAAACACATTAAACTGGTCTCCATTGATAAATCAGTTTTATATTAACTTTTTGTTGTTATTAATCTTTACCTGAGGATACTTTTCCACTGGTTTTTAGATAGAGTGGAAGGGAAGGAGGGTGAGAGAGAGAGAGAGACATCAATGTGAGAAAGACACATTGATCAGGTGCCTCCCAAATGACCCTAACCAGGGCTGGGGATTGAACCTGCAACCCAGGCACATGCCCTTGACCCAGAATTGAACCCTCTGGTCCACAGGCCAACGCTCTAACTACTGGGCAAAATCGCCAGGGCTACATTTTTTAATCCTATTGTGGCTGGGTATCTTATTGACACTTAATTACACTTTAAAAAATTAAGGTGAGATCAGGAATGTGAAGATAATTTTTGTGTGTGTGTGCACCTCCTGAGAAACGCTATACCCAATCTCTTTCATTGTATAATCCTTTCAAAACCTTACATGTTCATGAAGTACTATGCAGCTGTAAGAAATAAAGATCTCTTATCCTTTGAGACGACATGGAGGGACCTGGAAAGGATTATCCTAAGCAAAACAAGCCAGAGAAAGACAAGTATCATATGATCTCATTTGTGGAATATAATGAACATAACAGTCTGAGGAATGGGGTAGTCCCAGAGACATGGAAGTGGGGTACAGACTGACAATCCCCAGAAGAGGGGGTGGTGGGGGAGAGATAAACTACAGAACTTATATGCATGTATGTATGAACAATGGACATGAGCAACAAAGCTGGAGATATTGTGGGGAGAAAGAGGGAGGGGGAAATCAGAGGGTAAAATAGAAGAAACATCTGCAAGAAAAATAAATTAATTAAATTTAAAAAAAATCCTTACAATGTTCAACAAGCTGACTTCCCAAAGCATCATACCCATGGTAAAAGGTACTAGCAACCATTCATTTGACATTTAATGCTAATTTGCCTTTTTTTCTTTATAATTTTTTTAACAAATGCCTCAGGCTGCCTGCATATAATTATAACAATAATAACCATAAAGTTAAAACAGGTAATGGAAGGTCCCTTTTCAAATGACAGTCAGATCTGGACCAGAGTCTTCAATTCTGCACCTGCTGATGTGGGAAAGGGGGTATGACAAAGAACAAAAGTTGTAATTAGAGTCCTTTATTTAGGACCCATCTCCAGTTTCAGGGGTTATTCACAGTAAAGCGATGCATTGTACGCTACTAAAAAAATAATCCTAACAGAATGAATAAACCTTCCATTCGTTTTGCAGTCAAAAGGGAGGAAAAAAAAAATCTAACATCTGTGCTGAGTGTGTTAGTACAACATTTAAGTAACTCAAATAAAACTTGAAACTGCTCATGTACTGTGCAAGGTTACTAGGTTAAAAATGACTATTTTAAAGAAAGGGAAAATAAAGGAACCAATAGGGGACAAAATAGAACAAGTTTGTCAGCAGCTCATTGTTCCCAAACCCATTCTCAGCATACTTTGTTTTCAGAGTTAAGTGATTTCACCCTATTTCCATATTGATACCAAAGCTGATCTAAGAAGTTGGGAAATCGGGACCCTCAAATCCAGAACCAAATATATACTTGGCCCAATTACTTGAGAGCCTTAACTATAACTACATTAATATTCTGGTTGAATTTATCTAAATGAACCAGATTTATATGTAACATTTCCCTATTCTTCCCTCCAAAAAAAAATGATTTTGGGAAGAGGAAAGAAATGTAAAGAGAGAAATGAGTTTTTACATTCTTTAATCCCCAAAGCCACTCTTATTCAAGAGAACTGAAGGATGATTTTTCTAACTCTCTAATTGAACCATAGCTTCTCAAGGTTGGTATGAGCCTTGTAAGTAAAAAAAAAAAAAAAAAAAAAAAATTATATGAAACCTATAAATATTTTAGCTTAGTTGCCTTTGCCATCGTTAAGACATTTAAGTACCAAATAAAATGCACACCTCACTTCTCTTCCTACCAATATTAGGAAAGGCCACACACTGTAGGAAGTTAGTGGAAAGCAAGTATCACACCTGTGTTAATCATTGTAGGTAACTAAAAGTTATAGAGATACAGGTATAAAAGATAATTCATATATATATATATATATATATATATATATATATATGGTTTTTACTGATTTTAGAGAGAGGGAGAGGAAGAGAGAAACATCTATGAGAGAACAATTGATCAGCTGCCTCCTGCATGTCCCGGACTGGGGATCAAGCCCCAAACCTCAGCATGTGCCCTGACCAAGAATCAAACCAGCAACCTCTTAGGTGCACACATGGGACGATGCTCAACCAGCTGAACCAGAGGCCAGGGCCCTATTTTAAAAATATTGATTTAACTACAACAGACAGCTTCTTAATATGAAATATAAAAAAGGGGGAAAGGAAATTTCTGCTTATTGTGGATCAATTACATGTCAAGCATGGTGCTAAATGTTTTAAGACACTGTAAACAACCTATCTGTTCTAAAGATCATCTCACTGGAGGTGTTTAACTATCTACATTAATATTCATTTCTGAATATTAATAATGTGAATATTAATACTTGATTTATCTGAGATACAAAAACAAAATCACATAAACAGCCTGAGATTTGGCTGCAGCCATCTGCTAAGTCATTATGTTCATCCACATGTGCTCTGGTGTTGAAATACTTTGTGAAAACACCACTTCCCCTCTTCTCCAGAGACCCAAAGTGTCGCTACTAGGCTGCTGCCCAGAAATAAGCACACCACCATTTTGATCAACTTCGGCTCCTTTTTATTCAGGAAGCACACACTAATTCTTTATATATACTTTCTTTTTACATTCCAGAAATAAGCGAAAATAGCCGTTTTAAATATGTTACAAAGTTGGCTTTTGGAGCTTAATAAGCTTTTTGAGAGAGGGACCAGCCAACTGACCTTTTCACCAAAGCACCAATGTATCTTCAGTCTTTCACCAAGCTCTACCACAGCTCTGGCCTCCTTGGATGTGCTGTACATCCAAACCATGTGAAAGCTACAACGGAGAGTTGCTGTGAGTCTCTGCAAGGCACCAAGAACAAACAGTTCCAGCTTCCTTTCTTCAGATTAAACCAAAGTTTCTGAAACTTTTCAAGTGCTCTCTCAAGTAGTGCTCTCTCAGTATGAAGACTAGAATTTGTTAAATTGATATATCACAAGATACAGTACATCACTTCCAATATTCTGAAAACCACATAGTAGAAGTTATAAATAAGTGAACACTAAATTTACTTTAAGAAAGTTTTACATCATTTAGTCAGTAAGGACATTTACACATACAGCACAATTTACTGTTAGACATTCTATAACTGGCTTCACACAAAGATGAAAATAGATAATACAAAATGATCTGACATTTTAAGTCTGGAATTAAGACTGCAGTTACACTGTAGTTAATATCAACTTCACATATTGTTGCGGATTGCTGTGCTATGCCCTTTAAAATGGGAATTTCTTTATCAGGGTGAAATTCCATTTGGATATGCGTTCTTGCTTTGTACAAGCTACTAAAATCTGAGGGACACAGCAATATCAAAGACACAAATGGTAACTGCACAATATCATCTGTTGGATTAAGCTAATACAAGTGGACAGAGTTTTTCCGGTTCCAATGTCTAATAAAGCACTATATGAAATGAACAAGGTGAAACATCTTAAGAATGAATATACTCTGCAACTGGAACATGTAGCATTTAATTCACAGATATGCCTCATTAGGCATTTACAAAATAAATTAGTAAGATCTCAATTTGCTTGAGGCATCACAAGCTCATAATGCCCCACTTGGCCTTCCTGTTTGAGCTGATCTAGTAGGTCTTCCTTCCGTCTTTTTCTACCTACCACCAGGTACCTATCATGGCCTACCCCATGAGACTTGCTCTTAAGACCATACTTTTGAGCGATCTGATGTATTTGCTTCCGCTCATCATTAGTCAGCTCTGTAGAGAAAGTCAAATCCGTGTGGCTCTCTGAGCGGGCGTAGTTTCTGATGATCTGTTCAATATCCCTCTTGGCAATTTTATTTACCCTTTCTACATCAAGACCAAGCCCTTCCCGCTTATGCTGTTCTTTGACAGAGATTGGCTCCCGAATGCCCTCGCCAGATTTACCTAAACCACCACCCGTCCAACCCATCTTTCTCAGCAGCTGATTCCCTATATTATCTTCTTTGATTTGTTGTTTGTAAGCTTCCTCTGCTGAGCGGCCCTGAATTTCATTTCTTGAAATCACATCTTCAATAGCTCCTTTCTTCAAGTTGTTAATGACAGTCGGCTGGGTCTTTTTGAGGGTTTTCACAGCTTCCCCAGCAGCTTCGTATTTGACAGTTTTCTTCACCCCAACTGCTTCTGCAATTACTTCACTCTCTAGAATCACCTTGCATTTCCATCGGAGGCCTGTCATTCTTTCATAGACATATTCAACTGTCATTCGGTTAAACTGAGCTGTGTCGTTCAGCGTACATACAGGATTTGAAGAATTCTCGTAAACTACAAGATCCTTTATATCTTTCTTCTTGCCAGATCCCCTGGGTGAAGTGCCTGTTTGGCATTGTGAACTTTTGACAGATGGGTAAGTGGGTTGTGTTTTTTGAAGGATTTTCAAAGCCTCATCAGCAGCTGCATGTTTACTTGTTTTTTTGGTTCCATAACCTTCAGCTAAGCAGTGATCTTGCAAAAACACTCGACAACGCCATGTGCGATTTGGCATCATCTCATACTTGTATTCAACTGACATTTTGTTGTATGAGGCAGAATTGTTAAGGATACCAATAGCATCGTTTGCATTTTCTGTAAGGACAAAATTGGTCCAGTGTTTGGCAGAAGCATTATAAATCGGCTGCCCAGAGGCATCTTTAGCCAGCACCACCAGCTCTTCTGGTGGCTTTAGAGCTGGAGGAAATTCATACGAATGCATGCCAATCTGACACACCACAAGGTCCTCTCCAATCGTGTGCTTGAATTTCCGTCGGATGACCCTAACTTCAATACGTTTCTGCAAGAGTTTCACAGCTAGCTCGGTAGCTCGATCCCTAGACCCATTCTTGCTGCCAGCATAACCTGTAGTTAAGTAGATATTTTGGCATCTAACTTCACAAGCGTAACCATCTGTTAGAAGTTTTTTATTTTTGGGGATGTCAGCAGGGGGAATTTCTTTTAAAGGAGCATATATATACTCAGGATTTGTCTTACATGCCTGTATACAACGAGTTAACATGTATGTGTAATTAATTTTATCAGATCCGGAAGTCATCTCTGGATTAGAAAGGTTGTTCCAGATAGTCGCTGTTAATTTTTCAATAAAATACTGCTTCTCAGCTACCACTGACTCAGGAAATGTCTGTGAGAGTGAAGGCTCAGGAGCTGACTGAGAGTTTGCCTGCTGTGATGTGCTGCTTGGGGCAGGGTTCCCACTGTCAAAATACATGTTGGCTGTTACAGGCTGGTCTTTTGTGAAAATAAATCCTGATGAATCACAATACTGAGAATTCCCATCTTGTATACTGAAAGAGTCTTGAGTATAATCTTGGTAGATGTTTCTCGGCATGCTGGCAAAATGTGTTTGTTCATTTACCTCTTTTGTTTGAGGACCATAAGGATCTTCCTGTCTTTCATCTTTTGAACTACTAGCTACAAAATGTACAGGCTCAAAACGAGGTCTCACATGGAATTTGGAACCGGCTTGCTTTTTAGGAGGATTTTGACCTATAGAATGAGTGAAATTTACAATTCATTAAAAAGGGAATATGTCAAAAGAACCAAGCAGGAAAACAGTACCAACCATATTATCTGCAAGCTAAATTGTTGGTACAAGATACTTTCTATCACAAAAACTTTAGGTCACTTAGATGAAGGGATTAAAATATCAATGTAAAGTTCCAGCATAAGGAGGGATGCTTCCTGTCCTTCCATGAGTAAGGAAAGGGACTTGATAGAAAATATGCCATTGAATCAAGTATGCAGGTCACCACCATGCATGAATGATAGATGCTTTTGCATCTAATGAGTTAAAGCACAGGTAAAATGTACCGAGTAAGAAGTTCTTCCTGTATAATCTCATATCACCTGTGCTGAAAAGCTCCCTTCTTAAGGATGACAAATAGAACAGGTGGCTCTAGTGCAACAGAGATGATGACCAGAAACATTCACAAAGCTTCTCTCTCTTGTATCAGAGGCGAATGACTCTGTGATGGTGCTTTACATAGTTGTGACTAAAAATCAAATAAAAGTAATTATCAGAAGATCCCAAAGATTTTTCAACTTCAAGATCTTAGTTCTGACCTGTTCTGCACACACACAAAAGTGTTTGCTATATTTTATTTCTAGACCAAGCCAACAGCTGGAAACTAATGCTTTATGAATGATATCAAATTTAAAGCTATGGAAGAACTCTGCTGTGGCTATACCAGACACTAGAGCTTTTCTCCCTATAACACTGCTCAGTAGAAAACTGGTCCATCTTGGACCTATCCAAGAGGATTTAGTTACTTAGATGCTCAAATGATCAGAGTATAAGGTTTTTCTATTTAGAGGGAGGTTCATGGCATGGACTTTAAGCATAGCATTATAGTGAGACTTCAGTAGTCTTAGTCTTCAGTTCTATTTAGCAACCTCAAAAAAAAATCAACTGTACATAACTAAAAGTTAAAATTATTTTACATTTGTGTAAGATCCAATGTTACTAATGTTATTTAAAATCATATACCACACTCATATCATTTAAAACAACGGCAATGTCGTTTCTTCAAATCCCACCTTCTAGAAACAAGTATACTCACCATCACATGTTGAGAGGTGACGTTTTTGACCTTTGGAAGGTTTGGACAACATCAGATCATATGACGGCATCTCCCCAATATCAATACCTTCAGCCATTTGGAGAATTTTTTCCATCAAGCGTGGGCTGTACCTATTTAAATTAATATAATCTACCATTAAAACAGATTAAGAGTGTAGTTTTTTGAAAAGCTTCTAAATGAGCCAATTTTATAATTGGTCCCATCGGACTTTTTAAACAGGGTATCCTGGCTATAAAACAAAAGAATCTGCCCTAAAATACCTATCAGATGAGTAATTATGTTACTGTCATTACAAGACATACAAACATTAAATCAAATTTAGGCCAAGCCCAGCCAGTGTGGCTCACTGGTTGAGCGTTGACCCATGCACCAAGAGGTCACTGGTTTGATTCCCAGTCAGGGCACACGCCTGGCATGCAGGAAGCAGCTGATCAATGTTTCCATCTCTCCCTCTCCCTTCCTCTCTCTCTTTAAAAATCAATACCAACACATTTTAAAAAGGATAAATTTAAGCCAATATCATCAATAAATCCACAAATTACAAATGTTGGTGAGGATGTGGAGAAAAGGGAACCCTTGTGCACTATTGGTAGGAATGCAGACTGGTGCAGCCACTATGGAAAACAGTACGGAGGGGTCTCAAAAACTTGAAAATGGAACTGCCTATGACCCAGCGATTCCACTTCCGGGAATATATCCAAAGAAACCCAAAACACTACTTCAAAAGAATATATGCACCCCTATGTTCACTGCAGCATTATTTACAATAGCCAAGCTATGTAGGCAACCCAAGTACCCATCAATAGAAGAGTAAATAAAAAAGTGGTGATATATAGATATAAAAAATAGAATTATTACTCAGCCATAAAAAGAATAAAATCTTACCATTTGTGACAGCATGGATGGACCTAGAAGGTATTATACTAAGTGAAATAACTCAGACAGAGACAGATAAATATGATATGATTTCACTTATATGTGGAATATAAAGAACAAAATAAATGAACACACAAAGTTGAAACAGACTCATAGACACGAGAGCAGACTGTTGGTTGCCAGAAGAGAGGGGGTTTGGGGGATTGGGTTAAGTTGGTGAAGGAATTTAGAAATACAAATAGAAATTACAAAATAGTCACAGGGATATAAAGTACAGCATGGGAAATGCAATAACTATGTATGGTGCCAGGTGGGTACTAGAAATATTGGGGGGAACACTTTGTAAAGAACATGATTACCTAACCACTATGTAACCACCTGAAACTAATACAAAATAATAATGAATGTAAACTATAATTGAAAAATAAAATTTAAAGTTATTTAAAAAAAAAATAAATCTAAGCCAAGACCTTATCTTTAAGTCTGAATTTAAAGTATCCATATAAACTCATGATTTTTCTCTATCGTATATGTATATTATATGTAAATAATTACATTTATGTATTTATAAAAGAACTAAGAGTGTTAAGAGCTACTGGGTTGTTAACATGCAGATTGTGATCTCTATCATTTCCCATGAAAAAGAATCAGGGTACTTAGAGAAATGGCCGATTCCAACTCCGGGGCAAGAAATGTATAAGATGAACCTGGAAGATATTTTTGTGCCTGAAAACAAGAAAGCTGTCAAAGACTTCAGGAATTGTGTCAAATGGACCCAGAAGCCAACTTGAAGAGCCTCCCACTGGCAAAGTAAGCCAACTTGAGTATCAATAAGAACAATAACAGCAGTAGATTGAGACATATCAAATATGTTAAAAATTCATTAGTTCAAAAAGAGACTTACAAACTCATTGGTCACCTTTGGAGGATGGTAGGAAATCAAGTCATCATCCCAAAAATGGGTAATATTAAGGAAGAAAGCAAGTGTTTATCTGACATTTTCCATACAAATTATATCTCAGAGCAACTAAAGAACTGACGAAGAAAATCACTTTTACAGAAGCAGCCCAGCTAATAAGTGTAGGAATGATAGACTACTATCATTTTGCAACCCATAATGCAATAATAAATGATCACTGATGGCTGCAAAGCATATTAAGTGAAAAGCTGATGGGGGAGAATCCAGAAATAGACCCACACAAACATGCTCAACTGACTGTTGACAAAGCTGCAAAAGCAATTCAATGGAGGAAGGACATCTTTTTCAATAAATGGTGCTGGAGCAAGTGGGCATCCACAGGCTACAAACAAAATCTCAACCTACACCTCAAACTTCATACAAAAATTCAAAATCCAACACAGATCTAAAGATAAAACATAAACCTATAAAATGTTTAAAAAAAAGAAAACAGGAGAAAATCTTCAGGATCTAGGGCTAGCCAAACAGTTCTTATACTTGACACCAAAATCATGGTCCATCAAAGAAAAAGCTAATAAAATGCACTTCATCAAAATAAAAAACTTTTGCTCTCAAAAGACCCTGTGAAGAGGATGAAAAGACAAGCTACAAACTGGGAGAAATATTTGGAAACCACACACTTGACAAAAAACTAGTTTCTAGTAGAATGGCCTCTCAAAACGCAACAGTAAAAATACATATATCATATTTAAAAACAAACCAAAGACATGAACAGAACATTTCACCAAATAGAAAATACAAATTGCATATAAGCATATTGAAAAGACGTTCAACATCATTAGCCACTAGAGAAATGCAATTGAAAAGCACAATAAGATATGACTACAAACCCATCACAATGGCTAAAATAAAAAATAGTGACAACACCAGCCCAGCCGGTGTGGCTTAGTGGTTGAGGCCGACCCATGCACCAAGAGGTTGCTGGTTTGATTCCTGGTCAGGGCACATGCCCAGGTTGTGGGCCTGCTCCCCAGTGGGGGGCATAAAGGAGGCAGCCAATCGATGTTCTCTCTCCCTCCCTTTCCCTTCTTCTCTCTCACCCTTTCCCTTCCTCTCTCTCTAAAATCAATAAAGAAAAATAAAACAGTGACAACACCAAATGCTGGCAAGGATGCAGAGAATCTGGATCACTTATACATTGCTGGTGGGAATGTAAAATAGTATGGCCACTCTGGAAAACAATTGGAAGTTTCTTATAAAATTAAACATGCAATTACCACATGATCTACCAATTATACTCTTGGGCATTTATCTCAGAGAAATAAAAATGTATGTTTATGTAAAAACCTGTACACGAATGTTCACAGCAGCTGTATTTGTAAGTCAAAAATTGCAATCAGCACAGGTGTCCTTCAACAGGTAAATGGTTAAACTCTGGTATATACACATTATGGAACACTACTCAGCAATAAAATGGAGTAAACTACTGATGCACACAACGTTGTGTAGGAGTAGGAGGGAAACAGATGTGGTTATAAAATGTGAGGGATCCTTTTGGTATTCGCACTGTTCAGTATCTTAACTGTGGTAATGGATATACAAACCTACACATTTGATAAAATTGTATAGAACACACACACACAAATACTAGTAAGACTGGAAAAATCTGAGTAAAATCAGTGGATTCTAACAATGTCATTACACTCGTTATGATATTATATCATAATTTTGCAAAATGTTATCATTGGGGGAACTGGGTAAAGAGTACAGGACAACTCTTTGTATTATTTCGTACAACTGCATGTGAATCTATAATTATCTTAATAAAAATTTCAATTAAACCCTGGCCAGTTTGGCTCAGCGGTTAGAGCATCAGTCCAAGGACCAAAGAGTTGCGGGTTCAATTCCAGTCAAGGGCACATACCTCAGTTGCGATTTGATCCCTGGGCCCTGGCTGGGGTCGTGCAGGAGGCAGCCAATTGATGTGTCTCTCTCACATTCATGTCTCTCACTCTCCCTCTTTCCTTCTCTCTCTCCTCCCCACCCCATTCTACCTGAAAATCAATGGAAAAATATCCTCAGGTGAGGATTAAAAAAATTCAATTAAAAAGTTGACAGAGAACTTCTGCCTGGCCAGTGTGGCTCAGTGAGTGAGCCACACACCAGGAGGTCACCAGTTCAATTCCCAATCAGGGCACATGGCCAGATTGTGGGCTCAATCTCCAGTAGGAGGCGTGCAGAAGGCAGCCGATCGATGTTTTTCTCTCATCTATGTTTCTCTTTCTCTCTCTCTCTCCCCCCTCCCTTCCTCTCTCTGAAATCAATAAAAACATATTAACAATTTTTTCAAAAGAAAGTTAACAGGGAACTTTTTAAAAGTCACCAGTGTATGTTAATTTTAATGTTGTTATGAAGTAGTTGATAGAAATATTTTTGGGGTAGAGGATGAAGAACAGGGAACTTTTTAATATCACTAAAAATTGGACAAGCAGACATGTGCCCCCTGATGTCCATATCACATGACAGGGCAAAGAACTATCTATAAAGTGTTTTTGCCCACCAAATAATTGAACCTGAACCTAATCAAGCACCTAACTCCCAGAACCATGTTAACCACCACAAGAATCTAGCCAGCCAGCCCTGGCCAAGTGGCTCAGTTGGTTGGAGTGTCATCCCATACACTAAAAGATTGAGGGTTCGATCCCCAGTCAGGGCACGTATGGGAGGCAACAGATATTTATATCTCTCTCTTCCTAAAAATCAATAAAAACATATCCCTGGATGAGGATTTAAAAAAAAAAGAATCTAGCCAGCCAAATCCAGAATGAAGGAAGCACCATCTGACAACACAAATTCCTCATCAAATAAATAACATGAAAATAAAAGGAGAGGAGAACTAACTGTTAAAGGAGACAGATAACCAAATACAATGTGTGGACCTGGTTTGGATCATGAATCAAACAAACCAACTGCAAGAAGACAGTTTGAGACAAATGGAAAAAAATGAACATGGATTAGGTATTGGATGATTTTAAGAAATTATTGTTAATTTTGTTAAGTGTGAATAAAGCTATTATGTATGACTATTTTTTAAAAATGTTCTATCTGGTACAGATACACACAGTATGCACAGGGGAAATGATGTCAAGATTTTCTTTACTATACTCCAGACTACCCCACAAAAAAACTGGGGGAAAAATAGATGAAAGGAGGATAGTGTGACAGACTGCTGATAATTGCTGAAGTCAAATGATGGGGTACATGTGTGTCATTAAACTCTTCTACTTTTGTATGTGTTTCATTTTTCCACAGTAAAGAGCTTTAAAACACACAAATTGAAAAAGGGCTTCTTAAGAAGTAGGTTGGCTGCTTAAAAGGATATCATTTTACTGCAGAAAAACAAAAATATGGGCACAAGTGAAGTTTTTGTTATCACGGTGTGATCTACTTCCCCTTTCTACCTTCAGCCTTTCCCAGCCTAAGACCAAAAAAGAGACTCCTGGTGGCATTTGAAAAGAAAGTTCTGAAAATAAGTAACTATCACATCTTTACATGAATAGATTCTGAACCTGAAGGAGGATAACATTTTCCATTTTCAACACAATAGTTTCTACACCCATCAGATGTCTTTCCTTGCAAAGCAGAGAAGTCAAGACATGGTGGCCTTCACTGACAGATTACCAGAAGCAGGCCCAGTTGTAACCTGCACTTCAAACTGATAATTGCTGCTGCTGCTGCTAACACCAGTATTTAAATGCCAAGAGTAACTTTATTTTCACTTAACTTTACCCAAACTTTAGAAAGCATAGCCTAAAATGTCATACGTTCTATATATCACTTCCATTCAGATTTGGGAGTCCAGTTTCCGAGGTATGAGATGAAAACAAGAGATTATGAAAATGAGATAGCAGTCTACAAATCCTAAACTGGTAATGCCACTTTTGCCACCAAAATTAGTACTACAGGCAAGCCACTCACCTCGAATTGCAGTCAAAATTCTCCAGACCTTCAATTATAGCCTGATTCCACATAGGATATAAAACTGTAAATGGCAAGCACGTCATAATCCAGTGTACATGAATGATGCATTTGGGGCTCACTCCATTCACACTGACTTTTCTCTCAGGTTTTTTCCAGCATTAGTAATGATTATACCTATTTACTGTTCCCTATTCGGTACACCTGCCACAAAATTCAACATCAACCATAGGCTACAAAAATAAACCTTTGTATAGGTTGCCAGCACAGTCAGCTTCTCAGTCCTTTATTAGGAAGTCCTAATACTGAAGAAGCCCAACAAGCTCAAACAATAATGGAAAAGACCTTATAGTGCCTAACACTTGACTATTCTAAAAACAATACAAGTATCAATCTAGAGTCTTTACTAAGACCACTAGGATTTCATTCCCATTTCTAAAATTCTCCAGAGAGTAGCTATCCGGGGATAAAGAAGTGGTTCCACAAATCTGAAATGAGCCAAGAAAATAAAGCTTTCATCACTCAGTTTTCTATAGTGTATTTTTTATAGTGGATTTAATAGTAACACCTTTACTCCAAAAGTTTTAGCAAATCCACTAGAAAAGCATCTACAAACCCAACCACTGATAATTTCACTAACATTTTGGGGTTTACATTGTACTTCTTTTTCTGTTTCCCATACTACTCCCCTCCCCGCCAGCACTATCAGATCATCTATGTTGATTTGCAATCTGGTGAGGGTTTTGTTTTTTTTTTGGTTCTTAATTTACTGTATCATAAGCTTTTTCTCCATGTAATCACTGTATGAGATTTAATGGCTACACAGTATTCTATCTTTGGAGGGATAATGATAAAAAATATCTCTAAGGCAAGTGTAATACAGTAATTTAAAGATGCGTGCATATTACATATTTAAGTCTGTTAATTTACCCATTTAGTTGTAAATGCTTATAAAAGAAAACCAAAAATCTCCAGCAGGTCTTTAGGGTTTTCAAAAATAGCTTATGTAGCAAGCTTTCTGAAATCAGGATGCTATTCAACTGTCCCACTATGCCTAGCACATATTTCTAATAGAAAAAGACATCTGAGTTCATGAATCTTACATTCTTGAACAAAAACAGGTGCATGTAGCAGCATATTTATGACATACTATGGCATCTGAAATTTAATAAATATTCAGTAATAGATGCTTTCAAAAAATTTTAAATCTATTAAACTGGGGCCTGGCCGGTGTGGCTCACTGGTTGAGTGTCAACCCATGCACCAAGAGGTCAGCAGTTCGATTCCCAGTCAGGGCACATGTGCAGGTTGTGGGCCCGATCCCCAGTGAGAGGCATGCAGGAAGCGGCCAATCGATGTTCTCTCTCATTGATGTTTCCATCTCTCTCTCCCTCTCCCTTCCTCTCTCTCTAAAATCAATTAAAAAATATTTTTAAAAAAAGAATATTAAACTTGGTCTACTAATCCAAGTAAAAAAGCTGAGGTTTGAAAACTCAGCAAAGATTAGGATTGCCAAGTATAAAATTGTTTACTCAAAACTATTTATAACACTCCTAACATAAGTGAATAACATACAACCAGATTATTGGTAAATCTTTTGAAAGCTCTGACTCACACTTCATTAGCTGCCAACTGATGCCCTCTACCTACTATGTGCAAAGTTAGTTTTACAGCACAAGCCCACTGGCATCTGCCTTGCAAATACCAGTCTTACATCAATATAGAAGAGAAGAGACAGTCAAGGTGACAAAGCTGGTTTCATTTTAAGATATATTTTCCCGATTAATTAATATCGCATCAAAGATCAATAGGCCAGGATTCCGATTCTAATCCTAACGATGAAGAATGAATGCTCCAGTTAACCAACAGTCTGCTTTATTAAATACATATACATTTATCTACAATTTTAAGTAAAAATTGCAGATCCCCAGGCATTCATATGAATAATTACATTAGTGCTGTAGATAGTTGATTAGAAGACTACTAACTTTTCATTAGCCACAAGATATAGTTTAGAAATTGCTTGCAGAAAAAAATTCTTGACAGATTGCTTACTTTTATGAAACAGACAAAAAAGTGAAGAGAAGTAATTTCAACTATTTGAGCTTCCTGGTTGCCTGGACTATGATGAAAAAATAATGAAAAAGCAAATTGGAAAACTGCTTTATTTTAAACTTTATTATAAAGCAGTGGTTCTCATAGTATAATCTCTGGATAGCATCACTTGTTCTTGAGCATCATCTGGGAACTTGTTAGAAATGTAAATTCTGAAATTCTGGGACCTCACCTCAGACCTACTGAATCAGACAACCCAGGGACGGGGCCCAGCAGTCTGTATTTTAACAAGCCTGACTGATGATTCTGATGCTTGCTTAAGTTTGAGAACCACTATTACAGAGTTAAGATATTCAAACTTGTTCCTTGAAAATTGCCACTACTACCAAAAGGAATGAAACATGGTTTGCCTTCCTGTGCATTTGAGCCCCTCTTGGCTTGGTCTTATGATCAAGGACTTTTAAAAGATATCCTTGACCTAGGAGTTACTACAGAATTGAAATAGTGTTCTGCTAGATGGGGGGAAATGTGCAGCAAGTTCCCTTCCTGCTACTGTTTACAACCTATTCTAAAAGTCAAGGGATCGACCGTAAAGTTTAGAATAGGCTGTTTCACCATGTATTCTGCAGTTCCCTTGAGAAAAAAGTCTTCTGTCACAAAGTAGATCAGAAAACAAGAGCTCCACCAACATCAACAAGTACATAGATTTTTCCCCACCTGAAGATGACAGTTAACATAAAGCCTGACTAAAGTGGAAGACTGCACTTAGTTTCTAGTTTCCAAGATTCTTTATTGCTGCTTTTCTCTCCTGTATCTAAATTAGATATAATACAAATATTACTTTTCTGTTATGCTATTTGATAACGTAATGGCAACTTGTACTGACTAAACTGACTTAACTACAATGTCACATGGTGACTACAGTATATATACTATACACAGATGTGCTTTGGCAAGTGTACACACACATACAACGCCCTGTAAGCTTGAGCTTTTAACACTGACTACCATTGGCTGGTTTGTGTTTTTTAATGCCCTACTTATGTATAAGGCTGCTGTTCTTGGAATAAAATCCTGAGGTATAATAATGATGTTGTTTGTGTCAGTTACTTGCTTTCACTCCTGGTCCATCCTTCCCAAATACAGCAGGTGTATCTCAGTGGAAAGAGTATCAGAAGACTGTGGGACCTTGGAAAAGTCACTGAACTTTTCCCAAGGCTGTTGTATTGAGATAAAATTTTAAATATTTTGTACATTATAAAGCTATATTCATCCATTTACTCCACTCATTTATTAAGCAGCTATTATGCAGGAGGCACTCTTCTGGGCCCTGAGAATAAAGTTGTGAACAAGAAAGCATAAACCCTTCCCCAAAGGAGCTTACATTCTAGTGGGAAGGTAAGATTTATTAACACAAAGGATAGTTATTACCCTACCATGTAAGATTTTTTTTTAATTTTTTAATTTTTTTATTAATTTATTTTTGTTACAGATGTTTCTCCTTTTTCCCCCATTGGCAACCCTTCTGTAACATTAAGATCTATGATAAAGGTACCTTTTCAACTGCAAGAACAACATTATTAAATGAAGGTCAATTAGATTTTTCTGACTTGATTAATAACTGAGGCTTCTCCAGTTGTAATCAGTTCTTCTAGTGAAATGATTATTCTCTCTGGAGGTGGAAATTACACTAACCTAGAGAAGATTTTAAAAAAACAATTTTTTGTGATGAGAGCAAAGCAAAGTATCACACTGAATACTGTGGTTCAACAATTAAGGGTAGGAGTGGACAATCCTAGTTTTCTGCATGTGTTAGTCATTTCTGGACCTGAATTGGCTGAATTTGATCTAACAATTTTTCAGAATTTCTCATCCTTCCTAATAAAAAATTCACTGTGAAGCAAGAGTGTTAAAAAAACAAAAACAACAACAACAAAAAACGCCTTTCGGTCTATCAAAAGAATGATTAATCTAGTATAAGACCGGTTTTGGGGTTCTGAAGTACAGAGGTCCAAGCAGTCTTGTTTAAAAAAAATGCGTTGGAACCATACTGCAGTCTCCAGTCTCCATCAAATGCAAAAAGCTTTCAAAGAGGCCTGTTCAGAATGCGCACCAGGTTTTAGAAAAGGGGGGCAAGAAAGACACACACACACCCCAAAACCTCACCCAAGGCCAAATGTTAATCCTTCCAATCACAATTAAGGTGAAAGGAAAGCAATCCATTTTCATATGGATATATCCATTTCTTTGTTTGCATCTACACACATTACACGCAAATACAAGCAAGGTGGACCCTGCAGCTGAGACACCTCATACAAACCACCTCCCCGGAGGAGACAGTAAAACCCAGCTGGGCGGCTCTTGTTTTATTTAATGGGGATGGAAAGACAGTGGTCAGGAGGAGACTAGGATTAGACCTGCAGCTCCCCCCTACCCCAGAGGTCCCTAGAAGCCCCAACTGTAGGATATCCTCTGCGGATACCGCATTCTTGGAAGGTCCTACGCAGGTTCGAGGTTCCGCTATTCGTCATTTCCCACGCCCTCCAGAACCATCACCACAATGATCACCCCCTACAATGGTGATGGTTCTTCTTCCAGGCGCACCTATATCTCCATCCTTGGTCCTAGAGGTGCTGCTCCCGCGATCCCCACACCCTTCTGTTATATCATCCCCTGCCCCCTCATTCAACTAACCCCCTCCCCGGACCAGGTGTCCTCCAGCACCTCCAAATCTCCAGCCTCTAAGCCTTCACCCTATCCTACCCCCGTCTCTATCCCAATCCCCATCACCGGTCCCCCACCTCGGTCCCTTAACTCGACCCAAACCCCATCACCGATCCCCTGCTCCCGTCCCTTAACCCGACCTGCACACCTTCCTCACCTGCAGCCCAGGAAAACGTGGTTGGTCCAGGCGGCGGAGAGCGCAAGGAGTTGATCGAGGGCAGCCCCGGGATAGCTGTGCAGGTGCCGACAGATGAAACTGCGTCGCAGAGCCCACTGCCAGTCACTTTCGTGGCTATAGCGCCACTGCTCCAGCACTGGCTCGGGCGGGGGCGGCGGGAGGGGCGGCAGCGGCGGCGGCGGGAGGGGGGGCAGCGGCGGAGGCGACAGGAAGTCGCCCCCCAACAGCAGACGTCCGCCAGCCATCTTCTCCGCCCCCAAACAGGGCCACCAGGGATGAAGCGGACTGCCAACCTCGAGCGAGCGGGAACGGGGGCCGGTGGGAGGAGCCGGGTGAGAAGGGGGCGCGCCGTGGCGCGAAGACCAACTCTCAGGGGACTGGGATGTGTGCTTGGAGGGCGAATGTTAAAGAGGAAAAGAGCTCACGTCCCAACGCCTGGGCGCACGCCTGCTGGACTCCTCCAACTCGTGGAGAGCAGGACAGCGCCCGCTGCAGTCACACGCGCGCCGGGGACGCCGAGCCAGGCCCCGCGCTCCGCACGTCCAGCCACCCGCAGACTCGCGCTCTGCGCGGGGAGGAGGGGGAAAAAGACACCAGTACGCTCTGCCCCCTTCCTCTGGGTTCCAGTCTACCTACCCGCGTGCAGCCCGGCGGTTGTGAGCCAGTGCGCATGCGCTGCGGCTGATCCCTAACTTCCAAATCCCGTCGCCAAATATCGCGCGATGAACATTTCCCCCTTGTATGACGACTGTGGACCTTTGACGCACTATGGTGACTAGCGGAGGGAGGGGACTCCTAGAAGGAACTTTTGGAAGGTTCTCAGAGGTTCTGGAACATGTTTCCGTTAAGTCCCTGGAGGATGACCTCAGGTGACTGTTAGCAGCAATAACCCTCCTGGCGCTTTTCCTTGAGTAGTACGACGGTGGGATGTTCTTTGGGAGAGAGTTAGGTTTGGAATGGATTTCACACTTTTTTTTTTTAATGACAGCTTTCCAAAGTTCCTTTTCTTCAGAGGCTAGCTTGAAAAGCTATGTGTGTTATGCATGTTAGCTTTGTATTTTATTGTGAAAACATAAGAAAGATGAAATACTTGCAAAGAAAACCATCCACAGCTCCACTTCTCAAGTTAACCACTTTTATCATACATACTCTATTCCAACTGCTGACAAGTAGACACCGTGCTTGCAAAGTTCTGATCATGATTGCAAGTAACTGCATTTTCTGTATCGATTTAAAATGTGCAAAATATTACAAAATACAGAAATTCCGCCCCCCCCCCCCAAAGGCTTAAAAGCTGCACAGCAAATGGCAAAAGCACCCTGTAGCTGGATGTATTGCTCCACCAATGCTGGAGTCAGTTCCCTCAATTCCTGTCTACCAACCTGTGTTATTAAAGTAGTTCATCAGTGACTGTAAACCAGAATTTACACAGCACCTACTGTGTGCTCAATACAGGGTAGGGCAAAAGTAGGTTTACAGTTGCTTGTATGGAAAATAATACAATAATGAATAAAGAACAATACAAGAATAAGCTCTGTGTTTTGCTTACAACTGTAAACTTACTTTTGCCCTACCCTGTATAGTAGAAAAAGGAAAAAGAAATGGAGTTTTCTCTGTTGTCCTACAACTGATTACAATCTTAGTCCTGCATAAAACTCAATGCACCACTGGCAGCAGGACCATTGGATGAGGTGGCTTTGACCCATTGTCTTGTTTAACTCTTTAATGACATATTTTTCATTATATGACACATCTTATGAGTAGGGGTGTATTGGACTGAGAAAAGCAGAAAATAACCACTTTTCACACTGTTCCATAATGATTTATTTCCATGTCTGTCTAGCCCATTTCATAGTGAGTGTTTGTCTATGACTCTTTGGTAGGCATTCATGTTGATTGAAGTAATGGCAGTCTTTGAACCATCAAATCAAAACATGATAAGTAGGAAACTTTGAGATCATAAATTCAAGTCATCATTGTATGAGTGAAAAAATTAAGGCTGGAGAGGTGAAGTGACTTGTTGAAGACTGTTAGTAGCAAAGCTGAGATCATAATCTAGGTCAGTTGCCTCCTCATCCTTCCCCAGCCATTGGCATTGCATTGCCCTGTTTTTTGTTTTTGTTTTAATTTTTCTTCACAGCATGTATCACCTTTTGAACTTCTTAAAAAACAGTTTGACTGCCCCTCACCCCTCCCAGTGTCAGCTCCATGGGAAAAAGGAACTCATCTCTCTTGCTTTTAGCACCTATACCTGAGTACTATGGGCACTCCATAGATATATTTTTTAAATGTCTTTTTCTTTATTGATTTTAGAGAGAGAGGAAGGGAGAGGGAGAGAGAGATAGAAACATGGATGAGAAAGAATATCAACTGGCCGCCTCCCGCATGCCTCCCACTGGGGATCGGGCCCACAACCCAACCTGGGCATGTGCCCTGACCAGGAATCAAACCGGTAACCTCTTGGTGCATGGGTAGATGCTCTACCTCTGAGCCACACCAGCCAGGCTCCATAGATATTTCTTGAATTAAATGAATGAAGGCTCTTCCCATTGTCCCAATCTTGTGAAATTTGTTTTCTTGGAGTCTACATTTTAAGCTGATTTGGGATTTTACAGTTGGATTCATTTCAGCCTAAGCTGCCAACCTTCATCAACCACAGCATTGCCATCAATACACATCTTTCCCAGAAGAAGGCTTGAGAAAATAAAAGCTACATCCTCTCAGCTTGGACGAAAACTTGTTCATCATATAGGAACAAATAATTGCAATCTGACTTTTGAACTTGGATTACAAAATGAAAGGCAAGGACACTGATGTTAGAGGCCATTTTCTTTGGAATAGCCATAACAACTCCATTTGAAATTCCCACTGTGGAATACAGTTTCATCTCTACAAAGCAAAATAAAAATTTGCATGATTATCCATGACCTTATTTTGCTAATAATCCCTCTGTTCCAAAAATTATTCAACCAACCTATCTCAGCCTATTCCCTACTCACAAGCCACAGATGATTTCTCAGTGAGCAGGACTTGAAACCCCTAAGCAGAAGTAGATTTTCTGAAAAACTGTTGAAGATAGGTATAGGAGGGAATGATGATAAAGGCATCCATTGCAATCCTAAACACAGAAACCTCCTGTAGTCATCCATCCTCCTCCCTCCATCATCTTTCTCTGTTCTGAAACAGGCTCCTGCCACTGTCTTTACACTACACTACACACACACACACACACACACACACACACACACACTGACAGCTCTGGGATTCTCTCCTTGCTTTTTTGTATGGGGGAGTCAGTGAGTGATCAAAGGAAGAAAACTTAGAGCCTGGTTATGCATCACCCCCATAAACTATCCCAGAAATTAAGTCACCAAAAATTCTTGACCAGAATAGTCTTCACTACAATATTCTTTTGAGGAATGTTTACTAACAGATTACAAACAATAGCTAGGAGGTCCCACTGGCCAGATCTTGGTAATTTGAGCACAAAAATTATTAAGGACAGTAAGAAAGCACTGAAAAAATAGGAAACTGTAAGTCAACAATGACAGTAAGTTGACAAATAATGAGGGAAAAGGGAGGGCCTTTGCTTACAATAGAATATCATATGCTGACTGGTAAATACAAAAGGAGTGCTGGAGTTGAAACATTATCACTTGTAGATTGGTTCAGGTAAGAATGGTCAATAGATGATAAACTTAGGGGGAATTTTTTATGAGGAGTAGAATATTTGCATAGACTTATAGCTTCTCCCCACAGATTGTTTATTAGTAGCAAAAAAAAGAAAAGAAAAGAAAAGAAAAAACAACAACACGGTAATTACATAGTGGAGAAGTTGGACAGCACCTTGACCCAAAATGGGAACAATCTATATATTTTTTCCCAATTTGTATGTTTTATTTCTACAAGGCAGGCAGGATGAGAGTGCCGAGCTTCGAGTCAGGCCTGGCTGAGGGCCCTTCCTCTGGCAGGGATGCACGCCAGGTTCTTGGGTCTGTCCCACCAGTGGGCTGGTGTATATATATATATATATATATATATATATATATATGTATATATATGTATATATATGTATATATATGTATATATATTCCTCACACGAGGACATTTTTCCATATTTTATTCAGATAGAGTAGGAGGGAGAGAGAGAGAGAGAAGCATCGACATGAAAGAGACACATCGAGTGGTTGCCATCCACAGGACCCAACCAGGGCCAGGGACAAACTGCAACTGAGGTACGTGCCCTTAGCGGGAACCGAACCGGGTCTCTCTGGACCGCAGGCCGACGCTCTAACTGCTGAACCAAACCGGCCAGGGCAGTGGGCTGGTTTTTAGACAGACTGTCATAGGTGCGGGATGGAAGGCTCCGAGGGGCGCGGGCGGTGGGCTCGGATGGGGGTGCACACTTGTGGTGCTAGAGGTAGCAGGGCAGGTCCTTCTCTATATTCAGGCGCTCTTCCATGGACCGTACCGCTTCACCACGCAACCATTCTTGTCAATGAGGAACTTGGTGAAGTTCCATTTGATGGCATTTCCCAGGATGCCCCTCCCCTTGGGCTGGACTTTCATCCACCGGAGGGTGGGCGTCATCTCCGTTCACTCAGATCTTGCTATACATCTGGAATTTGACATTATAGCCAGCGACAAACTCTTTGATCTCGTGTTAGCCTCTGACTCCTGCCTCCCGAACTGGTAGCAAGAGAAAGCCAGGATCCGGAAACCGCACTCAGCATATCAGGCTTGCGGGTCCACGAGCTGAGTGTAGTTTAGTCCGTTTTGCCTCATTGCGAGGCCAAGATGGTGACGATGCACACGAAGCCTCAGTACTTGTCCAGGTTAACCATGTGCCCGTGGACGTCCTTGGCTGAGATTTCGTGCATGGACTGAGCACGTGTCCCTGTGTGCCGCGATGGAGGCCACGCGCCCGCCCCAACGGCCCCACAATCTATTTTTTAAATGGGACTTCAAAAATATCAGTGTCACAAAAGACAAAGAAAGGCTGTTCCAGATTAAAGGAAACAAAAGAAACAGGACACAATGGGTGATCCTAGACCCAATATTACATGGCAAGAAGAAAGTGCTATAAAGCATATTATCCAATAGATTAAAGTAGTGTAACGATGTTAAATTTACTGAAGTTGATAACTGTCTGGGTTATGTAAGAGAATATCCTTACTATTAGGAAATGCCCACTGGAATATTTAGGGGTAAAGGGCCATGATACATGTAAATTACCTTCAAATGATTCAGAAAAGAATGTACATCTATCTATCCAGATATATGTGTATATATGTATATGTATGTATATATGGAGAGAGAGCACGAATGATAAAGCAAATGGGGCAAAATGCTATCAATTGGTGAATCTGGGTCTTTCAAGAGTATATGGGTATACTTTGTACTATTCCTGTAACTTAATTTCAAAATTATATGCTAATAAAGAACAATAGTTCCCTATACTGGTGAGGAATCTCAATCTAACTACCTCTCAATCACTTTTTGTTGTGTGTTCAGCACTGTACTGGGCCCTCTGGGTGGCTATAAATGATGTTCCTACCCTTAGGAAGCTTAATATCTATTGAGGAGGGAAGTCCCTCACACAGAAAGCAGATTATAAAAGTTCAACTAGAAAGTAAAAAAAAAAAAAAAAAATGGAGAAGAAATCAGAATAGGTGGATGGGGTCAAGAAAGCCTTGTCAAGGAGAAAGTAGAGCCTGAGACTCAAAGGCAGGATTTAAGTTAGTAGAGGATATTTCAGACAAAGTCAACAAATCATTTGTGTAACTCAGGGAAAGGCCTGTGCAGAGACTGGGTGTACTGGAAGGGGGACTGTGTATTAGAAAGTATTGGAAAATATGCTTGAGTAAGTAAGATGGGATCCGTCTCTAAGTTCTTCAAAAGCAGCATCTAACTAGATCTCATGAAAAATCTCCGTAGCATTGGGCACTGGGCCAAACCCATGGGAGGTGTTTAATATTCCCTTAATATATATACATATATTTTTAATCCTCACCCGAGGACATTTTTGCATTTATCTTCAGATAGAGCGGGGGGGGGGGGGGAATATCAATGTGAAAGAGACACATCGACAGGCTGCCACCCACATGACCCCAACCGGGGCCAGGGACAAACTGCAACTGAGGTACGTGCCCTTAGCGGGAACCGAACCTGGGACTCTCTGGTCTGTGGGCTGATGCTCTAGCCGCTGAGCCAAACCAGCCAGGGCTATACCCTTAATATTTTATTAAAGAATAATAATTTTATTAAGCCCAAATCCAAGATAAAAAGTTTGTCCTCAATACTCTATGTAACAGATGTATATACTTCATTAAGTGGTTGAGCCCAGAGCAGAAACTTTCTTTTTTTTTTTTTTTGAGCCAGTACCATGCTGTTTTGATTACCATACCCTTGTAGTATAGTTTGATATCTGGTAGCATGAGTCCTCTAACTTTATTCTTCTTTTGTTGTTGCTATTTGGGGTCTTTTGTGCTTCCACATAAATATTTCTAATATTTGTTCTAGTTCTGTGAAATTTGCCATTGGTACCTTTTTTTTTAATTTTTTTTTTTATCCTTACCCAAGGACATTTTTTTCATTTTTTTGTTCAGATAGAGTGGGAGGGAGAGAGAGGAAGAGAGAGAGAGGAACATTGATGTGAAAGGGACACATCGAGTGGCTGCCACCCGCATGACCAACCAGGGTCAGGGACAAACTGCAACCGAGGTACATGCCCTTAGTGGGAACTGAACCCAGGTCTCTCTGGACCGCAGGTCGACTCTCTAACCACTGAGCCAAACCGGCCAGGGCCAGAGCAGAAACTTTCTAAAGCTCAAGCCAAACAAGCTAAGAGGTAGTGAAGGACTTGGATGGACACCGGTGGAAGGTAGGTGTAGGTGGCAAAACCACTGTGAGGTACTACTGTTCAAATGCACAACTCTTTGAAGGGGTACCCAACATTTTAAAAGAATGGCCTTACAAGAAAGCTGTCTTTTCAGTAAAGGATAAATCTCCTGAAGTGGGGGCATTTCAGACCGGAGAGGACACTGCTTAACCTCAGTGCTTAAACAGGAGCTCTGGTTGCTTAGTCTTTTTGAGGGTATTAAAGGCCCATCCTCTCCCTAGAAGTAGTTGGCATTCGTGCCTGTTCAGTGCCCCAGGAGCAGGATCTCATTGATGCAGCAGGCCCCTGCTTCCCATCTACGCTCTAGCAAAACTGTGTACAAATTTTAATCAAACCCATTTCCCCTCCCCCCACCAACTTGCATTAAAACTTCAGCCATTTGTCTTCATTTCTGATTTCTTTTGACAGGCCAGTCACTTCTAACACCTTTAGCCTAATGATGAATCAACAAGCACTAAAATGCATTAGAGGTGGGGTATGCAAACTATGGCCTGCAGGCCAAATCTGGTCCTACCACCTGTATTTGTAAGACCCTCATACTAAGAATGTTTTTTACATTTTTTAATGGTTGAAAAGAATCAAGATAATAATTCAGGACATGTGAAAATGAAATTCGCGTGTGAATGTCAAATTTCAGTGTCTGTAAATGAAGTTTTATTGGTGCACAGCCAGTCATCATTTTACATACGTATTATCTATGACTGCTTTTGTGCTATAGTAACAGTTGAATAGTTGTGGAGACCATGTGGCCTGCAAAACTAAAATATTTACCAGCTGGCCTTTTACAGAAAAAGTTTGCTGATCCCTGGCCTAGAGCAATGATTCTCAACATGAGGCTATTTTGCCTCCCAGGAGATACTTGGTATTGTCAGAAGACATTTGTTGTCAGAAGGCGGGATGGGGTGGGGTGCTGCTGACATCTAGTGGGTAGGGATGCTGTTGAACATGCTATAATTCACAGGTCCCTACCACAGAGAATCATCTGTCCTCAAATGTCAGTAGTTCTGAGGTTTAGAAACACTGAATTAGAGAAGCCTAAACTACTTCTAGCAAAAGGGAAATTCCATCCTTAATAAAGGTTACCATTTATGGAATATCCAGGTCTTTCACTCACGTGAGCTCATGTAGCCCTCACAATCATCCTGCAAGGGAGTTACTGATAGTCTCCTTTTACAGGGAAGTTTTTAACACAATTTGCCCACAGCACACACAGCTAGCAAGGCTGTCTGGCCTGTATTTTTCCACACTTCAGTGCCTGCCGCTACTCGATGACGTCACAGGCTACTGTTGTTGCACTCGGCTGCCCCCTAATGTGCAAGCTGTGCAGACGCAGGCCAGTGTCTTTTCCTTCAGGCCTGGGTACCAAGAGGATACGAACCGCTCTCCAGTCCTCAGCATCTGGCCATCCAGGAAATGAAGCCAAGGAAAGGAAGCGCCACTTCGCCCGCAAGCAGACTTATGAAAACTGACCACTCTTGCTCTTACCCACTTTAATATTGGGGGTGAGAGGCGAGGACAGGAGCTTCCCTCCCAGGTAGATCCAGGACACAAAATACTACTTGCTATCTTTAGAATGTCTTTTGAGTCATAACAGTCATATCTCTGAATTTTGGGGATGCTCACATCATGGGATTAAATGAAAGGAGAATCTTGTAGGATCTGGCACTCCACCTTCTCCATTTATTATTCTAGATGATAATGAGCTCATCGGGTAAGTTAAATCCATGCTAATAAAGGGAAAGTAGAAGACGTCCTGTCCACCCCATCCCGAAACACCCCCCATGGGTATTTCAAGCTCAGATGTAGGAAGGAGGGAGCGCAGCAGCCCAACTAGGAAGGTTGCATATGGGATGATGGTGCCTTCCTAAGCCCCTCAAATCATCCATTTGAAAGGCAGCCATGCACTCCGGCAAACCATGATGGGCCACATCACCTAATGGTTTAAGATCAGATCACACAGCCATTGAGCATTTTTAAAAATTTTATTGAAAATTGACATGGACATTAGAAAGGTATCAAGCTAAACAGTGCTGGTTTGGGGATGTTTCTCCTGGCAAATGAAAGCCCCAGAGGGGCAGTGACTGGTCACACCTTTGAGCAAAAAGAACAAAGGAGAAGAAAGGAAAAACAAACACAGATTCTGGAAAACATGCAAAGAGGCTCTCTCAAGAGACACTGGACAGTGGGATGGCGATGATTGTAGGGATATATGGGAAGGCGCACACTCACATGGTATTTTGATGCAAGTTAAACCAATGAATTCAAGGCAGATTTATCAACATCAAAGCTCTCCAGCCAGATGCCAGGTTGAGCAGAAATCTCTCTCAAAACCCCAACTAGCCTTGAGAGGTTGAATGGATTTATTTTGCTCTCACTAAGCTTAAACCCCCTCCCATCTTTTCTTTCTCCACTGAGTGTTAATGGATCCATTTCCCCCCTTGATGGGGGTCTTCAGAAGGTCTGTAAATGCTGAAGAAGATACAAATGTTGCTTGACTTTCTCTTCCATATTCAGAAATGTTTAGTAGTGGCTGTAGACAGTCAACCCACTGAACCAGAGAATTCGTGTTTACAAAGAAAACAAAAAAACTGAAATGAAAACTTGTGAACAGCACTTCCACACCCACAGCTGAGGTTTCCTGCCCCAGTCACTTACACAGGGTGAGTCATCCTGCAGTTGTCTCTCTGAGGTTACACTTGGTCCATTCTCCAGCTCTGACGGTTCTTTTCCTGCCTTGTTAGGTTAGGACAAGACACTTCCATTTAAAATACCATGTAAGTCAGGAGAGAGCTTCTTGCCTGGACACAGGGACACATGAACACTTGCTGAGTGTGTTGTGTGTGTGTGTGTGCACGCACATGTGCACACGCACACATGTGAATTTTGGGGAAGAAGGAATTGTTTGTTTTCTGGTTTGAGACAATGTGGAACCCTAACACTTCTATAATGGCAGTCTTCTCCTTTAGACTTAGTGCAGCTGCTGAAGACAAGATTAAAAAAAGCTGGAGAGGGAGAGAGAAAGAGAAAGAAAACATGAAATTAGCCAAAGAAAAAGGACATTCAAAGTAAGATAGGGCAACGGGAGGGGGCAGTGTGAGGTAGAACAGATTATACTTGCAGTAGACAGGTTAGAAATTGGGTCATTGACAGGTCATCGCCACCAGGAAATCTGCTGAGAAGGCTTTAAGAACACCACACACCGGTTTAAGCTTCTTGTTTTAATTAAAAACAAGCACATATTAACAGCCACATGGGAATGCCAGGTGATTAAAACAGAAAACAAAAACAAAAACAAAAGTGATCTGTACTGCAGCTAGGAAAAGCAAACTTCATGGCTTAAGAGAAATGAGGGTGTGTGTGTGTGTGTGTGTGTACACGTGGGGTTTTTTCAGGAAACCCATTCCATTTCAGTCTGGAAAAATAAAAGCACAGACCATTTCTAATGACTAGTTTTGTTTCACTAGAAGTAAACAGAGTAGTTAGGGTATTTTTTAAAAATAGCAACAATTGTACTCATTAGAAAGCTTTTTCACTGAAGAAAAAAAAAACTTTTGGTCTTACAGTAAGAAAACTACCATTAACCAATGTCACTCCAATAAACTTAATAAAATAAAAAATAATCTGTAAACAAATGCAAATGAAGGGGCTCTGTTTGTGATGAAAATAATTAGCCAGGGAGATGGAGACCAGTCGGTTGTTTTAAGTTTGGGATTTGTGGGAAGCAGCTGTGAAACTGGACTAGAAACATCAAAGCTGCAAATAAGATGCCCTTCCCCACAGGACTTGACAGCCCTAAACTGACAGCCCTAACTTAGTATCTCTCTGAGCTCCTGGCTGAGTATCCAAGTTCTTTTCTTTTAAACTGCCAAGCATAGTCTCCTAAAATGCTCCACTATGAGACTTGGATTTTTCAAGAAACTATATTAAGCTTTGGTAGCAACCCCTTCATACTTGCCTGTGGCCACTAACAAATCAGTGACTCACCAAACAATACATATCAAAACTGCACTATTACTTTACCAACCAGGAAAGAAAGAGTATGCACACATTTGCTTTTCATTTTTTCTACTTTTTGCTTCCTATTATTATCTACTATCCAAGAGGAAAACCCTCTTCCCATTCTCAACTCTTCAAAAAGGCCTGAATATTTGGCATAGCCTTAATAGACTGTATTTCAAAAGAAAGTAACAACAACAAAAAAAAACAACTCAAAAAAAAAAAAAATAGAAGAGGTTCATGGTCAGTGCCAGTGAGACTGGGAGGCAGAACTCAAAGTGGGACTTGAAGTGGAAGTATATGGCAGGGGCAGGGGACCCAGTTTCCTGGCGCCCCAAAGGAAAGCTGTTAGTTAAAATAGGAACCTTGGTTTAAAAGGCTAAATGGAGTCCAGTCCAGCTGTAGCGGGGAATACTATTCAGTACACAGCCATGGATTACTGCAAAGGAAGGGCAGAGAAAGGGCATGTTAGCCACAGATTATTGCCAGCTCACCTCCAGCTCTCACTCTCACTGGCCAAACACCAAATGCCACTGTGCCTGACAATGGAGCTCTATCTATTTCAAAGGGTTTCCCAAAGCCATTAGAGGATGGCCCCCATTATCAGAATTAGGACTGGAATATTTATAAAATATCAGATCCTTAGACTAGAGATAAAGTTAGGGACCTTCCAAGAAACAACACTTCTTTTCTCCTCTCCAGTTGATAGTCTCTCGCCTCTTCTTATTGGGGGGCACATGCAGAATACAGATTACAACTGATCATCACATGCACCAAATAAATAGACAGGAAAACTCATCAAAGCAAAATCGAAAACAATGATTCTTTGACCACTCAGTTTGGCAGTTTATGACATGTGGTTATTATACCTTCTACTGGCCCTGCCTTTGGGGGGTGGTGTGGAGCCCTAAGGGAGATTACAGAGATGCCGAGACACCTCAGAATTCCTTAAGCCTATCACTGAAGACACTAGGCAGATAATAATATTCAAGTGTATTTCCCATTCTGCGTCTATGTGGTACTGAGAGTTATAGAGAGAGGAAATTTATAATATTTTTTCAGCAGTCATATTTTCTAGGAGGGGCTTGGTGTAAACTTATTCTGGATTTTTAACGCAGCTTGAGTACAGTTACTTTGAGTGAATCAAAACTGGAAAGGGCTGGGCTGAGAGGCCGAAAGGAAAGGCACCAAAGGATCTCCTTCTGGAGACCTCTGAGAAGGAACTGTGGCTCTGTTGGGAGGTGGAGGGTGCTCAGGGAAGCTCAGTGACTAGGAACTAGGGGGAAAGTCTTGTTGACTGGTGCTTATCCAGCCTCAGTGTATGCAAATACCTCAGGGAAACAAGCAGCCATCAGGGTTTGAACAGGAAAATCAGTGGTGGAAAGTAGCAGATAGGACTCCTAAACATGTTACACTCTGGCAACGATGGAGGTGGGGAGTGGCTGGCTGGGAGCACCAGGAGGGGAAGTGGGATGCATGATGCATCTCTAAACCACATGACTGCTGGCTTCTTGACCAGAGGCCAGACACCAGCCTCAGATTCTCTGGCTTCTATGAACTTTAGCAGGAAGAGAAGGGAGAACATGGGTTGTGTGCCCCCACTCGTGTTAAGGGGTAATTAAAGAAAAGGAGGTCCAGTTCTACTGTGCAGGAAAAAAAAAGTATCTACAGGAAAACCAAACTAAAAATAAAAAAAAAAGAGAAGTTGGGTTAATGAATGGATGGATTAATGTGTCAGAAAAAGGTTAGAAGAAAACTGCTTGTCATGATGACTAATGGATAAATTAGAATATACAGCTAGGTTAGATGGTCTTAAGGTCCTATATTGTATTGGCTCCTGGGAACATACTTCCTCATTCGTACACCCACACACACCTCTGATTGGTAGCAGTAGTGGTATTAGCTAACAAAATAATTATCAACAGCATCAAGAATATGTCCTCTCTCTTATTAATTACTAGGACCTGACTAATGCCCCCTATCCAGACCCCTTGTACAGGAATACCTTCAGCAAATCTCCAGGTTATCTCAGGCCCCTGCCCAGAGCACCAGGATCTCAGTTATTAATTGCCTTGCCCCACAGGGAAAGCAGAGGAGGTTGAGGCTTTGCCTCAGGTAGCTTTGCAGCAGTCCCAGGCAGCCAAGTGGTATTCTGGGACAAGAGCTGTTTGAGAGGTGTCTGGTTCAGACCACATTACCCAAAAACCATTATTGGTTTGTGTTCACATAGCACTTTGACCTTTCTTTCATGTAAACTTCATCCTTATGACATAAACAGGGCAAGTAGTATCCAGCCCCATTTGACAAATGAGGAGACAGAAACGCAGGTAAATCAACTGTCTTGCCCAGATCACAAAGAAAAAGACAGCCAGAATCAGAGGCTGAAACCCTTGGCTGGTTAATTACACCACAGTGTCCATGACAATGCCTTGGCTGTGAATCTAAGCCCCTGTTTTCCACCTGAAGAGTACATCTATCTCATTAAATAAAGACTATTAGATATCTGGGAGGGATAGATAAAATCATATGCATATGTGAGTATGTTTGTACAGTTACTTCCTCAGAGTGAATACACACACACACACACAACACACACACACACACACACACACACACACACACACGAATGGCAATTTATACCAAGAACTAGGAGTTCTGTATTCCTGTTCCAGTTCTGCCACTAACTCATTGTGTGATCCTTGGTCAAGTCTCTTAAATTCCCCACTCTTCAATGTACTCATTTTGTCAACTGAAGGTTATTCCTTTCTTACCTCACAGGACTGTTGTAAGGCAAAATCAGATATCATGTGCAAAAGCACTTTGAAAAGTATTAGAATGTTATATGAATGCTCCTCTTGTTTTATTCTTTGTCTACTTCCTAGGGGTAGGGAAACCTAAACAACACTGCAATAGCCTATGTTCTGGGACTCACAGGAAGGCTGACATATTTTGATACATGTACTCTTCCATATACTGTGCAGCCCACCACGAGTCAAAGGCCAGTAACCACTGACATATAGTATCTACAACTGTGTACAGGTCACAGAAAAATTATTTCCCTTACAGTTTCAGACAGCTACAAGTAGTGCCTCAAGCAATTTTAAGACCAGTGAGGAACAGTAAGCTTCACTCTAGTTAATAAGGTGGCCTTTGTGATCCACCCCACAAGTGAGGGCTTTGGAGAGGAGGCAGGCTGCCTTTGCTGCTTTCGGATCCCAGGGAGCCAAGGCCTCTCTTCCCAATTTGGTTTGGAACTGCTTTTGTGGTCTTCTGGGAAGAAGCCTGCCAGGAAAAACCAACCTACTTGGGTTGAGGTTGGCTGTTCCCACTATTTGCTAATTGTCTCTCACTTACAAAGTAAGGCTTTAACTATAGTTTTGCCAGAATTCATTTTAGTAATGGCCACTAACAATGATTCACTCAGGGAAACCTGAACCAGATTGTGTCAAACCACATTTATTCAGTTTCATTAATTGAAATCTAACTTACCAGGATACATCTTTTCTACTCTCCTCATGGAAAATGAGGGAACAAAGAAGATACATGTGAACTGAGCTTCTATAGGTGTCAGACACTTTGCAAGGCACTGGGACTGCAGCAGAGGACAGACACTCTAGGAAGTGATAGTTTTCCTGAATGGAAATCTGCTGTTTAACTCCAGTCAACTAACCGGGGCTCGAAAGACTTGCCTTTAAGCCAGACAATAAATCTTTTCATTGTTCTTTTAGGGTTGTTTCCTTTGGCCCAATTTCACGGGCCTTATGTTTCAGGGACCTCTATGGACTTCCTCTTTGGGACTTGCTTGAAAATAGGATGTTTTGCCAGTTGCCCAAAGTCCCCAGTGCAATAGTTGCAGCAATCAGTTTGGTGATGAACACTAGGCTCTCTTTTTAAATAATAAATTACATTGATGAGTGGGGAGAAGTCCTCTCAATATTTTATATTCCCTGATCCAAACAAACCAAATGTAAAGGCATTTATGAGACAACTGGGATACTCTGAACACTGACTAGGAATTTTATGCTAATGAATTGTTAATTTTGTAGGTATGATAACGATGGCATTGTGGTTATGGTTTTTTAAAAAGTCATTATTTCTGCCCTGGCGAGTTTGGATCAGTGGTTGGAGTGCCAGCCCACAGTCCAGAGAGACCGGGGTTCAGTTCCCGCTAAGGGCACGTACCTAGGTTGCAATTTGTCCCCGGCCCCAGTTGGGGTGGTGTGGGAGGCAACCACTCGATGTGTCCCTTTCACGTCGATGTTTCTCTCTCTATATCTCTCTCTCTCTCCTTCCCTCCCTCCCTTCCTCCCTCTCTGTCTGAACAAAAGTGGGAAAATGTCCTCGGGTGAGGATAAAAAAAAAGTCATTATTTCTTACAGATACATGCAAATTTATTTGCAGATGAAATAATATAGGTTTTGCTTTATAATTATTCAGCAAGTCTAGGGTAATATATCAAACAAGACTGGCCCTGTGTTGACAGTTGTTTGGGGGCTGGGTTGTGGGTACCTGGGGCTGCACTGTGCTATTCTCTCTCTTCTTTTGTTCCTGTTTGAAAGTTTCTATGGTAAAGTTTAAAAAATAGTAATATGCTTAATTGTGTTAAATTAAACATGTTTATGTTCCCTCCCCATCTACTATCTGAGTCTAATAGAACAGACAGAAGGTGCTTAATCATTGCTATAATCAACCTGTAAGTCATGTGGCTCCAGGGACTGCTTTATTCTCTTCTGTAGATACATGTAGCCCTCAGGAACCCATCTTACCAAAGGTAGGTGTTCATGAAGCTGGTACTTATGGAATTAAATGTAAGGAACTCCATAATATCTGAGAGCTCTTCAGTTTCTCCCAGTTTCATTATGGTTTGGGGGGATTACATAGCCAAAGGAAATTTGAGAACTTGAACCTTTCAGATAGGAAACCACCACCAGAGGGAAACAGAGAAGCAAGTTTCCGTTAGCTTGGAACATTCCCAAACCTGGGGCTTAATGCCACTGGGACAATTGCGGGAAAGGGCTGCTGGACCCAACAGTTTCCCGCCTCACTACAGTCTAGTTAATTCTGAAAGTAATGGTTAAGGCTCTTTAAGAAAAAAATAGCCAGAACTGAACCTCAGATATTGATCCACCTATGCTACCCAGCCGTTGTAGCAGCAGCAGTCCGAAAATAGCCCACTTTTAATCACACAGGCAAACATTCCACATGTACACTTAAAACCACACCAGACTATTTCTTAATATTCTAACTCACAAGAGGAAACCAGCTAGGACAATGAAGCACCTTCTTTTATGATTAGACGTGTCTTTTGGGGGGTGGGGGTGACTGGGGGAGATGTGTTCTAGAAGCCACTGCCAGTTCTATTTAGAGTTAATAAAGCTTACCAGGACCCTGGGTCTCATGCAGCATGCAGCAAACAGCAGAGTTAACTGTAAAACAGTAAGAACTGATGAAGATGGAGTGAGCTTGAGGAGAAATCAAATATTATGAGTTCACACAAACAATGAAGGGTTAGAGGTCAAAGGAGATTAGGAGGAGCAGGAGGGAGAGTGGGGAGGGTGGGCTGGTAGGGGCCCCTGAAACACAGGTACTCTTTCTTAACTTCTTTAAGGGCAGCCAAAGGAAATTCTAAATATGTGACTCTATTACATCCAACCACCATCTCTTAAGAAGAAATGCCATTATTACCACTTCTACCCTCATACCCCACCACCATCACTATGGGACCAGAGTTACACAGGTCTCATGATGGGTCTTCCAGAAGTTAGCTAATTATTTAAGGAATTATATAAGAAGCTCAGGCCTGGGGCTGCTTATACATCTGGAAGTATGAAAGAGGAGAGTCTATTTAGAAACTCATATTATTGCTAATATGAGTTTCCACATGCCAGTAAGGTTTTTACCCACTCAGAACTGAAAAAGGATACCAACTCCAAATATTCCTGGGGACTGTAAAGAGGACCTTCTGCCTAAGGTTGGGGTGGGGGTCAAGTAATTTGAGGCCATTGGGGGAAAACCTGGTCTGGGAAGAACTTTCAAAAACATCAGAATAGAGAATATTTATAGTTTAGTGTCTGTCAGTGGGGTCCAAACAAACGAAGCCTCTAATTCCTGCAAGCAGGCTGTGAAACTACCCCAGGGATTGAGTTAACAAATACCACAGGGCTATGAAGGTAGCAGATTAGAGCGGGAAGACAAAGTTATACCTTTTTGATCCTAAAAATAGGAATCCATGCCTGCTGGTACAACTAACATACCGTGACAGATCAATTAATACACCGTGTTTCCAAAGAGGCTTTTTTTTTCTGACTAGTTGAACTTTATCCATTAAATAATACCAAAGAGATTAATTGATTAATCAGTGAATTTGACATATAGTATTATGGTTCACTAACAAAAATCTTTAGACTAATTGGTGAAAATGTTCAAATTATACTTTTGAATAAAGAATCATCGAATTGCAAAACTGAGTGCCTTCAAATATAAAATATTTTGATACTGTAAAAAAGTTACTGTTTTGTTCCTAAGTGATAAGCCAAGCACAGAGGAAAGGAAGCTGTTTCCTCCTTCTGGTGAATATCTATTAGTTGTTAGGAACAAGTGTCTAAGAACAGAGGGCAATGACCATGGACATCTTTCAGATCCTCAGGCCCCTTTAATAAGGACATTGCTTAACACTCCATCTGAGGGCTTCCTGAGTCACACTGTACAAACAGCTGCAGAGCCCAAGGGACCACTGGGTTCTTTTCTGCTGTTGTATAGGGTTCCATCAGAAATGCTTTTCTCGCCCTGGCCAGTTTGGCTCAGCGGTTAGAGCGTCGGCCTGTGGTCCGGAGAGACCCGGGTTCGGTTCCCGCTAAGGGCACGTACTTCGGTTGCAGTTTGTCCCCGGCCCTGGTTGGTTGTGCGGGTGGCAGCCACTCGATGTGTACTTTCACGTCGATGTTTCTCTCTCTCTCTCCCTCCTACTCTATCTGTACAAAAAATGGAAAAATATCCTCGGGTGAGGATAAAAAAAAAAGAAAGAAAGAAAAGAAATGCTTTTCTCTCCTCTGGTTCTGGGATGAGGAATGGGTTGGGTCAGGATAATTGGCCCACATGGTAACCAGGAGTCCATGCTACCTGCCTTACGAAATACCAGGGAAAGAAATAGAATGTAAAATCATTCCCCAGGTTGAGGATGGGGCACCTGGAGTATACCAGCATCTGAGGGCTCTCCCCAAGTTCTCAGTACCCCAGGCCAGGAACAACTAAGCAGTCCACAGAATGGACAGCAAAGGGGTAAGAAATCAGAACTAGGCTACAGCCTTCAGCAGCAGCAGTGGTGAGAACGGAGACAGAGAGAGGGTTGGCCTGCAGGCATGGAGAGCTCACCTCCAACAGGACGAGCAAGCAGGCCTGGAAGCCCAATCTGCTCCAACCTCTCAGGGACAAAGAGCATGCCCAAAGGCTTCTGTGAAGACCCTCTCTCCCACTACCTCCTATCTGCCCACCTTTTTGTTCATCTCTTTCATATAGCTGTGCAGCACTCATTGTTTCCTCCCTTCTTCTTTCTACCCTCTCACATTCCTTTTGCTTTTCCTCTCCTTTCCCTCCCTCTCCTCCTACCTGAGTTTGGAGGACTTTCCTAAGCAAGTCAAACAGAGAGGCTGGGCCTCTGGGACCTATTCTCAATTCCCCAAATTCAGGGAATCCAAAGATCCCGTGGGGACACGGAGACCAATCATAAGTACCCAAACTGGTCTAGCCCACAGCTCACCTCCGTTCATCATCCCTCAGCCTCCAGGTCCCACCCTGACGGGATGAGTAAGAGCAGAGATATGCCACCACCCCAGAGCAGCCTCCCACTTACTTTTTCTTCTCTTTGTCCCTTTTCAGAGTCTGTGAGCCTCCAGCCTGGGAGCCTTGGGACTGGAGCAGCTCAGCCGCCGTCTTTCTCTGTTTGAAAGCGTTCACTTCATCGTCCAGGGATTTCTTCTTATCCTCCAGCTTCTTCTTCTCATCCTGGTGTAGTTTCTTCAGACGGTCAAACTTCTCGTGCAGCTGACAAGAAAGCACAGGGAGTTTGGGGGGAATCCCCCATCAGCAGCTCCCAGCTGAGCTGAGCTGAGCTGAGCGCAGGTCGACTGGGGACTGGCAGGGTTGCAACCCACCAGGACTCTGGGAGAACTTAGGAGAAATTTCTGTTAGAGACAGCTATAATGGCACCAAAGGGCACCATGTTCTAGTTATTCTCCTTCTCCTGCCATTTTACCTCCAAGTTTCTGCTCCAGAATATGGTCAGGGAAATATGCCTTCTGATTAATCAAACATTTTATTTAAAAGAGTTACCACACATGGTTAGTAATAATATCACTTAAAATAGTATAACATTTATTGCTTATTACAGGCCAGACACTGACTTTTATAAGCACTTTATATGTATTAACTCAGTTAATTGTCACAACACTCCCATGAGGTAGGCTCTATTATTATCCGCATTTTATGAGGAAACAGAAGGTGAGAGAAGTTAAGGACTTTGCCCAACCAAGGTCCATCCATTCTATAGAGGATTATAGTGAGGTCTCCTAATATGTTAGGGGTCCCTGCCATTTCTTATCCCCTCCAGTCAGGGAGGATCACCATGGAGCACAGGGCAAACTTCAGCAATGCCGGTCAAAGGAAATACTTGTTCTTGGACATGGAAGGAGATTTTAAAAGGTTGTATAGCCCTGGCCAGTTTTGCTCAGCAGTTAGTCGGCCTGCAAACCAAAGGGTTGTGGGTTCGATTCTGGTCAAGGGCACATGCCTTGGTTGCAGTTCAATCCCCAGCCCTGGTCGGAGTCATGCGGGAGGCAACCAGTAGATGTGTCCCTCTCACGTTGATGTCTCTCCCCCTACCCCGCTTTATCTGAAAATCAATGGGAAAATATCCTCAGGTGAGGATTTCAAAAAAATGGTTGTATAAAATGAAATGAGTGTGGAGACCTCAGCCTTGACGAAAATGAGGTTTAACTAGCCCTGAATAGAGCCAGAGACCAGCAACAATATTCTGGTGTGCCACCGTGGTAAGTAGATCAAGAGGACAGATAGTAACAAAGTAGAATGCGATAAACTATCCCGAATAGGAGAGCAGACTAAGCATAATTTCTCTTTCTCTTGAGGATCTAGGAGATAATTTAGGATTCTATAGCTCTTGCAGCACACCATGAAGGAGATCAGGTCTTTGGGTTCTAGAGGTATTTGGGACTGTCGCTTAGTAAGGGGTGGTGGACGACAGACTTGCAGGGTAAACCAGCTTTTACTGGTCATTTGGGCTAGGGTGGTGGAAGCTCTGCTGATCAGTTGCTTTAACCTGGTTTTTGTCCATTGGCTTCTTATTCATTTCTCTTTGATATCCCCTTACCTCTCCTCCTTAAAGTATTGGGTGACTTTTTTTTTGGAAAAGTGAAATTGAAATAAAATCAACTCCTTTGTTCTGGGCTTTGGTGATAACCCTAGAGAGTCAGAACAGATTATGGGGAAAGAGACTTGGGAAAGAATTAAGTGCCTCCCTTCATCATGGGCTTCAAGGTCCAGAGAGGTGAATCAGTTGTTGAAGTGACCAAAACTGTAGCTGAGACCACTTTAATGGGGCAGCAGTGGGCACATTGGTAGAGGGACCTGGTACGCAAGCCAATAGTTAAAGGCCCAACTGTACTCTATTAGACACAGCTTCAGTGATGAAACCCCAGAGGGACCATCAAACTTTAGGTTCAAAGCTTGCTAGAGCCACACAAATGTTTCTTTAATGCCACCATGAAATAGAACAGAAAATCCAAGTGATAAGGGAAATGCCCCAGCTGTTATTGTTTTAGGTTTCAACGAGGTACCCAGGACTACCTGGGACCCTTTTTCCCCGTGGCTATCAGAGAGCAGTCGGGATGGGGCAGGATAGCAAGAATCAGTTCGGACCTGACCTCAAGGGGCTGCATGAGGTCTTGACTCTTGAATAGTGCTGCCCAATGAAAATGTTTTATATCTGTGCTGTCCAATACATTAGCCACTAGTCACATAAGAAATGAACATTTGAAATGTGGCTAATATGACTGAGTAACCAAGTTTTAAACATTATTTAATTGTAACTAGTTTCAGTTTAAATAGCCACATGTGGCCAGCGACTACCATATGGACAGTGATGCTCTAGAGAATTAAGTGATACGGAATGAGAAAACATCCTGGCCGTGGGAATGAGGGATGAAGAAGACACAGATCTCTCGCAGCTCCCTCTATGCCAGCCAAGGCAGGGCTACAGATGCTGTGCCCCATTCCTTCCTGGAGGCTGCAAGGTTCTGGCTGGCTGTGCTCTTGGAGCAGAAGCCCCTGCCATGGCCAAGCTCAGCCTCCTTTTCCTTCCCGCCTAACACCTAGGCTCACAGTTACCTCTTTCTCTGCCTCTTTGAGTTCAGCTTCTTTCTCTTTGACTCTCTGGACGAACATCTGTCTCATCTCCTCCTCTTTTTTCTGGAGCTCTCCTAGGAACTCATTCCTTTTGGCCTCATATGTCTCCTGTAAACTGCAAACGTGATCAGGTTAATTCTCCTGCTTTTGGAATGGCTCCTATTTGATGAAAACTGGCCCCAGTGATCCTCCCTGGGTTCCCCCATCCTCCCCTCCCTGATTTTGGGAGAGGTGCAAAAAAAAAAAAAACCCACAAAGTTGTGGGCAGCTGGCTTAACAAGTGAGAGCAGAATCACAGGGCTGCTGGAGGGTGATGGGGCCGCCCTGGTGAACTGGGATATTTAGATACTGGGAGTGACATAGTACATCTGCTTCTATACTCTCATTTTACAGGCGAGGAAACAGGCCCAGAGAGGTGAGGTGACTTGATCAAGACCACACAGCTAGTTAGAGGTAGAACTGGGACAGGAAGCTGGGTCCTCCCACTCCACTCCGCTATCAGGTCCTGGCTCTGAAACTGACCACATTAATGAACTACTGCAAAAAACGCTTGATGAGACTCTACCATGTGCTAGACACAGGACTGAGTGACACTAATGCTAGTTACTCAACATCCACAGCCAACAACCACTGTGCCTGCCATCAAGGAACTCACAGTCTAGTGGGAGATGCGTGGGCTAAGTCTTCCTGCCTGCAGCGTGGATTTAGTTTTTAAAAAATCAAAAGTTAGCCTGGTGAAAAAGAGAAGGAAGTGTGCTCTGAAGAAAGCAGCATGTGGAGACAGACTGGCATACTCGGAGAGCCAGGCACAGTCCAATGTGGCTGGAGAGTCTGGTGTAAGCTGTGGAGTGGTGTTATTTGAGGTTCCTGAGTCTGGCAAGGGAGAGTAGGCATTGGATGCCATATTAAACTTGGACATTTATTCACTGTAAGGTTTTAAGCAGGAGGACTGACTTGATCCAACTTGAAAATGAGAAATATCACTCTGGTTGTTGCATAAAAGACAGACTTTCCAACAATCCAAGTAAGAAATGACAGGATCTTAATGTTAATAGCTGGCAAGGAATGGGACCTGAGGGACCCAGAGGAACAGTAAGGGAAGTAGAACTCCCAGGATTTGGGAAGATTCAAAGCTTATTCTGTGTTATTGTTGTTTTTTTGACTTGGGAAACCAGGTGAATAGTAGTACCATGAGCTGTGACAGGGAACACTGGTTAAGAAGGAAGAGGTGACTTAAATTTTAGTCAGCCTGAGTTTCACATGTCACCTATGGAATGTCTCAGTGAAAACATCCAGTATGCAGTTAGATAAACAGGTTTAGAGGTCAAATGTAAGATTTTAGCTTGGGATTTATCTATTTCTAGGTGATAATTAGGGCTGTGAGAAGAGAAATAACCAGGTGCAAAGAGACTAGAGAGTGAAAGGAGCAGAGACCCTCAGAAAGAATCCTGCGGCACAACATTTAAAGAAGTAAGCTGAAAAAAAAATGAGCCTGCCAATGAAGCTGAGAAGGAGTAGCAAAAGAGATAGGACTAAACCCAGGCAGACCAGTGCTAGAAAAGCCAAAGGCAGAGAACTCCGGGAAGAAGGCAATAAGAAGGAGTATCAAACATTGAGATAAAAAATAAAAATAAAAAATACGGGACTTAGAGGCCACACTGCACACTGTAATTGGCCATGAGCATGTGATCGTTGACCTTGGAGGGTGGCATTTCAGTGGCATGGTGGGGTCAGAAGCCAGTAAATACTGAGCTATTCTTTCTCTTTCCTGTCAGAGCTGAACCTCTTGACAGGGTAGACGCTGGTGAGGAGGAGCAGTTAAAGGTGAGTTTCTGTAGGATGAGAATATTTGCATGCAACATGGAAAGGAGCCAGCAGAGGAGTACAGAAGGTAAAGACGCAGGTAGAACAGGTGTTCAGGATGGAGCAAAGGAGGAGGAGAGGGGACTAGAAGGATAGGTCGAGGCACACCTCTTTCTCCACAGATGCACATTAAAGCTGGTGAAGAAGAAGAATACAGAAAGCTAAGGAAGCACCCACAGGAGAAACAAACATGTCCTCCTCCAACCCCAGGAGCTCCAGCAGCCCCTGTCCGCGGAGTGGACTGAATCTTCCTAACTGGAACAAGGCACCCCCAAAGGACTGGCTATGGTTTGTTCCAAGGCTGGATTTCCACTGTGAGTAGGTACTGTGAATCTCAAAAGCCATCTGATAGCCTTCTTAGCCCACAAGCCTCCCCCTCACTTGTTTATCAAGGCATGACATTTCCTGAAGGAAGACTGAGCACTGGAAAATGGTACCACATGGTCATTTAAAATGTGGGGCTTGTATCAGACATTGTGCATACAGATTAGACACTTATATTTTTCACATTGTTCCTATCAGCTGAGTAAACGACTTTAAAAAACATTCCTCTTCTCTGGCAGCATCTTAGATACTGATGTAAGAAGTATGCCCATGATTATTAACATCTTGTGGTCAAAACAAAACCTGTACTTGACAGTGAATGAAGAGCCTAAAGTTCATCAATGCATGTACAATAACTGCTAACTGATCCCATCTGGTTTTGATAATTGGAGCTGGAATATGATGAAGAAAGTGGGTCATAGGACAGGCACAAACTGCACAGGGAGAGAAGGCCCCAGCACAGGGCCACACTCCGGTATAGCTGGCTGCAGCTGCCATGTATGCACACTTGTAGCAGTGAGACCATCGGCCTTGCTGGGCCTCTGGGCCTCCTCCATGACCCCGTGGTTCCCAAGTCACCTGGCCACAGCTCCCTCGGGAAGACAGCGAGGGAGTGGCAGGCGAAACTGGCAAATGACTGAGTCCTGATGCTCTTGGTCTGAGCACCTGTGTCTCACTCCCTTGTGGATGCTCCGGGATAAAGCTTCCACACCCCCTGGGTTGGCTGGGCTGAGCTGGCATGAGAAATACCTGAAGGGTTTGCTGTCAGGGTCAGTGTCCTTGAAGCCCATCTCCTCCAGCTTACAGCGGCGGTACAGCTCATAGTGCCGGCTGTGGGTCTGCTCCCGGAGGTCCTCCATGTTGACCCGAATCAGCATCTCCCGGAGCTTCACAAAGTCGCAGTGGGCCTCATTTTCAACTGCATAGCAGGGGTTGGGGGATTGAAAGTATATTAAAGAAAGCCCAGAAGAAGCAGAAATGGTAAAATGAGAAGTGACATGTCTTACAGCAACATGGCCTTTCAATCTGTACACAAAGCCTCCAAATTTGTCTCCTAATTTGCTTTTCTACAGATAGGCAAATGAAAAGTTACAAGAATGACAGTAATGGAAAACTGCAGTACCACAAAAAAAATCTATGAAGACATTCAGTAGTACCTCAACCCCAATTCACCAATCAGACACTAACAAGAGTTTGCCCGGCACCACTTTTAGGACAATGGCACATGTACGTGCAGCCACTTGTCCAATCAACATTTGTGGAATCTCTGTTCTCAGTATTGTATGAGGCACTGGGAATTCAGAAACTAAGCCACAGAGTCTTTCCCTCAGCAGTTTAGTGGAAGAATAGATGCAAACAGACAAATACAATACAAGGCAAACATTATGAAAATAATAGTATACAGCCAAGGTGCAATGAAAGCCCAGAATAGGGGGGCCTAAGAACTCATGGCAGAGTGAAGGCTTCACCAGAGAGGCAACCAATAAAATGACTCTTGAAGGAAAAATAGGAATTTATCAGGCGGAGGAGGAAACAGTCTGTGCAAGGTCTCCATGAGATTAGGCAAGGTTACGTAGTTAGTAAATTGCAGGGTTAGGATTCCAATCTAGATCATCTAAAGCAGAGACAAAGGCTATAACCAGGTGTCAAAGTCCCCAAAGAATAAGGGGGAAGAACTAGGACATTTATAGCTGACAGTGACAAAGAGGGGTGTTGCCCATTTGGATGGTAGAAACTTCAAAAGAGGTGTTTTTTTAGACTGTGGATAATGGCCTGACAACGGCAATAGTGACCAGGACAAAGTGGACCCCACTTTCCTGCTTGAGTGGACGAACTCTCTCCTCAAAAGAGTGTGGCAAAGGTCTGAATTTGAAGCAGTGGCCAAGAAGGACAGAGTTGTGGACCAAATCATAGCAATGTAGACTTCTGGTTGGAACATAAGGTGGTGAGCAGTACTATGGCCCTGTCTCCACTCATGGCTCCACTGTGTCAGAATGTGAGTGTCTAGCCTGATCATGTAGGGACAGTGGGATCTGAGATGGTGAACAGGCACTGTCACCCCAGATTCTGTCTTGCAGAGTATGGGGAAGGTAATGGGTTCAGGGAGAGGATCCCAGGATGACAGGGTGAAACACAGTTGCAGCTGACTGCCTTGCAGTCAGCAGAGTAATCTTTCCAAAGCCCAAATTAGCTTACATGATCCTTATGCTTAAGGCCCGTTACCTTTGAGATAAAAAGCCTCTCACTGTCATAGAACACAAGCTAACATTAAAAATTGCACCAGTCAGGCAACTTTTCAGGACCATCTTCTCCTCCATCCTGGGACAGTGATCCCTGGAGGTCAGTCAGAAGGAGTGACTCTAAGGCCCCTACATGCTTCCCAGACAACACACAGCTTCTTCCTCACTCACATAGAACAGTGAACCCCGACATAAGAAAAGCATTAAAAAAAACCCACTTTGTTGGTTAGGTGTGAGGTGGTCTAAGTTGGAGGAAATTGTAACCATGCCTGCTGGCTTTGCCTCATGTAACCTCAAGTTCCTATCTCTCAGACTACAAATTCATTCCCTGTGTTGGACTGTTGGTTCAGAAACCATTTGCAAATGTTCTTAGTGGAGCATCCTCAACCCCAAAGCAGAGAAGACCAAACCTAGCACAACTCTGACAACCGGTCTTGTCTTACCCATGGAAAATTCCACTGCCGTGGCAGGGTCTCTGGTGTGCCCTAAAGCATCCAGCCTCTGGATGAGAAGTGGACAACTTCCCACCAGCTTTCACTTGTTTGCAGTGTCAGGGATGAGTCTGCAGTGAACCAGCCACCCTGTCACACATGGTGCCCCTGCAATCCCAGACCTAGCTTACAGCTGCAGACTCAGAGGGCCAGGGGACCTCTTCCTCCCATGGCAGAGTCCTAGGCCTTGTTTTATCCACTGAACTGACTAGTCCAAGTATAACTTAACACACATCAGGCAGACCACAAGAGAAACTTTCTTTTATTTATTTGTTTTTATTTATTTATTTATTTATTTATTTATTTATTTAATCCTCACTCAAGGATATTTTTCCATTTATCTTTAGAGAGAGTAGGAGGGAGGGAGAGAGAAAGACAGAGAGAGAGAGAAAAAAAAACATCAATGCGAGAGAGAGACACATCGACTGGTTTCCTCCCGCACAACCCTGACCAGGGCCAGGGACCAACTGCAACCAAGGTACGTGCCCTTGGCCGGAATCGCATCCAGGTCTCATTGGTCCGCGGGCCGACGCTCTAACCGCTGAGCCAAACCGGCCATGGCAAGAGGAACTTTCTTGATTGTATATGCAATATGTTTGTTTTTAAATTGCAAAATAATCATCATACTTACAAAAGTGTGCATGAAATGTACAATTTAAAGAATTTTAAAAAATGAATACCAGTGTATCCATAGCCCCGGTGAAACATTACCAGCACCTTAGACCCCCCTTTACAGCCCTTCCTGAGTTCATGCCCCTCCTTCCCTGTCATGACATTTAACCTGACTTTTGGGTTTATCATTCATTTCTTTGTTTTTCTTTATAGTTTTACCTAAAGATATATATCTTGTTTAGTTCTGTCTACTATTGAAATTCATATAAATGGAATCCTAAACGTGTATTCTTCTGTGACTTATTTAGCTCAACGTTTCTGAGATGCATTCATGTAAATGTAGCTATAATCCATTCGTTTTTGCTGCAGTATAATATCCCATTATATGAACATTTTGCAGTTCATCCAATGTATTTATAATGGCTATCTGAGTTTTTTCTAATTATTCACTATTATGAACCACACTGCTTTGGACATTGTTAGTCTCCTGGTGTGCTCGGGCAAGTACATATGCTCTCTTGCACACTCCTTCCCACCTTGTGCCAGGTACATCTGTTTTTGTTTTAGGAATGCTTTCTCCATTAGAGACAAAGAGATCCTACTCATGGCAGAGAATCCAGGAGCCAGAGTCTGCCTGTTGTCAACTCCTATGGCTGTTTGAGGCTCAAGCTAAAAGAGTAGAGACTGGGAACAAGTTAGGGACTAGTCACCCGGTGGTTGGGGTTAAGCAAAGAGACAGACAGAAGGGGCTCCCTTCTCCCTGTCTCCTGAAGACTCACTCACCCTGCACCGTGCCCCAAGGGTACTGCCGGGCCTTCATCATCTTGTTGCCTATCTTCAGTTCTTCTGTGCTACCAATGACAGCAAAAGGCAGGTGGGCCTGAAACAGAAGGCAAACAAAAGCTCAGGACTCCAGGAGAAAGGCAGAGCTCCCACAACACAACTGCGGTTCATCTCCTGGACCTCAGGCTCTCACACTGCAGTGTCCCTCACTGTTGTCAACATCAAGAGGCATTTCTTAAGCTCCTGAGCTGCCTGGGAAAGAGAGACCTGGTCCAGGCTTCTGCTGTTCAGAGATTCACAATATTGTAAAAGGTAACACTGACATGGCCGAATACACAGGGAACAGACACAGACAGGAAATCAGCAGAATGATAAGCAGATACACAGGTTAGCTAGCTCTTCGGTATTCACAGTTGCTGGAGGGAAGAGCCTTTGGAAGGTGGGTGAGTGGGGTGAGGGAGACTATGTGTGGATGGAGAGGCTGAAGGAGAACAGGGGTACTGGAATCACTGGCTCTCCCCCTTTCCCAGAGTGTGAGAGCCCCAAGAATAGGTATATACTGAAACCACACTGCTGACTGAGCTGTATGCTCCTTGTTCTTGCCCTTCCCTGGAGGAAGAGCTCACAATGAACTCTGGAACCTGGAAGTCAAGTTCGTAAGTATTTATTCACATGCCCATGACTGTGCTGGGTTCTGTTTTAGGTGCCGTAAGGGAGACAAAAGAAGTAGAAGATGTACTCCCTCACCCTCTAGGAGCTTACAATCATGTTGGGGAAGCTCGATTTATATAACCCAAATCATATAAGACAATATGGCCAAGGACTCAAATGTATGCTCTGGTGACTTGCTCACAGTAGGTGCTTCATAAATACCCCTTGAATGGCAGTGGCAAGGCCATGGGAATAGTAGAGAGGAAAGAAAGACCAAGTATAAACAGAGATCTGAACTTGGTGCTTGCAGTGGGTAATAAGTAAGGACTGCCTAATGAAGGCTTTGTGGGTCAGAGAAGAGGCAGCTGCCCAGAGTTGGTAGTGTGAGTCTGGGAAAGCTCCACTTCCGCAGAGAGCTGGCCAGATATAAGTGCTGAGTGACCACTGGCCAAATGGAGCCACTGAATACATACTGTTTACAAACCAGGTGATTCTGATCAGGGCTTTACCTGAAAGGACTTTACAAGGATAAGTAAAAAGTCCACCGGAGCTTTCTTAGCCTGCTTGGAGAAACAGGTCTCAATCATAGATATTTTGACCCATTGGCTCATTTTTCCATTCTATAAATATTTACCAAGCTCCTGCTATGTGTTAGGCATTAAAAAATAATACAACATTAAAAAAGCTTAGAGCCTGCCCATGGAAAGTGCACAGTCTGGTAGGGGAAAGACATACCAACAATGATAATACAGTAATGTCCAGATTATAAACAGAGGTTCAAGGCCTGGAGGAACACAGAGGAGAGAGGAGCTAACTTTATGGGAAGTCAAAGATGGCTTCACATAGTAGGCAGTAGAAATTATACTGATAGTATTGTAGGTATAGAACTGATATTAGCAGCAATTCACTCAACTCTATGTACTCCATACCAAGTGCTCTACATTGCATTATTTCATTGAATCTTTGCAATAATGCTTGAGGTAGGAATTTTAATTATCCCATTTTACAGAAGAGGAAACTGAGGTTCAGAAGGGCTAAGTAGATCACTCAAAACTGCCTGATATCAGGCTGAATGGAAGTCCTACAACTACAAAATCAAAGAAGCTACATCAAGATTGGTGTGTGTGTGGGGGTGGGGGGGGGTGGGCGGGAAGTGCAGACCGGCTGGTCCCACACCCACATGTGGTGGATAAAAATCAGGAGGGATACCTCAGCTGTGAAGGTCTTCCCTGAGGAGTGAGGGGTCCTCGTTCCACATCAGGATCCCAGATTAGGGTTCCAGTGCCAGGAAGAGAAGTCCCTATCACTTCTGGCTGTAAAACCAGTGGGAACTGAGGCTGAGGGAGGCTGAGGCTTCTGGAGTCCTAGGCAGCTCCTCTTAAAGGGCCTGTGCACAGAGTTACTCGGACTCACTCCTTCCAGGCTCCAGCATTGGGGAGGCAGCTTGAAAGGCACCAGAGACATATGGAGAAGAACTGAATTGTTTGGCATTGGGGTAAGAGCTGGAGGGGCAGCTTCCTCCTGGACAGACTTGCTGGAGGAGGCCACTATTCCTTGAGCCCTTCCCTGGGGCAGCAGATAGCAGCCATCTCTGAGACTCCAGCAACCTGGCTCACAGTTTGCCCCGCCCTGGTGATTCCCTGAGGCCCTGCCGGACCCAAACTTCAGACCCACCCAAGCTGTTTCCAATGGCTTTACCATAGGATTGGCCTGTCTTGGATCCTGCTTCAGAGTTGCCTAAATTCTCTCAAACAAGCAGCACCTGGTCTCAGTGAGTCCCATACCTCTCGATAAGTGGCCTCAGGCCTGGCACTAGAAGCAACCAGCCTTGGTTTACAAGTTGGCTTTTCCTGGGCACGTGCAAGCCCAACACAAGAAGCAGCCATCTGCAGGTCACTTTGTAGCTTATGCCAGGTGGCCCCAGGTAGAATACGGGCAGAGGCTGACTTTGCCCCAGAGCCAGCACACCCAGTGGACAGCTTCAGACCACATCCAAACACCACCACCCAACCACTTCCACAAGTGACACACTCAATGAGTAGACTCAGTGGGTGCCAGAGCCCTGCTGAAGTCTTGCTCTGTGTGGTGGGCCCCTACACCGCCGCTCCTCCAAGGGAGTCAGAGGCCAGTGGTCAGTGGGCACAGCCAGTCCTTGCAGCTGATCAGCCTGAGTATATCCCTCCCATTGATGTGCCAATAGCAATCAAGACTCAATTACAACAGAAGGGTGTACAGTCCACACTAGGGGTGCGCCTCAAGGGCCCAGCTGGGCTGATCAGGGAGGCTGTGCCACTTGACCCTACAGGACACCTACAACAATAGGCCACCCTATGAAGCCTAGGAGACATAGCAACTCTACATAATACATAGAAACAAACACAGGGAATCAGCCAAAATGAGAAGACAAAGAAACATGTCCCAAGTGATAGAACAAAACAAAACTCCAGAAATAGAACTAAATGGAATGGAGATAAGCAATCAATCAGATGCAGAGTTCAAAACACTGGTTATAAGGATGCTCAAGGAACTTAGCAAGACCCTCAAGGAACTTAGTGAGACCTTGAAAGAACTTAAGGAGACCTCCAAGGAACTTAGTGAGAACATCAACAACATAGAAAAGGACCAGTCAGAAATGAAGGATGCACTAACTGAAATTAAGAATAATTACAGGGATTCAATAGTAGAGTAGGTGAAGTCAAGAAGCAAACCATTGAACTGGACTATACAGAAGAAAAAACACCTAATCAGAACAGCAAAAAGAAAAAAAAAGAATTTAAAAAAATGAGGACGATACTCTGGTTTCTTTCCGTGGAGAGGAACAATTCTGGGTTTTTACTCAATTTTTTGAGGCCTTGTGTTTGCAGGGTAAAATTAAAAAAAAAAAAAAATGAAGACAGTGTAAGGAGCTTCTGGGACAACTCAAGTGTGACAACATTCGCATCATGGGGGGTGCCAGAATGAGAAGAGAGAACAAGAAATTGAAAACCTATTTGAAACAATAATGACAGAAAACTTCCCTAACTTGGTGAAGAAAACAGACATACACGTCCAGGAAGTAGAGTGTCCCAAACAAGATCAACCCAAAGAGGTCCACACCAAGACACATCATCATCAAAATGCCAAAGGTTAGTTACAAAGAGAGAATCTTAAAGGCAGCAAGAGAAAAGCAGTTCGTTTACCAACAAAGGAGCTCCCATAAGACTGTCAGACAATTTCTCAAAAGAAATTTTGCAGGCCAGAAAAGAGTGCCAAGAGATATTCAAAGTGATGAAAAGCAAAGACCTACAACCAAGACCACTCTATCCTGCAAAGCTATCATTTAGAATCGATGGACATATAAGGAGTTTCCCAGACAAGAAAAAGCTAAAGGAGTTCATCACCACCAAACCGGTATTGTATGAAATGTTGACAGGTCTTCTTGATGGAGAAGAAGAACAAAAATAGGAACAATAAGATGGCAATAAATACATTATCTATCAACAATTGAATCTACAAACAAAATGAGCAAGCACAACAGAAACAGACTCATAGATACAAAGAACTTTTTGTTGCTTGCCAGATGGGAGGGGGCTGGGGGGATGGGTAAAAAAGATGAAGGGATTAAGAAGTACAAATTGGTTGTTAGACTGAAGAACCTCAAAGGAAAGGGGAGAGGGAGGGTGGGAAGAGATAAACCAAAGAACTTCTATGCATATATGCATAACCAATGGATACAACAATAGTGTGGGGAAGGCAGGAGGGGAGTAAAGGGGGGGGGCATCTGTAATACATTCAACAATAAAGGTAAGTTTTAAAAAAATAAAAACAACAACAAAAAAAGATAAAACATTTATTGTCGCCTAGCTGGTGTGACTCAGTGGACTGAGAAATGACCCATGGACTGAGAGGTTCCTATTCAATTCCCAGTCAGGGCACATGCCTGGGTTGCAGACTCCATCTCCAGTAGTGGGCATGCAGGAGGTAGTGATCGATGTATCTCTCTCATATCTCTCTCTCCCTTCCTCTGTCTCTAAAAAAATAAATAAAAATGTATTTAAAGGGGGAAAAAAAAAAAAAAGAAGGGCTAAGTGACTTGCCAGCAAGTACACAGTAGTAAGGGGCAGAGCAAGGGGTGGAATCCAGGTCTCTTTGACTTCAAATCCTACCCCTGCTAGTCTCCCACATCCATTTCAGGATTAGAGCAGCAGATGAGGTGAGTACTCCAAACCCTGGGATGAACTGGTTATGAAAGATAGATTACAAGAGGCAGTTTAATTCTGGGAAACCTGCAAGTGTGTTTTGTTTTTTATTTAATCTGTGCACTGATCTCACAGCCAATCTGTTCTCTCCATTCTAGCTGTGCACCTCAAGAATGTTCCTCAGAGTGGAAAAACACAGGACTCAATCAGGAACTCAGCTCCAGGTCCTTGGACATCCAGCTGAAGTGGCTCTCCCTCATCCTTTCTCAGCTGCTCTCGAGTTTCATCTCAGTTCACCCCTTCCCACTCTACTGAAACAGGGACATAAGAAAGAGGGAAATTGGAGGTTATGGATACGGAAGGTGGGCGAGGCATAGAGGTGGAAAATGTTTCATCAGTCTTAGTAGAGGAATGAATGATTGAGGGGTCACTGGGAATGCAACACATGGGGCATTAGGGCGGCACTGAAATATCAAAAACCCTGCCCAAGGACCAGAAATCTCTGACCTCTGCCAACAAGCCCTGAAGGGGCATCATCTGGGCACAATTCATTCTCACTCAGGAACCCCAAGACACGTTGGGACCTCAGATCCACCCAAACACTTTCCGGAAAAATATTGCCCTTCCTGCAGAGTCTCCAAAACTTTGGTCATATTACACAAAAGTGCCAAGGGAAAGCGATGGTGGAGGGCTAGACTGAGGGAGGAGGTGAGAAAGAGAAACCACATTGTATCATCCTCACATATCCTGGGCTCTCAACTGAAAGTGATGGAGGAGGAGGCTGTGTGATGTGGGAGGTATTTCTCGGGGCTCAACAGAAAAGGAGAAAAAAAACAACATGAGGAAAAGGGCATAAAAACGTCATTATTCTCTTGGGCATGTTATTTTTATCTCCAAAAGACATTGTTAGTTAGAATGACAGGGTCACTTGCTTTCCTTCTTCCTTAAACTGCTGTCATTTTACACCTCCCCATTCTAAAACACACAGCCCCTGTGCAGGCAGTTTCAGAGGGCTACGGAGACCTCCCACAGCCCTCTCCTTTGCAACTGGCATCAAAGTCTGTTCTGATAAGTATATGCAAGGATATTATTTCCCACTGCTCCCAGGTGGATTTCATTTGATTCTTATAACAGTCTTACAGGGTGATTATTATCAACCCCATTTGTGATTTGGGGAAATTGGCATACAGAAAGGTTAAATGAGTTGCCTGGTTCCTTAATTCTCATGCTCAAATCTTCCCAGGAAGTAGTGAGGACACCACGCTTTTGATGTCAGCCTCCCCCAGTCACCCAGGGCAGCCTGCGCTCTGCCTCCTGACTAAATGCTGCTTCCTGGAAGTCAGCTGACCGTGAAGGGCAGGAAATCATGGGGCCAGGCTCTGGACCTCTTTCTGCTGCTCTCGAGAGACTAATGGTCATGACAACCAGAATGAAGTCAAGAGGAGCAGAGAGAAGGTACCCTCCTATCATACTCCCAGAGGTGACACTTGGTATGTGTGTGCCCAGGGAGAAGACTCTAATGCAGTGGTGGGAATGTTGGGTCTGCAAAATCAATACCGGCTAACATCACCTGCCTCACCAAAGAGAAGCCGTCCCAGCCATCACAGTAGGGGTGAGTTAATTAAATGTTTGACCAAATATAGCAGGCTAATTTTTAAGTTGTTAATTTTGTATGGGGCATGAATGATGTTATAAATATCCAAATGGCCTTTGGCAGAAAGAAACAGTTCCGAACCCCTGCTCTAATGGATGCAAGAGAGTGCTACTGCTGAAACAGGGACAGACTGCTAAGGGGACTCTGTGGAACTCTCTCACCCAGAAGACCTCTCATGAGGTGGCCGCAAAGGTCAATGCCCCAGTCTCAGAAAACTTTAATAAGAGATAGCCTCAAGCTTCATCTTGAGTCGAGTCCTAGATTCACTACCTCTCCTGTGTCATGTCTACCTTAAATTCTTCTTGGCACATTTTAAAGTATTTGATGATCCAATTGGTATGAATTATTCTATTCTGGTTTCACTATATCCATTATACGTTGGGAGGGTAGATGATCCTTCCTCTCAGCCCAGTGAAATAAAGACTGTCAGAACCCTTCTCCTCATCTGACAGTATCCAATTGAGTGTGGCTTCCTCCCAGCATGCACAGTATTTCCCAGTCATGCTGCTGGTTATGCTTGCCCCCATTTCAGGATCCTATGGGCAACTGAGCAAGAGAATTGCCTGTTTCTCTATCAAGTCAACCCTGATGATTCCCACAAAAGTGTGTGCAAACAATGGAAATGGCACTGCTGCTTCAGGAGAAGACAGGCTTGTGCCTGTGGGTCTCCTTGTGACCCTACAGGTCACCCATGTGATCAAATGCCTTTATGAAGGTCAAACCCAAGACCTCATAGGTATCTAATCAAGTGAGCCAAGTAGAGTAATTGGGCCTATTGCCTGGTCCCTGGCCATGATTCGATCCACACAAAGAATAATACTGAATGTGAACAACATGGCAATTTTTAGTATTGAAGTCTACAACCTTGAGAGTTATCAGAGCATGGGTTGAAAATAGCATGCGACAAGATCTCTCACTCCCTTGTCTTGCCTCCTCAATCTGAAATCAGGGTTTTCAAAGCCACCAATAAATCAAGGGGGAGGGTGAGACCTCATTACTTTCATTTTCTGCCATGAATATCCTTAGTGGTGAGAGGCAGGATGGCTGTACAGTCTTCTCCACTTACGCAAGAGGCTTCTTCCACTTCCTCCAATCCAGTTCCCATGGTAATTGGCTGGGGTGGCTGAGGCTGTGGGGCTGGAGTCAAATCCAGAATTGAAAGGCCAGCACCCATTCCTCCTACCACCCAAGCCTAGGTCTCTGATGATGCAGCTTTGTATACCAAGTCTTGTCCAAAGACCCTGGGGACTTCTGACACAGTTGTAAGAGTGGCGGGCAGGCTAAGCATTCCTGTGTATATATTTTATAGCAGTGATTCCCCATCCTGTTCCCCATTACAACACACATAACACATAGCATTTACATGCATCCCCTGTCTCACGGGCATGCTCAATTCCAGGCACACTAGCTGGAGGCCACCCCTCTGTTTCCCACTCAGAAAAGCATGGTGAAATGCCAGGGAATGAATACCGAGTGGTGTTGTCATAGGGATAACCATAAATACACTAAATCTCCAGTTATTAAAAAAATAATGAGTCACGGGGATGTAATGGACAGTATAAGAAAAATAATCAGTATTATTGTAATAATTTTGTATGGTGGCAGATAGTTACTAAACTTATGGAGGCGAGCACTTCACAAGGACTCTAAGTGTCAAATCGCTATGTATGTTATACACCTGAAACTAATATAAGATTGTATCTCAACTATAATTTTAAAAAAGGAAGAATACTTAGTTTTTCAAAGTAAAAAACTGGCAAACTTGGACTATTATAAGAAAGGACCCCAGCCCTGGCCGGTTTGGCTCAGCAGTTAGAGCGTCGGCCTGCGGTCCAGAGAGACCAGGGTTCGGTTCCCACTAAGGGCGCATACCTCGGTTGCAGTTTGTCCCCAGCCCCGGTTGGGTTGTGCGGGTGGCAACCACTCTATGTGTCCCTTTCACGTCGATGTTTCTCTCTCTTTCTCTCTCTCCCTTCCACTCTATCTGGACAAAATATGGAAAAATGTCCTCGGGTGAGGATAAAAAAGTAAAAAGAAAGGACCCCCAACCCCTTCACAGCCCAATCAGCATGGTTGATAACTGTTGCTGCATAGCACCAGAAGTTTCTGACCATGGCTGTGCCTGCCCTAGGTTCAGACAGGAGGACAGAGCTGAGCTGAGAGCAGAGGCCAAAATGATTGTTAGTCCTGATCCACAATGTAATGAGATGCAATTTGTGTGACACCTTAAGATCTCTGAGAACTTTTAGCCCTTCTCCATTCTTAGCAAAGCAAACCACTAGCCTGAAAGTTGCCTGGGGACTTAGGAAATCCAAGTTGGAACATTTCTATGGGGCCCTATGCTCTGAGGTGACAGGTGCTTCCAGACATCAGTACCAGTGATACTAGATGATGCTCTCTCTAGGTTCCCATTTTTCTGCAGGCTAGGCACCCTTTCAGGTTGTCTCATTGTAACAGAGCCTGGTTTTCATTAAACAATACTGATTTCTGGAGAGAATAAGCACTAATCTTTTTTTTTTTTTTTTTAGTGTTCATGATTGGTCAAAGGTATAACTTCACCTACCACAGTTCACACAGCCATCCTCTAGGGCCAGATTTCTCCAAGATGATGAGGGACTTCTAATAACAAACATATTTCAGGTGCACTTATGCTAATTTGTTGGCCAATTCATAGGAGGTGGCAACTGATGCTATAATGATAACTTACGGGGCAGCAGCAGCAGAAAAGTTTCTAAAAATGGCTTTTATTACAAGGCTTTCCTGAGTTTGGCAATACCCAGGCATTATGTCATTAGGAAAAACTGATGCCTCTCAATAGAAAAAATGAAATCTGTTCCCAAAGCAGAGGGTTTCTGAAAGCTATTAGCTGTCTCCTTGAAATCATAACATTGAAGATTTCACAGCAACAGCATCAACACATTGTAAAAAAACATGAGGAGATGTTTGACTCTCTGCCTTCTTCATTACTCATTCCTCTAGTGGGGGGGTGAGGGGGGAGAAGCAAGATGGCAAGCTGCTTTTTAAAAAAAATTCATTGAGACTTAAACCAAAGCATAACCCTGAAACTTAAAAAATAACATTTCTCTCATCATCAGAAAAATGGGAGGCCATCTATCATTTTTCCTCCTGGTACAGAGAGAAGGCTTGATTATCTGAGTACAGATTATCCTTTAGTCTCCAAAGCCAGACAACACTTTTAGCCTTTTCTTCTTTCACCGCATCAATTGTCATGGTACTGTTTTGGTCAGAGACAAAGAATGCTTGCCTTTCCAGCAGTTTCCTGGGGGTTGCCTAGCCCTGACCAGAGCAGCATCAAAGAGGAGGGTGGAAGGAGAGGTCTGAACCCCCCTCCCCCTGCTCCAGACTCTTCCTGGAGCCAGCCTTTCCCTCCGTCAGTCTCTGGCTATTAATCTCTACATCTCTGAGGCTTTGAAGCGGCCACTGCTAGGAAAGAAGAGCTGTCTCATTCTGGGTTCTCTCTCACAAATACCTGAGACTCAGATAACCAAGAATTGACTACACTAAAATAGATGTGAAGATGTCTGACAGCTATTTGATGAAATGATAATAATAAAAATAAAGAGCAAATGGCCAGCATGCTGAACCCCTGTGTTCCCACTCACATTCATGGTTCCGTTGATCTCTGCCACCGACTCGTCATCTGTAGGAAACTGGTAGATCTGGACCCCGTTGCTGACAAGCTCACTGGTGATTTTGATTTTGAACTTTGTTAGCTCACTCTTAGAAATGGCATCTGATTTGGCAATGATGGGGATTATGTTCACCTAGGGAAGGGAGGAGCAAAGGGGGAATATGGTTGGTAATTTGCAACCGACAGCAGAATGGCTTAGGACTTCCACCAGCCACCAGAGGAAGCAGCTCAACCTAATGGTCTAGGACTGACCGCCTCCATAGCCAAATAATATAATCAATAACAATGAGTGCTTACAAAGTGCTGGGCACTGAAGTAAGTGCTTTACATAAATTAACACAATCCTGACAATAACTCTCCCAGGAAGTATCATTACCACTATTTACCAATGAGAAACTGAGGCATAGAGAGGTTAAATAATTTTTCCAAGGCCATAGAGCAGGTAAGTAGCAGCCCTGGGATCCAAGTTTAGCCTTATTCCTAAGTCCACAGTCTCTTTTTTAAAATATATTTTTAATGCCCTGGCCGGTTGGGCTCAGCGGTTAGAGCATAGGCCCGCGGTCCAGAGAGACCTGGGTTTGGTTCCCGCTAAGGGCATGTACCTCAGTTGCAGTTTGTCCCCGGCCCTGGTTGGGGTTGTGCAGGAGACAGCCACTTGATGTGTCCCTTTCACATTGATGTTTCTTTCTCTCTCTCTCTTCCTCTCTCTCCCTTCCACTCTATCTGAACAAAAATGGAAAAATGTCCTTGGGTGAGGATAAACAAATAAAAATAAAAAAATAAAATATATTTGTATTGATTTTTTAGATACAGAGGAAAGGAGAGGGGGAGAGAGACAGAAACATCAATGAGAGAGAAACATGGATGGGCTGCCTCCTGCATGCCCCCCACTAGGGATTGAGCCTGCAACCTGGGCATGAGCCCTGACTGGGAATCAAACCAGCAACCTCTCAGTCCATAGGATGACACTCAATCCACTGAGCCACACCAGCTGGGCCTAAGTCCACAATCTTAACTATGAGCTGTCCACCAGTTCAGATACAAACTAATGATACCTCAATATCAAAATTACTACTCTGGTGATTTGAAGCAGAAAAATGACAGTTGGAAACCTGCGGTTGACAAGGGGAGAGATAGCCACTCCTTGCAAACAGTAAACTGTCCAAACCCATCCAGTGCATGCTAGCCCCAGCCAGGGTGATGGAGACCCAGATGGGGGATGGCAGGAAGGGGAGGCAATGTGGAGCTCAGTGAAGATGCATACCTGGCCCTCTTTCTGGCAGCAAACACTGATGAACCAACCTGGTTAGGTGAAGAAAACCCTCTCAGTTACCAATTTGATCTGAGACATATTCAAAAAGAGTTATGTTCCTGAATCTCATGGTTAATTTCTGCATAAACAAAGCAAGCATAGAACACTTCTGGTCAAGATGGCAGCGTAGGTAAACGCGGTATCGCCTCCTCCCACAACCACATAAAAATTACAACTAAACTACAACACTACCATCGTTCAAAACTGCCTGAAATCGAGCTGAATGGAAGTCCAACAACTTGAAATTAAAGAAGCCGCCACACCAAGACTGGTAGAAGGGGTGGAGGCGCGGACGGGCTGGTCCCACACCCACTTGTGGTGGATAAAATCCAGGAGGGAGACCTCAGCTGGGAAGGTCCTCCCTGAGGAGTGAGGGGTCCCCATCCCAAACCAGGTGCCAAGTTCAGGGTTCCAGTGCCAGGAAGAGAAGTCCCCATAACTTTTGGCTGGAAAAACCAGCGGGAACTGAGGCTGAGGGAGGCTGCGGTTGCTGGTTCGCCAGGTAGTTCCTCTTCAAGGGCCTGTGTGTGGACTTACTCAGACTTGCTCCCTCTAAACTCGGAGGGAAAGCAGCTTGAGGGGAGCCAGAGACGTACAGGGAAGAACTGAGCTATTTGGCCTCGGAATGAGGGCTGGAGAGTTGGCTTTCTCCTGGACAGAGTTGCTGTGGGAGGCCTTTGTTCCTTTGGTGAGACCTTCCCTGGGGCAGCAGACAGCAGCCATACCTGGGACTCCAGCAACCTGGCTCACACTGTGGGCCCTGCCCTGGTGATTCCCTGGGGCCCTGCCCCACCCAACTTTTGGGCCCACCCAAGCAGTTTCCAAAGGTTTTACCATAGGATTGGCCTGTCTTGAATCCTGCTTCAGAGTTTCCTAAAATCTCTCAAACAAGCAGCATCTGGTCTCAGTGAGCCCCATACCTCTTGTTAAGTGGCCCCAAGCCTGGCACTAGAAGCAGTCAGCCTTGATTCATAACTTGGCTTTTCCTGGGCACCTCCAAGCCCAGCACAAGAAGCAGCCATCCGCAGATCACTTTGTAGCTTATGCCAGGTGGCCCCAGATAGAACACAGGCAGTGGCTGACCTTGTCCCAGAACCAACATACCCAGTGAAAAGCTTCAGACCACATCAAAACACCACCACCCTACTACCTCCACAAGTGACACACTCAATGGGTACCAGAGCCCTGCTGAAGTAAGTCTTGCTCTGTGTGGTGGTCCCTACACAGCTGATACTGCAAGACAGTCAGATTCCAGTAGTCTGTGGGCACAGCCAGTCCTTGCATCTGACCAGCCTGAGTAAATCCCTCCCATTGATGTGCCAACAGCAATCAAGACTCATTTACAACAGAAGGGTGTACAGTCCACACTAGGGGTGCACCTTGAGGACCCAGCTGGGTTGATCAGGGAGGCTGTGCCACTGGACCCTACAGGACACCTACAACAATAGGCCACCCTACAAAGCCTAAGAGTCATAGCAACTCTACATAATACATAGAAACAATCACAAGGAAGCAGCCAACATGAGGAGACAAAGAGACATGTCCCAGATGAAAGAGCAGAACAAAATTCCAGGAAAAGAATTAAACAAAATGGATATAAGCAATCAATCAGATGCAGAGTTCAAAACACAGGTTATAAGGTTGCTTAAGGTTGGTGAGACGCTCAAGGAACTTAGTGAGACCTTCAAAGAACTTAAGGAGACCTCCAAGGAACTTAGTGAGAACATCAACAATGTAAAAACGGACCAGTCACAAATGAAAGATGCACTAACTGAAATAAAGAATAATTTATAGGGAATCAGTCATAGAATAAGTAAAGCCAGGAAGCAAACCATCTATTTGAAATATAAGGAAGCAAAAAACACCCAATCTGAACAGCAAAAAGAAAAAAGAATCCAAAAAAATGAAGATAGTGTAAAGAGCCTCTGGGACAACTTCAAGTGTGCCAACATTCACATCATAGGGGTGCCAGAAGAAGAGAGAGAACAAGAAATTGAAAACCTATTTGAAACAATGACAGAAAACTTCCCTAACTTGGTGAAGGAAACAGACATACAAGTCCAGGAAGCACAGAGTGTCCCAAACAAGATGAACCCAAAGAGGCCCACACCAAGACACATCATCATCAAAATGCCAAAGGTTAGTTACAAAGAGAGAATCTTAAAAGCAGCAAGAAAAAAGCAGTCTGTTAACCTACAAAGGAGGTAAGACTCCCAAACACTGTCAGCTGATTTCTCAATAGAAACTTTGCAGGCCAGAAAGGAGTGGCAAGAGATATTGAAGGTGATGAAAAGCAACTACCTACAACCAAGATTACTCTATCCTGCAAAGCTACCATTTAGAATCGATGGACATATAAGGAGTTTCCCAGACAAGGAAAAGCTAAAGGAGTTCATCACCACCAAACCAGTATTATATGAAATGTTGAAGGGTCTTCCTGAAGGAGATGAAGAACAAAAATAGGAATGATAAAATGGCAATTAATACATATCTATCAATAATTGAAACTACAAACAAAATGAGCAAGCACAACAGAAACAGACTCACAGATGCAGAGAACTTTTTGTTGCTTGCCAGATGGGAGGGGACTGGGGGGATGGGTAAAAAAGATGAAGGAATTAAGAAGTACAAATTGGTTGTTAGACTGATGAACCTCAAAGGGAAGGGAGAGGAAGGGTAGGATGAGATAAACCAAAGAACTTCTATGCATATATGCATAACCAATGGACACCGACTATAGCGTGGGGAAGGCAGGAGGGGACAGGATTGGGGATGAGAGGGTCAACGGGGAAAAAAGGGGGGACATCTGTAATGCATTCAACAATAAAGATGAGTTAAAAAAATAAAATAGAACTAAGAAAGCAAGCATAAATGCCCAATTTCAAACAGCAGAAGAAAGGCTTAATGCTGCTGCCAAATTCAAGCCAGCTGAACCCTGATCCTTGAAATTCCTGAGAAAGGACAAGGCTTTTACTGCTGGAAGGTAAAGAAACTTGAAGCACACATGGCTTAGTGAGACAGAGCACCCTCAAGCTCAGGTTCACATGGAAAACAGTCATTCCTGCCAGCAGCTGTCAATGGGGTGGCATGGGTGGTGCTGGGGTCCTGAGAGGAGCTCTGGAAGGGGGGCCTGGGTGTTTTAGACCTGCCTCCTTTGCACTTTGCCTCAGGAGCACCTCTAAAGACTGATATCACACAGAGCTTCAGGTGCTAGGTCAAGGAAAGATTGGACCTTGGAGGTATCTCCCTTGAAGTCGTTTTTGGGAGGATTGCGAGCCAAAGCCCTTGCCAAGGGAGAACAGCAGGCAGAATCACTATAGACATATGCCAAAGGCTGCTTGCTTAACTTGCCCACTCACCAAACCACCAGCCATGTGGCTCTCTGCTGCCCTACACAGGGCATGCAGGGTGTGGCAGAATTTCCAGAGCAGCCTCTTACTCCTGGGCAGTGAGCTCATTGCTGCAAAAAATGAAAAATTGCTTCTATTTTTATTATAGCTGAAATTCAGTTTTTATAAGTGAATGTGCTACTAAATAACTGCATATAAATTAGATTTTTGTTAAAAACAACAACAACCAGAGAGAACTCAGTCTGAATCCCAGACCCATTACAAGTTGTCTAACAATAAGCAAAATTTTTGACTCTGTGCCTCTGTTTCCTCATGTGTAAAATGGGAATAATAACAGTATTCACCACACCGGATAGAAAGATGAAATAAAGTAATCATATAAAATGCTCATTACAGTGCCAGGCACCTATAAAATATTAGGGGGAAAAGGTACTACTAATTAGGTTTTTAAAAGAATTCCATGGTCAATTCTTTTGTACAGCAAATAATCCTTTAACATGAAGAATCATTGTCTGATTTATATCTGGAGTGGGATTTGCATTTTTCATTTTCTCTTAAAGCAGGACATGCCTGATTCCTGTGGCCATCTTTCTCGAGTATGGAAGCAACAGAACATGATGCCACAGATCTGAATTCGAATCTAGACTCTGCCAATAACCAGCTCAATGACAATGAGCAAGTCATTTAAACTCTCAGAGCCTTGGTTTTCTCCTCTGTAAAATGGGGGGGGGGGGTAACGACAGTGTTTGCCTCATAGGGTTGTTGTGAAGATTCATCAAGATGCCCCATGAAATATTTAGCACAATGGTGGCACATGAGAATTTAACAAATGTTGGCTGCAATTATAAAAATCAGTATTGATAATAAGAATAAGTTTCAAAGTCAAGTTTGCATGTTTCATTTTAGTACAGGCCAGTTAACGTGGGGACAAAGAAAAAACACCTTTCCATTGCCAAAACCTGAGCCCCTAGACCAGGACAGTCATCTTGCTTGCATGCACCCTTATGCCCAAGAGGGATCAGGACAGAAAGATGGCTCAGGGCAAACCTGTGCCCCATGCTGGGAAAACAAGGTATTTGGCACATGTTCTGGAACAATAGCACCATCTTTGTGGAGAGAGAAGGAATGAAGGAGAGGGTGAAGAGGCCATGAAACCTCTCCTGGAACCTGGCCTCCGCTTTGCACAAGAGACCAGTAAGAGTGATTCATCTTGCCCAGCCTCCCCCCTGCCCTCGCCTCAGACTCCACACCTTACTATCCAGTTTCTTCATCGTCACTAGGTCCAGAGACTTCAGGGAATGACCCGTGGGAGCGATGAAGTACAAGCAGGCATGGATGCGAGAGTCATGGTAGGTGTGCAGTACCCTGCGGATCTTCAGCTCCTCCTGCAGGTAGGCTTCGAACTGGGCATCAATGAATTCCACGATGGGCTTGTAGCTAAAGGGGAGAGTAGGAAAATGGCCCGGCCACTTCAAAAATGAGGATTTTGATACTGTCCCTTATAGAAGCTTAAAATGTCCTCAGTAATCTGACTCTCCATTTGCCTGGATTTCTTCATCTCCCCTCAGTGGGTCTCCAATCCCGTCAGGCTGGTTACTTCCTTGGTCCCCACATAACCCAAACCTAACATCCATCTGTGTGCCTTCACTCTAGAAGACCCATTTCTCTCTTCTCATCCCAATCCTGCCCTCCCAGACCTCAGGGTCCAGTTGAATGGCCACCTCCTCCATACAGCCTTCCCCAATTATGCCAGAAATCCCCTCGGTGCTAAGTACCCAGTGGTGGCCTGGACCTCTCCTTGATCCCACTGCTGGGGAATCCTATCAGAATTCTCTGGGTTCCACTCAGTCTTGGAAGGTTCTGTGGTGCTCCCCACTTGGCTCCCCTAAGGTCTAGATATTTTTCTAGTTCTCATTTTCTCCAAGGTTGTGGCTTTAAAATTTGTGGCTTGGACAAAATTTGATAAAAATACTCCCCACCACCACCACCACAGCCTTCACAGATGTACCCACACACCCAAGCTCACGGAGTCTCCACACATAGCCCCCCTTTGTGGCCCTCTGGTCTTGCCAGGACTTAGTATACAACAGTTAGTCCTCAGCTCCTCTTTGTCCTGGAAGCTTTTCACTTCTTCTCATGATCATTTCTGCGACCCCTGTAGCTCCTGCAGACTCTTTCTGCTCTCCCTAGGTCAGCTGCACTTTAGCCCTGCCTCTGTTCTCATATCCCTGCCTGTCTGCTGCCTCTCCCTCTGGGGAGAGAAGAGGCCCGGGGCAGTGAGTCGCAGATACACTGATCAGAAGGGAACATGATCAAAGGAGGAGCAGGGGCCCAGCCAGTGCCTCCTACTGGCAGCAGTTCCCAACCTGAGCCTTTTCAAAAGATCCCCTTTTAGAGAAGGGAAAATATCTTTTTTAAAAAAAATCACAAAATCCTAGATTCTGGGAGCTACACACAGAGGAGAAGATCCAGGCACAGGGGACCCCTGGAGCCCCAGAAAAAAAATCTAAAAGTATAGTCCTTTCTTTCTTCCTTTGATCCCTCTAAGCCAAACATTGTTCTGAAGGGTAATAGCATCAAAGAATCTCTTGGTTTCAGAGATTCTTAGAAGGTTCCTGAAGAATTAGAAGTAAGGATGGGGGGTGCATCCTTTAAGCTTATCTAATGAATTTTTGGATGATTGGCTGGTTTGGATTACCTAATCATGGCACAGCTTCATTTTTTTCTCCATTACATAACTTTTTTTTTTTTTTTACTTCAGTATTTTGCTCTACGAAAGGGATCGAAGCAGGAAAGAAAAGTGTGCATTTTTAGATTATCCACACACACACACACACACACTGAATCTCTGGCGATACCTCAGGCCTATCTTTCTGCTGCTGTCTCTGGCTCTTAGGGTCTCTGAAGGGGTGTATGAATCAGACCAACCAAACTTGCCAATCAACCAATAGGATTTTGTTCAGTCTAATCCTAAATAAGTGATTCATCTTCGTCTCCTCAGTGTCCAGCATGGAATCTGGAACAGAGTAAGGGTTCCATCTCTATTCCCAGTGGTTCATCTTCCCATGGTGGCCATCTCTCCCACTCCACTCTGTTGTGCTCACTGGACTCCAGCTCATGGTACACAAGATCCCGTGCTCCCATAGGCAACCTCTTCACAAAATGCTTCCTTCCTCTGGTGCCTGTCTCCTCTTCAAACATGCTGCTTCTCTCATATCCTTCTCAACTGGAAATTGCTACTACTTTCATACCCAAGTTCGATGAGTGTGAAGGATAGAAAGGGAGCTTTCTTCTAGCTAGTATTCCCCAGCTTGCTATCTCTTCCATCTCTTCCAAAACCCAGTGTCGACATACTCAACCCATCCTCATCACTACTGTTTGTCTTTTACTTTTTAGGGTAGGAGTTCTTAAACTGGGGTCCACAGACCTCTGAGGAGTGTGTGGATAGAATTCATAGTGTCCATGAATTTGGACAGGGAAAAAAACACTTAGTTTTTCACTAAGCTCTAACTAAAGTTTAGCATTTTTTTCAGGTACAAATGTTGGCAACAATCTGCAGTAATTTTAGCAGTACCTGAGATTTCATAACCAATGGAAATAACTGATATTTTTGTTTCCTATTACAGTTTAGCAAATATATCAAAACAACATTTATACTCATCAAGATTCTAAATTATGATAGTTATTAGACCTGCCTACAGATGTTGTTATTTTAGGAATTAATAGAGAAGTACATGAATGATTAAATCACAACTTTAAAATATTTCAGTATTAACTGCATTTTAGTATAATTGGTATATTTTAGGCATTTAAAAACCTTGCTCTGAAAATGAGCCCATAGGTCTTACTAGATTGCTAAAGGGTCCAAAGCCACAAAACAACTCCTGCTCTAGATACTTTTTATTCATTTCAGTTAGTGATGTTTACTATGAAGACAATAAAATAGGATAATTGGATAAAATGTGACTCAGGGTTCAGCCACTTTAAATACAGTTATCAGGGAAGGCTTCTCTAAGGATGGGATGTTTGAGCTGCAACGACAATGCGAGAGCCCTGGAGAATGTGGGAGAAATGCACTTCAGGCAGAAGAATGGCAAATGTAATAGTGCCAGGCAAGTTTGAACAATAGGAAGAGGGCAAGGGAGCTGGGAGTTAGTTAACAGAGGAAGAACAATAAACTATTCACAATAGCCAAAATGTCCATCAACTGATAGCTGGATAAAGAAAATGTGGAATATCTATACAACGGACGATTACTCGGCCATTTAAAGGAAGAAAGAAGGTTCTGATACATATTGCTACAACAATGAACCTTGAAAATACCATCATCAGTGAAAAAAGCCAGTCACAAAAGGACAAATATTCTATGATTCCACTTATCTGAAGTCCTAGAATACTCAAATTCATAGAGACAAAGAAATAGAATAGCAGTTACCAGTGGCTGAGGGGGAAGGGAAAATCGGGAGTTGTTGTTTAATGGGTTTTCTTTTGAAGTGATGAGAATATTTTAGAACTAGATAGAGGTTGGTGGTCACACAATATTGTGAATGTATTAAATGTTACTGAACTGTTCACTTTAAAATAGTTAATTTTATATTATGTATATTTCACCTCAATAAAAACAAGAATAATAAGTGATGAAACAAGTGAAGCTGCAGGGGACAGGTCACATAAAGTCCTGTGGGTAGGGTATAGTAAGGTTTTTTTGTTTGTTTTTTTCTGTGAATGGGGTCTTCTGTTCCATAATCTTTTCTCATTGGTTATTGTTGGTTGATAAACAGTTTATGGCTTTCTGCATGTTTATTTTGAAATTGGCTACCTTACTGAACAATTGTTCATTAGAACTGTTTTTCAGTTGATTACCTTGGGTTTGCTAAACAGGCACATTATAGAAAAATAATTTTATCTCTCAGTGAACACTTCAATTTTCACCTTTCTTGATGATGTTGACCAGTCCTTTCTTGAAACACTGTCCTCTGGCTTCACTGCCACCATTATATCCTACTTCTATAACTCTGCTTTCTCAGTCACCTTACTTTGGTCTGTTTCTGAGGCTCCATTCTGGACCATCCTGTTGTCCTTCTACACATTACATGCATATTATTCCTGAGTGGTCTCACGCCCATGGCCTCAATTATCACTGTCTTCCATCACACTTCCTGAACACCTAGTAGTCATCCTAGTACCCTTCCTCCCCCATGTGCCAGTCCTCTGCCAACACAGCCATCAGAGGTCCCTGCTGGAAACCTACAAGACCTGGTCACAGACACTGTACTTGGACACCACCATCTCAGGCACCAAAGCCAAGATACCACAAGGTCAGGTCTCCTAGAACACTGCCAAAAGTTGATAGGGGCAAAGGGCAAGTAATAGGAATATTTATTTCTATTCAATATTTTATGATTTTTCGTATCTTACTAACTATAGATAAGAGGTTTCTTACAGACCCTGCGAAACTGGAGGATGTGCTACAAGAAGACAAACAGGGCTACAAAGAAGATAAAATGGCCCTGGCCAGTTTGGTTTAGCGGTTAGAGCATCGGCCAGCAGTCCAGAGATACCCGGTTTGGTTCCTGCTAAGGGCCCGATTACTCGGCCATTTAAAGGAGGCCGCAGGGTCTGTAAGTTTGTCCCCGGCCCTGGTTGGTCGTGTGGGAGGCAGCCCCTCGATGTGTCCCTTTCACACCGATGTCTCTCTCTCTCTCTCTCTCCTCCCTCCCTCCCTCCCTCCCTCCCTCCCTCCCTCCCTCACACTGTATCTGAACAAAAAATGTCCTCAGGTGAGGATAAAAAATAAAAATAGAAGAACATAAAATGTCCTAGAGTCCAGAGCGTCCATTACTCAGAAAAGAAAATATATTTCGAGAACAAAGGACAGGACACACTTCGGCTTGGTTGCTGTGCCTGGACCCTGACCCCTCTCCAGGAGTTTGCTTCAGGAATGCTGACCATTCTCCAGTCCCAGGAATAGGTGGAGCTGTTTTAACATCATAGAAAATTAACTATCTTGTTATTGGACTTCAAGATCCTGGAAGGAGACACACAGACCCTGAAGCCCTGCCTGCCCTGCCCTCCTTCCCCTCTTGCATGCAGCCCCTTTCTTACTTATCTCTATATAACCAGCGGACCAATAGATGTTAAAGCAGAATTTACAGGATGACCTAATGCTCTCTCCATACTGCTGGCAGTATTGGAATAAATGCTCATATATGATTCAACCCTGTCTCTGCTTAATTTGGCTCAAGTAGTGACAGGTGGCCTTGGACCCATTGTGTCCGGTTTCAAAGTGACAACAGCTAATTCACTCTGTCACCATCCTTCCAGTCACCTCTTCTTCCCTCCACACTCACCTCTATTCTGCTCTGTCCTCCATGGACTCATCTTCCTGTAGTTCTCTTCCTTCAAAAAACTTTCCACTGTGCCTTCTGAAACCACTGTACCATGATAAACAAAAGCGGCAAAATATCTTTGCCACTCAGAGTATGAGAATGTGGTCCTTGGACCAGTAGCACTAGTATCACCTGAGAGCTTGTTAGAAATGCAAAATCTCTAGTGCCCAACCCAGACCTACAGGATCAGAATTTGCATTTTATTAAGAGCCTCCAAGGTTCAGATGCATCATTAAAATTCGAGAAGTGCTATCCCATTATCATCTGGCTCTTTGTAGAACTTGCCTACCTCTTTGCCTTAATGGAAACCTCATTCTTCCCTGGAGACACCATAACACTGAGGACACCGGTATCTAGAAGCCCTCTTCAGTGTAGGTGTCTCATTCTCCCACAATCCACGTACCTTGGACTCAGTGGGGCGGACTTCACAGGGATCCTCAGAGCCACTTTTAGACTATCTCCTCTACCTCAGTACAAAGTCCTGTCTTCATTTGACACCTCTTCCATCCTTTTCTGGTGGCACCTGACCCACAGTCTTTCTCCCCATTCTCGGTGATTGCAAAGTGCTTTGGACAACCCATCAACCTTCAGCCTCTTTATTCCTTGATTACCTTACTTTCACAACCTTTAAATCCCTCTACTTCAGCCACCTACATACCTTACCACTAGCCAGATTGGTTTCACCCAAGACATCTTCTAACACCCCACTATCTGACCACAACCTCACATTTTTCCAGCTCTCTTTTGCCTTCAATTCTCCTAAACCTGATCTTTCACCCGGTAGAGTCCTCTGATACTTCGACCTCTCCTTTATCTCACAGGATATCAGCCTCTTCCAGGCCTCATCTCCTTCTAAGCCCAGGCTCCACCTCATAAATGATTACTTGAACAACTTTTTTACCAACACCCTCATTTCCATTGTACCCCTGCCTTCTATCTTACATGCTTAACAAAACTGCTGTGCTGAATAAATTTCGGGATCTGCCCTCTCTGCTTCTACACCACTGCTGCTGAGGTTGGCTAGAAGCAATCACAAAACTGTGGATCTTGTCACTACTACAAATTCATGGCCTCCAACTTATATGGCCTTTAGAGCAAAGTGGCAATCTCGTTACTCAGCTTTCACTGGTTCCCTCCCCAGTGTCTTCATGGACCATTCCAAACTTTTACTACTTTCTTCAAACTCCAAAACTTATTTATAACCCCTTCACTCTCACAAAATGGTCTTACCTCCTATTTTACCAACAAAATTGAGGCCACCAGGCTCACACTACCTCAACTTCCTGCCTCACTCCCTCCCCTCAAAAACTCTTCCTAGTTTCTCTGAAGATGAAGGGTACCCTCATCCTGTCCAAGGGCCAGATCTCTGTGCACTTGATCTCATTCCTTTCCGGCTCTTAGAACCTTGCTTCATTTATCACTCCTTACCTCCTCTCAACTTATTAACATACTTAAGTCTTCTCTCATCTCAGAAAAAAAATAAAATCTTTCCTCAGATCGATTCTCCTCAACCACACATTTCTCCCCCAACTACTCTTCTATGTCTTTTTTTCCTTGAACAGTCAAGTTTGTCTTCTGCACCTACCACACCTACCATAGGGCCTGGCCTATAATAGGTGCTCAATATACATTTAATGGATGGATGGAAATGTTTTTGGAAGAATTTTTTTTTTGTATTGATTTGGAGAGACAGAAACATCGATGTGTTGTTCCACTTATTTATGCATTCATTGGTTGATTCTTGTATGTATCCTGGCTGGGAATTGAACCCACAACCCTGGTGTTTTCGGATGATGCTCTAACCTAGCCAGGGCCTAATCTATTTTTTTAAAAAATTTACTTCTCATTCACTGAACATATTATAGATGTTTTCTACTCTCACCAGCATCCCAGTTAACAGATTCATTGGATACTTCTGGTTTGGAATGATGAAAATTTAGAGGTGTTCTCTTAAGTGTTTTATTTTTCCCATCAACGTGTTAACATTCATTGAACAAATATTTACTGAATGTTCACTATATGCCAGTTAGCTAACTTTTACTCATCCTACAAAACTTCAAGACTTGCCCAGCTGGTGTGGCTCAGTGGTTGAGCGTCAACCCATGCACCAAGAGGTCGCTGGTTCGATTCCCAGTCAGAGCACATGCCCAGGTTGTGGGCCAAATCCCCAGTGCAGGGCATGCAGGAGGCAGCCAATCTGTGTTCTCTCTCATCGATGTTTCTATCTTTCTCTCCCTCTCCCTTCCTCTCTCTAAAGTCAATAAAGAAAAAAACAAAACTTCAATACTTAGTTCAGGCATTCCTGATCACCTCCTCTCCCCTCTCAGCAACCTCCACCCTACACTTCCACACCAGGCTAGACCAATTGCTACCCGTCCTATTCCCACAGCCCCCTTCCACATACTTCTGTTATTACACGTACCACATTATGTAGAATTTGTATATGTATTTGCCCCTCCTCAAAACTGGAAGTTCCTTAACTAAAGACTGTGCCTTATGTCTTAGTATTCCTGTCACACAGTTGACTTTTGGTATTTTACAAAGTGAACCAGATATCCCACCACAATTTGGTTACTAAGTTTTGTGGATTCTTTCACTCACACCTGCCCGCTCTTCTCTATTCTGCTCCTGGACAAGCCCTCATCATCTCTCCCATCCTCAAAAAAGTCAACTCTAACTGTGTCTCCCCCTAGACACTGTTTTATCTTTTTCCCATTTCAGAAAAGCTCCTTAAAGGAGCAGTCTACACCCACTTTATCTGCTTTCTTTAAAAAAAAACAACAACTGTATTCTTCTTTGTTAATGATACAATCAATACATATACTTATTCTCTCCTCCTCAAAGTTAACTACCATTGTCAGTTTGTTGATTATCTTTGCAGACCTTTTTTAATGCATTTATATACAGAGAGGGAGGAAGAGATGTTTGTTGTTTTATTGGAAAGGGGCAGATTGACACAAATGGCATCATGATTATATCATACTGCAAGTTATTTTATTTTATTTTTTTCTTCTTTTTTTATTAATTAATTTATTTATTTTTGATACAGATGTTTCTCCTTTTCCCCCACTGTTCTCCCTCCCCACCCTGTCCCCAGCTTTGTTGCCCATGTCCATTGTTCATGCATACATGCATATAAGTTCTGTGGTTTATCTCTCCCCCACCACCCCCTCTTCTGGGAATTGTCAGTCTGTACCCCACTTCCACATCTCTAGGACTACCCCATTCCTCAGACTGTTAATGTTTATTACATTCCACAAATAAGTGAAATCATATGATACTTGTCTTTCTCTGTTTGACTTGTTTCGCTTAGGATAATATTTTCTAGGACCCTCCATGTCGTCTCAAAGGATAAGAGATATTTCTTTCTTACAGCTGCATTGTACTCCATTGTGTATATGACCACAGCTTTTTTATCCATTCGTCTACTGATGGACATTTGGGCTGTTTCCAGATCTTAGCTATTGTAAATTGTGCTGCTAAAACAGGGGGGTACATATACTTTTTCTGATTGGTGTTTCAGGCTTCTTAGGTTATATTCCTAGAAGTGGGATCACTAGGTAAAATGGCAGTTCAATTTTTAATTTTTTGAGGTAACACCACAGTGTTTTCCATAGTGGCTGTACCAGTCTGCATTCCCACCAGCAGTGTACTAGAGTCCCCTTTCCTCCACACCCTCGCAAACACTTGTTGTTTGATGATTTGTTGATGGCGGCCATTCTGAACACGTGTGAGGTGATACCTCATTGTTGTTTTAATTTCCATCTCTCTGATGATTAGTGATGTTGAGCATTTCTTCATGTGTCTCTTAGCCATTTGTATGTCCTATTTGGAGAGGTGTCTATTTAGTTCCTCTGCCCATTTTTTAATTGGGTTTTTTGTCTTCCTATTGTTGAGTTGTATAACCACTCTATACATATTGGAAATTAACTCCTTATTTGATATATTATTGGCAATTATACTCTCCCATAAAGTGGGTTGCTTTTCCATCTTGATGGTTGTTTCTTTGCTGTGCAGAAGCTTTTGAGTTTGATGTAGTCCCATGTGTTCATTTTCTTCTTTGTTTCCATTGCCTTAGGTGATGTATTAGTGAAAATTCTGTTGAGTATGATGTCTGAAATTTTGTTGCCTACAGTTTCTTCTAGGATTTTTATGGATTCATGAGTCACATTTAAGTCTTTTATCCATTTTGAGTTTATTCTTGTGTAGGGTGTAAGTTGATGGTCTAGTTTCATTTTTCTCCAAGTAGCTGTCCAATTTAACCAGCAACATTTATTAAAGAGGCTGTCCTTACTCCACTGTATGCTCTTGCCACCTTTGTCAAATATTAATTGAGCATATTGCCTTGGGTCCATTTCTGGGTTCTCTGTTCTGTTCCACTGGTCTATATGCCTGTTCTTGTGCCAGTAGCAGGCTGTTTTGATTACAGTGGCTTTGTAGTATAACCTGAAATCTGGTAATGTGATCCCTCCAACTTTGTTCTTCCTTTTTAAGGTTGTTCTGGCTATTAGAGGTAGTTTTTGGTTCCATATGAACTTTTGAAGTACTTGTTCTAATTCTGTGAAGTATGCCGTTGGTATTTTGATGAGGAATGTGTTGAATGTATACATTGCTTTGGGTAATATGGACATTTTAATGATGTTAATTCTCCCTATCCATGAACAGAATATGTGCTTCCACTTATTGATAACTTTCTCTATTTCTTCTTTCAATGACCTGTAGTTTTCTGCGAATAGGTCCTTTATTTCTTTGGTTAAGTTTATTCCTAGGTATCTTAACTTTTTACCACAATGGTAAATGGGATTGCTTTCTTAGTTTCTCTTTCTGTGAGTTCATCATTGGTGTATAGGAACGCCATCAATTTCTTGACATTAATTTTGTATCCTGCTACTTCGCCAAATTTATTTATTAAGTCGAGCAAACTTTTGATGGAGTCTTTAAGGTTTTCTATGTATAGTATCATGTCATCTGCAAATAATGATAATTTCACTTCCTCCTTTCCAATTTGGATCCCTTTTATTTTTTCTTCCTGTCTGATTGCTGTGACTAAGACTTCCAGTACTATGTTAAATAAGAGTGGCAAAAGTGGGCATCCTTGCCTTGTTCCTGTTCTTAAGGGAAATGCTTTTAGTTTTTGCCCATTGAGTATGATGTTGGCTGTAGGTCTTTCATATATAACCTTTATTATGTCTAGGTATGATCCCTCTATTCCCACACTGCTGAGCGTTTTTATCAGAAATGGATGCTGGATTTTGTCAAAGGCTTTTTCAGCATCTATTGATATTATCATGTGGTTTTTATTCTTCATTTTATTTATGTGGTGTATCACATTTATTGATTTGCGAATATTGTACCAGCCTTGCATCCCTGGGATGAATCCCACTTGGTCATGGTGCATAATTTTTTTGGTGTATTGCTGGATCCAATTTGCTAGTACTTTGTTCAGGATTTTGGCATCTATGTTCATCAGGGATATTGACCTGTATTTTTCTTTCTTTGTTGTGTCTTTTTCTGGTTTTGGAATTAGAATTATGCTGGCTTCATAAAACGAGTTTGGAAGGCTTCCTTCTTCTTGAATTTCTTGAAATAGTTTGAGGAGAATGGGTATTAGTTCTAATTTGAATGTTCGGTAAAACTCCCCCGTGAAGCCATCCAGGCCGTGGCTTTTGTTTGCTGAGACTTTGTTACATCTTCAATTTCTTCGGTTGTTATTGGTCTGTTCAAGTTTTCTATCTCTTCCTGATCCAATTTTGGGAGACTATGTGTTTCTAGAAATTTGTCCATTTTGCTTAGATTGTCAAATTTGTTGCCATATAATTGTTCATAATAGTTGTTAACAATCTTTTGTATTTCTGTGGTGTCAGTTGTTACGTCTCCTCTTTCATTTCTGATTTTGTGTATTTGGGTTCTCTCCCTTTGTTTCTGGTGAGTCTAGCTAAGGGTCCATCAATCTTGTTTATCTTTTAAAAAAACCAGCTGTTTGTTTCATTGATCCTTTAAATTGTTTTTTTTTTTTTTGGATCCTATGTCATTTATTTCTGCTCTGATCTTTACTATTTCCTTCCTTCTACTTGCTCTGGGGTTTTCTTTTTGTTTGCTCTCTAGTTCTTTAACTTGTGAGGTTAGATAATCTATTAGAGATTTTTCTTGTTTTTTGAAGTAGGCCTGTAGTACTATGAACTTCCCTCTCAGAACTGCTTTCGCTGCATCCCATAGATTTTGTGTTGTTGTGTGTTCATTTTCATTGCTTTCCAGGAAGTTTTTGATTTCTTCCTTGATCTCCTAGGTAACCCATTCATTGTTTAACGGCATGCTATTTAGCCTCCATGTGTTGAAATTACTTTGCATGTTCTTGTTGCAATTGATTTGTAGTTTCATGCCATTGTGATCTGAGAAGATGCTTGATATGATTTCAGTCTTCTTGAACTTGTAGAGATTTAGTTTGTGTCCTATCATGTGGTCTATCTTTGAGAATGTCCCATGTGCACTTGAGAAGAATGCGTATTCTGTAGTTTTGGGGTGTAATTCTCTGTAGATATCTATTAAATCCATTTGGTCTAGTGCTTCATTTAGAGTCTCTGTTTCCTTGCTAATTTTTGTCTAGAGGATCTATCCAGTGGTGTCAATGGGGTGTTGAAGTCCCCTGCTATGATTGTATTGCTGTCGATTTCTCCTTTGAAGTCCTCCAGAAGATTTTTAATATATGTTGGTGCTCCTATACTGCGTGCATATATGTTTATCAAGGTTATATCTTCCTGTTGGATAGGTCCTTTCAATATTATGTAGTGGTCTTCTTTGTCTCTAGTGATGGCCTTCATTTTGAAATCTATTTTATCAGATATGAGCGTTGCTACCCCAGCTTTTTCTTTTGCTTTCCGTTTGCTTGGAAAATTTTTTTCCACCCCTTCACTTTCAACCTACGTGAGTCTTTTGTTGTGAGGTGGGTCTCTTGTAAACAACATATAGATGAGTCATGCTTTCTTATCCAATCAGCTTCTCTGTGTCTTTTTATGGGAGCATTCAATCCATTTACATTTAAGGTGATTATTGATATGTACTTATTTATTGCCATTTTTGTTTAGTGTGGTTCTATTTTTCTTCCCATTTCTCCTGCTAATTACAGCAGTCCTTTTAACATTTCTTGCAGTGCTGGTTTAGTGCTAATGTATTCCCTTAGCCTTTTTTGGTCTGGGAAGCTCTTTATTTGACCTTCTATTTTGAATGATAGCCTTGCTGGGTAGAGTAGTCTTGGATTCAGATCCTTGTTTTTCATGACCTTGATTACTTCATGCCATTCCCTTCTGGCCTGTAGTGTTTCTTGTGAGAAGTCAGCTGAGAGCCTTGTGGGGTTTCCTTTGTGGGTAACCTGTTGCTTATCTCTTGCTGCTTTTATGATTCTCTTTGTCTTTAATTTTTGGCAGTTTGATTACTATGTGTCTTGGTGTGGGCCTGTTTGGGTTCTTCTTACTTGGGACTCTCTGTGCTTCTTGAACTTGAATGCCTCCTTCCTTCACCAAATTAGGGAAGTTTGTTGTCACTATTTCTTTGAATATATTCTCTAACCCTTCCTCGTTTTCTTCTTCTTCGGGGACTTCTATGATGCAAATATTATTACGTTTCCAGTTGTCCCACAGTTCTCTTAAGCTGTCTTCCTTTTTTTTAATTGTTTTTTTCTTTTGGTTTTCTGATTGGTTGATTTTTTCTACCCTGTCTTATAATTCACTGATCCGGTCCTCAGCTTCCTCTACTCTGCTTTTTAGACCTTCCAATGTGTTCTTAATTTCTGCTATGTCATTCTTCATTTCCACTTGGTTGCTTTTCATTGTTTCTATATCTTTACTCATGGTGCTGATGTCCTTACTCATGCTGTTGAGCTTCCTCAAGCTCATGGGTCTGAACTGTACCTCTGATAATTTGCTTAGCTGCATTTCATGGATCTCATCTTCGATAGAGTTCTCTTGTTCTTTCATTTTGGATTTGTTTCTTTGTTTCACCATTTTGGCTATCTCAGTGGGTTTTGGAGCCTGCCAAATTTTCCCTGTGGGTGTTGGTGCTCTCCTGTTTGTGGCTCCCTCTACTGGTTTTGGATGAGCCTGGGTGGGCCCACGTTATACACCACTGTCAAGTCTTACTTTCCTGGGTAGATTTGCAAGCCCAGGAAAAGTTCAGTTATCCTCTAGCTTTTTCCTGCTGGCTAGTAGTCTGTTACTCAGTGCCTTGGAATGTAGCCCTGGTGTTCTGCATAAGCGAATTTCCAGAGGGTGGAATGATGCTGGTTATTAATGAGCCTCAATTTGCATTTGTTTGCCTCACCTGGGAAAGGCTGAATCTCAGGGGGGGGGGGCTGCTCCTTTTCCCCACCTCTCGAGGAAGGAGCACACTGGCCACTTCCTTTGTGGCCGCAACTCAGCAAAAACTCTGAGTTCCCTCTAAATCCTGGGTGTCTCCATAGAGTTTCAGCCCAGTCTGCCCTCCCTCTGTTGTAGCCCCCAGATGAGTGTCTGTGGCTATTTTAGCACTCTGTCCCGGCTCTCTACACTGTGGAGCAGGCCTGGTCTTTATTCCCCAAGGGCCCTGCTCACAGCTAAGAATGCTGCTGTCCGTGGGCTCCCAACCCGCCATCCTCTTGCACCTCTGAAGATGCTAACAGTGTCCCTGGTTATATGGTCCTGTCCTGCTGCTTTTCTGTTGCTTTTTTCTGAGGATTTGTCTTTATTTTAGTTGTAATTCCCATTTGGTCCTGGGAGATTGTCTGCATAGCTTCTACTCACTCCACCTCCATTTTCACATCCTCTACGCCTATCTTGTGCACAGCTGGGCTGTACAGGCCTTTCTGGTGCCCCCATACCCTGCAGGTACCATGGGTAACTGGATAGCACAGTCTCTTTGGGGACCCAGCTCTATGCCTATGTTATGGGCTGCTGGGTTGCGCAGGCCTCTCTGGTGCTTCAGCACCCCACAGGTCCCACAGGTAACTAGATGGCACAGTCCCTGCTGGGTCACCCAGGCCTCTCTGGTTTCAGTACCCCACAGGCCCTGTGGGTAACTGGATCGCACAATATCTGCTGGTCACACAGGCCTTTCAGGTGCCCTGGCACCCTGCAGTTCCTGAGGGCGGGCACCTGGATCTCACCAGTCTCTCCTTGGCTTTGGCTTCTTACTACTGCTGGACCGCACAGGCCTCTGTGGAGCCCCAGGTCCCACCACTGGCAGCTGGGGAGTGCTGCTGCCCTGTGGGGCTCAACTCCTGCTCACCTTTTGCTATGGTATTTGGGGATGGGTTTCAGCTGCTGGTCTGTGCTTCTGTTGCCTGGGGACGGATATCTGCTCCCCAGTCTCTGTTGCTGGGGGTATATCTCGACTCTGATCAGGCTGCTACTATGGGGGATGGTGCTGGGCTCCGGGCTGTCCTGAGCTTCCGTGACTGGCACCTTGGGAGCTCTACTACTGTGCACTGGTCTGTGTTGACACAGAGTGTCCACTGGTCCGATGGTGGCAGGTCTGCTGGTGGGCTCAGGTTGCTGGGCCCTAGCCACTCCCACTGCCTCCTCCCAGGGAAGACACTGGGATCTTCAAAAATGGTGCGACCTCCCCCACGGCACAGGGAGATGCGCCCTGAAGGGCAGCTTTCTGCAGTAGCTGGCTGCTCCAGTCCACAGCACAGGAACCTTCTGCTCTGCACCTCTGCACTGCTCGGGTTTGACCATCCACCTTCAAGTCCACTCACATTCTCTCACACACTCGCTCACTTTCTCACACACTCACCCTCCCTTTGGTCCTGCCTGCCGCCATCTTCTCCATACTGCAACTTCTTTCACTTAACAACATGTTCATGTGAGTACATATAGAACCACCTTATTCTTTTAATCTGCCAAATACAATTCTATGGTTGTACTATAGTTCACTTAGTTGCTCTATTGGTAGAAATTCAGGCTGTTTAAATCTTTAAATTCCATAATAAATATGAACATCCTTTCTATATGCTTTTTATGAACACGTGCAATTGTTTGTCTAGGCTGTACACCTAAAAGTAGAACTGCTGGACCATAAGGTACTCACATTTTACATTTTAATAGATACTGCCAAATTTGCCCTCCAAAAAGCTGCATTGATTTACAATCCCAGCAAAATGAATGAAATTCACTGGGGTTAGTGGATATTTTTATCTTTAATATTTGCAAATTTGATGGATAAAAAAAATGTTCATTGTTTCATTTTGCATTTCCCTAATCACTGGTAAAGTCAAATGAGCATTATTTCATACGTTAATTGGCCATTTATATTTCCTTTCTGCCAATGACCTGTTTATTTCTCATTGAATTATTTTTACTTTTGTTTATAGTATCTTTCAATCTACAAAAGGTGTTTTTTGAATATGTTTTTATAAATTTTTTAGATAGAGAAAGGGAGAAATAGAAACATCAATAGGCTGCCTCCTGCACGCCCCCTACTGGGGATGGAGCCCACAACCCCCTGCATGTGCCCTGACCAGGAATAGAACAGGAACCTCTCAGTCCAGGGGACAATGCTCAATCCAATGAGCCACACTGGCCTGGCCAAAAGATATATTTGTATCAATGAATTTAAATGTGTCCGTCTTAGCCCAGCCAGTGTGGCTAAGTGGTTGAGTGTCGACCCACACACCCAGAGGTGGCCGGTTCGATTCCCAGTCAGGGCACATGCCCAGGTTATGGGCCAAACCCCAGTGGGGGGCATGCAGGAGGAGGCCAATCAATGTTCTCTCTCATCGATGTTTATATCTCTCTCTCTCTCTAAAAATCAATTAAAAAAATTGAATGTGTCAGTCTTAGAGAAGTTAAGAGTTATCACAGTGGGAGTTATACAAAATGCTTGGGCCCCACTAACGTTCCAATTGTATCTTATTCGAGGAATAGAAAGCATCTAAAGATCTTAAATCCCTTCAGGTGATTCTGATTCACAATAAAGGTTAAGCATCACAGACAAAAATAATAAAAATAAAATAAATTTGTCAGTCTTCTCATCTATGACTTTTGGATTTTGTGTTACGATTAGGAAAGCTTCTATACTCCCAACGTTATAAAAATATTCCCCTATATTTTCTCTTTCTATTTTCAGAACTTGTTTGTAATCCAACTGAAATCTATTTTTGTGAATGATGTTTGTGTGGGAGGTTCTTGTCTTATTGTTTCCTAATGGGTGGCCTATTTTCCTAGCACATTTTCTTGAATAGTCAGTTCTTTCCCTGCTGACTTAGTTATACTAAATTCCCCTGTAAATATGACTTTGATCTTGGAATCACTTTTCTGTCCTATTACTCTTTTGGCTATTCTGATCTCCTTACTTCCTTATCTCCTTATCTCCCATTCACTTGAGGCAATCTAGCTTCTACCCACAATTTTCCTATAATTATTATTCCTAAATGTTAATGACTTTCTTGTTGCCAAATCCAATGGATACTTTTCAGTCCTTATCTTCCTGGACACCATTTATCATTTCCTACCATACACTACATGATCCAAATCTCCCTTAATTCTTCTACCAATAAGTTATGATCATAACAAAATCTTCTGTTCATTAATTATTCTGTGCCAGACACTGTTTAAGCTTTTCATATGCCATACATGTCAATTATGCCTCACCACAGCCCTCTTTGGTAGATAGTAGTGTTATCATCATCCCCACTTTTCAGGTGAGAAAACTGAGGCATAGAGAATTTGTAAATTTATGTCTTGTACTATAAGCCCTGACAATTCCATTTTTCTTTTTTTTTCTTTATTGATTTTAGAGAGAGAGGAAGGGAAAGGGAGAGAGAGCTAGAAACATTGATGAGACAGAACATCAATTGGCTGCCTTCTACATGCCCCCACTGGGGATTTGGCCCACAACTTGGGCATGTGCCCTGACCAGGAATTGAACTGGCAACCTCTTGGTGAATGGGTAGAGGCTCAACCACTAAACCAAACAAGCAGGACCCATTTTTCTTTTTTTGTAATGCAAGTGCCTGACTTAAGCTTCATTGTCAAGGCATCCACTTCGAAGTTGGCTATCTGAATAAACATATCACCAGGCACTTAAAGATGAAGAGCCACCCCAAGCTCCTTTGTTTTAGGGATCTTGGTTGATTTCCATAATCGAACTTTTGGAATGCTAGTTTTTCCACTTCCCACACTTTAAATTCCTACTCCTATGTTTTAAATTCACCAATAAAGACTGAGCCTACAAAACCTTAGCCCCGAACCCTCAACCCCAATCAAAGCAGAACCCCAGTCCATGTGCGCTCTCTCTCTCTCTCTCTTTCTCCACCTGCAACCTCACTGTGTGGCCACTGTGCCACGTGCTTTTCAGGCCCTGTAACTAATAACCTCCCCCCTCCCAAGTTTCCTGGTGGTCAATGCTTGAGGGTGTTTTCTGATCATAATAAGAATCACAAGATCCAATCCAGCCACATGACTGGTGCTGAGACTGGCACAAAACACTTGTCCAAGATCCCTTGGCTAATAAGTGGCAAGATGGGACTTGAATCCAGGTCTGTCTGAGACCAAAGACTAAGTTACCAAGTATGCCCCTTTCCAGCCAGTCCTTCTGTCTCCCTCTTGGGTTCATTTTGCTCCTGCATCTTTTCATTGGTGCCTTTCTCCAGCATATGGCATTCATCACAGCTCTTTCAGTTTATCTGTACACCCTGGGAAAAGCAGGCACCCTGATGCTCTGTTTCCATGCAGCTGCACTGACATATCTATGCCCAAATGGCCTTGTCAGTATGGAGAAAACACTGGTTTTTTGTTTGTTTGTTTGTTTTTCCTCACCCGAGGACACCTTTACATATTTGTTCTTGCATTTTTGTTCAGATAGAGTGGCAGGGAGAGAGAGGAAGTGAGAGAGACAGAGAGAAACATCGATGTAAAAGGGATACATCGAGTGGCTACCTCCCACACAACCCCAAGTGGGGCCGGGAACAAACTGCAACCGAGGTACACGCCCTTAGTGGGAACCGAACCCGGGTCTCTCTGGACCACAGGCCAACGCTTTAACCACTGAACCAAACCGGCCAGGGCAGTTTTTTGTTTTGTTTTTTATTACAAATCTCTGGGGCTTATTCTACCTCTGCTCCCCAGCCAAGTTTCAGGGAAGCTTTTCTTTTCTACTTATTGGAGTTTTTATTACAGGAGTCCTCCCCCCCCCCCCTTATCACACAGGGAATACGTTCCAAAACCCCCAGTGGATGCCTGAAACCACGGATAACACTGAACTCTATATATACTATGTTTTTTAATACTACACACTTGTGATATAATTTAATTTATAAATTAGGCACAGTAAGAGATGAGCAACAGTAACTAATAATAAAATAGAACAATTATAACAACTAACCGTAATAAAAGTTACATGAATGTGGTCTTGCTCTCTTCAAAATATCTTACTGTACTGTATATACTGTACTCAACTTTTCACTTAAAGTAAGCACTCTACAGCTCCTCTTTGGCATATCCAAATTACCAGAATCCTGACTCTTGTGTTTTGGGGCCATTATTAAGTAAAATAAGGGTTACTTGAACATGAGCACTGCAATATTGTAGATGTCCGTTTGATCACCAAAATGGCTACTAAGTGACTAACAGGAGGGCAGCATATACAGCGTGGATACCCTGGACAAACAAATGGATGATGTGATCCCGGGCAGGACAGAGTAGAATGATGCAAGATTCCATCATGCTACTCAGAACAATGGGCAACTTAAAATTCATGAATTGTTTATTTCTGAAATTTTCTATTTCATATTTCCAGACCATGGTTGACTGCAGGCCACTGAAATTGCAGAAAGCGAAACCACAGATAAGGGGGACTAGTATATTTGATTTTATATGAGTATGCATCCTATTTATAATCAGAAAAAGCAATAATGATGTTACAAATATAATAGAAGTACATTAGCCTCTAAGGGGCTGTATCAGTTCAGTCCTCCCAAACCATCATTAAGGCGTTTGACAATGTTAGATATGCTGAATGTCTGTTACTGAGAACTGAAATTTAACTGAGGAGATCCTGAACAATGTGCAGCTGAGATTAAGCACTCATATTGTGACCCAACTATCCCTTTTCCTGAGAATCTAATTCATTCTCAACCCAAAAAGATTATCACAAAAAACAAGCCTATAAAAAGCAGAGATGTCCTGCCCTGGCTGGTTTGGCTCAGCGGTTAGTGCATCGGCCTGCGGTCCAGAGAAACCAGGGTTCAGTTCGCACTAAGGGCACGTACCTCAGATGCAGTTTGTCCTCGGCCCTGGTTGGGCCCTGCGGGAGGCAGCCACTCAATGTGTCCCTTTCACATTGATGTTTCTCTCTCTCTCTCTCTCTTCCTCTCTCTCCCTCCCACTCTATCTTTAAAAAAAATGGAAAAATGTCCTCAGGTGAGGATAAAAAAAAAGCAGAGATGTCCTTTGTTTAGAATTTCAAATGGAAAATAGAAATCAGTTCAATTTTTAAGAAGCTAAATATACGCCCAGCCACTGTGGCTCAGTGGTTGAGTGTCAACCCATGCACCAAGAGGTCACCGGTTTGATTCTCCGTCAGGGCACATGCCCAGGTTGTGGGCCTGATCCCCAGTGGGGGGCATGCAGGAGGCAGCCAATCTATGTTCTCTCTCATTGATGTTTCCATCTCTCTCTCCCTCTCCCTTCTTCTCTCTCTAAATAAAAAATAAAAAGTATTCTATCATTTAAAAAAAAAAAGAAGCTAAATATATTTATTCATTGTAAGGAAATGAGTATGGCTGTTGTAACTTTAAGGAGAAATAGAATAATTTGGGATACAGTTCATCAAAGAAGCAAGAGAATCCTCAAAGAATGAGCAGACACTTTGCTCAAAATGATGAATGGCCTTTTCTGGGATGAGCACATGTGATAACCATGTGACTTCCAGTTAAATGCAGATGGTGCCTGACCCCTGCCCCATCCCTGGCCCCCGCCCACATCCTATCTCTGAACTCTCCCCACCCCTCATTCACACAGCATTCTCAAATACCTCAGACCTTTTCCTACCTCTCTGCTTATTCCTGAACTGTCTCTTTTTAGGGTGTCTTTTCTTCCATCTGCTGACTTAACATCCCAAAGGTTTTGTCTTTAGCCTAGTGTTCACCTCACTCAACTTTGATCCCTGGGTGACCTTACATGTGTCCACAGTTGGGACATATCACTTATACCTTGTTAACCCAAATCTCTATTTCCAGCCCAGACCCTTTCCTGACATCTACCCTGTATATTCAGTTGCATACTGCTGAAGGTCATCATGTCTCTTGATGGTGCATAGACAACTCAAACTGAACATGTCCAAAACAGAGCTGATTCCTTTAAAAGCTTATCCTCTCTTACTGAATGCCGCCACCATTTGTCTACTCTCCAAAGCCAGAAATCTGGGCCTCATTCTAGATTCTTTGCCTTTACAAACCCACTCCAAGTCCTGTTGATTCTACCTTCTCAATATTTATCAAATTTGTCTCCTGGTCTCTATCTCAGTACCTGATTTACCTCTAGCCTAGTCCAATTGGTCTAATAGTCTCCTAATTGATCTTCCTACTCTCCAGTCTATCTCAAAGTACTTTTTTCAAAGGCCAATCAGATGACATCATTCTACTTCTTAAAACCTTTCAGTGGCTCCGCATCTGCATGTTCTATGAATCCCTCCAGGAGTTGGCTCTTGTTACCTCTTCAGGCTCATCTCCCTTAGTTTTCCCCCAGCTTACTCTAAGTACAAGCTCAGGGGCAGACCCAGGTTTTGTGGAGTCTTAAGTTTATATATGAATGGCCCTCCAAGAAAGATAATATAACATTATGACTAAAAATTATGACAGGGCCTTGAAAGGGGCCTGTTTGATTAATTAATTTATTTTTTATCCTCACCCGAGGACATTTTTGAATTTGTCTTCAGACAGAGCAGGAGGGAGAGAGGGAGAAAGCGAGAGAGAGAAACATCAATGTGAGAGAGACACATCAAGTGGTTGCCACCCACACGACCCCAGCTGGGGCTGGGACAAACTGCAACCAAAATATGTATTCTTAGTGGGAACCGAACCCAGAACTCTCGGGTCCTCAGGCAAATGCTCTAACCGCTGAGCCAAACCGGCCAGGACAAAAGGGGGCCTGTTTGTAAGTGAGGGCCCTAAAGCTTAAGTTTCATTGGCTTCACAGTAACTCTGCCCCTGGTCTGGCCAAACACAGCAAGCGTCAGTTCCCTCGAATATGCCACAGTCTTCTACATCTCTTTGCCTTTGTACAAGCAGTTACCCTTGCCTGGAATGCCCTTCTCGCCCTGCCCTTGTCTGTCTGGCAAAACAGTTCATCCTTCAAAGGGCAGCTCAGGGGACACCTTGTCTGTGAAGGCTTCCCTGACCTCCCCACATGGAACTGACTGTTCTTTCCTTTGTGTTCTCATTGTAATTTGTCCTTTACCTCTTTGTACCTTGTTCTTTACAAAGCACATCACACTCAATGGAACTGATCTGGTTTTTTTGTTTGTTTGTTTTTGGTACATGCCCCTAGCAGGAACCGAACCCGGGACTCTCTGGTCTGCAGGCCGACGCTCCAACCGCTGAGCCAAACTGGCCAGAGTGGAACTGATCTGTTTAAAACCAGTCAACCAGTCTTCCCCGTGAGTGCCTCAAGGCCAGAGACAAAGCCACTCCTTTATCAGAGCACAGCAGTACCTGACACAAGGTAGGAGCTCAATAAATGCCTGCCGAATGGAATGGAGACCTCACCAGTGCATACTAGAAAGACATCCTTCTTTTGGCAAAATATGCTCTAGACAGGGACCCTGGGTGGAGGTGGCGCTTACAAGGAATCTGTTGCCTGCCCACACCATTCTGAGAGGAGGTCTAGACAGGCCCATGACATGTGGTCTCTCCAAGGCCACTGTAGTGAGCTCTTCCCCATTGCCTCCTACCATTCTCCTTGCCCACCCCCTTCCTTACCTGTCCTCCTTGTTGATCTGGTCCCCAAAGCCCACCGTGCTAACGATTGTGAGCTTTAGCCCCACGTTGCTCTCTTGGAGGTCATAGGTACTGGACCGAAGCTGGACACCTGGCTGTGTGTGGGTGGCTGGCTCACCCTCGAACTTGGTGTTGAACAGGGTGTCCATGAGGGTGGACTTGCCCAAACCTGTCTCTCCTGAAAAGCAAAAGGATAAATTATAGTCCATTCACACAGTGACCATGAAGCCATTCCACATCATGTTTTGGAAGCATATTCATTGACATGGGAAAGTATATATGATAAGACACTATGTGAAGAACATAGTGAAGAGCATATAGAACTGTACGGACTATTTGATCTCAGTTAAGTGAAAAAAACTGAAAGGAACTGCACCAACATATTAGCAGTAGTCTTCTCAGGATAGTGGCATTGGGGTAATTTTCCTTTTATTCCTCATTTTTTTGTTATGTGAAAATTGACTACACATCATTTTTACAGTTAGAAAAAGAAGCTGTTCTAAGCAATGGAGAGGTCAAGTTATGCCTAGAAAAAGACTAGAAGGAAATACAACATATTCTTACTAATGGTTATGTCTGGGTAGTAGGGTTATATGTGGTTTTGGTTTCTTTCTTTATGCTTTTCTGTATTTCCAACATTTCTATGAGGAACATGTATAGCTCTTGTAGTAAAAGCTTATTTTAAATTTGAAAAGAGAGGGACGATAGTCCCTAATCAAATAAATATCTCCCCAATCCCCATGTCACCTCCCTGCCAGTTCCAGACTGCTCTCTGAAGATGCCTGAATGCCTGTCCCAGTGGAGAGACTGTGTAGCCCTCAGCTTCTCCTCCTAGGGGGTTGAGCAGTCAGTGAGGCCATTTTTAGCTAATGGGGAGGGAATTTAGCAGGCCACAAATTATTCTTCCCCTTAAATTTCAAACAAACCAGTCATTTGTTTGTTTAACCAACAGGCTTCAGGGTACTAATAAATTAAACCATTGGAATTTCAAAAGTCTTGACTTTCACACCAAGGAGACAAGTGGAGGAAGGGCTGTGGAGGACTGGTAAAGGTTTTGGGAGGTTATTTCTGGAAGATCTAAGGGATGTCAAGCCACTGCATAAGCCAAGAAGTTTTCAGGGAATGAGACATTGGAGAGAAGCTGGTGGCACGGGAGTTAAGGCAGCAGATGCAAGGCCACAAGCTGGGGTGAGCACTATAGCCGTTTACAGTTTCCTTGGATCCAGACTGTATTTGTGTCCCCACCCCACACCAAGCGATTCAGGAATATAAGATTCAGTAATTACTTCGATTGTACTTTGAATACCTAGACTACCCTGTCATTCTGCTATCATCGCCCCTCTCCTACACTCCCCCTTCCAACTCTTGAGATGTTAGCATTGACTGTCTTCACAGTCAACAGTGGGCAAACCCTGACCTGGCAAATCTCCCCCATATCTCTGAGGCGGTCCAAGCTTAGGGTTAGAGCTATACAACGCACAACTACAAATGGTCCATCTCTCCTCCACCCTCTGGTTGTGTCTCGCTTTGGATCTTCCATGCCTCTTTTCTCCCCACAAAAATGAGCTATGAATGTAGGAGGTGCTTTTTAAACTATCTGTCGATGAGAGCTTCTGTGTGTGGAGAGATTGGTGAGAGAGAGAGAGAACAAGGAGGACACTCAATTCAGCCAGCTACGCCGCCCTCCAGCTCAGTTTCATAGCCAGATCTAACTAATGGGGCTGATTGTCAGGGTGCAGGAAAATGGTTCCTCATACAGATCATGTTTCCACATACAGATCATGTTTCCACATACAGATCTATGTCTGCTATACCTATTAGCAGCAAAGATTCTCCCAGAAGAGGCCTCTTTGTTCCTCCCTAAAGGAACAGGAAGCATTTGGGTTTCAAGAAAAATTTGGTGAGGTGAGTCCTTTGAAATGGGAGGTGACAGACTTGGCCAAGCAACGGAATGTATCACTGCCTCCCCACCCAAAGTAGGGGTGCAGCTAACTGCAAATGGGGCCAGCACCTCTGAGATGGAAACACAAGGGTGGCTCCCACACCCTTACTTGCCTTCCCTCTGGACTGCTAGAGGCTCCAATTACATTTTACTGTCTGTACATTCCCATACCCACCCCCTCTCCTGTTCCTTGAGCTCTGCTGAATGCCTGGCAGCAACTAGAGAGCGGTGGGCCCTGCCTCCCCAGCACCTAGAGCTGGCTCCCTGGCTCTCTGTTCCTATGAATTCCCAGAGAGCAGGGGAAGGAAAAGCTTCCTGTACTCCAGAAAGTGCCAAGCTCAGGCTCACACAGGCCTCAGGAGCAGGACTACAGAGTGAGGGGCCCACCCTGTTTGCACAGCTGAAGAAATAGAGGCCGGCAGGCCGGGCAAGGCAGCAGGGAGAATGACCACCTGAATGCCTGCCAGCACAACAGGGCTGTGGAAACTAGATGCCCAATGACGAATGTCTGGAAGAAAAGAACCTCAGGTGTCTAGGGAATTGTGATAAATGCAACATGAGAAGAGGGCAGAAAATCAAGTGAGCTCGTCCCATGGCTATTGAGTGCTCCTGTTCCAGCTTTCCATTAATGTGGAGCTTTGGGGTGGGCAGGGTGGGCCTTCTCTCTCAATGGCTGGCACAGGCTCAGCCTGAGCCTAGGATGCTGACCCCTCCCACACAGTCCTGGGCCCAGTATTGGGTGGGAGAGAGGGCACATGTGGCCTAATTCAGATCAAGTCAACAGATTCCACACCCCTGCAGGAAGGTGGGGACTTGGCAATTAGATTCCAGCAGAAAACCTGAGGAATCCTTAAGGGTCAATTTCTCTCTCCTCCTCCCTCCTCATAATGGAGCAAGGTTTCTTAACCCTTTTTAAGTCATCACCACCAGCCAAGAGGATTCCAGCTAACTGCAGACAGTATCCTGGAAACACCAGATTTTTTCAAAAGAATTTCGATTGAAAACACAATATAAAATACGCTTTTAAAACTATACTCCTGGGATAGTCTGATGTTGACCTCTGTACCCTGAGTTTAAAACCACTGTAACAGCCCTGTCCAGTGTGATTCAGTTGGTTGGAACATCGTCCTGTGCACCAAATAATGGTGGGTTCCATTTTTGGTCAGGGCACATACCCAGGTTTCAAGTTCGATCCCCAGTTGGGGGCGTGGGCGGGAGGGGAGGCAATGGATGTAGCTTATATCGAGGTTTCTCTCTCTCTCTCTCTCTCTCTCTCTCTCTCTTTCTCTTCCTCTCCCCCTTCTTCTCTCTAAAATCAAATTTTTTAATGTTAAAAAACAATACTGTAACAACAAAAAAGGCTTAGCCCTTTTCCTATCTGCTGTTAATATTTGTATCCTCTGGTACCTTGAACAATGAAGTACTTGCCAGTGATGAAATGCAAAGTCCCAGCCAGGTTATCACTAAATGACTGTGTGGCCTGAGCGGAGCCCTTTGCCTTCTCCTTCATAAAACAAGCAGGTTAGAGTAGTTATAATAATAGCTATCATTTATGGAGCACTTACTATGTGCCAGCCACTGCTGTAAATACTTCATATTTCCTTATTTAATCCTCCAAATGAGCCTAAAACAGCGGTTCTCAACCTGTGGGTCGCGACCCCTTTGAGGGTGGAACGACCCTTTCACAGGGGTCGCCTAAGACCATTGGAAAACACATATTTCCGATGGCAAGTCATAACACTAGCAAAATTACAGTTATGAAGTAGCAACAAAAATAATTTTATGGTTGGGGGTCACCACAACATGAGGAACTATATTAAAGTGTCGTGGCATTAGGAAGGTTGAGAATCACTGGTCTAAGAGGTAGATACTGCTATTTGTCCTTAATTCACAGATGGGTTAACCAAGCCATTTTCCAGCTGTGTGCATTTGTCCCCATTCTCACCCTCTCTACACCTTAATTTCTTCTCTATATAATGTAAACAAAGCAACTGGTCCAGGGTTACAAAATAGTAAGTGTCAGAGTCAGCATGTGAATCGAGGCAGTTTGACATTGGAGCCCATGCTTATAACCAACATGCTCTAGAGCATCCCATAGGCATGATACTTGGACTCATTTGGCCATTGAGCAAATATTTACAAAGCCTCTAATAGGAGCCAGGCATAGTTTTAGGGACTGGGGATACAGCAATGAACAAGAGAGCCCCAATCCCTTTTCTCATAGAGCTCACAGTTGTTACGTGGAGTTAAAGTCTCTTCCAGCTCCAAATGGTGGAATAAACCAAGAGAAATGTCTCTGAGCTGAAAAGGGAGGTGTCCAAAAGGAAACTCTCCAGGAACTCCAGTTGGCCAAGGGAGCATATGGACAGGGACAAGGTCATGCCTGGCTTGGTGACCTTGCCTTTCTTCTCCTTCCTGATCTTGCAGAGCAAACTGCTGTGCTGGAGCTGGCTCGCCCAGCTTCCTGAAGCTCTTCCCAAGTCCATGTGTGGTGACGTCAGATTGGCAACAAAAAGCCAGCTACGGTGGGAGTAATGACACTATGGAAATCAGCAAAAGCTGCACACCATGGCAATTTTCTCCTGAGCGCAGATTATGAGGCACTGACCAACACACCACTGCTGACAGCCTGTCTTAGGTGAGCAGCTGCCTTTCACAATCAACCCCTGACCTTGATAGAATGCTAGCTGCCTTCCCCTCCTCCTTTAGTGAACCTCAATCCTGCTTCTCTTGTATGCTTTTTTCCAAGTTCAACAGAGCCTCGTTGCGCCTGGAATCCTGAGCAGCTTCAAAGTAAATATCACCATTACGACTCCGTGCTCCTCACAGGCATTACTGTTGCTGGCAGACTCGGAAAGCTGAGTCTCTCTGGGGCTCTTTCCCAGCAGAGCATTTGTACTGCTGGCTCTGGCGGCTCCTCTGAGGCCTCCTGTACTGTATCTAGGATCATGGGATCCTAGCAATTTCCAAAGTTGAGGGACCAGTAGATATTTTTATGGGGGAAGGGGAAACTTACGCTACTCAGTAATTACTGTCAACCCTAGAGATTCTGTTGAAGAGGAGTCACAATATGCTCACACCCGTGTACCTACCCCTCTAAAAACAATCATTAGAGGTGCCACTTATTGGTACCTTGAGACACTAATTGGGCTCTGGATTCATAAAAATTCTTTCTCCCCATCCCAACATACACACATGCACATGCACACATGTGCATATACATGTTAGGTACCCACTCTGCTGGGCTTGGGCCTATGCTCAGCAGCCCAGCACCAAGATAAATAATACTGTGCTCAAAATAGCCTAGGTCTCTGTTAATAATGGAAACTAGTGCTACCATAAATTTACACTCAAAATGCCTTATTAGAAAAGAAAAGAAAATCCTTTGGGGAACATATTCTACACCCAAACAGTCATTAAGAGAGTAAACCTGACTGTTACGCACAGGCAGTAGGCAGGCATGAAAGCATGGTCTCTGAAAGTCCTGTGAGAGAAAAGATCACCTTCAGCAGCCAAGTTACAAACCCTTCGCCAAGTCAGCAACAGCACAAAAGCTCCATGGCTGGGCTGAGATTGCAGCCTTAGAGCTTCTCTAAGCTTGTGACCTTGGCCCAAATTGTGGGTTCTCTGAGCAATGACAGGGTCGCAAGCACAGTCAGAGAGCAGAATGCATGAATTGTAGGCTTTTTTTGGATCAGGGATGAAGAATGAAATGAACCCAGTCCAGCCTGCTGCATCGAATGGTTGCACCTGCAGGGCTAAGAGGGGAGTTAGGGCAGCCATTTTCGGAAAGTTGAAATGAGGGAAAAGAAAGAGACAGAGTGACTGCTTGGGGATGAAGGGCCCCTTCCTACCACTCCCCTCTTATAGAGTCTGTCCCAGGCAGTTGCGCAAGGCCATCCCAGCAGGTACACGCTGAAGCAGTCATACCTGTACAATGCCTGGGTGAGAACTTAAGGACAGGGGTTTAATATTTCTCCCACTTGCTTTGCCATGAGCTTAGTTGCCTCTTCCTCTGGGCTGTATGGGAACCTGTGACCCACATGTTCAATTGCCCTACATGTCCACCCTCAGAGAGCTATTTCGATTTACATGGCCTCCCTCCTAAATCTTTACTAGCCTGCCCAGTTGGTTGAAAGGTTGCTTTTTGTGGGTCTGTCATTTCACTTCTCATCTCCTCAACTTCAGTATAGGTCATACAGAGGTCTAGGAGGAATGCTAAGGGCATCTAGTATGTCTGTGCAAAAATTTTCAGTATCCAAATGTTATGTAAAATAAGTTGGCCATCAGCCAAAGATTGGAGAGATTTGGCAGTGCTGATATTAGACGTGATAGCATTTCATCTGGATGTCAATCACCATGACTTCTATTTATTTTGTGTCCTTCTCCTAATAGCAACTAATCATAACCATCAGAGGATTTCTGGCATTTGATGAATTAACAGCCTAGATCTGGACTCTGAGGCCATGATATAAAATTCTGTGAAGCACTTATTTTCATTTCATAGGTTCCAAAGCTGGTGTGTGGGAGTGAGCCATTTAGCCAGTGAGTGAGCCTAGCTGACTGCCTACCATTCATATTTAGAAGTGACTTTGTTGTTCTCCACTTGCCCTTGAGTGTGCAGTTATTCTCCTACAGACAATGATCTGGAGGAGCGCTGGGGATGGAGGAGAAGAAAAAATAGAGTTCAAGAAAGTGAATGACCTTAGTTAGAAAACAGAACTTTAGACTACATTAAAGAGTAAAATATCACATTCAGGAGTGGTTAAACATGATCCTCAACATGAATAAGTTCCCCTATGCTCTATACAAGAATTTAAAAAGGCCATTAGCAGAGATGTTTAAGTGTTTCAACCAGCATGAAAACTGGCTTTATTATGGTATTACACAATTATTAAGGTTTGGGCCCTGGCTGGTATGGCTCAGTGAGTAGAGAGAATCGGCCTATGCACCAAAGGACTGTGGGTTTGATTCCCAGTCAAGGGCACATACCTGACTTGCAGATTTGATACCCGGCCTCAGTCAGGGTACGTGCAGGAGGCAACCAATCGATGTGTCTCTCTCACATCAATGTTTCCCTCTCTCTGTATCTCCCGCCCTCTCTTTCGTCCTCCCTTCTTCCCTAAAAATCAATATCCTTGGGTAAGGATTAACAATAACAACAACAACAACAACAAAAAACACAATTATTAAGGTTTGAAAGTAGGTCAACAAAAATATGTAAGTATGCTTTACTGCACTGTATAGTGAAAATTATATGCTATGATTGTGTTTGCAAATTTGGGATTTTTTTCAAGTCTAAGGAGAGATTCTTAAAGAATGTCGAGGAACCTTTGTTCCTCATATTTGGTTGGTGCTTGAGTTTCCAAAATACTTTTGTGTTCTTAAGACATGTTGCTAGCAGCAATTGGGGAAGCAGAGGGAGGGACAAAGGGTCAACCAGACCTGGGTCCTTGTCGTGGCTCTGTCACTTATTCTCTGTTGCTCAAGTAAGTCCCTTATCCTCCCCAAGTTTCTGGGTCTTCATCTGTTCAATGAGGATACAAATGCTACTCACGCTGTTCACTTCGAAAGCCCTAGTGAGGACCCAAAATTGCTAATATGGGAAAGTGTTTGAGAAGCATGAGTGGTTCCTGTGGGGTTAACTCATTAATTCCTTTCACAAACATTATTGAACTCTCTGTGCTGTGATTAGCACATCAGAGAAAACTAAGCTGTGGTTCCCACATTTGAGACTAAAGGTCCAGGCAGAGATATACTTAAAGGGAATAAAAGAACTTTGCACACAGCTGTGTGGTCCTTGCACATGAGCTCCAACTGTACTAAGCAGAGCAGGGCTGCAGAGGAAACAGACAGACCGAACCCACTGCCCATAGCTGGTGGGCAGGCATCTTTCTGCAGCCATCACCTCCCTCTCGGTTCTGCCCTGGCTACTATTGTCTGCAGTCAGAACTAACCTGACAGTAATAGCTGAGCCAGCCAGCCCCCTTGCAAAATCACCATTGGGTGTTACACAGCTCAGACCCCATATTCTGGTCTGACCAGGGGAAAATGTCATTAGAGCCAGGTGTTTACAAAAACAAGCAGAGGGATAAAAGAAGAAAGAGGAGAGAAACACTCTTGCACGTAGCTCAGAATGACATACTATTTAACCGAATTACCTGCAAAGCCATATCCAGCCATTAAGTTTGAATACTCTGTAATAGAATTTTCTGCTGTGGAAATACTCACCCACACACAGGATGTTGAAGCAGAAGCCCTGGCTGACTGACTTGTTCACCAGCTGGTCAGGCAAGCTGTCAAACCCCACATGTCCAGCCAGAGGGACAGTTCGGCAATCTTCACCCTAATTTGGAAGGGGAGGTAAGGGAGAAAATGAAAATGTGCTTACAAGCAATCTGGGCCTAACTTCTCCATCCAAATAATCTCCGTGCCAAGAAGTATCACCCATCCAGGCTCCATAATGAATGTCACCATAACTCCAGACAAAGCAAACTACAGAGGGGTTTATAAGGGGTGGAAGGGCCGAGTCACAGGATGGGACTGCTGGTGCCAGAGGTTCACAGACTTGGGTAATCTCTCAACTCCAATCACACACTGGGTAACCTCTAGGAGATTCTGTTTCCTTCGCCATCTGTCATATGAGATAATATTACTTATCTTACAGGTGATTGGGAGACTCAAATGTGCTCACACATGTAAAAAACTTAGAACAATGCTTGGTACATGCATATGTGTTCAGTAAATTTTACAAAGGGACTTCAATTACTCTTCTCTCTAGGGCATTTTGGGGATCTACAATGGTGGTACCATGTAGACTAAGAGACTAAACTTTAACAAGATATGGAAGCAACCCGAATGTCCATCCACAGTTGAGTGGATAAAGAAGCTTTGGTACATATTCACAATGGAACACTACTCAGCTGTAAAAAAGAATAAAATAATACCTTTTGAGACAGCATGGATGGACCTAAATGGTATTATACTAAGTAAAATAAGTCAGTCAGAGAAAGACAAATACCATATTATTTCACTTATATGTGAAATCTAATGAACAAAATAAATAAAGTAGAAACAGACTCACGGATACAGAGAACAGACTGACAGCTGTCGAGGGGAGTGGGGCTGCAGGACTGGGTAAAAAAGGTGAAGGGATTAAGCAATACAGATTGGTAGTTACAGAACAATCACAGAGATATAGATTACAGCATAGGGAATATAGTCAATAATATCCTGATAACTATGTATGTGGCCAAATGAGTACTTGAAGCAGTAGGGGACCACTCTAGAGTACATGATTTCTAACCACTTCACTGTACATCTGAAACTAATACAGAATAATATTGAATATAAACCGTAATTGAAAAAAAAATTTTAAAGTGAAAAAGAGAGACTAAGCTTTGAATTCAGGCAGGTCTGAATTAAAGTCCCACCTCCTCCACCTTCTGACCTTGGGCAAGGTATTTAACTTCTCAAAGTGCCCCCATCTGTAAAATCAGGAACTAGTAGTTACTCCCTCATAGGACTGGTATGAGGATTAGATAGGATATTCTCCTCAAGCACTGAGCATGCAGTAGGCATTCCATCAACAGTAGCTGCTGTTCTTATTACACTGGGAGGTTATCCTTTTACTCAGACTCCCCAGATAACACGTGATGCCACGGCACACTTGTGGTTCACTCCAGAGAGAGCAAGCTGTTTCCTTTCTTGCTCTGGTCCCCTTGTCTCCATCGGGGTCAGCCAAGCCACTTACAACTCTAGAAAGCAGAGGGCCTTTGCTTCTTCTTGTTAATGGTTTACAAAACAGGGAGAACCTCAGACTAGGGCAGGCTTCCAAAGAGCCAGGAGGAAGGACAAAAGTGTCCTGCATGCACAGAAACAAAAAAATGCTAACTGCCCATGGCAGCAAGGGAGGGGAAAAGGGAGGGGAAAGAAAGCTGGAAATAGCCAAGCTAGAGAGAGGGGTGGGCTAAGTAAGCAGTCAGAGTTTCTGTTGGGTGGGGCTACACCAAGATTTCCATAACCAGAAAGGTGACAAGAGAAATCCAAGAAGGTCATGGTTAGTGCCAGGAGGACTGCGCCAACATCCCAGGCTGTTAGCAGGCAGCTTTGTGCCTGGCCTGGACCTGCTTTTAGACTAGGTTCATAAGGGTACACTTTCCCACTGAGAGGGATGGGCTGCATTGGTGGGGGAACATCTCAGCAGCTGATATTGTCAGAACTGGTTCCCAGACGGCCCCTTCAACCCAGGTTGGGATCCCTCTTCCACTGGTGCCATCAGATACTCCAAGAGTGAGAGACAGGGCTAGGCCAGTGACTGCCACCTGGAAGTTCATTACCCTGATACATCTTACCCCCGCACACACACATTCCCAGTGGAGTATTATTGAAACACAGCCATCTGCCATCATTCAGGTTGGAGTATTCTGGGCCCCAGTGGGGTGCCTGAAGATAGCTGGGTTTCATGAGTGGCCCACATCACTCAGGGCTTATTCTACATTCACCCCTTTCCACAACCCCCCACCCCTTCCTCCTTATTCTTTTTATTAAAGCAAACAAAAAAATGTAAGTTCCCCACTGTTCATTCTTGGTCCTCAACACTGCAAGGAGACGAGACTTATGAGCCAATGTTTTCTTGATGGAGGTTCCTACATAGCAGGCATCGGAAATTAGGAGGAACTCAGCATTGAGGTTTCCTGAACCATATTTTATTGAGCTTGGATGTCTCTTCCTGTCTCCAAATACAGCACCATGAAACTTCAAGGGCTCCACGGCCTCTGGTCTAAGTGCCAAAAGGTGAGGAAAGGGAATTTTCAAGCTGAAGACAGTGGAGGGCAGTGGGGGGAACATTGCAACTTATTCTTTTTATATATATATATATAATTTTTTGTAATCCTCACCTGAGGATATTTTTCTATATATCTTCAGAAACAGTGGGAGGGAGAGAGAGGGAGAGAAAAGGAGAGAGAGAGAAACATCGACGTGAGAGAGGCACATTGTTTGCTTCCCGCACGACCCTGACCAGGGCCCGAAGGAACTGCAACCAAGGTACGTGCCCTTGGGTGGAATCGAACCCACAACTCATTGATCCATGGGCCGATGCTCTAACCACTGAGCAAAAACCAACTAGGGACATTGCACCTTATTCTTAAAGATTTACTTCATTGTCAGAGACTTATCAAGTATCTCCCATGTGCCTACCTTTTAGCTCCCACCTAGCACAGTGCTGGAAAAGCCCTAAACTACAAAAGAAGGAATATGGGCTTTATTCCCTAGGCCATGAGGTTTGGGGTCATTTTGAGTGTTTTCAGCAGGAAGGGCCATACAAGGAATGTTTTCAAAAGATCATTCCAGAGGCAGGGTGTTTGATTGATTGAAGGAGAGAGAGAGAGTAGGGGCAGGAAGACATATTAGCAGATTACTCCATAACACTGAACTGGCAGAGTGGCATCCAGGCACTGTGACAATAAATGCTTGTAGAAGTCAACTGATCTGACTTGAGACTCAGAAGGGAAGAACAAATTTGAGAACCGTTCTAAAGAAGGGATGTAACTCAATGAGTGATTGGGCAGAGGGAGTGAGGGAGAAATCAAAGCTCTAAGGCTACAATGTTCTAAGCCTGGGAGCTTGGATTGAGGGCACCATGGCCAGAATGAGAGAAGACAGGAAAGGGGGCTTATTTAGTGGGGAAGTTGAGGAGTCTGGTTTTAAATAAGCTACTACTAAGAGATATTATATTTATCAGGTTTTTTATTTTATAAAAGTAATCAATGTTCACTGCAGATATTTTAGAACATGGAACATTATAAAGGAGAAAATCACAATCACCCATATCACTCTCCAGAAATAATCACTGTTAATATTTACATGTATTTCCTTCCAGTCTAGATATCCTTTTTTTTTTTTTTTTTTTAACAAACTAGGAATAATTCTGTATAATCCTTTTCATTAACTGGCTTAATAACCTGACACTCAATATAGTGTGGATGTTTTCTTGAGTAATTACATATACTTCTTTTTAATTTTATTTTTCAATTACAGTTGACATTCAACATTATTTTATATTAGTTTCAGATGTACGGCATAGTGGCCAGACAAGCACATAATATTAAGTATACTTCTAAAACATGACTTTTATTGGTCACATAGCATTTTATTGTAGGAATTTGCCAGATTTTCTTAACCAGTCTTCTACTGCTAGACATTCAGCGTGCTTCCAAGTTTGCAACAACAAAAACAATAATTCTTGATCTTACAGAATGACACATCTCTGATTATTTCTATAGGTCAAATTCCTAAAATTGAAGCCCATTGGGCCCAAGGGCACACACATTTGAAAGACAGTGGTACACACTGAGAATCACCCAACAGACAATAGCCCAAATGTCTGTTTCCATCACCAATATACAAGAGTGTCTATTTACCCATACATAGACCAACACTGAATCACTGAAAAATGGCATTATGTCATTTAGTTTGTATTTTATTGTTCAACTACATATGTATATTGTATATATGTGCACCTATATGTGAGTTTTTGCCCATTTCTTAAAAAATGGGTGTTTGTCTTTCTCTTGTGAATTTGTAAAAGCATTTTATATATTAAGGAAAATAAGACAGTTTTGATTTTATGAGAGATATCCAGGAGAATAAATTCAATAAGTACTTAGTAATATGGAATTGTAGGCTCCAGGAGAATTCAGGCTGGGATATAAATTTAGGAACGAAAGGTATGAAACTGATGTGTTCTGATAGTACAGTGTGAAAAGAGCTAAAGATTGAATATAGGAAATGCCCATAATAAGGCATGGGAAGATGAAGAGGATTCTTCCAAGAGAAGGAATTGATCAGATAAGTAAGAGATGACCCAATAGTTTTCTATCACCAGAGACCAAGGTTGAAGTCAGGAAGAATTACAGAGAAATAACTATTGATCTCAATTTGGTGAAGGTCACTGGTGACATTTAGAATCCTTATTTCTTCTATATTTTTTTAGCCACTGTCCAACATACCTAAAATAACTGGAAGGTTTGGAAACTAGGGAACATGGGATCTGGTTAACATGTTTGCGGGGTGTGTGTGTGTGTGTGTGTGTGTGTGTGTGTGTGTGTTTTGAGCAGCAAATGTTTTGTCTCAACGCTTGTTGTTGAGAAAGCTTAAAAAATGTTGTATTTGTATATATAGTTCCTGCTTTAGGAAATCCTGTCTAGTGAGCACCACTCACTGTTGCTTTGATGAATCTTATAAAACATAAAGGTCATCATTATGAATATCAGTCCTCATTGTTCAGAGCTAAATATGCAGAGGTAAAAAGGACAGGATACTGGAATGAATGTACACTGATCCCAGAACAGCCCCTGGGAGTTTCTTCTCCACTCCCTCACTGAACCTCTGATATTTTCTCCTTCCTCTTTCACTATAAGGTGGCCTACTTGAGGCCCTTGTTACTTTTATTGCAATTAACTGAATGTTCCCTGGATTACAATGTTCACAAGAGGAGATGGAACTAGCAACTTGGCCCAGCATGTCTGACGCTAAAACCTCAAGTTATTATTTTGAGTAGCAGGTGGTACCATGCTCAATGCTCGAACTGAGAAGCTAGAAAGGCCATACTAACCAAAATGTTAAATGGCCCATCTCCAGTAACCCTGCATCCTCCCCTCAGAATCTATTCTACAGAAACTCATATATTTGTACAAAGATCCATGTACTACAAGGAAATTCATTGCAAAATTGTTTATAATAATGAAAACTAGAAAAAAAAACATAAATGTCTGACAATAGAAAAGTATTTAACTAAATTATGGTACAGGCCAACTCTGGAATATTCTGCAGCTGTTAAGAAGCATGAGGTAGGTCTATAAGTACTGATGTGAGTATCTCCAAGACATATTATAATGTAGCTAAAAGAAGTTCTAGAACAATAAGCACAGTATGAGCCCATATATGCAAAAAAAAAAAAGCCCTATATATGTACATTTGCACATAAATGTATGTGAGTGCATAGAAAGGGGACCTCAAAGACACCACCAAACCAAGAACTGTGGCTACTTCAGGGGATGGGAATGGAAACAAGGGTTTATTCCGGGGGGTGGGGTAGTCAGTATGCTTGCGTATTGTTTGATTCTTTTACAGCGTGAATGTATTCACACACTACCTATGTAATTTTAAAACATTTTTAATACAAAGAGAGTTCTCATTCAGTTCTGCAGCAGGGGCAATTAAGAGGCAGAGCCTGGGAGGAGCTAAAAGGAAGGCAAAATGAAAGAGCACTCCTTAGAGCTGGTAGAGCCCCACTCCCCTCCCCAATTACATTTCCTGTTTTCTCCTCATCTGTTGTCACTTGCGGTTTTGAAATCCGTTATACCATATTTCACATCACAGGCAAAGACACCCTCTCTTTCTCTTCCACCTCCTTCCCTGAGGAGACACCAGTTTTGTTTTTTAGTTGAACAGTAGAAGGGTCATGTTATGAAGAACGAGTTATGGTGGTTCCAGCTCTGCATCTTTCTCCCACTGCTATTATCCTGAAAATAAAGAGTGTCATAAGCACCCAAGTGGGTAAACCCTGTACCACCTCAATCGCCTGCCCCTCTTCCAACCTTTGTGGTCTAATAAGCAAGCAGTATCTGAAGCCTCTGGGAACTGAGTGTGCATCTGTATCAATGGAGACTTTCCTGTCTCCATTCAAAACTGACGTACCTAAGTTAGTAGCTGCCATTCTGAAGGATGAGACAGACCAAAGCAAAAAATTTGGAGCTCATTACTGATGACTGGGCTTTCCCTAAACTTTCCCTTCTAGCCTTGGCATGTAGATGTTAGGAAAGGACAGAAACACTGAAATAAGGTTCTCCCCATTTGTCACTTACTGGTGGGCTTCTCTCACACCTTCCTTTCTCCATTTCCATCCCCAGCCCTGAAGACCAATGTCTGATAGACCCCGCAAATCTTCAGAATGATCAAATCAGTGAATAATCTGATGATACATGATGGGAAAAATGATTACCAAATACTGGTAGGCAAAAAAAAAAAAAAAAAAGCAACCCTGTATATATGGATCATCCTAATCATGGGAGGGGGGAGTATATATGCATTTTTAAAAGCTTCAAAAAATGTGCTAGATTTAATAAACAAATTTGGCAAGGTAACAGGATACAAAATTAACATCAAAAAATCGAAGGCATTCTTATACACCAATAATGAACTCACAGAAAGAGAAACTAAAAAAGCAATCCCATTTACCATTGCAGGGGGAAAAAAGTAAGATACCTAGGAATAAACTTAACCAGAGAAGTAAAAGACCTATTTGCAGAAAACTACAGGACACTGAAAAAAGAAATAGAGGAAGATATAAAAAAAAAGTGGAAGCACATACCTTGTTCATGGATTGGAAGAAGTAACATCATTAAAATGCCCATACTACCCAAAGCAATCTATAGAGTCAATGCAATCCCCATCAAAATACCAACATCATATTTCACAGAACTAGAACAAATACTTCAAAAGTTCATATGGAACAAAAAAAGACCCCAAATAGCCACAGCAATCTTGAAAAAGAAGGACAAAGAAGGTGGAATCACAATACCAGATATCAGGTTATACTACAAAGCCATTGTAATCAAAACAGCCTGCTACTGGCACAAGAACAGGCATATAGTCCCGTGGAATAGAACAGAGAACCCAGAAATTGACCCAAAACATTATGCTCAATTAATATTTGACAAAGGTGGCAAGAGCATACGATGGAGTAAAGACAGCCTTTTTAATAAATGATATTGGGAAAATTAGATAACTACATGCAAAAAAATGCAACTACAAGAATAAACTCAAAATTGATAAAAGACTTAAATGTGACGTGTGAATCCATAAAAATCCTAGAAGAAAATGTAGGCAACAAAATATCGGACATTATACACAGCAGAATTTTCACTGATACATCACCTAAGGCAACAGAAACAAAGGAAAAAATCAACACATGGGACTACATCAAACTAAAAAGCTTCTGCACAGCAAAAGAAACAACCATCAAAATGGAAAGGGGACCCACTGTATGGGAGAGCATAATTGCCAATGATACACCAAATATGTTGTTAATTTTCAAAATATATAGAGTGCTCATACAACTCAAAAATAGGAAGACAAAGAATCCAATTTAAAAATGGGCAGAGGACCTAAATAGACACCTCTCCAAACAGGACATACAAATGGCCAAGAGACATATGAAGAAATGCTCAACGTCACTAATCATCAGAAAGATGCAAATTAAAACAACAATGAGGTATCACCTCACACCTGTCAGAATGGCTGCCATCAAGAAATCATCAAACAAGTGTTGGGGAAGGTGTGGAGAAAAGGGGACTCTAGTACACTGCTGGTGGGAATGCAGACTGGTGCAGTCACTATGGAAAACACTATGGTGTTACCTCAAAAAATTAAAAGTTGATCTTCTATTTGACCCAGTGATCCCACTTCTAGGAATATATCCTAAGACGCCTGAAACACCAATCAGAAAGAATATATGTACCCCTATGTTCATAGCAGCACTATTTATATTCACTAAGATTTGGAAACAGCCCAAGTGTCCATCAATAGGTGAGTGGACAAAAAAGCTGTGGTACATATACACAATGGAATACTATGCAGCAATAAGAAAGAAAGATCTCTTATCCTTGAGATAACATGGAGGGACCTCGAGAGTATAGTCCTAAGCGAAATAAACCAATCTGAGAAAGACAAATACCACATGATCTCATTTATTTGTGGAATATAATGAACAAGGTGGGCTGATGAATGAAATAGACCCAGAGACATAGATAGGAGTATGATTCAGACTGACAAACCTCAGAGTATGGAGGCGGGGGGGATAGATGGATGAGATGAACCAAAGAACTTATATGCATGTATGTATAACCAATGGACATAGACAACAATGTTAGGGGGTGTGGTGGGGGGGCGGGATGGGGAAGGGGGGAGGAGAAACATCTGTAACAAAAATAAATTAATAAAAATTGGAGGAAAAAAATATATATATTAAATAATAATAAATGAATAAATAAAAGCTTCAAAGAATGAAACAAGATGTTGACAATGGTTACTTTGGGTGGAGGGGCTGCAGGTATTGTTGCTTTTCTGTGTTTTCCAAATTTTCTACGATGGGTATATTTTACTCTTATAATCAGAATAAAAATGTGTTTTTTTTTAAAATTTCTATGATTATACCTTCCTAGGCAGAAAAGTAGCCTCAGATATTGTAGCAAAATCTTCAGCTACAACCAAAAGTGTGTTTTAAATATAGATAATCAGAAAATTCAGATGAGTATTCAGCTTTCAGGCAGTTTTACTGTAATATAAAACATTTATTTCACAAATAATACAAAAACTCTACTCTTCTTATTATAACATTATTGTTGTATATACATAACATTATTACACAGGGCAATTTACTATTATAAATATTCATGCGAACCAGCAGTAAAATCACATATCCAGAAAGTCTTGAAACAATCAAGTGGGTGACCCCCTATCTGCTGTCTCCACTGTTGTCAAGGGTGTGGATGCCACTGTATTATCAGCCAGGCATAAGAACCACAAAAACGCTGATAAGTTCCCAGAGGTTAAAAGAAAAAAACCTCCAATGTGCCTCACATCAGATTTCAGGATTTCTTTCCCTCGTGCTGATGAAGCCAGGCTAAGAAACTGACAGTAGAAGCAATGGCTTGAACTGGGAGAGAACAATTTGGGGGCTTTGCCAAGGGGAAATGAAGCTGTAAAAGCTGGCAGCAACCCTCTAGAGGCCCCAGAAATACCCTTCAGTGGGGGAACAGCTTAGGAGACCCTGGGGATGCACAAAGGAGACCATCCTCACTGTACAGGAAGAAGGCCCATTTTTGGCAAATCCAGTAGATGAAATTCTGGATTTTAATTCACCAGATCAATTCCAGAGTGGCTTTTCTTTCTATAAAAGGATTTACAGCCCTGGCTGGTTTGGCTCAGCGGTTGGAACATCCGCCTGCAGACCAGAGAGTCCTGGGTTCGGTTTCCACTAGGGGCACGTACCAAAAAAAAAAGGGATTTACAGCAGGATTCTATTAAAGAGCCAGCTCTCCTTGTGTATTTAAAATGGGACTCAAGGGGGGGGGCATGTGTAATACTTTCAACAATAAAGATAACTCTTTTAAAAATAAAATAAAATGGGACTCAATAGACAAAATTTCAGCTTCATATACTTTTATAGGAAAATAAAGGCTATATACACCTACAGGGACAGACAGTATCTGAAGGGTTGATTCTAGTCCACTTATAGAGACCCTGCTGAGCTAAAAGCCCAGATTTGCATTCTCTCCAACTCTCTCCCCACCCAGTCTAACCAAGGAAGGGGTGGAGTAACATTCTGCCACCTCATTCAGAAGCAGAAGCAGGCAAGGACCTAGGCGAAATTAGGCTGCAGAACAAGGAAACATAAGAACCATACAATAGTTGAGCTGGAAACACCCCTAAATATCACCTAATCCAACTGGCTCATTTTACAAAAGGGGAAATGGAGACTCAAGAGAGAGGAAATGACTTATCGAAGTCAGAGTGATATGGTGGCAGAGAGTGGTGTTACAATCCAGGGCCCTGTCAAGTGGACTGCCACTGTGAAATGGAAAAGCTGCCTCAAGTAGCAGATATAGATTTTCATGCTGCTAAAATTCCGGGACATTAGGTTTGTGGCTTGATGCTTAGTGGGAGGGAGAAGGTTCACGGAACACAGCTCAGAAGCCTATGGGCTCACCAAGGTGGCTATGGCCCATGGAAGGCATTGGAGGCTGTGGATAGCATGGAGGGCCTTTTGCTTGTCTTCTGCACTCTCTCTCCCATTTCCCTCCCTCCTGACTCCGACCTAAGCCTCAGCCTGGCCAACCACCTAGCTCTGCACAAGAACCCCAGGACTACCTAATCCAACAAGCCAAATTCTTAAGTAAAATATCTCCACCTCAGTCCAGGGGCTACCCCCTGCTCAGAGTGGGTCAACCTTCTCACAAAAACCAGACAGATTCCTTCAAGCTAGGCTATTTAAACAGAGTTTTCTAGGTGTTCTGGACATTGTTATCTCCAATCTACTTTTTTTTTTTAAAAAAAAAGGTTTACTCACAGGCCTTTGGATAAATGCCCAACTGTCCTCTGGGGAGCCTGAACTTGCCTCTGCCTCCATCTGGTCTCTGTTAAAGGGGATCTGAAAAAACCTAGTTCCTGCCTCAGCACCAGTGCTCAGAGCTGGGGGCCTCTGCTGTGAAAGGAAACCCAAGGCTACCTCACACCTCATCAAGGACACGAAAGCAGACTTCTGCTCCTGTTACCCCAGGGCGTTCATTAGGGGGTCAGAGAGGGCCACGGCAGGAGAAACCTGAGCCCCGAGTCCTGTCCCTGAGAAGGCCTGCAAATCTCTTCCCCAGTCACCTTTAAGTGAGTGGAACAGATGACCCAACTCCAGGGCCAGCTGAGAGCACGCTGCATAATTCAGCAGATGGCTGCCTGTAATAAGAAGACACTGAAGGAGAGGATAACATTATGTCTCACCCTCCTGAGCATGTGGCCTCCTTCCTCTGTGCAGGCAACAGAGAAACCCACGGTTTCAAATCCCAAATCGCAGCAGCAGAAGCCTCCCCCTGCCAAACCAAGGAGGAAGGGTCTGTGTTTCTAATTTATTCTGCCCCCCTCCGGTTGTTACTTGAAATAATCATCATTACATAGCTAGTGGCTCCAAGATTTTTATTTAAAGCAATATGGGAGAAAAAAAAAGAAAGAAAAACCCATGACTGTGCTATTTGGGTTTAAGCTGAGAATCTTTTTAACATCAAGAGTCTTCAAAGCACCCAAGTATATTCTCCTCTGACCTCCATGAGTGTGCTGGGGGGGGGGGGTGCAGTGAAAGAAGGAGAAGAGAGGACGTGGCAGGATTTTTATTTCTTAGAAACATCATGAAAAGACCAGAGTTTTTTTTGTTTTTTTTTAATGGATCTGTGTCATCTGGCAGGTATTTTGTTGTTTTATCCATTGACCAGCAATAATACCTTGGACTAAGCCACTTGATCTCCTTATATCCATAAAATGAAGGGGACAATGATACTTGTCCAGGAAGCTATTGGGGAAAATGAAATCATACAGATGGAAGTATTTTGAGATGGTTGAAAGAACATGTTATACTTATCCATGGTATTTGTTTTCTTTTCTTTTCTCTTTCTTTCTTGAATGCGGTTTTAATGTTCATGCAATAGAAGCCCTTCTCAATTGTTCATGCTAACACAAAATCCCAGCTCTGATAATCCAGGAGGCCAGGCAAGTCCAGAGATCAGTCCTATTTCATTCTAGAATATCTTTTTTCCAGGGGACTTAGCTTCCTAATTAGTTTTGCTCAGTTTAATACAACAAGTTCACTTCCTTACAGCATACAAAGGGAGGGGCGTGCTGAGTAACAAAGCCAGCAATTAATAGAAAATTTACAGCAGAGACTCCACAAAGTAAACGCTATGCACATAACTGCAGATCAAAATCTCATTGTACTATACAGACAAATCACTCAGCTGTAATGCAGTTTTGGAATAAGAACACCGCTAGCACACATTTCCAGGATTTAGGATAGGAAAAGGAAATGGGGCTTATTCCTGCCTCTCCCCTGGAAGCTCTGAGAAGGCAGCATCCTCCTTGTCTTGGCCACACTAGATCCCCAGCACCAGGCACAGGGCCTGGCAGGGTCACTGCCCAATAAACACATGTTGAAGAAATGAATGAAAATAAAAGTGTGTGAATTAACAAAGGAAATGTTCCCAGTCCAGTAGCAGAAGTGAGATCTCACCCATCTTCACACCTACCCTTTTCCTAATTGGAGCCCTCAGGAAGCCTATCTTGTCACACTCCACCCCCACCCACTGCTGGGTTAGGTCCCCTCGTAATGAATTCTCATAGCAGGCAGTAGCTCTCCTATGTAGCACTTACCACATGGTAATTATATAATTATTGGTGTCTGCCTCTGTAACCAGATTGTAAATTCCCTGAGGGAAGGAGCCACATGCATTTTGAGAGGAGCATGTACATTGTAATGCCCCCAACTCTTTATTTTGAGAAGTCTCAAATATAGAGAAAAGTTGGGAAATAATACAATGGTCATCCACATACCTTTGACTTAGATTCAAGAAATTTGAATATTTGGGGCCATGTAAATTTTCTTCAGTGTTATATCCCCAGGAGAGGTAAGGGTGAATATTGGGGTTTGTTTAGAGCACAATATTGTTTTTAGTGTGAGGCGGTGGAGATGGCTGAGTCGGGGAGCTCCAAGGGGAATCAAGAGGAAATGACATTTGCTAGCCAGCCCAGAGTACAGCCACCTGTAGGCAGTGGCCCTAAAACACCTGCCCCAGGCCAACCCCAGCTAGGGCAAACTTAGGCCCTGCAAGATCTTTCATTAGGGAGAAAGACCATTCATTACCTGGCTGCTATTGGAAGAAAGCATCATTTCCCACATTTTGGATTGTTTCAAGCCAGAATCAAGGTTCTTTCTATGGGCCAGCATTAATAGTCTGTAACTCAACATGCAACATTGAAAGAAACTACTCTATGGCCAGGAGATGCAGCCTCTGGGGCCTGCTTGGTTACCTTGGACAAGTCATGTATCCTTTCAGAGTATGTATATATTAATAGCAGGCAAGCCACCTCACAGACAGGGGTTAGGGGTGGGAACATCCCAAGAATCTCCTGTAGTTCTCTAATTATTATATCCACAATTTGTCTCTCCAACTAAACAGTAAGCTTAAAAGCCAGGAACTATGTCTACTACTTTTTTTGTATAGTTGATCATGGCTAGCCATCGTGCAGGACACAGCAGTCATCACAACAGAGAAATCATTTTGTCATGCAGAACCTTTGTAGTGCTCATTCAAATAGGATGAGATTGTATTATGTACAGGAGAACTGAATTCGCAAGTTGCATGCAAGCCCAAATAAGGGCCCTACCCAACAACTCTAGGGCCTGTTTTAATCTAGCCAGAGTAACCCTCAACTGACTCTGGAAAGGACACACAAACACACACATACCAGAGGACTACTTGCATGGCGCCATGTCTCAGAGCTCACTACACAGAACTCTTAAGCCAGGCACACTTAGGTTTATTCTCCAGTCTTCTCTTCCCAACCCCTGGATACATGTTCCCTGGAAGAAACAAGCTGCATTGAGTTAATTCCATCTTCCCCTCATGAATTACAACTTCTTGCAGACACAAAGGAGAGCAGAGAGACAAATGACACATTAAACAAGGGCTTCACTGGCTGGAGGAAGGGGGCATGAAGAGTGATGTCAGTTTTCCCAGAAACCCATTTATCACGATAACAAGGTCTCAAGTGCTCAGGCTGCTCTTTGAGCTCCAGAATCTGGCGTACAATTATGTTCTTCATCATACAGTATGGCAAAGCTGGCCAAAGCAAACTGGAACCATGCAAAGCAAACTAAGTGGCCTTAAACTACCCCACCCCCATCAGCAAAACAAACGGGATCTCTGGGTTGCCTACGTTGTGCCTGAGGTGAACACAACCTTCTAGAATGTTCCCCTTTGCAACATCTGCCCTGGAGTCCTAAACCAGGCAAGGGGACTGGTGAGAGCGTACAGACAAGTCAATGCCGATTAATTAGCTGACAAGAAAAATCATTAGCATCCTTTTTGGTCACTAAGGATGGGGCAAGTGTAATCCAGAAGACTAATTCTTTTACTTAAGCCACCATCTCTAAACGCAGGTAACAGAGAGGAGAAAAACACTCTAGGAATCCTCAAAACACTAAAGCAATAAATATTACAGTGCCAATCTTGGGGAGAAGAGAATTCTCTCAAATTCCATGATCCCAGTGCATCCTATCTACTCTGAGTTCTTCCACATAAAGAGCTACATAAAGAGCTCTGAGCTGGGGTCTGCAGGAGTTGGGGGAGGTGCCAAAGAAATCACTCTGCCCTTCCAAACAGAGACAAGAGGGTGGAATAAATTCATACATATCCTGTAAAGAAAATACTTGGATTCCGGATTCAGATTTTGGAAACAAATCCATTTCAATTAAACCAAATACCTAGAGGCTATTTTTCTGCACTGCAATTGCATTGCACAGACTATTTCCCTTAATAAGTAAACCATAAGGTTTTAAAACATTTGTGTGTACGTGTGTGTATGTGTGTGTTTCAAGATTTTCATCATGTAGTATTTGGTGTCATAGGATTTGATCTACCTCTATTTCACTCTCCTTCCTGGCCTCAGGGTGCTGGTAATTGTGGGCTTCTGAAAATTCCAGAAACCCATAGAAGAACAGAAAGGCTAGGTTGTTCCCCCAAATGGAATCATCCCCTCTCTTTGTAACCAAACTCCTGGTCTGAAAAAAAAAAAAAAAAACATGGAGCCTCAGGTCACTTCAACTTGATTTCTCTGTACATCTCAGACTGGAAAACTTCAGTTCATTAAATGAAGATTTTTTTTTCCCCCAGAGTCTGTTGCCAACAAAATGAGAGACGGCATCGTTTTTGCCAGCTTCACAGTTATTTTCCGGAGTCCCCATAGAAAGAAGCCAGTTCCACAGGTTTTGGCACACCAGCCCTTACACTGAATGCGCACCATCACAGACCCCCGGAGGCCTGCACAACCCGGGTCAGGTGCTCAGAAACCTGCCAAAATATGCAGCCAGTCACCTACAGGCCTGAGGACTGCACCCCACACGGACGCACAAATAGGACCCAGAGGCAGGCAGCACAAGCCAAGAGGCATCTGCATACACATCCTGGAGGTGAGCACACTCAGAAAAACTGGCAGAGTCATCTAGGGTTAGCGAGCAGCGGGGCGCCGCCGCCACCCGCCCAGGAGGCACGAGTGTGCGCGCGTGCATTCGGACGCTCACAGTGCTATATGCTCCCAGCCGCTGTCACACATGTAATGCATATGGAGAACCCCTCCCCCCGCCAGTTACCTCCCCGCCCTCCTAACCACTCACCGCCTCCTGCCCTAGGCTAACCCCAGCCCGGGGCCCCTCTTCCTAGGGAGGCCCGGTCGTGAAGGGCAGCAGCACGCAGGGGCGCGGCCCGGCGGGCTAGGAAGCCAGGCCAGGGGGCCAGAGACGCGGAGGGCTGGACGGTTGGTGCAGCCATTCAATCGGCAACGCCCCAGTGGCGGGACCGCGGCTGCAGCGAGGAAAACGGTGGTGCTTACTGCAGATATTGGGCAATTCAAGTTCAGCCGCCAGCCCGCAGCCTTGGCCAAGCTGCCCACCCGCCCGCCTCAGCTGCAGTTCTCAGGGGCAGGCAGGGTGCCGAGCCGCTGGTCGTGGGAGCAGAAGTCCCGCCGCACCTTGGCTCCTGGATGCTGCCCACTGCCCTCCGCGCTATGGCGGTGGCGGCTGCCAGGTCTTCACCGCCCTGCCCAGGCCCCTGGCCCGGGTGCTGGCACCCAAGCCCCGCACTCACCACCTGGCGAGCTATGTCGGTGGCTGCCATCGCTCCTGCGTCCGCCAGGGCTGCCACGGGCGCCGCCGCAACGGGAGCTCCAGCACAGGAAACAGTGGAGCTCCTCCGACAAAGAGAAAGTGTTACACTTCGGGCGCGACCAAGTCTGGTGGGGGGAGGTGCAAGGGAGGAGCCCCCTCGCTGCTCTGCTCCAACCCCAACCTCCCCTCTAGCGCCCACCCCCTCGGAAGTGGGGTCTGGGGAGGGGACTGATTTAATGCGCCTCTTCCCCCTACGAGTCCGCTTCCAGTTTTCCCTACAACCTCAGTCTGGCCTTTGCGAAGGGAGGCGGGGGCTCCCCTCGGTGACCACGTCCTGCCCCCCCCTCCACTGGGTTCCATGGTATGTCCCGACCTCAGCTGAATTGTCACACACACACACCCCCTGCTCTCGCCTTACATCCCTGAGTCCCCAGACCCTCGGAGGCTGGAGAGGAGCCCTCGCCCCTCCTCCTGTGCACAGCTCAGCAGCTGTACTCTGCCTGCAGTCCTCCTCTCTCTCCCCCAGGACCTCTGGACCCCCTCTCCTTCTCCACTGAGATATCGGGGTGCGGGGATGCGAGTGCCCACCGCTGGAGTCTCCATGCTTCACCACATCTGCCCCCTCCCCCCACGGTGGCGAGGGAGTGCTGCTGAGGCCAGAGAGGGGCAGCGGAGGGGGGCAGCTGCCCGGGCACCTGCAGCTCCACGGTGGAGCTTAGAAAAGGGGCGGTGGGGGGAGCCGCACTGCTGCCCTGCAACTGAGCTGTGACGTGTGGAGTCCGAGGCCATCAGTCCTGAAACGAAGCACCCTTTCTATCCTGGGGTTTCTAAGCCTCAGGTGCTGTGGGCTTATAATTTCGTGGAGCCGAGCCACCACTGTTGGGTACTTAATATAGACGGGCCCCAGGCCTCCTCTCCCCACCCAGCCCCAGGCGCTCTGTTTGGGAGCCAAGGTTCAGACCTCCCACTCCCTCCCTCTCTTGCCTGGACCGCATGGGAGTCAGAGGAGGGGCTCTGTGGGAGCTGGATAGTGGGGAGTGAGGGGGAGCTGCCTCCTGTGACTCTGTCCCGCCCCCTGATTGCCCCTTAACTTTGGGTGAGCCCAGGAGAACCTCTGAAGGCAGAGTCTATGCCTGTCTGATTTTCTTCTCCTCCTGTCCAGCCACCACTGCGGGTCCCCTCCCTGGCCCTGGGCACCTCTCCATCTCTCCAGCTCTGCCGCCCCAGTCCTGCTCCCCAAGGAGTAGCCCCTTGCTAGTTCCTAGGTGAACCCTGGCAGATTTGGCATGCCCGAGGCCCCAGAGGACGGGACACTCAGTCCTCAAAAGGGCAGGTGCTCTGGTCTCAAAGGGGAACCCAGACCCTAGAGTGGCACCTGGAACTGTGGGGCTAGGCTGGCCTATGGGTAAAAACCAGGTCTTCAGTGGGTCCAGGATGGAGGCTCAGGAGATGGCCCCGCAGCAGCCCAAGGCCCGAGCGGCTGGGGGTGGGGGGCGGGAGGGAGGAAAGCGGAAAAACAGGAACCATGGGAAGATCTGGAGAAGGGACCCAACCCAGTGGCCTGGGCCTGTGGCGAGGGAAGGCAGAGAAATGGGGTAGCCACATGGCAGCGCTTTTCTGGCACTTGATTCCACCTGCTGGGACAGTGCTTCTCACCCCTGTTTCCGGAGCTCCTTAGGTGTGGATGCACCTGGAGAACAAGGACTCTGCAAAAAAACATCCCCAGTGCCTAGTTCCGGGCCTGGCACTCAGGAAGCGACCAATTAAGCTTGTCCTGAACAGGAGGGCAGAGGATTTGGATGTGTGTGTCGGGAGAGTTGGGTGGGTACAGAAGAAAGAAGAGACACAAGGAGGCTGTACAAAAGGAATCACTGTAAGGCTGGGCCAGAATCAGATAGGGCCGAGAAGTCAGACTTGACGGGCTGCTTCCAGGATGGGTGACTGGGAAGGAGATAGGTCTTTCCTGGCAAAGGATGGGCCTGGTGGATAGGGAAGAGCCCGAGGTTACTAGCTCTGTTCTGCACATGGGGTTTAGGTGGTGGTGGGGCCAGAAGCATGCATTTGGAAGCCAGAGCTGAGACCTGATACCCGGAGGGGGGAGGGCCTGCGGAGCTAGGCAGGCAGAGTTCAGGGCTCCGGAGGAACCCTGCCTTCCTCCAGGTATACTGCTCTCCCACTGTGGCTGGCGCTCCGCGCTGAACAAAGCCCCAGACATTTTGGCCCAACGCCTTGGCGCAGAATACTTGGTGGCCCGCCAGTATGCCCCTCTGCCCACCTGTCCCTAGGGACCCTCAGAACCTCATGGAGTCTTCCTCCTCCAAAACACTGGACCTCTCAGGCTAGAACCAAGTGTGTAATTCAAGTTTCCCGCAACCCTTTCATTGCTCCAAGATCTGCCGCCTGCATCTGGAAGCCCCCTGGGACCCGGTGGGGTGTGAGTTGGTGTTGATGTATGAGTAGGTGTGCATTTGTATGGCAGTGTGAATGTGTGCTGTGTGTCTGTGTTTCCGTATGTGTGTATTAGCATGCGTTTATTCATGTGTTTGTATTTGTTGGTGCATGTCTGGCAGTGTGTGTGTGTGTGTGTGTGTGTGTTTCAGTTTATTGTCAGTATGTATGTAAAGGTGTGTATCCCAGTATTGTGTGCATGTGTCAGTGTACATGGGATATGTGTAGAGAGGTTTTAGCTCACTACGTTTTGAGCTTCACAAACCTTATCTCACTCAATGCAGTGGGCCAATGACCGAGAGGTGTGTCCTGGCGCGGTCCTGGGGGCCCAACACAGTGTCTGGCAGGTGCTCAAAGTTTGTTGAGTGACTAAATGAACAGAAGCCATGTAAATGTGGTGTTTTCAGTGATTCCACTGTCCTTAAGAAAGCCGGAGCAAGCAGTAGGCATCCCAGAGCCAGCTGGTGACTGTCATTATCATGCTGATGTTGTTTGTGGAACCAGACTCCCTGGGGAAGAGAAATGGCCACCTCTGCTAGAGGGAAGTGGGCATTAATTGGAGGCAAGCTTTAGGAAGGTCACTCTGATTGCTGGGGTAGGAGCTACTAAGACTGGATGGGGGGACCAATGAGGGGGAAGTGGACAGTGAAATAGAGCTACGAGTTCAGAAAAGGGCTTTGTCCTAAAACCATGCTTTATGAAAGGAGAAAGAGAAAGATTAGTTGAGTTGGTCTAAGTGAAGAAACTGAGAACAATCTGAAAATAAGACCAGAAAGTGGGAGGAGGAGGTCAAGCTGAAGCAGAGGGAAAATGATCTGGGATTAACCAAATCCAGACAGTGCTGATAGAATCTGAAATTCAGTTAAGAGGCTAAATCAAGGTGAATTAAGGATTCCTTTGTGCACCATTACCTGCTGCCTTTTACATTTGTTTATTCCTGTGGTTTTCAAAATGTGGTCTTTGATCAGCAGCAGCAGCATCACCTGGGAAGTTATTACAAATGCAAATTCTCAGCTCCCCACCCCCCAACCTGCTGAATTAAAACCTCCAGGACTGGAACCCAGATATCTGTGTTTGAACAAGTCCTCCAGGGGTTTCTAATTTATGTTAAGGTTTGACAACTACTGGTTTATCTGAAACCTAGCGACCAAGAGATGAGACATAGGACTGGTAAGGTTTGGTAGGATATTGAAGGAAAAGTTTGAAGCCTGGCCCTGGCTGGTTTGGCTCAGCGGTTAGAGCATCGGCCTGCGATACAGAGAAACCAGGTTCGGTTCCCGCTAAGGGCATGTGCCTCGGTTGCAGTTTGTCCCCAGCCCTGGTTGGGTCGTGAGGGTGGCAGCCACTCGATGTGGGCCTTTCACGTGGATGTTTCTCTCTTTCTCTCTCTCTATCTCTCTTTCTCTCTTTCTCCCTCTCTCTCCCTCCCACTCTATCTTAACAAAAAATGTCCTCAAGTGAGGATTAAAAAAAAAGAAAGAAAAGAAAAGTTTGAAGCCTGGACTGTAGCAGCAATGGTAGAAATCCTGGTGGATTTCTACAGTGGGCAACATAAGGGTATGGAGTGCCTAGAGCTGGGGAAGGGGTGCAAAAATGTGGATAGGGGACCCCTGTGGGGAGCTGTGGGGTTCTTAAGGTAAACTTTGCCTCCTTTGCAATTTTACTCATTTATTTCACAAATATGCACTGAGCCCCCACTGCACATCAGCCACTGATGCTAAGTGCCAGAGAACTCAAGAAAAAAAAATGAGTTTCAAGGACCCCTACCGTGACCTAACAGAGCTCCCAGACCAGTTGCCAGGTAGCTCCACAAACAACCAGTAATGTGATAAGTGATATGATCAGTCAGGAGCAAGACCTTGGGGAGGTAGGAACCCAGAAAGGTGAGGGAAGGCACCTTGAAGAATAGTCATTTGGATAGTCTTGACGTATGAGTAGTAGTATCTGGCCAGCAAGAGGGGCAGGGTGGGGACAGTAGAAGACCAGCATGTGTAAAATCATAGAAAGAAAAGGACAGAGAACAATTAGGGAATTGCAAGTCTTGGCCTGCCAGAGAGAGTGGTAGAGAAGGGGAGACAGTGGCTGTAAAAGGCTGGAAGATAAGATGGGGTCAGATCTGGAAGGGTCTCATTGGTCATGACAAAGAGCTTAGACTTTATGTCCCAGAGTAGGGGTTCTGAAGCTGTGCTCTCCAGGGACAGTGTCTGCTTGGTCTGGAACCATGCCCAGTGCAAATGGGATGGATGCTCACAGTGAAAAAGGCATCAGTTAATGGGTAGACATTTTTCTATTTTAACTTTTTAACCATAAATTTTTCCTAAATCTTTGACAAATGCTCTGCTTATCTGCTAGCAAGCAATAAAACAAATGAACAAGTAACAAATGAACATTAAACAGACAATCCCAGTATTGATCATGCTTAATTCAACAGTTTACTTTTTCATGGACATCTGTGTTTATGGCTATGATTTTGTATTGCACACACACATAAAGCAAACAGTTTCTAACAGAAGTGTTCTTTTGAAAAGCGTTTTATTTTACATGGTGTGATTTAATAGATTAATTATTTCATGACATCCCAATGCTATACCACCTGAACCAGTTGGAGAAACTAACTGTCCCTTAGATGGTGTGGAGCCACTGAAGGGTTTTGAGCAGAGGAGTGATAGGAACATATCTGCAATTTTGAAAGGTCACTCTGGCTCCAGCTTGGGGGGAAAATTGATGCAGAGAGCAATTAAAGCAGTTAGAACTTGGGAGTCAGAACAATGTTGGAGCAGTTCAGGCTTGAAATGATGGTGACAGTGACATGGGAGTGGAGTGGCATAGAGGGAACAGAGTCAGCATTAAAAGGGGCCACCATTGCCCTGGCCGGTTTGGCTCAGCGGTTAGAGCGTTGGCCTGCGGTACAGAGAGACCCGGGTTCGGTTCCCGCTAAGGGCATGTACCCCGGTTGCAGTTTGTCCCCGGCCCTGGTTGGTCGTGCGGGTGGCAGCCACTCGATGTGTCCCTTCACATCGATGTTTCTCTCTCTCTCTCTCTTCCTCTCTTTCCCTCCCGCTCTATCTGAACAAAAAATGGATAAGTGTCCTCGGGTGAGGATAAAAATAAATAAATAAATAAATAAATAAATAAATAAATAAATAAACGGGGCCACCATTAAGGACCTTGTGTGCCATGCTAAGGATGCTGAACTTTCAATCTTTAGGGAATGAAGAGCCTTTGAAGCCATGTTTCTTAATGGATGTCACCTGAACCAAATGCAATGGACTCATCCATAGTGCTTCTTATACATGCAGAGGCCTAGACCCCTCCTTGAACCTGCTGAATCAGGCTCTTGTATGGGATAAGAATGGGTTTGTAACAAGCTTTCCGGGTGGTTCTGAGGTACATCACAACTAGTCACTGAATGAATGGTTTTTGAGCAGTGGCATTACACAGTGAGATCTATGTTTACACAAATTACTTGAGTCATCACATGAAGAGCTGATTAAATGAGGGCAAACTAGGGACAGGGTGACCAGTTAGGCTACTGTGATAATCCTAGGCTGGCTTTATACATCGGGCAAGAGCCAGAACTCAAGAGAAGACTGAGCTTGATTCCCACATGATGATATACTAGGTATCCTTATCCCCTGATTCACTCACACTGATGTAGACAAATGATACAATTTTGTTTCCTCAAACAATTCTTGTTTGCCAAAATTAGTCCTCAGAGGTCTTCTCAGAGTCACAAACTTAAACTAAGATGTATAATTGTGCAAAATGTACTGCATACCTATTATACCTAGGCACTGCCCTAGGCACTGTGGGAGGTATAGAGAACTATAAGGCATGGCTTCCATTCTCAAGGTACTTCCTGTTCTAGTGTGGAGACTAGATAGAGATGCACTAAAAGTCAAGTAGTCAATGCAAGATGTGTCATAAGGCTGTATCCAACATACAGTATAGACAATAAATACCAATGCTTTATTTCTTTACCTGGTGTTTGGTCACATGGGTGTTTGCTTTATAAATATTGGATTTTGCTATATCTTTATGCTTTAGGAACTCTTATGGATGTGTTACATTTCACAAGATAAAGTAAGGTTAAAAAAGACAATAAGTTCTGTGAGTTGAAGGACATTAATTAACAGCCCATATACATGGTACAGAATCTAGAGAAATAAAGTCTCTCCCTTGCACTCCTCTGGTGAACCACACGCCCTGTGAAAGGATTGAAATAAGACACAGGTGGATAAAATATGGTAATGATACCTTCGTAAGATACTGGCTTCACCATCACCACCATTAGTCATAGATTAAAATAAGGTTTTCAATTGTACCAATCTCTTAATACTTTGTATTTAGAGACTGATTCATCTTTGTATCCATACACATGTGCACATGAACATGAGGGCTTGCATGAACACACACACACATAGCATCTTATTCCAAAACAGATTTTAGAAGTCAATAAATAAGAATAGAATATCAGGATCAAAAGAGAATTCAAATATGCTATTTCTAGTGGATTAACATAATTGGTGTGATTAAGCTTTAAATATTATTCTTAGCTTCCTGGAAGCCACAACAAAAGGCTGACCTACTTTTCTCTATTTCCTATACACAAGGATCACTAAGTGATTTATTAATCCCACAAATGTTAATTGAGTACCTATTGTGTGCCAAGTCTTAGACTAGGTGCTGAAGATCACTGGTGACCAAAAACAAACTTGGTCCTTGCCTTCATGGAACTGATGGTCTAGTAGGAAAGACAGACAATAATCAAATAATCATACACACAAATATAAGTGTGATAAGAGCAATTAGGGAGATATTTATTGTGCTCTGAGAACCTATAATGTCAGGAAGTGGTGGTGAAGATTTGACTCAGTCTAGCATGTCAGTACAGGAGGCTTCATGGAGAAAGTAATATTTGAATTGAGATCTGAAGATTAAATAGGAGTCAGCAAGGTGAAGAGAGGATGGAGTAGGAATAGCATTTCAGACAAAGGGAAGAGCATGTGTGAAGGCTCTGTTCAAGAAACAATAAGAAAGTGCCTGGAGTATAGAGGGACTGGAGTGGTATAAAATGAAGCTGAAGATGTGGGCATAGAGACAGATAGCTTTGAGCCATAGGTCATTGTTAGGAGTTTTTTTCCTAAGCACAGATGGATTTAAAACAGTAATGTGATGTGATCAAACTCGTGTTTTAAAAAGTTCCCTTGGGCCCAGCCGGTGTGGCTCAGTTGGTTGGACATCCTCCCATGCACCAAGGGGTCACTGATTCAATTTCTGGTTAGGGCACATGCTGAGATTGCAGGCTCGATCTCCAGTGGGGGGAGGGAGGCAGGAGGCAGCCGATTGATGTTTCTCTGTTGTCAATGTTTCTATCTCTCTCTCCCTTTATCTCTCTCTCTAAAAAATCAATATAAACATATTTTTTAAAAAGTTTCCTTGGCTCTAGTATGAAGAATGTATTGAAGGGGGAAAATGGAGATAAGAAGACTAGTTAGGAGGCTAGTGCAGTAATTCAAGCGAAAGATCATGAACTAGCTTGTACTAGGGTGGTGGAAGTGGAGATGAAAAGAAGAGAACTTATTTGTGAGATATTTAGAAGGCAAAGACCCAGACTTGGTGATGTGAGAGATGAGGAGGACAGAGTTGAGTCCTCAGTTTCTGGCTTATATGATGGTGTATTTTATTGAGATGGGAAACACTGGAAAACTTGTGATTTGAGGAAAGAAGAGAAAGTGTTTGACTCCAGTTTGGGAAATGTTGAGTTTGAGATGCTTTTGAGACATTGATTGGGAGGATGTCAATAGGCAATTGGAGCTCAGAGGAGAGGCCAGGGCTGGAGATCCAAATCTAAAAGTCATTGGTGTATAGGTAATGTTTAAAGCCATAGGGATGAATGAAATTACCTAAGAAGAGAGTAGAGAAGAGGAAGACTTAAGACGAGTTCCTGTAAAACGCCGACATTTAGAGGTGGGAAATGGAAAGAAGAACCTGAGAAGGGAACTAAAAGTTTGGAACACCAGGATGATGAAGCCCAAGGGCAAGAGGAGTTCAAGAAAGTAATGGTAAACAGAACTGAACATTGCCAAGAGGTCAAGGAAAGTAAGGGAAAACTGTCCATAGAATTTAGGGTTTACAGAAGTCATCGAGCTCAGCAAGAGCTGTTTCAGAGAAGTGGTGGTGGTGAAAATAAATGGCTTAAGAGTGTTGAAGGATGATTGGGAAATGAGTAAATGGATTCAGCAAGTGTAGTCAATTCGTTGAAGAAGTTTGGCTGTGACAGAAAACAGAGAAGGATATAAGGGTTGGAGTTTCTGTAAAGATGGCAAAGAAAACTTAAGAATGTTTAAATGTAGTTAGAAAGGATCCAGGTGACAAAGAGTGATTAAATGTACACAGTAGTGTGCTGGTAAGGGTTTAACAACCGCCTCTCCAAGAAGAAAACAAAACACTGTTATGCAGCACCTGCTGATTTTTGGGCTGTAATATTCTCACCATGACTGATTTTCAAAGCTATCAATATGATGTCTCAAGTAGGCTCCAGCATGCCACTAATAGAAAGGAGGATTAAAATGTTTCGTTATCAACCAACTGCACTTTTCCTTTCTGCCTAATGTCTATGCTGAGTGGTTGTGGATATATGCATATAAATTCTTTGGTTTATCTCTCCCTACCCATCCCACCCTCCATCTCTCTGAGGTTTGTCAGTCTGTTCCCTACTTCCATGACTCTGGATCTATTTTGATCAGCAGTTTATTTTGTTCATGATGTCGCATAAATGAGATCATGTGGTACTTTTCTTTCTCTGACTGGCTTATTTCACTCAGCATAATAAACCCTAGGTCCATCCATGTTGTGTCAAAGGGTCAGAGATCTTTCCTTTTTACCGCTGCATAGTATTCCATTGTCTAAATGTACCACATCTTTTTTATTCATTCATCTACTGATGCACACTTGTGCTGTTTCCAGATCTTAGCTATTGTAAATAGCACTGCTATGAACATAGAACCATATTGTTTTCCATAGTGGCTGCACCAGTCTGCACTCCCACCAGCAGTGTATTACAATACCCTTTTCTCCAAATCCTCACCCACACTTTTTGTTTGAGAATTTGTTGATGGCAGCCATTCTGCCAGGTATGAGGTGATATCTTATAGCCCTTTTAATTTGCATCTCTCTGATGATTACAGATGTTGGGCATTTTTTCATATGTCTCGTGGCCATTCTTTGTCCTGTTTGGAGAAGCATCTATTTAGGTCTTCTGCCCATTTTTAATTGGATTGTTTGTCTTCCTTTTGTTGAATTGTATGAGTACTCTATATATTTTGGATATTAACCCCTTATCAAATGTGTCATTGGCAAATATGCTCTCCCACAGAGTGGGTTCATTTTTCATTTTGATGCTAGTTTCTTTTCCCATGCAGAGGCTTTTTAGTTTGATGTAGTCCCATTTATTAATTTTTTCCTTTGTTTCTCTTGCCCAAGGCAATGCATCAGTGAAAATTCTACTATGTATGATGTCTGAGATTTTTCTGCCTACATATTGTTCTAGGATCTTTATGGTTTCACAAGTTACATTTAAGTCTTTTATCCATTTTGAGTATATTCCTGTGTATGGTGTAAGTTGGTGGTCTACTTTCATTTTTTTGCATGTATTTATCCAATTTCTCAACACCATTTATTGAAGAGACTGTCTTTTCTCCATTGCATGCTCTTGCCTCCTTTGTCGAATTTTAATTGCTCATAATGTCTTGGGTTGATTTCTGGGTTCTCTGTTCTGTCCCATTGATCTATATGCCTGTTCTTGTCCCCAGTACCAGGCTGTTTTGATTACAATAGCTTTGTAGTATAACTTGATATCTGGTGTTATAATCCCTCCCATTTTATTCTTCTTTTTCAAGATTGCTGTGGCTACTCAGAATCTTTTGGCTTCCATATAAACTTTTGGAGTATTTGTTCTAGATCTGTGGAATATGCAGTTGGTACTTTAATGGGGATTGAATTGAATCTGTAGATTGCTTTGGGTAGTATGGACATTTTAATAATGTTGATTCTTCCAAACCATGAACATGGTATATGTTTCCACTTTTTTCTATCTTCCTCTCTTTCTTTAGTCAATGTCCTGTAGTTTTCTGAGAACAGGTCTTTTACCTCCTTGGTTAAGTTTATTCTTAGGTATCTTTATTTTATTGTTGTTGTTGTTTCAATGATAAATGGAATTGTTATTTTAGTTACCCCTTCTGAGTATTCATTATTGGTGTATTAGAATGTATTTGTTTTCTGGATGTTAATTTTTTATCCTGTTAATTTGTCAAATTCATTTACTAAATCTAGTCAATTTGTGGTGGAGTCTTTAGGTTTTTCTATGTACAATAACATGTCATCTTTGAATAATGACAGTTTCACTTCCTCCTTTCCTGTTTGGATCCCTTTTATTGTTTCTTCTTGTCTAATTACTGTAGCTGAGACTTCCACTGCTATGTTAACTAAGAGTGGTGAAAGTTGGCATCTTTGTCTTATTCCTATTCTTAAGGGAAATGCTTTCAGTTTTTGCCCATTGAGTATGATCTTGGCTGTAGGTTTTTCATATATGACCTTTGTTATGTTGAGATATGATCTTTCTATTCCCACTTTGCTGATCATTTTTATCAGAAATGGGTGCTGGATTTTGTCAAATATTTTTTCAGCATCTACTGATACGATCAAATGCTTTTTATCTTTCATTTTATTTATGTGATGTATCACATTTGATTTGTGAATACTGTACCAGCCTTGCATCCCTAGGATGAATCCCACTGGGTCATGGTGAATAATTGTTTTTGATATATTGCTGAATCTGATTTGCTAATATTTTTTGAGGATTCTGGCATCTATGTTCATCAGGGATATCGGCTTATAGTTTTCTTTCTCTGTAGTGGCTTTATCTGGTTTTGGAATTAGGATTATGCTGGCCTCATAAAAAGAACTTGGAAGTCTTCCTTCCTGCTGAATTCTTTGGAATAGTTTGAGGAGAACGGGTGTTAGTTCTTTGAATGTTAAGTAACCACCATCCCCCCAAGTGAAGCCGCCTAGACACGGGCTTTTGTTTGCTTGGAGTTTATTGATTACGTCTTATGTTTCCTTACTTGTTATTTGTATGTTAAAGTTTTCTATTTCTTCCTGGTTCCGTTTTGGGAGACTGTGTGATTCCAGGAATTGGTCCATTTCGCCTACGTTGTCCAATTTGTTGGCATATAATTGTTCATAGTATTTTCTAACAGTCCTTTATATTTCTATGTTGTCAGTTGTTATTTTTCCTCTTTCATTTCTGATTTTGTTTATTTGGGTCTTCTCTCTTTGTTCCTCAGTGAGTCTGGCTAAAGATTCACCAGTCTTTTTTACCTTTTTAAAGAACCAGCTCTTTGTTTCATTGATCTTTTGAATTTTTTTTTTTTTTTTTTTTTTTTTTTTTAGTCTTTATGCCATTTATTTTTGCTCTGACCTTTACTATTTCTTTCCTTCTACTTTCTCTGGGTTTTTCTCTTTGTTTACTTTCTAGTTCTTTATATTGTAGGATTAGATAGTCTATTAGAATTTGTTTGTTTGTTTCTTGAGGTAGGCCTGTAGTGCTAGGAACTGTCTTTTCAGGACTGCTTTGCTTTGTCCCACAGATTTTGTGTTGTTGTGTCTTCATTTTCATTGGTTTCCAGGAAGTTTTTAATTTCTTCCTTGATCTCCATGGTAACCTATTCATTGTTCAACAACATGCTATTTAGCCTCCATGTTTTTAAACATCTTTGCATGTTCTTGTTGCAATTGATTTCTAGTTGCATGCCATTGTGATCTGAGAAGATGCTTGATATGATTTCAATCTTCTTGAACTTGTAGAGACTTAGTTTGTGCCCTAACATGTGGTCTATCTTTGAGAATGTCCCATATGCACTTGAAAAGAATGTGAATTCTGCAGTTTTGAGGTGTAATTCTCTGTAGATATCTATTAAATGCATTTGATCTCATGCTTCATTTAGAGTCTGTGTTTCTTGTTAAATTTTTTTGTCTAGAGGGTCTATTCAGTGATATTAGTCGGGTGTTGAAGTCCCCTGTTATGATTGTATTGCTGTCAATTTCTCCTTTGAAGTCCTCCAGAAGATTTTTAAATGTATTTTGTTGCTCCTATATTGGATGCATATATGTTTACCAAGGTTATATCCTCCTGTTGGATAGATCCTTTTAATATTATGTAGTGGCCTTCTTCGTCTCTTGTTATGACCTTCACTTTGAAGTCTATTTTATCAGATATAAGTATTGCTACCCTAGCTATTGTTTCCTTTCCATTTGCTTGGAAAACATTTTTCCATCCCTTCACTTTCAACCTGTGTGAGTTTTTTGTTGTGAGGTGAGTCTCTTGTAAACAACATATATGTGAGTCATGCTTTCTTATCCATTCAGCTACTCTGTGTCTTTTGATTAAAGCATTTAATTCATATTAATATGTACTTATTTATTGCCAGTTTTATTTACTATGCCTATGTTTCTCTCAATATTTCTTCTGCTTATTATAGCAGTCTTTTAACATTTCTTGCAGTGCTGGTTTGATGCTAAATATATTCCATTAGCCATTTTTGTCTGAGAAGTTTTTTATTTCACCTTCTATTTTGAATGATGGCCTTGCTGGATAGAGTAGTCTTGGATTCAGATCCTTGTTTTTTATGACCTTGAATACCTCATGCCATTCCCTTCTGGCCTGTAGTGTTTCTGTTGAGAAATCAGCTGATAGCCTTATGGGGGCTCCTTTGTAGGTAATCTGTTGCTTTTCTCCTTCTGCCTTTAGGATTTTCTCTTTGTCTTTAATTTTTGGCATTTTAATTATGATGTGTCTTGGCATGGGCCTCTTTGGGTTCTTCTTGTTTGGGGCTCTCTGTGCTTCCTGAACTTGTATGCCTTTTTCCTTCATCAATTTAGGAAAGTTTTCTGCCACTATTTCTTCAAATATATTCTCTAACCCTTGCTCACTCTCTACTTCTGGTACTCCTATGGTGTGGATATTGTTACATTTCATATTATCCCACACCTCTCTTAAATGGTCCTCCTGGTTTTGTTTGTTTGTTTGCTTATTTATTTATTGATATTTAGAGAGACAGGAAGGGAGAGGGATAGAGAGATAAAAAAAAAAAAAGATGAGAGAGAACATTAATTGGCTGCCTCCTGCATGCCCCCCACTGGGATTTGGGCCCACAACCTGGGCATCTGTCCTGACCGGGAATTGAACTGGCGACCTCTTGGTGCATAGGTCAACACTCAACCACTGAGTCACACCAGCTGGACTGTCCTTCTGGGATTTTTTGTTGCTGTGGTTGTTTTTTATCCTCACCTGAGGACATTTTTCTTTTTTTTTTTATTCAGATAGAGTGGGAGGGAGAGAGAGGAAGAGAGAGAGAGAAACATTGACGTGAAAGTGACACATTGAGCGGCCACCACCCACACAACCCAACCAGGGCTGGGGACAAACTGCAGCCAAGGTACATGCCCTTAGCGGGAATCAAACCCGGGTCTCTCTGGACCGCAGGCTGACTCTCTAACCGCTGAGCCAAACCGGCCAGGGCTGTCCTCCTGTTTTTTAATTGTTTTTTCTTTTTGGTTCTCTGATTGAGTGATTCTTTTCTACCCTGTCTTCTAATTTGCTGATCCAATCCTCAGCTTGCTCTAATCTAATGGTGATTTTTTTCAATGTGTTCTTTATTTCTGCTGTGTCATTCTTCATTTCAACTTGGTGGTTTTTCATTTCCAATTGGTTGGTTTTAATTGTTTCTATATCTTTACTTGTGCTGTTGAGCATGCTGTTGAGCTTCCTCATAATCATTATTCTGAACTCTACATCTGATTACTTGGTTATCTCCATTTCATTTAGCCCTTCTTCTGTAGAATTCTCTTGTTCTTTTATTTGGGATGTTTCTTTGTTTCACCATTTGGGCTGTCTCAGCAGGGTTTGAAGCCTGCCAAAATTTCTCTGTGAGTATCGATGTTCCACAGACTGTGGGTCCTTCTGCTGGGTTTGGATGAGTATGGAAGGGACCACACTGAGTACCAATATCTAGTCTTACTTTCCTGGGTAGAGTTGCAGGCCAGGCAAAGAATCAATTCTCCCCAAGCCTTTGCCTTCAGGCTGACTATTAGTCTCAGTTACTTAATGAGCCCCAATTACTTCATGAGCCCTCAGATGAATAAAAATTTTCCCTCTCTGGTGGGCAGGGTAAGAGAATTCCCAGCAGGTGGGCCAACTGCTTTCCCTTGGGCTAAAGCTGCTTTGAGAAGAAAATTGTTTCTGCAGCATTGGTTAATGACTCAGCACTGGGGCCCAGGCAGCTGCCTTCTCAGCTCTGACCACAGTGAGGCTGATGTGTTTTAAATTGCAAAAGTGAAGAACAGATTGTGGGTCTTAGCAAATTCACCAAAGTATTACCATTTTGTGAGTTCTCTTAGTGGCCAGGTAACACCTGTAACCTCATCTTCTCAGTTAATTACTTCAAATAGCATAGTTGGACAAAAGGCACTTGACAAGAGTGCCCCCCTCCTTTTAAATTTCTATTTCAATAATTTGAATCTGCATTTTTTTTTATCCTCACTCAAGGACATTTTTTTTTTTGTTTTTTGTTCAGATTGAGTGGGAGGGAGAGAGAGGAAGAGAGAGAGAGAGAAACATTGACGTTAAAAGGACACATTGAGTGGCTGCCACCCGCACAACCAACCAGGGCCAGGGACAAACTGCAACCAAGATATGCGCCCTTAGTGGGAACCGAACCTGGGTCTCTCTGGGCCGCAGGCCAATACTCTAACCACTGAGCCAAACCGGCCAGGGCTGAATCTGCATTTTAATCACCTGAACAGATAGTCCCCCTACTATGATAAATAGCCATTCAGGGACATTTAGTAAGCTGCTTGACATGACTCTATCATCATCTGCAAAGCAGGACTTCAAAAGAAAATCTGTCCTGGTATTTTGGTTCTAATAGAAGTGTGAATCTTGAGAAAAAATACCTGCCAAAAAGGAGTTCTTGTGGTTAACGGGGCCCAAATTCATAACCAGAGTCTAGCAGCCATTGCCAGCCGAGGCCTGGCATGTACACTGCATTTCAGAGAAAAGCCTCCAACTGAGCTTTCATCCTCTTGTACTATATTTCTTCCAGTCTGAGTCAACCATTATAAGGGAGTTCCTTGTTTTGTCTTTCAACCAATGGACTGAGACCTGCCCCATCTAATCAGAGCTGCACAATTATATCTTCATTTGCATTTAAAACAGCCAATCAGAACTGCTATATACAACCAATCAGAAAACACAATACCAACCAGTCAGAACTGCATGATTTGGACCAATCAAAAGTGTATAAGTTTGTTCACGGAACTAGAACAAATAATCCAAAAATATATATGGAACCACAAAAGACCCTGAACAGCCTCAGCAATACTGAGAAAGAAACAAATTTGGAAGTATCACACTACCTGATATCAAACTATACTACAAGGCTATATTAATCAAAGCAGCATGGCACTGGCATAAAAACAGACACAGATCAATGGAGCAAAATAGAGAGCCCAGAAATAAACCCACGCCTATATGGTCAATTCATATATGACCAAGAAGACAAGAATGTACAATGTGGTAAAGACAGTCTATTCAATAAATGGTATTGGGAAAATTGGAAAAATATATGCAAAAATTAAACTAGACCACCTTCTTACAGCATACACAAGAATAAACACTAAAGGGAATAAAGACTTAAATGTAAGATTTGAAACTATAAAACTCCTAGAAGAAAACATAGACAGTAAACTATATGACATGTCTGTTAGCAATATTTTTCTGATATATCCCCTTGAGCAAGGGAAACAAAAGAAAATATAAATGAATGGAACTCAATACAAATTAGAATGATTTGCACAACAAAGGAAATCATCAACAAAATGAAAAGACAGCCTACTGAATGGGAGGACATATTCACCAATGATATAGTCAATAAGGGGTTAATATCTAAAATTTATAAAAATCTCATACAACTTAACATGCACACACCCAAAAGAAAACTCCACCAATTTGATTTAAAAGTGGGCAGAGGACCTGAATAGACACTTTTCCAAAGAGGACATACAGATGGCCAATAGACATGAAAAGATGCTCAATGTCATTATTAGAGAAATGCAAATTAAAACCACAATGAGCCCAGCCAGTGTAACTCAGTGGTTGAGCATCGACCCATGCACCAAGAGGTCACCAGTTCAATTCCCGGTCAGGGTACATGCCCAGGTTGTGGGCCAAAACCCCAGTGTGGGGCATGCAGGAGGCGGCCAATTGATGTTTTATCTCATCGATGTTTCTATCTCTCTCTCTCCTTCTCCCTTCCTCTCTAAAATCAATAAAGGGAAAAAAATTATTTAAAAAAACACAAGATATCACCTCACACTTGTCAGAATGGCTATCATCAATAAATGAACAAACATCCCTGGTTAGTATGGATTAATTGATTGAACACAGTCCTGTGCACCAAAGAGTCATGGGTTCAATTCCCAGTCAAGGTATATGCCCAGATTGTAGGTTCAGTCCCCTGTTGGGGTGTGTGCAGGAGGCAACTAATTGTCTCTCTCTCACATTGATGTTTCTATCTCTCTCCCTCTCCCTCTCCCTTTAAAATCAATAAACACATAATTTTTAAAAAACCAACAAACAACAAGTGTTGGTGAGGATGTGGAGAAAAGGGAACCCTCCTGCTCTGTTGGTGGGAATGCAGACTGGTGCAGCCACTATCGAAAACAGTATGGAGGGTCCTCAAAAAATTAAAACTGGATCTGCCTATGACCCAAAGATTCCACTTCTGGGTATATATTCAAAGAAACTCAAAACACGAATTCAAAAATACATATGTATCCCTATGTTTGGTGCAGTGTTATTTACAATAGCCAAGATAAGGAAGCAACCCAAATGCCCATCAATAGAAGAGTGGATAAAAAAGTGGTGGTACAGCCCTAGCTGGTTTTGCTCAGCAGTTAGAGCGTTGTCCCAAGGACCAGAGAGTCCCAGGTTCGGTTTCCTCTAAGGGCACGTACCTCAGTTGCTGTTTGTCCTCGGCCCCGCTTGGGGTTGTGTGGGTGGCAGCCAGTCGATGTGTCTCTCTCACATCAATGTTTCTCTCTCTCTCTTCCTTCCTCTCTCCCCCCTGCTCTATCTGAAGATACATGCAAAAATGTCCTTGGGTGAGGACAAAAAAAAAGTGGTGGTACATATATACAATGGAATATTACTTAGTCATAAAAAATAATGAAATCTTGCCAATTGCAACAGTATGGATGGACCTAAAGGGTATTACACTAGGTGAAATAAGTCAGTCATAGTAAGACAAATACCATATGATTTCACTTATGTGGATTCTAAAGAACAAAATAAACAAGTACAATTGAAACAGACTCATAGATACAGAGAACAGATTGATGGTTGCCAGAGAAGAGAGTTGGGGGACTGGATGAAAAAGGTGAAGAGATTAAGAAGCACAAATTGGTAGTTACAAAATAGTCATAGAGAAAAAGCATTCGACAAAATCCAGCATCCATTTCTGATAAAAACGCTCAGCAATGTAGGAATAGAGGGATCATATCTCGACCTAATAAAGGCCGTATATGAAAGACCTACAGCCAACATCATACTCAATGGACAGAAACTAAAAACATTTCCATTAAGAACAGGAACAAGACAGGGATGTCCACTTTCTCCACTCTTATTTAACATTGTACTGGAAGTCTTAGCCACAGCAATCAGACATGAAGAAAAAATAAAAGGGATCCAAATTGGAAAGGAGGAAGTGAAACTGTCATTATTTGTAGATGACATGATATTGTACATAGAAAACCCTAAAGACTCCATCAGAAATCTGTTAGACTTAATAAATGAATTTGGCAAAGTAGCAGGATACAAAATTAACATCAAGAAATCGACGGCATTCTTGTACATCAATGATGAACTCACAGAAAGAAAAACTGAAAAAACAATCCCATTTACCATCGCTCCAAAAAAATTAAGATACCTAGGAATAAACTTAACCAAAGAAGTAAAGGACCTATTTGCAGAAAACTACAGGTCATTGAAAAAAGAAATAGAGGAAGATATAAAAAAGTGGAAGCACATACCCTGTTCATGGATTGGAAGAATTAACATCATTAAAATGTCCATACTACTCAAAGCAATCTATAGATTCAATGCAATCCCCATCAAAATACCAACGACATATTTCATAGAACTAGAACAAATACTTCAAAAGTTCATATGGAACCAAAAAAGACCCCGAATAGCCACAGCAATCTTGAAAAAGAAGAACAAAGTAGGTGGGATCACAATACCAGATATCAGGTTATACTACAAAGCGACTGTAACCAAAACAGCCTGGTACTGGCACAAGAAGGCATATAGACCAGTGGAACAGAACTGAAAACCCAGAAATGGACCCAAGGCAATACGCTCAATTAATATTTGACAAAGGTGGCAAGAGCATACATCTTTAATAAATGGTGTTGGGAAAATTGGACAGCTACATGCAAAAAAATGAAACTAGACCATCAACTTACACCATACACAAAAATAAACTCAAAATGGATAAAAGACTTAAATGTGACCCGTGAATCCATAAAAATTCTAGAAGAAAATGTAGGCAACAAAATTTCGGACATCATACGGAGCAGAATTTTCACTGATACATCACCTAAGGCAACAGAAATAAAGGAGAAAATGAACACATGGGACTACATCAAACTAAAAAGCTTCTGCACAGCAAAAGAAACAATCATCAAAATGGAAAGGCAACCCACTGTATGGGAGAACATCATTGCCAATGATGTATCAGATAAGGGGTTAATTTCCAATATATATAGAGTGCTCATACAACTCCACAAAAGGAAGACAAAGAACCCAATTAAAAAATGGGCAGAGGAGCTGAATAGACACCTCTCCAAACAGGACATACAAATGGCCAAGAGACATATGAAGAAATGCTCAACATCACTAATCATCAGAGAGATGCAAATTAAAACAACACTGAGGTATCACCTCACACCTGTCAGAATGGCCGCCATCAACAAATCATCAAACAACAAGTGTTGGCGAGGGTGTGGAGAAAAGGGGACTCTAATACACTGCTGGTGGGAATGCAGATTGGTGCAGCCGCTATGGAAAACAATATGGTGCTACCTCAAAAAATTAAAAATTGAACTTCCATTTGACCCAGTGATCCCACTGCTGGGAATATACCCTAAGAAGCCTGAAACACCAATCAGGAAGAATATATGTACCCCCATGTTCATAGCAGCACTATTTACAATAGCTAAGATCTGGAAACAGCCCAAGTGTCCACCAGTAGACGAATGGATAAAAAAGCTGTGGTACATATACACAATGGAGTACTATGCAGCAGTAAGAAAGAAAGATCTCTTATCCTTTGAGACGACATGGAGGGACCTGGAAAGTATTATCCTAAGTGAAAGAAGCCAAGCAGAAAAAGACAAATACCACATGATCTCACTTATATACGGAATATAATGAACATAACAGTCTGAGGAATACAGTAGACCCAGACACATGGAAGTAGGGCACAGACTGACATCCCTCAGAAGAGGGGATGGGGGGTGAGGGGGTGGGAAGAGATAAACCCAGAACTTATATGCATGTGTGCATGACCAATGGACATGGACAACTAAGCCGGGGACGGGGTGGAGGGGGGGGTGGGGTGGGGGGTGCCAATGGGGTAAATAGGTAAAATATCTGTAACAAAAAAATAAATAAAAATTCGTTAAAAAAATAGTCATAGAGATGTGTAGTACAGCATAGGAAATATAGTCAATAATATTGGAATAACTACGTATGATGCCAAGTAGGTACTGGAAATATTGGGGCAAACACTTTGTAAAGTATATGATTGTCTAACCAGTATGCTGTACACTTGAAACTAATACAAAATAATACTGAATGTAAACTATAATTGAAAAAATATAACATTATCTGTAACATTAAATAAGAACCAAGTTAGAAAACAAGTTCTGACATTAATTCATAATGAATATTTAAGGCTTTTATTTTCAGATGATCTATACTTGCTTGCTTCCTCATTAAAAAAAAAAAAACTGTATGAATTTGAAAACCTCATTTATATAAAATCAGACCAATTGGAAACCTGAGTTAGAACTTTCTTTATAAAAGGTGGCCTTCCCTTTGTCTTGGTGGAGCACACTTTCATGCTGTTTTCCCAGTTTGCAAACTGTTCACCTGAATAAAGTTCTCCTTCTCCTCATCTCCTTAGGAATTTTTGTTGACATAAGTAATTAAAATAAAATTATAACCATTGACTTTAGCACATATTTTCTGTACTCAATTGGTCATATTGACCAATGAAGGCATATTGACTTGCAGCTAATTTAACCAAGCCAAGTCATGGGAAAGTCATGTTACTTAAAATCAGACATTTCATAGTGTCAATCTCCAGCCAAGGGATCAAGTGAAGGATATAGCCAGGATTTAAAAGGGTGGGTAAGCCAATGGAATGAATTCACTTATTTGTTCTTTCATTAAAGGTTTGTAGAGCACTGCTGGGCACTGTACTTAACAATGGGTATATGGCAGTGAACAAGTGTTATGGAACTTACATTCTAGGTGGGAATGGTGGGAGAGAAAGATATACAGGCTATTATACTACAGAGTTATGAAGAGAACAATGTGATGCTCTGGGACGCTAGAAGGGTATGGGTATCTAATTCAGACTCAGCTAATTAAGTAACATTTTCCAGAGGTGGTGATAACTAAATTGAGGCCTGGATGGCAGTAGGAGTTGGACGGGTGAACAAGACAAAAGAAGTTATCTTATCAGGATTAGACCTGAGAATAAAACACTAGTAACAAGAAATGAATTGAGAAATGCTGGATTGTCAACAAAGGCTCAGAGGTGGATTCCAGTGGTATAAGTCCATTATGTTGAACTGGAGTCAAAAACTGAGGATGAGCATGAATGGATGTGTATATAGGGGAAGGGGTAGGTTCCAGAATTAAGAACCTTAAGTTATCCATACAGAGATATGAAGTATGGGACTTTGAAGAAATCTCTATAGTAAGCAAAGTTAAAATAACCATGCTTCAAGTGCAGATGTAATCTTATCAGAAAGGACTAACATCTTTTATTGAAGCTTGCTTTCATATGGTATTCCTCACTTCTACTCCTCGAAGGGGGCCTATAACACCAATCTGGCCTTTGCTGATCTGGAATAGTGTTGAGATTTTTTTTTTAATAATCATGGCAGGTTATTGGTTAATATTATGTTCCATATTGTGGAACTCAAGAACTCAACAGAACACTTTTTGACATGTTGGCAAATAATCAAAACTTCTTTCTGAGGAAGATCTGGGCTTCACTATAAGTAGTTTCATGGCCTACTCCAGAGGTCCTATGACCTTCCATTTAGGTGAGAACAGAGGTCAAGCTTTTCAACTTTCATAACATAATAGCTACCAACCACAACCTCTATTGGTTTCCAAAATAAATAGATTAGCCCTCAATAAACAATAGAGATAAAATACCAGTTCTCTAAGCCCTTATCAGAAATTACAGGTTTAAATGACCTTCCATGTAGTTCTGATCAAAAATCTAGAAAAAAAAAATGATATTTTAGGAAAGTTTTTTTAAGGTGGTATATCCACATTTTTTCCATTGTAGGTCACATAATAAAAGCTGTAGATAAGTACAGGCCACATAAATTGATAGTAATAGTAAAATATGGCTTGTTGGCTATTCAACAATATGGATTGTATTAACAGTAATACGAAACATCCAAAAAAGTTTAATTAACTGTATTTACTCAAAAGTGCATATTTATAGGCCTATTGTTGGGTATTGGTCAATTTTGATTGATTCAATGAGAGTAGAACACTTATATTTAACAAAATAAACTGCAAAAGTGGGAGCTATTCAGTCTGGGCCTGTCTCATGTTGACTTCAGAGACAAGACTCCCAGTAGGCTTCACTTTTCTTAGTTTTAAGAAACAACATAGCCCTGGTGGGTGTGGCTCAGTTACTAGAGCATTGGCCTATAGACCAAAGGCATGTACCTGGGGTTGTAGTTTCCATCGCCACCCGGGTCAGGGCAGGTGCAGGAGCCAGCCAAAAATTGTGTCTCTCTCATATCAATCTTTCTCTTTCTCTCTCTCTCTCTCTACCACTTTCTCTAAAAATCAATGGAAAAGAGAATATATTTCAGCTGCATCAGGAAGACCTTAACCTTGTCTAGAGCTTGGCCATCCCACTCAAAAAGTTGGGAAAATGTTTACCTGAGAAATTCTTGCTGGAGCCAATTAACTGAGCTGAATGTTGACACACAATAATACTAGATTTGATAATTTAGTTGTGGGCAAGAGTATAAATAAATAAATGACTAATTCATATTTGTACTCCCAAGACAACCATACAATGTCTTATTTATTTATTTTTTATTAATTTATTATGTTACACATGTTTCTCCTTTTTCCCCATTGATACCCTCCTCCCCATCCCCTCCACCCCATCCCCAGCTTTGTTGTCTATGTCCATCGGTAATGCATACATGCATATGTGCTCTGTGGTTTATCTCTTCCCTCTGCCCATCCCCTGTTCTACGGATTGTCAGTCTGTACCCTACTTCCATGTCTCTGGGTCTATCCTGTTCCTCAGACTGTTATGTTCATTATATTCCACAAATAAGTGAGATCATGTGATATTTGTCTTTCTCTACTTGCTTGTTTTGCTTAGGATAATACTTTCCAGGTCCCTCCATGTCGCCTCAAAACATAACAGATCTTTCTTTCTTGCAGCTGCATAGTACTCCATTGTGGTCATGTACCACTGCTTTCTTATTCATTCATCTACTAATAGACAATTGGACTGTTTCCAGATCTTAGCTATTGTAAATAGTGCTGCTATGAACATGGGGGTACATATATTCTTCCTGATTGGTGTTTCAGGCTTCTTAGGGTATATTCCTAGAAGTGGGATCACTGGGTCAAATGGAAGTTCAATTTTTAATTTTTTGAGGTAACACCATATTGTTTTCCATAGTGGCTGCACCAGACTGCATTCCCACCAGCAGTGGACTACAGTCCCCTTTTCTGCACACCCTCACCAACACTTGTTGTTTGATGATTTGTTGATGGCGGCCATTCTGACAGGTGTGAGGTGATACCTCATTGTTGTTTTAATTTGCATCTGTCTGATGATTAGTGACAAGCATTGCTTCATATGTCTCTTGGCCATTTGTATGTCCTGTTTGGAGAGGTGTCTATTTAGCTCCTCTGCCCATTTTTTAATTGAATTCTTTGTCTTCCTTTTGTTGAGTTGTATGAGCACTCTAAATATTTTGGAAATTAACCCCTTGTCTGATGTATCATTGGCAATCTTGCTATCCCATACAGTGGGTTCTCTTTCTATTTTAATGGTTGTTTCTTGTGCTGTGCAGAAGCTTTTTACTTTGATGTAGTCCTATGCGTTCATTTTCTCCTTTGTTTCTATTGCTTTAGATGATGTATCTGAAAATTTTAATGCGTATGTCCAAAATTTTGTTGCCTACATTTTCTTCTAGGATTCATATAGATTCATGAATCACATTTAAATCTTTTATCCATTTTGAGTTTATTCTTGTGCATGGTGTAAGCTGATGGTCTACTTTCATTTTTTTGCATATAACTGTCCAACTTTCCCAACACCATTTATTAAAGAGGCTGTCTTTACTCCACTGTATGCTCTTGCCACCTTGTCAAATATTAATTGAGCATAATGTCTTGGGTCAATTTCCGGTTTTTCTGTTCTGTTCCATTGATCTATATGCATGTTCTTGTGCCAGTACCAGGCTGTTTTGATTACAGTGGCTTTGTAGTATAACCTGATATCCGGTATTGTGATCCCACCACTTTATCCTTTTTTATCAAGATTGCTGTGGCTATTAGGGGTCTTTTTTGGTTCCATATGAACTTTTGAAGTTTTTGTTCTAGTTTCGTGAAGTACTTCATTGGTATTTTGATGAGGATTGCATTGAATTTGTAGATTGCTTTGGGTAGTATGGACATTTTAATGATGTTAATTATTTCAATCCATGAAAAAGGTATCTTCCTCTTTTTATTTTTTTCAATGTCCTATAGTTTTCTGCAAATAGGTCCTTTACTTCTTTGGTTAAGTTTATTCCTAGGTATCTCAATGTTTTTGCCGCAATGGTAAATGACATTGTTTTCTCAGTTTCTCTTTCTGTGAGTTCCTCATTTGTGTGTAAGAATGCTGTTGATTTCTTGATGTTAATTTTGTATCCTGCTACTTTGCCAAATTCATTTATTAAGTCTAGTAGGTTTTTGATGGAGTCTTTAGGGTTTTCTATGTATAATATTATGTCATCTGTGAATAATGAGTGTTTCACTTACTCCTTTCCAATTTGGATACCTTTTATTTATTTTTTCCAGTCTGATTGCTGTGGCTAAGACTTCCAGTACTATCTTAAATACGAGTGGTGAAAGTGGGTATCTCTGTCTTATTCCTGTTTTTAAGGAAAATGCTTTTAGTTTCTGCCCGTTGAGTATGATGTTGGCTGTAGGTCTTTAATATATGGCTTTTATTATGTTGAGACGTCATCCCTCTATTCCCACATTGCTGAGCATTTTTATCAGAAATGGATGCTGGATTTTGTCGAATGCTTTTTCAGCATCTATTAATATGATCATGAGGTTTTTATTCTTCATTTTATTTATGTGGTGTATCACATTTATTGATTTGTGAATATTGTGCGAGCCTTGCATCCCTGGAATGAATCCCACTTGGTCATGGTGAATAATTTTTTTTGATGTATTGTGGGATCCAATTTGCTAATATTTTGTTAAGAATTTTGGCATCTATGTTCATCAGTGATATTGGTTTGTAATTTTCTTTCTTTGTAGTGTCTTTTCCTGGTTTTGAAATTAGAATTATGCTGGCCTCATAAAACAAGTTTGGAAGTCTTCCTTCTTCTTGACTTTTTAAAAATAGTTTGAGGAGAATTGGTGTTAGTTCTTCTTTGAATGTTTTTTTTTTTTTTTTGTATTTCTCAGTTCTTTGATTCTTTTTTTCCACATCTTTATTGTTGGATGTAAAATGTATTACAGATGTTCCACATTTTTCCCCCATTGACCCCCTCCTCCCCACTCCCGCCCCCCTCCCACCTTTTTCCAAACTATTGTCCGTGTCCATTGGTTATGCATATAAGTTCTTTGGTTTATTTCTTCCCACCCCCCCAACCCCTTTCCCTTTGAGGTTTGTCAGTCTAGCAATGAATTTGTGCTTCTTAATCCCTTCACCTTTTTCATCCATTCCCCCAACCCCCTTCCCAACTGGCAACCAACAAAATGTTCTCTGTATCTATGAGAATGTTCCTGTTCTTCCTGTTCATTTTGTTTGTAGATTCCATTGTTGATAGATATGTATTCATTGCCATTTTGTTTGTTCATACATTTTATCTTTTTCTTCAAAAAGACCCTTCATCATTTCATATAATAACGGTTTGGTAGTGATGAACTCTTTTAACTTTTTCTTGTCTGGGAACGTTTTTATATGTCCATCAATTCTAAATGACAGCTTTGCAGGATAGAGTAATTTTGGTTGTAGGTTCTTGCTTTTCATCACTCTGAATATTTCTTGCCACTCCCTTCTGGCCTGCAAAGTTTCTTTTGAGAAATCAGCTGACAGCCTGATGGGAACTCCCTTGTAGGTAACTAGGTGCCTTTCTCTTGCTGCTTTTAAGATTCTCTCTTTGTCTTGAACCTTTTGCATTTTGATGATGATGTGTCTTGGCGTGGGCCTCTTGGTGTTCATCTTGTTTGGGACTCTCTGTGCTTCCTGGACTTGTATGTCTGTTTCCTTCACCAAGTTAGGAAAGTTTTCTGCCATTATTGTTTCAAACAGGTTTTCGATTTCTTGTTCTCTCTCTTCTCCTTCCGGCACCCCCAAGATGCGAATGTTGGCATGCTTGAAGTTGTCCCAGAGGCTCCTTACGCTATCCTCATTTTTTTCCTTTCTTTTTTCTTTTTGCTGTTCTGATTGGGCGTTTTTTTGCTTCCTTATATTCCAAATGGATGGTTTGCTCCTTGGATTTACGTACTCTATTATTGAAGCTATGTAAATTATTCTTTATTTCAGTTAAAGCCTCCTTCGTTTCTAACTGTGCAGCGATCATTTCTGACTGGTCCTTTTTTATGCTCTTGAGGCCCTCACTGAGTTCATTGAGTATCCTTATAAGCAGTATTTTGAACTCAGTATCTGTTAGGTTGCTTATCTCCATTTCGCTTAGTTCTTTTCTTGGGGTTTTGTTCTGTTCTTTCATTTGGGACCTGTTTCTTTGTATCCTCATTTTGGCTGCTCCCTGTGTTTGTTTCAGTGTATTACTTAATGAGAGGTATGGGGCTCGCTGAGACCAGATGCTGCTCGTTTGAAAGAATTTAGGAAAAACCTGAAGCAGGATCCAAGACAGGCCAATCCTATGGTTAAGCAAGTAGCAACAGCTTGGGTGGGCTTGAAAGTTGGGTGGGGCGAGCCTCAGGGAGTCAGCAGGGCGGGGCTACGAGTGTGAGCCAGGTTGCTGGAGTCCCAGATATGGCTTCTGTCTGCCGCCCCAGGGAAGGGCTCACCAAAGGAACAAAGGCCTCTTACCGCACGTTTGTCCCCGAGGAAGCCCCCTCTCCAGCCCTCGCTCCAGTGCCAAACAGCTCAGTTCTTCCCTGTATTTCTCTGGTGCCCCTCGAGCTGCCTCCCCTCCAAGCTTAGAGGGAGAGAGTCCGATAAGTCCGTGCGCGGGCCCTTTAGGGAGCTGCCTGGGGCTCCAGCCCCTTCAGCTTCCCTCAGCCTCAGTTTCCGCTGGTTTTTCCAGCCAGAAGTTATGGGGACTTCTCTTCCTGGCACTGGAACCCTGAGCGGGGCACCTGGTGTGGGACGGGGACCCCTCAGTCCTCAGGAAGGACCTTCCCAGCCGCGGGAGCCTCCTGATTTTTATCTGCCACACTTGGGTGTGGGACCAGCCCGTCGCGCCTCCGCACCGCTGCCGCCACCCCTCGCGCCGCCGCCCCTCCTACCGGTCTGGATGTAGCTGCTTTTTTTTTTTTTAATTCCGTAGTTGTAGGACTTCCATTCAGCTTGATTTCAGGCGGTTTTGGATGATGGTTGTTCTGTAGTATTGTTGTAACTTAGATGTGGTTGTGGGAGAACGCGATACTGCATTTCCCTACGCCGCCATGTTGACCAGAAGTCCCTTCTTTGAATGTTTGGTAAAAGTCCCCCATGAAGCCGGCCAGGCCTGGACTTTTGTTTGCTGGGAGTTTCTTGATTACATCTTCAATTTTCATAGTTGTTATTGGTCTATTCAAGTTTTCTATCTCTTCCCAGTTCAGTTTTGGGAGACTATGTGTTTGTAGAAATTTGTCCATTTTGCTTAGATTATCTAATTTGTTACTGTATAATCGTTCATAGTATTTGTTAACAATTCTTTGTATTTCTGTGGTGTCAGTTGTTACTTCTCCTCTTTTATTTCTGATTTTGTGTATTTGGGTTCCTTCTTTGTTTCTTGGTTAGTCTAGCTAAGGGTCCATCAATGTTGTTTATCTTTTTGAAAAAAAACAACTTTTTGTTTCATTGATCCTTTGAATTTTTTTTTTTTTTTTTTTTTGGTCTATGTTGTTTGTTTCTGCTCTGATCTTTACTATTTCCTTCCTTCTGCTTACTCTGGGGTTTTCTTTTTGTTTACTTCCTATCTCTTTAAGTTGTAAGGTTAGATAGTCTATTAGAAATTGTTCTTATGTCTTGAGATAGGCCTGTAGTGCTATGAACTTCCCTCTCAGAACTGCTTTTGCTGCATCCCATAGATTTTGTGTTGCTGTGTGTTCATTCTCATTGGTTTCCAGGAAGTTTTTAATTTCTTCCTTGATCTCCTTGGTAACCCATTTATTGTTTAATAATATGCTATTTACCCTCCATGCGTTCAAATGTCTTTGCATGTTCTTGTTGCAAGTGATTTTAGTTTCATGCCATTATGATCTGAGAAGATGCTTAATATAATTTCAATCTTTTTGAACTTGTAGAGACTTAGTTTGTGTCCTAACATGTGGTCTACCTTTGAGAATGTCCCATGTGCACTTGAGAAGAATATGAATTCTGCAGTTTGGGGGTGTAATTTTCTGTAGATATCTATTAAATCCGTTTGATCTAGTGCTTCATTTAGAGTCTCTGATTCCTTGTTAATTTTTTGTCTAGAGGATCTATCCACTGATGTCCATGGGGTGTTGAAGTCCCCTGCTATGATTGTATTGCTGTCGATTTCTCCTTTGAAGTCCTCCAGATTTTTAATACATTTTGGTGCTTCTATATTGGGTGCATATATGTTTACCAAGGTTATATCTTCCTGTTGGGTAGATCCTTTCAATATTATGTAGTGGCCTTCTTTCTCTCTAGTCATGGCCTTCAGTTTGAAATCTATTTTATCAGATATAAGTATTGCTACCCCAGCTTTTTTTCCTTTTCATTTGCTTGGAATATTTTTTTCTATCCCTTCGCTTTCAACCTATGTGAGTCTTTTGTTGTGAGGTGGATGTCTTGTAAACAACATATATGTGAATCATGCTTCCTTATCCAATCAGCTACTCTGTGTCTTTTTATCGGAGCATTCGATCCATTTACATTTAAGGTGATTATTGATATGTACTTATTTATTGCCATTTTTGTTTAGTGTGTTTATATTTTTCTTCCTATTTCTTCTACTAATTACAGCAGTCCTTTTAACATTTCTTGCAGTGCTGGTTTGGTGCTAATATTCACTTGGCCTTTTTTTTGTCTGGGAAGTTCTTTATTGGACCTTCTATTTTGAACAATAGCCTGAGTGGATAGATTATTCTTAGATTCAGATTCTTGTTTTTTATGACCTTGATTACTTCATGCCACTCTCTTCTGGCTCTCTGCTGAGAGCCTTATGGAGGTTCCTTTGTAGGTAACCTGTTGCTTATCTCTTGCTGTCTTTAGGATTCTCTCTTTGTCTTTAATTTTTGGCATTTTAATTACTATGTGTCTTGGTGTGGGCCTGTTTGGGTTCTTCTTACTTGGGGCTCTCTGTGCTTCTTGAACTTGAGTGCCTTCTTTCTTCACCAAATTAGGGAAATTTTCTGTCGCTATTTCTTCAAATATATTCTCTAACACTAGCTCATTTTCTTCTTCTTCAGGGACTCCTATGATGCAAATATTATTATGTTTCCAGTTGTCCCACAGTTCTCTTAAGCTGTCTTCCTGTTTCTTAATTGTTTTCTCTTTTTGGTTTTCTGATTGGTTGATATTTTCTACCCTGTCTTCTAATTCACTGATCTGGTCCTCAGCTTCTTCTACTCTGTTGTTTAGACCTGCCAATGTGTTCTTTATTTCTGATATGTCATTCTTCATTACTTCTAGGTGGTTTTTCATTTTCAGTTGGTTGATTTTCAATGTTTCGATATCTTTCCTCATGGTGTTGATGTCCTCATTCATGCTGTTGAGTTTCCTCAAGATCATGGCTCTGAACTCTACCTCTGATAACTTGCTTAATTACATTTCATTTATCTCATCTTTGGTAGAGGTCTCTTGTCCTTTCATTTTGGATTTGTTTCTTTGTTTCACCATTTTAGCTATCTCAGTGGGTTTTGGAGCCTGCCAAATTTTCCCTGTGGGTGTTGGTGTACTGCTGTTTGTAGCTCCCTTCCTGGGTTCGGATGAGCATGGGAGGACCCACATTAAACACCACTGTCAAGTCTTACTTTCCTGGGTAGATTTGCAAGCCCGGGAAAGGTTCAATTTATCCTTTTTCTTTCTGCCTGGACACTATTAGTCTCAGTTACTTGAAGAGCCTTGGGTTCTCAGTTGAATGAAAAACTCCCTCAGGTGTTCAGCATAAGAGGATTTCCTAAGAGTGGTGCAGATACTGGTTGTTATTGAGCCTCAATTTGCATTTCCTTGTCTCTGCTGGGTGAAGTTGAATCTCTAAGGGAGGGGCTGCTGCTTCTCCCCAAGGCTTTGGGAAGGAGCAAGATGGCCACCATCCTGTGTGGCCACAACTCAGCAAAATCTCTGAGTGCCCTCCAAATCCCAAGTGTCCCCACACAGTTCCAGTCCAGTCCATTCTCCCTCTGCCAGAGCCCATGGTGAGCAGCTGTAGCTAATTTAGTGCTCTGTCCCGGCCCTCTGCACTGTGGAGCCGGCTTGGGATTTTAACCCCGAGGGCACTGCTCACAGCTAAGACCACTTCTGTCCATGGGCTCCCAGCCCCCCTCTCGCACCTCTGCAGACCTACCAGGCTCAATTAAATGTCCCTAGTTATATGGCCCTCTCAAGCTGCTCTTCTGTTGATTTTTCTCGATGATTTGTCTTTATTTTAGTTGTAATTCCAGTTTGGTCATGGGAGATCGTCTGTAGCTTCCATTCACTCTGCCACCATTTTGGAATCCATAAAATGTCTTTTAAATTATATTTTGTTTGTTTATAAAAATAAAGGGCTGTCTGTACTCATCAAAACCTATGAATCAGATTAATTGAATGGTATGTGAATTATATCTCAATAAAACTGTTAGAACAAAACAAAACCTATCAACCTGATCATCCCATCACTTTACCCTAAACTCAGGTGAGCCCTGTGCACCCTACCGCTGCTGCTACACAAAATGCAGGACAATTAACCATGTCTGGCACTTGCCAGGTATCGCTCAGGCCTGGAAGCTGTCTCTGACGCTGCTGTTCTTACTCTGGTCTTTTTGGCTTATGGATTCCTTGCTCAACATGTCTAGCCTAAGGTAAGAAACTCCCTCCTCCAGTCCTGGGCCCCTGGGATCCTGTTGTCTAAACTTTCCTCTGCACCCCTCCCACCACATACAGGGAAGGGAATACTCACACAACTGTAACTTATTTTCCACCAAACAGTGCAGCATTCTTTAAAATCTATGAATGCATTGAAGTCAAGACAGCTCAGCAATGGAAAATGAGTGGTTTTCATCTGCCCAATACACATGTCCATTTGGAGTCTGCATTTCCTTGAACAAATCAACAGAGTTTTTGTTTGTCCCCTGCAGTTTCAGGTTCAATGTGTTCAAATGTCTTGTCACATCCTTAAGAAAATATAATCCTATGATTCACTGGAGGTCTAACAAATAGGATTTAGAAAGACTTTTATTCTAAAAGTCCTTGATTGGAGATGGCAGCTCAGTAAATCATACTTGGGATCCATCTCTTCTAAATAGCTCATAAATTGCTCATGATTAAAGACATCAGCACAGAGAAAATTCTTCATTTCTTTCTCCATCACATCATGTGGTGAACTAGACTTGCAAAAATCATGGCATGAGGCATGGGGCAATGACAGCTGGGCCCACCAAATTTCTCTTGGCTTAAATACATTGTTTAAATTATGTTTGCCTTTCAAACATAGCAAGTGAACTCTCCCATGTTTAGAACTTTTTAAAGTTCTTATGTTGAGCTTTTCAGAAGCTCTGAGTTCATGAGGGTTGGCATAAAAAAAAAAAAAAAAAGCACAGACTCTGGAGCCATACCTCTTATATTTCAAATCTCAGTATGCCTCATGCTAGCTATGCATTTTTAGGCAAAATGCTTAACCTTTTTGCCTTAGATTCCTCTTTTTGTGTAAGATTCAGATAATGATAATAATAATACCTATGTTATGGTGTTGTTATGAAGATTAAATATGTTTAAATTTGTAAAATGCTTAGAACAGGATTGGCATATAGTGAATGCTATAAGTATTAGTTAAGTAAATTCGGTTAGTTATTTTTGCTAAAAATCTCAGGCAGGCACAACTAGCTCCTGCCCCTTTCCCAGGCCATGCTTGGGTCTGCAGTCTTCATTTCAAACACTCTGGATAAGAAATACACAGTTCATACCCTTTCCTATGTACTCTAAGTTCTATTCTTCAGTCAAATTAGACCACTTGAAACCTGTATATTTGGCAGACTTTGCAGGATCACCTTCCCTGAGTTTTACTTCAAATGCTATACCTCCAAAGTTTTCAAAGATCACTATATAATAAAAGGTCATGTGAAATGCTTTTCTGCTGATTATTTTTTAAATGTTGTTAAGGAACTTCTGATCAAGATGGTGGTGTAGGTAAACACAATAATCACCTCCTCCCACAACCACATAAAAATTACAACTAAACTACAGAACAACTGTCATTCAGAACACCTGATATTAAGCTGAACATAAGTCCTACAACTACAAAATTAAAGAAGCCACATTAAGATTGGTAGAAGGGTCAGATGTGCAGACCGGCTGGTCCCACACCCACATGTGGCAGATAAAAATTAGTAGGGTGCCTCAGCTGGGAATGTCCTCCCTGAGGAGTGAGAGTCCCTGTTCCATACCAGGATCCCAGCTTAAAGTTTCAGTGCCAGGAAGAGAAGTCCCCATCACTTCTGGCTGTAAAACCAGCGGGAACTGAGTCTGAGGGAGGCCGAAGCTTCTGGAGTCCCACGCAGTTCTTCTTGAAGAGCCCAAACACAGAGTTACTTGGACTCCTTCTGGGCTCCAGTGTTGGGGAGGCAGTTTGAAAGGCACCAGAGACATACGGGAAAGAACTGAATTGTTTGACATTGGGGTAAGAGCTGGAGGGGCAGCTTTCTCCTGGACAGACTTGCTGTGGGAGGCCATTGTTCCTTTGGTGAGCCCTTCCCTGGGGCAGCAGATAGCAGCCATCTCTGAGACTCCAGCAACCTGGCTCACACTGTTTGCCCCACCCTGGTGATTCCCTGAGTCCTTGCCCCACCCAACCTTCCGGCCCACCCAAGCTGTTTCCAGTGGTTTTACCATAGGATTGGCTTGTCTTAGATCCAGCTTCAGATTTTTCTAAAGTCTCTCAAACAAGCAGCATCTAGTCTCAGCGAGCCCCATACCACTCGTTAAGTGGCCCCAGGCCTGGCACTAGAAGCAGCCAGCCTTGGTTCACAAATTGCCTTTGCCTGGACACCTGTAAGCCCAGAACAAGAAGAAGCTGTCTGCAGATCACTTTGTAGCTTATGCCAGGTGGCCCCAGGTAGAACACAGGCAGAAGCTGATCTTGCCCCAGAGCCAGCACACTCAGTGGACAGCTTCAGACCATACCAAAGCACCACCACTTAACCACCTCCACAAGTGACACACTCAATGAGTGGACTCATTGGGTACCAGAGCCCTGATGAAGTAAGCCTTGCTCTGTGTGGTGGGTCCCTACACCGCTGATACTCCAAGGTAGTCAGAGGCCAGTGGTCAGTGGGCACAGCCAGTCCTTGCAGCTGATCAGCCTGAGTAAATCCCTCCCACTGACATGCCAACAGCAATCAAAATTCAAGTACAACACAAGGCTGTACAGTCCACACTAGGGGAGCAACTGGGGTAATAAGGGAAGCTATGCCATTGGACCCTACAGGACACCTATAAAAAGAGGCCACCCTACAAAGCCTAGCAGACATAGCAACTCTACATAATACATAGAAACAAACATAGGAAAGCAGCCAAAATGAGGAGACAAAGAAACATGACCCAAGTGAAAAAACAGAACAAAATTCCAGGAAAAGAACTAAACAAAATTGAGATAAGCAATCAATCAGATGCAGAGTTCAAAACACTGGTTAGATTTCCAGTCAAGATGGCAGCATAGGTAAACATGGTATCACGTCCTCCCACAACCACATCTAAGTTACAACTAAACTACAGAACAACCATCATTCAGAACTGCCTGAAATCAAGCTGAATGGAAGTCCTACAACTATGGAATTAAAGAAGCAGCCACATTGAGACTGGTAGGAGGGGCTGAGGTGGACAGGCTGGTCCCAAACCCACATGTGGCGAATAAAAATCAAGAGGGTACGTTGGCTGGGAAGGTCCTCCCTGAGGACTGAGGGTCCCCATCCCACACCAGGCACCCACCTCAGGGTTCCAGTGCCCGGAAAAGAAGTCCCCATAACTTCTGGCTGGAAAACCAGTGGGAACTGAGGCTCAGGGAGGCTGAGGCGGCTGGAGCCCCAGGCAGCTCCTCTTAAAGGGCCCACACAAGGACTTATTGGATTCACTCCCTCTAAGCTTGGAGGGGAGGCAGCTCAAGGGGCACCAGAGACATACAGGGAAGAACTGAGCTGTTTAGCACTGGAGCGAGGGCTGGAGAGGGGGCTTTCTCTGACACAGACGTGCAGCCAGAGGCCTTTGTTCCTTTGGTGAGCCCTTCCCTGGGGCAGCAGACAGCCGCCATATCTGGGACTCCAGCAACCTGGCTCACACTGTTTGCCCCACCCTGGTGATTCTCTGAGGCCTTGCCCCACCCAAATTCAGGCCCACCCAAGCTGTTGCCAGTTGCTTTACCATAGGATTGTCCGGTCTCAGATCCTCCTTCAGGTTTTCCTAAATTCATTCAAACAAGCAGCATCTGGTCTCAGCTAGCCCCATACCTCTCGTTAAGTAATACATAGAATTCAAACACAGAGAGGCAGCCAAAATGAGGAGACAAAGAAACAGGTCCCAAATGGAAAAAAAAAAAAAGAACAAAACCCCAGGAAAAGAACTAAGGGAAATGGAGATAAGCAACCTAACAGATGCTGAGTTCAAAATACTGCTTATAAGGATGCTCGATGAACTTAGTGAGAACCTCAGCGAACTTAGTGAGGGCCTCAAGAGCATAAAATCAGACCAGTCAGAAATGAAGGAGGCACTAACTGAAATTAAGAATAATTTACACAGATTCAATAGTAGAGTAGGTAAAGCCAAGAAGCAAACCATTGATTTGGAATATAAGGAAGCAAAAAACACGCAATCAGAACAGAAAAAAGAATCCCAAAAAATGAGGAGAGTGTAAGGAGCCTCTGGGACAACTTCAGGCGTGGCAACATTCACATCTTGGGGGTGCCAGAAGGAGAAGAGCGAGAACAAGGAAAGGAAAACCTATTTGAAACAATAATGGCAGAAAACTATCCTAACTTGGTGAAGGAAACAGACGTACATGTCCAGGAAGCACAGAGAGTCCCAAACAAGATGAACTCCAATAGGCCCACACAAGACACATCATCATCAAAATGCAAAAGGTTCCTGACTATTTGGGACCTGTGGCAGCCTCGGCTGGGACCTGCACCCTCAGCTGGGACCTGCAGCCTGGGCTGGGACCTGTGGCGGCCTCAGATGGGAGCTGTGCCCTCAGCTAGGTGCAGGAGCCTGGCCCAGGGGCAACAGCCTTAACTGGGAGTGGCACCCTTAGCTGGGAGCGGTGCCCTCGGGTTAAAGTCCCAAGTGGCTCCAAAGCACAGAGCTGGGACAGAGGCTAAATTAGCAGCAGCCACTCAACTTGGGCTCTGGCAGTGGGAGGACAGAATGGACTGGAACTGTGTGGGGACACCCGGGATTTAAAGGGCGCTCAAAGATTTTGCTGAGTTGCAGCCATGCAGGACTGTGGTCATCTGACTCATTCCCAGGGCCCTGGGGAGAGGCGGCAGCCCCTCCCTCGGAGATTCAACTCCACCCTGTGGCCATTGAAATGCTAATTGGGAAGATGGTGGCGTAGGTAAACGCGGTATCGCGTCCTCCCACAACCACATCAAAGTTACAACTAAACTACTGAACAACCATCGTTCAAAAACGCCTGAAATCAAGCTGAATGGAAGTCCTACAGCTACGGAATTAAAGCAGCAGCCACATCCAGACTGGTAGGAGGGGCTGAGGCGCGAGGGGAGGGGCGGGGGTGGTGGCGGCAGTGGCAGCGCGACGGGCTGGTCCCACACCCAAGCGTGGCGGATAAAAATCAGGAGGCTCCCGCGGCTGGGAAGGTCCTTCCTGAGGACTGAGGGGTCCCCGTCCCACACCAGGTGCCCCGCTCAGGGTTCCAGTGCCAGGAAGAGAATCCCCATAACTTCTGGCTGGAAAAACCAGCGGGAACTGAGGCTCAGGGAAGCTGACGCAGCTGGAGCCCCAGGCAGCTCCTTAAAGGGCCCCCGCACAGACTTATCGGACTCTCTCCCTCTAAGCTTGGAGGGGAGGCAGCTCCATGGGCTCCAGAGACATACAAGGAAGAACTGAGCTGTTTGGCACTGGAGCGAGGACTGGAGAGGGGGCTTTCTCGGGGACAAACGTGCTGTCAGAGGCCTTTGTTCCTTTGGTGAGCCCTTCCCTGGGGCGGCAGACAGAAGCCATATCTGGGATTCCAGCAACCTGGCTCACACGGGTAGCCCCGCCCTGGTGACTCCCTGAGGCCCCGCCCCGCCCCGCCCAAGCTGTTGCCACTTGTTTAACCATAGGATTGGCCGGTCTTGGATCCTGCTTCAGGTTTTTCCTAAATTCTTTCAAAAGAGCAGCATCTGGCCTCAGCGAGCCCCATACCTCTCATTAAGTAATACACTGAAACAAACACAGGGAGGCAGCCAAAATGAGGAGACAAAGAAACAGGTCCCAAATGAAAGAACAGAACAAAACACCAATAAAAGAACTAAGCGAAAAGGAGATAAGCAACCTAACAGATACTGAGTTCAAAATACTGCTTATAAGGATGCTCAATGAACTTAGTAAGAACCTCAGTGAACTTAGGGAGGGCCTCAAGAGCATAAAAAAGGGCCAGTTAGAAATCATGGATACAGCCCTGGCCGGTTTGGCTCAGCGGTTAGAGCGTCGGCCTGCGGTCCAGAGAGACCCGGGTTCGGTTCCCGCTAAGGGCACGTGCCTCAGATGCAGTTTGTCCCCGGCCCTGGTCGGTTGTGTGGGTGGCAGCCACTCGATGTATTCCTTTCGCATCGATGTTTCTCTCTCTCTCTGTTCCTCTCTCTCCCTCCCACTCTACCTGAACAAAAAATGGAAAAATGTCCTCGGGTGAGGATAAAAATTTAAAAAAAAGAAAGAAATCATGGATACACAGTTAGAATTGAAGGAGGCAGTAACTGAAATAAAGAATAATTTACACGGTTTCAATAATAGAGTTCGTAAATCCAAGAAGCAAACCATCAATTTGGAATATATGGAAGCAAAAAATGCCCAATCAGAACAGCAAAAAGAAAAAAGAATCCAAAAAAATGAGAATAGTGTAAGGAGCTTCTGGGACAACTTCAAGCGTACCAACATTTGCATCTTGGGGGTGCCAGAAGGAGAAGAGCGAGAACAAGAAATTGAAAACCTGTTTGAAATAATAATGGCAGAAAACTTTCCTAACTTGGTGAAGGAAACAGACATACAAGTCCAGGAAGCACAGAGAGTCCCAAACAAGATGAACCCCATGAGGCCCACACCAAGACACATCATCATCAAAATGCAAAAGGTTCAAGACAAGGAGAGTATCTTAAAAGCTGCAAGAGAAAGGCAGCTAGTTACCTACAAGGGAGTTCCCATAAGGCTGTCAGCTGATTTCTCAAAAGAAACTTTGCAGGCCAGAAGGGAGTGGCAAGAAATATTCAGAGTGATGAAAACCAAGAACCTACAACCAAGATTACTCTATCCTGCAAAGCTGTCATTTAGAATTGATGGCCATACTAAGACTTTCCCAGACAAGAAAACGTTAAAGGAGTTCATCACTACCAAACCGTTATTATATGAAATGATGAAGGGTCTTTTTGAAGAAAAAGATAAAATGTATGAACAAACAAAATGGCAATGAATACATATCTATCAACAATGGAATCTACAAACAAAATGAACAGGTAGAACAGAAACATTCTCATAGATACAGAGAACATTTTGTTGGTTGCCAGTTGGGAGGGGGGTTGGTGGAATGGTGAAAAAGGTGAAGGGACTAAGAAGCACAAATTCATTGCTAGACTGACAAACCTCAAAGGGAAAGGGGTTGGGGGGGTGGGAAGAAATAAACCAAAGAACTTATATGCATAACCAATGGACACAGACAATAGTGTGGGAAAAGGTGGGAGGGGGGCGGGAGTGGGGAGGAGGGGGGTCAATGGGGGAAAAATGTGGAACATCTGTAATACATTTTACATCCAACAATAAAGATTAAAAAAAAAAAAGAAATGCTAATTGGGGCCGATTAAACCAGCATCTGCTCCACCTTCGGAAAATCCTCTTACACTGAGCACTTGAGAGAGTTTTTCATTCAACTCAGAAACCATGGTTCTTCAGGTGACTGCTACTAATAGCCTCCAGGCAAAAAAGCTAGAAGATAACTACCATTCCCTGGGCTAGCAACTCTAACCAGGAAAGTAAGACTTGACAGTGGTGTTTGAAGTGGGTCATCCATGCCTCATCCAAACCCAGGAGAAGGAGCCACAAACAGCAGAACACCAACACCCACAAGGAAAATTGGCAGGCTCCAAACCCCACTGTGATAGCCAAAATGGTGAAACACAGAAACAAAAGCCAAATGAAAGAACAAGAGACCTCTACTGAAGATGAGATAGATGAGGTGCAGTTAAGCAAGTTAACAGAACTAGAATTCAGAGCCATGATCTTGACAAAGCTCAACAGCATGTGTAAGGACATGAGTACCATGAGTAAAGACATACAAATGTTTAAAATCAAACAGTTGGAAATTAAAAACCACCCAGAAGAAATAAAGAATAACATATCAGAAATAAAAAACACATTGGAAAGTCTAAATAGCAGAGTAGAGGAGCTGAGGACCGGATCAGTGAATCAGAAGATAGGGTAGAAAAAAATCGACCGATCAGAAAACAAAAAGGAAAAAATAATTAAAAAACAGAAAAACAGCTTAAGAGAACTGTGGAACAACTGGAAATGTAATAACATTCGCATCATACGAGTCCCCTAAGAAGAAAACGAGCTAGGGTTAGAGAATATATTTGAAGAAATAGTGACAGAAAACTTCCCTAATTTGGTGAAGGAAGAAGGCATTCAAGTTCAAGAAGCACAGAGAGCCCCAAGTAAGAAGAACCCAAACAGGCCCACACCAAGACACATAGTAATCAAAATGCCAAATATTAACGACAAAGAGAGAATCCTAAATGCAGCAAGAGATAAACAACAGGTTACCTACAAAGGAAACCCCATTAGGCTCTCAGCTGACTTCTCAATAGAAACACTACAGGCCAGAAGGGAATGGCATGAGGTAATCAAGGTTATGAAAAACAAGGATCTGAATCCAAGACTACTCTAGCCAGCAAGGCTATCATTCAAAATAAAAGGTCAAATAAAGAGCTTCCCAGACAAAAAAAAGTTAAGGGAATACATTAGCACCAAACCAGCACTGCAAGAAATGTTAAAAGGACTGCTGTAATTAGCAGGAGAAATAGGAAGAAAAATACAACCACACTAAACAAAAATGGCAATAAATAAGTACATATCAATAATCACCTTAAATGAAAATGGATTGAATGCTCCCATAAAACAACACAGAGTAGCTGACTGGATAAGAAAGCATGACTCATCTATATGTTGTTTATAAGAGCCCCACCTCACAACAAAAGACTCACATAGGTTGAAAGTGAAGGGATGGAAAAAAATCTTCCAAGTAAACAGAAAGGAAGAAAAGCTGGGGTAACAATACTCATATCTGATAAAATAGATTTCAAAATGAAGGCCATAACTAGAGACAAAGAAGACCACTACATAATATTGAAAGGATTATCCAACAGGAAGATATAACCCTGATAAACATATATGCACCCAATATAGGAGCAATATTAAAAAATCTTCTGGAGGACTTCAAAGGAGAAATCTATAGCAATACAGTCATAGCAGGGGACTTCAACACCACGCTGACAACACTGGATAGATCCTCTAGGCAAAAAATTAGCAAGGAAACAGACTCTAAATGAAGCACTAGACCTAATGAATTTAATAGATATCTACAGAGAATTACACCCCAAAACTACAGAATTCACATTCTTCTCAAGTGCACATGGGACATTCTCAAAGATAGACCACATGTTAGGACACAAACTAAGTCTCTACAAGTTCAAGAAGACTGAAATCATATTAACCATCTTCTCAGATCAATGGCATGAAACTAGAAATCACTTGCAACAAGAACATGTAAGGACATTTGAACACATGGAGGCTAAATAGCATGTTATTAAACAATGAATGGGTTACCGAGGAGATCAAGGAAGAAATTAAAAACTAACTGGAAACCAATGAAAATGAAGACACAACAACACAAAATCTATGGGATGCAGTGAAAGCAGTTCTGAGAGGGAAGTTCATAGCACTACAGGCCTACTTCAAAAAACAAGAATATCTCAAATAGACTATATAACCTCACAACTTAAAGAACTAGAGAGCAAACAAAAAGAAAACCCCAGAGCAAGTAGAAGGAAGGAAATAGTAAAGATCAGAGCAGAAATAAATGACATAGAGACAAAAAAAAAAAAAAAAAACAATTCAAAGGATCAATGAAACAAAGAGCTGGTTTTTTGAAAAGATAAACAAGATTGATGGACCCTTAGCTAGACTCACAAAGAAACAAATTGAGAGAACCCAAATACACAAAATCAGAAATGAAAAAGGAGAAGTAACAACTGACACCACAGAAATACAAAAGATCGTTAACAACTACTATGAACAATTATATGACAACAAATCCGACAATCTGAGTGAAATGGACAAATTTCTAGAAACACATAGTCCCCCAAAACTAGACCAGGAAGAGATAGAAAACTTGAAAAGACCAATAACAACAGAAGAAATTGAAGATGTAATCAAAACTCTCCCAGCAAACAAAAGCCCAGGCCCAGATGGCTTCACGGGGGAGTTTTACCGAACATTCAAAGAAGAACTAACACCCATTCTCCTCAAACTATTCCAAAAAGTCAACAAGAAGGAAGACTTCCAAACTAGTTTTATGAAGCCAGCATAATTCTAATTCCAAAACCAGAAAAAGACACTACGAAGAAAGAAAACTACAGGCCAATATCCCTGATGAACATCGAAGCTAAAATCCTGAACATAATACTAGCAAATCGGATCCAGCAAAACACCAAAAAAATATTCACCATGACCAAGTGGGATTAATCCCAGGGATGCAGGCTGGTACAATATTTGCAAAGAAATCCACGTGATACACTACATAAATAAAATGAATAAAAACCACATTATCATATCAATAGAGCCGAAAAAGTCTTCGACAAAATCCAGCATCCGTTTCTGATAAAAACACTCAGCAATGTGGGAATCGAGAGATCATATCTTGACATAATAAAGGCCGTATATGAAAAACCTACAGCCATCATACTCAATGGGCAAAAACTAAAAGCATTTCCCTTAAGAAAAGGAACAAGGCAAGGATGCCCACTTTCACTACTCTTATTTAACATAGTACTAGAAGTCTTAGCCACAGCAATCAGACAGGAAGAAAAAATAAAAGGGATCCAAATGGGAAAAGAGGAAGTGAAACTGTCATTATTTACAGATGACATGATACTATACGTATAAAACCCCAAAGACTCCATCAAAAATTTACTAGACTTAATAAATTAATTTGGAAAAGTAGCAGGATACAATATTAACGTCAAGAAATTGATCGCATTCTTATACACCAATGATGAACTCACAGAAAGAGAAACTAAGAAAACAATGCCATTTACCATTGTGGCAAAAAAATTAAGATACCTAGGAATGAACTTAACCGAAGAAATAAAGTACCTATTCGCAGAAAACTACAGGTCATTGACAAAAGAAATAGAGGAAGATATAAAAAAGTGGAAGCACATACCCTGTTCATAGATTAGAAGAATTAACATCATTAAAATGTCCATACTACCCAAAGCAATCTATAGATTCAATGCAATCCCCATCAAAATACCTATGGCATACTTCACAGAATTAGAACAAATACTTCAAAAGTTCATATGGAACCAAAAAAGACCTCGAACAGCCACAGCAATCTTGAAAAAGAAAAACAAAGTTGGAGGGATCACATTACCAGATTTCAGGTTATACTAGAAAGCCACTGTAATCAAAACAGCCTGCTACTGGCACAAGAACAGCAGACAGACCAGTAGAACAGAACAGAGAACCCAGAAATAGACCCAAGGCAATATGCTCAATTAATATTTGGCAAAGGTGGCAAGAGCATACAGTGGAGTAAGGTCAGCCTCTTTAATAAATGGTGTTGGGAAAATTGGACAGCTACATGCAAAAAAAATGAAACGAGACCATCAACTTACACCCTACACAAGAAGAACCTCAAAATGGATAAGAGTCTTAAATGTGATTCATGAATCCATAAAAATCCTAGAAGAAACTGTAGGCAACAAAATTTCGGATATCACACGCAGCAGAATTTTCACTGATACATCACCTAAGGCAATAGAAACAAAGAAGAAAATGAACACATGGGCCTACATCAAACTCAAAAGCTTCTGCACAGCGAAAAATACAATCATCAAAACGGAAAGGCTACCCACTGTATGGTAGAGCATAATTTCCAATGATATATCAGATAAGGGGTTAATTTTCACTATATAGAGAGTGTTCATACAACTCAACAAAAGGAAGACAAAGAACCCAATTAAAAAATGGAGAGGAGCCCTGGCCGGTTTGGCTCAGCGGTTAGAGCGTCGGCCTGCGGTCCGGAGAGACCCGGGTTCGGTTCCCGCTAAGGGCATGTACTTCGGTTGCAGTTTGTCCCCGGCCCTGGTTGGTCGTGCGGGTGGCAGCCACTCGATGTGTCCCTTCACGTCGATGTTTCTGTCTCTCTCTCCCTTCCTCTCTCTCCCTCCCACTCTATCTGTACAAAAAATAGAAAAATATCCTCAGGTGAGGATAAAAAAAAAAAAAAAAAAATGGAGAGGAACTAAATAGACAGCTCTCCAAACAGGACATACAAATGGCTAAGAGTCATATGAAGAAATGCTCAACATCACTAATCATCGGAGAGATGCAAATTAAAACAACAATGAGGAATCACCTCACACCTGTCAGAATGGCCACCATCAACAAATCATCAAACAACAAGTGTTGGCGAGGGTGTGGAGAAAAGGGGACTCTAGTACACTGCTGGTGGGAATGCAGACTGGTGCAGCCACTATGGAAAACAATATAGTGTTACCTCAAAAAATTAAGAATAGAACTTCCATTTGACCCAGTGATCCCACTTCTAGGAATATACCCTAAGAAGCCTGAATCACCAATCAGAAAGAATATATGTACCCCCATGTTTGTAGCAGCACTATTTACAATAGCTAAGATCTGGAAACAGCCCAAGTGTCCATCAGTAGACAAATGGATAAAAAATCAGTGGTACATATACAGAATGCAGGACTATGCAGGTGCAAGAAAGATCTCTTATCCTTTGAGACTACATGGAGGGTCCTGGAAAGTATTATCCTAAGCGAAACAAGCCAAACGGAGAAAGACAAGTATCATATGATCTCACTTATTTGTGGAATATAATGAACATAACAGTCTGAGGAATGGGGTAGTCCCAGAGACGTGGAAGTGGGGTACAGACCGACAGTCCCCAGAAGAGGTGGTGGTGGGGGAGAGAGAAACCACAGAACTTATATGCATGTATGCATGAACAATGGACATAGACAACAAAGCTGGGGACAGGACAGGGAGGGAAGGAGAGGGGGGAATCAGGAGGGAAAATGGAGAAACATCTGTAACAAACATTAATTAATTAATTAATTAATTAATTAAAATAAATAAATAAAAGCAAAAAAAAACCACACACACACACAAAAAAATGTTGTTAAGGACAATATCCAATATAACACATATTTGTACCTCCAGGCCAAAGCCCTTCTCTGAGCTCCAGCCTCATGTATCCAAATGCCCATCTGGCATCTCTATTTGCATATTTCAAAAGAAACAAACTCAACAAATCTAAGAAAAAACATTATCTCCTCTCCCATCTTGACCTGCAACCTGATTTTCATCCAGTGTTCTACTTCTCAGAGAATGGTACCACCACTTACTCTGTCCATATGTCAGAATCAAAGGAATCATCCTTGATTTATTCCTAGATGTACACCCAAGAGAAATGAAAACATATGTACACCCTAAGACTTGTACCTTAATCATAATAGCTAAAAAGTAGAAACAACACAAATGTTCATCAATGGATGAATGAATAAAATGTATGTCTATATAATGAAATATTATTCTGCAATAAGAAGAAATGAAGTTCTGATATATGCTACAATATGGATGAACCTTGAAAACATGATGTTAAGTGAAAGAAGCCAGTCACTAGAGACCATATATTATATGATTTTCATTTTATGAAGTTCCCAGAATAGGGAAATCTATAGAGAAAGAGAGTAGATTAGTACTTTCCTAGAGCAGGGAAGGTTGGAATGGAATGGGGAGTTACTGCCAAAGGCTATAGCGTGTTTTGTTTTTGTTTTTGTTTTTTGTAAAACTTCTTGTCTCTTTTATTTTATTTATTTATTTTATCTTTTTTGTTGTTGTTAACAAATGTTTCTCCTTTTTCCCCCATTGACACCCTCCTCCCCCTCCCTCCCCGCCCTGTCCCCAGCTTTGTTGTCCATGTCCATTGGCTATGTGTACATGCATATAAGTTCTGAGGTTTATCTCTCCCCGCAAACCCTCTTCTGGGGATTGTTAGTCTGTACCCTACTTCCACATCTCTAGGACTACCCCATTCCTCAGACTGTTATGTTCATTATATTCCACAAATAAGTGAGATCATATGATACTTGTCTTTCTTTGTTTGGCTTGTTTTGCTTAGGATAATACTTTCCAGGTCCCTCCATGTCATCTACTGATGGACACTTGGGCTGTTTCCAGATCTTAGCTACTGTAAATAGTGCTGCTATGAACATGGGGGTACATATATTCTTTCTGATTGGTGTTTCAGGCTTCTTAGGGTATATTCGTAGAAGTGGTATCACTGGATCAAATGGAAGTTCAATTTTTAATTTTTTGAGGTAACACCATATTGTTTTCCATAGTGGCTGCACCAGTCTGCATTCCCACCAGCAGTGTACTAGAGTCCCCTTTTCTCCACACCCTCAGCAACATTTGTTGTAGGGTGTTTTTTTGAGGTGATGAAAATGTTCTAAAATTAGATAGTGATGGTGGTTACACATATCCATGAAATACTAAAAATCATTAAATTGTACCTTTTAAAAAGGTAAATTGTAGGTATTGAAATATATCTCACTAAAGCTATTATTAAGAAAAATCTCTGTGGTGATAGGTGCAGAAAAGAAACTGGGGACAGCAACACTAGAGACCACAGAAGTGCCTGGTACATGGTCTGAGCAGGAGAGGATGAAGCCTGAGCTGGAACAGGGTTTATGGAATAAATTCTAAAGCAATTCTAGATGGAGATAGGCCAGGACTTGGTGATGATTCTTTTTTGTTTGATTTTTGGTTGCATAGTATCTGTCCTGATACTACCAGAATTTGTATCCATGCATGGCTCTCCATCTAAAAAATTACCACACTGCTTCAAGCCATCACCACCATCACTCATCTCAACTACTGCCCCATGGTCTACCTGCATCCATTCATGTTCTCTGTGAATCTGTTCTCTACACTGGAGCCAAAGTGATTCTTTCATACTGCAAATTTGATCATGTCATCCTCCTGCTTTAAACTCTTCAATGATTTCCCTTTGTACTTAGGATAAAGACCAAGGTCCTTAACCTACTTGACCAGCCTGAATGTCCTGGCTTTTCCCTATCTCTCTGACATTTCACTCACTCTTTGTGCTCCGAGTCCACTGGACTACATTCAAGTGCCTCATCACACTTCCTCCTACCACTGGGTCTTAGAAAATGCTGTTCCCTTTATGAATGTTTCCTTCCCTGCTTCACCTTTTGATTCCAGTTCTCCCTTCAGTTACCAGCTTAATCATCACTTCCTCTGGAAAACTTCCCTAGTGGCCCAAGTCCCCTATTTTATGCTTTCAGAACTCTTTGTACTTCTCCTTATGACCTTTATCACAGTTGCAGTCTCATCCTTATTTATGGTATTATTTCATTAATGTCTGTCTCTTTCATTAAATTGTAAGCTCCATAAGATCAACAGCCAGTTTTGTTCACCATTATCTCTCTGGTGCCTAATACAGTGTTTGGCACATGGTAGATCCTGAATTATATTTGTTAAATAAATGAATAAACTGCAAGAACAACTCCCCCCCCCCGCCAGTTTTGCTCAGTGGTTAGAGTGTCGGCCCGTGGACCAGAATCCCGGGTTCAGTTCCTGCCAAGGGCATACACCTCAGCTGCGGTTCGTCCCCTGCCCTGGTTGGGGTCATGTGGGTGGCAACCAGCCTATGTGTCTCTCTCTTCCTCCCTCTCTCCCTTCCTCTCTATCTGAAGATAAATGCAAAAGTGTCCTCCGGTGAGGATAAACAAAAAAAAGCTTCTGCACAGCATAAGAAACCAGCATCAAAATGATTATTAATCATTTGAGAAACATCGATATGAGAGAGACACATCGACTGGATGCTTCCCGTGCGACCCCAACCAGGGTCGGGGACAAGCTGCAACAGAGGTGCATGCCCCTGGCCCAAGTCAAACCCAGGTCTCATTGGTCCGTGGGCCGACGCTCCAACCGCTGAGCCAAACCAGGCAGGGCTCTTAAGTCTTTTGTTTTTTTTTTTTTTCATTTTACTTTTTTTTAACTTATCTTTATTGTTGAATGTATTACAGATGTTCCTCATTTTTCCCCTATTGACCCACTCCTCCCCACTCCCGCCCCCCTCCCGCCTTTCCCCACACTGTTATCTGTGTCCATTGGTTATGAATATATATGTTTAAATTTTTTGGTTTATTTCTTCCCACCCCCACCCTCCTTCCCTTTGAGGTTTGTCAGTTTAGCAACCAATTTGTACTTCTTAATCCCTTCACATTTTTCACCCATTCCCCCAACCCCTCTCCCATCTGGCAACCAACAAAAAGGTTCTCTGTATCTATGAGAATGTTTCTGTTCTGCTTGTTCATTTTGTTTGTAGATTCAATTGTTGATAGATATGTATTCATTGCCATTTTGTTTGTTCATATTTATTTTATTTTATTTTATTTTTTATCCTCACCCGAGGACATTTTTTGTTCAGATAGAGTGGGAGGAAGAGAGAGAAACATCGATGTGAAAGAGACACATCAAGTGGCTGCCACCCGCAAGACCAACCAGGGCCGGGGACAAACTGCAACTGAGGTACGTTCCCTTAGTGGGAACCAAACCCGGGTCTCTCTGGACCGCAGGCTGACTCTCTAACCACAGAGTCAAACCAGCCAGGGCTGTTTGTTCATATTTTTTATATTTTTCTTCAAGAGGACCCTTCAACATTTCATATAATAATGGTTTGGTGGTGATGAACTCCTTTAGTTTTTTCTTGTCTGGGAATCTCTTTATTTACCCATCGATGCTAAATGATAGCTTTGAAAGATAGAATAATATTGGTTGTAGGTCCTTGCTTTTCAGCACTTTGAATATTGCTTGCCACTCCCTTCTGCCCTGCCAAGTTTCTTTTGAGAAATCAACTGACAGTCTTATGGGGACTCACTTGTAGGTAATTAACTGCTTTTCTCTTGCTGCTTTTAAGATTCTTTCTTTGTCTTGAACCTTTTGCATTTTGATGATAATGTGTCTTGGTGTGGGCCTCTTGGGGTTCATCTTGTTTGGGACTCTCTGTGATTCCCGGACATGTATGTCTGTTTCCTTCATCAAGTTAGGGAAGTTTTCTGCCATTATTGTTTCAAATAGGTTTTCTATTTCTTGTTCCCTCTCTTCTTCTTCTGGCAGCCCCCAAGATGTGAATGTTGGCATGCTTGAAGTTGTCCCAGAGACTCCTTACACTATCCTCATTTTTTTTGGATTCTTTTTTCTTTTTTCTGTTCTGATTGGGTGTTTTTGGCTTCCTTATATTCCAAATCAATGGTTTGCTTCTCGGCTTTACCTACTCTACTATTGAATCTGTGTAAATTATTCTTTATTTCAGTTAGTGCCTCATTGATTTCTGACTGTACATCCTTCATTTCTGACTGGTCCTTTTTTATGCTCTTGAGGCCCTCACTAAGTTCACTGAGGTTCTCACTAAGTTTATTGAGCATCCTTATAAGCAGTGTTTTGAACTCAGCATCTGTTAGGTTGCTTATCTCCATTTTGCTTAGTTCTTTTCCTGGATTTTTGTTCTGTTCTTTCACCTGGGACCTGTTTCTTTGGCTCCTCATTCTGGCTTCCTCCCTATACCTGCTTCTATGTATTACTTAACAAGAGGTATGGGGCTAGCTGAGACCAAGTGCTGTTTGAAAGAATTTAGGAAGCCCCAGTCGGTTTAGTTCAGCGGTTTGAGTGTCAGCCTATGGACCAGAGAGTCCTGGGTTCAGTTCCAGCTTGGGGCACATACCAAGAAGAAAAAAGAAAAAAAAGAAAGAATTTAGGAAAACCTGAAGCAGGATCCAAGGCAAGCCAATCCTATGGTGAAGCAACTGGCAACAGCTTGGGTGGGCCTGAAAGTTGGGTGGGGCAAGGCCTCAGGGAATTACCAAGGTGGAGCAAACAGTGTGAACCAGGTTACCGGAGTCCCAGATATTGTAGCTCTCTACTGCCCTAGGGAAAGTCTCACCAAAGGAACAAAGGCCTCTGACAGCACGTCTGTCCAGGAGAAAGCTCCCTCCCCAGCCCTTGGTCCAATGCCAAAGAGCTCAGTTTTTTCCTGTATGGCTTTGGTGCCCCTCAAGCTTAGAGGGAGCAAATCCATATAAGTCCATGAGTGGGCCCTTTAAGAGGAGCAGCCTGGGGCTCCAGCTGCCTCAGCCTCTCTGAGCCTCAGTTCCTGTTGGTTTTTCTAGCCAGAAGTGATGGGGACTTTTCTTCCTGGCACTGGAACCCTGAGTGGGGCACCTGGCATGGGACGGGGACCCCTCAGTTCTCAGGGATGACCTTCCCAGCTGAGGTACCCTCCTGATTTTTATACGCCACACATGTGTGTGGGACCAGCCCATCGCGCCTCTGCCCCTCCTATCAGTCTTGATGTGGCTGCCTCTTTAATTTTGTAGTTGTAGGACTTCCATTCAGCTTGATTTCAGGCACTCTGAATGATGGTTGTTCTGTAGTTTAGTTGTAACTTTGATGTGGTTGTGGGAGGATGCGATATCGCATTTACCTACGCCACCATCTTGACCAGAAGTCTCAAGAACAACTTTCAATGCTGATTAAAGCAACAATGATCTACCCTGTTGTGCCCATACATTGGCAAAGGCTAACAAGATTTAAAATATCCACCATGGACAAGGGTTGAGAAAATGAGCACTCTCATATTCTGGGTACTGGGTGTAGAGATAACTATGTTCTTCGTGAAGGGCAACTGAACCTTCAAATGTTCACACTGTTGGATTCCACAATTCTATCCTTGAAAATTTATTCTAAGAAAATTATCACTCATGTGTATAATGGCATACATAGGAGGATGTTTAAATTCCCAGGAAATAATTAGAGCATCCAGGTCTGGTGATCAGGGAGACTGCACCACTGGGTCCCAAAGGTCACCTATGACTTAGGCTCACCTTACCCAGACTGGGAGTCATAGCAGATCTACTTAACACATAGGAATAAAACCAAACAGGCAGGCAAAATGTTGAAACAAAGAAACAAGTTTCAAATAAACAAACAAAAAAACAAGAGAATTCCCCAGAAGGGCTATAAAAAGGAGATAAGCAAGCTATCAGATATAGAGTTCAGGGTAACGATTATGAGGATGCTCAACAGCATGAGAAAAGATATGGAAACAATGAAAAATGACCAATTGAAAATCAAGAATGGCATAGCAGAAATATAAAACACATTGGAAGGAATAGCTAGCAGATTAGAAGAAGCCAAGGATCAGGTCAGCGAATTAGAAGACAGGGTAGAAAAAAATCACTCTATCAGAAAACCAAAAAGAAAAAACAACTGAAAAACAGGACAATTTAAGAGAACTGGGGGGCAATATAAAAGTAACACATCCACATCATAGGAGTATGAGAAGAAGAAAGTGAGCAAAGGTTAGAGAAAAGAAATAGTGGCAGAAAACTTCCCTAACTTTGGGAAGGAAAAAGGCACACATGTTCAAGAAGCACAGAGAGTCCCAAGCAAGAAGAACCCAAAGAGGTACATGCCAAGATACATCATAATTAAAATGCCAAAAATTAAAGACAAAGAGAGAATCTTTAAAGCAATAAGAGAAAAGCAACAGGTTACCTACAAAGGAGCTTCCATAAGTCTGTTAACTTGTTGCTTAACAGAAACACTACAAGCCAGAAGGGAAAGGCATGAAATATTCAACATAATGAGAAACAAAGATCTGAAACCAAGACTACTCTATCCAGCAAGGTTATAAATCAAAATAGAAGGTGAAATAAAGAACTTCCCAGACAAAAAAAAAAGTGAAAGGAATTTAGTACTACCAAACTAGCTTTGCAAGAAATGTTAAAGGGACTGCTGTAATAAGAAGAAATAGAGAGAAACATAGGTATAATGAATAAAAATGGCAACAAATAAGTACCTATCAATAATAACAACCTCAGATGTAAATGGATTAAATGACCCAATCAAAAGTCACAGGGTAGTAGAATGGATAAAACATATATATACACACATATATATGTATATATATATGTGTGTGTGTGTGTGTATATATATATATATATATATATATATATATACACACACACATATATATACACTGTCTGTAAGAGAACCACCTCAGAACAAAAGACTCACAAAGGATGAAAGTGAAAGGATAAAAAACAAAAAAATATCCGCCCTGGCCGGTTTGGCTCAGCGGTTAGAGCGTTGGCCTGCGATCCAGAGAGACCCAGGTTCGGGTCCCACTAAGGGCATGTACTTTGGTTGCAGTTTGTCCCCGGCCCTGGTTTGGTCGTGCAGGTAGCAGCCACTCGATGTGTACCTTTCATGTCAATGTTTCTCTCTCTCTCTCTTCCTCCTGCTCTATCTGAACAAAAAAAATAAAAAAATGTCCTCAGGTGAAGATTAAAAAAAAAAAAATTCCATGCAAAAAAAAAAAAATCTAGGGTGGCAATACTCATATCTGATAAAATAGATTTCAAAATGAAGGTCATAACAAGAGACAAAGAAGGTTACTCACCAAAATATATATAAAAACTTGTGGAGGACTGTAAGGGACAGATTGACAGCAATATAATCATACTAGGGGAATTTAGTACCTCACTGATGTCACTGGATAGATCTTCTAGACTAAAAATTAACAAGAAAACAGAGACCCTAAACAACGCACTAGACCAGATAGATTTAATTAATATTTATAGAGCATTTTACCACAAAACTGCAAAATATGCATTCTTCTCAAGTGCACATGGGACATTCTCAAAGATAGACCACGTGTTAGGACACAAACTAAATCTCTACAAGTTCAAGAAGATTGAAATCACCTCAAGCATCTTCTAGGATTACAGTGACATGAAACTAGAAATAAATAACAGTGAAAACACTCAAAAACATTCAAACACGTGGAGGCTAAATAGTATGTTATTAAACAATGAATGGGCTAACAGTAAGATTAAAGAAGAAATAAACTTCCTGGAAACAAATGAAAATGGACATACAACAACACAAAATCTATGAGACACAGCAAAAGTAGCCCTGAGAGGGAAGTTGCCAGCATTACAGGGCTACCTCAAGAAACAAACTAAAAAATTATAATAAACTATCTAACCCTACAACTTAGAAATAGAACCAGAAAAAAACAGTGTAGGTAGAAAGAGAGAAATAATGAAGATCAGGGTGGAAAAAAATGACAGAGAGACTAAAAGAACAATACAAAAGATCAATAAAACTAAGAACTGGTTCTTTGAAAAAAATAAATGAGATTAATGAATCAATAGCCAGACTCACCAAGAAACACATAGAGAAGACCCAAATAAATAAAATCAGAAATGAAAAAGATGAAGTAACAAGTGACACCACAGAAATACAGAGGATTGTAAGAAAATACTATGAATAATCATATGCCAAGAAATTGGACAACCTAGACCAAATGGAATAATTCCTAGGATCATACAATCTTTCAAATCTCAAGCAGGGAGTCAGAAAACATGAGCAGACCAATAACAACTAAGGAAATTGAAGTAGCAATCAATAAAATCCCAGCAAATAAAAGCCTTGGTCTGGACGGCTTCACAGGGGAGTTTTACCAAATATTCAAGGAAGAACTGACAACCATTCTCCTCAAACTATTCCAAAAAATTCAAGAAGGAAGACTTCCAAACTCGTTTTATGAGGCCAGCATAATTCTAATTCCAAAACCAGATAAAGACAACAAAGAAAGAAAACTACAGGCCAATATCCCTGATGCACATAGATGCCAAAATCCTGAACAAAATACTAGCAAATCGCATCCAGCAATATATCAAAAAAAGTATTCACCATGACCAAGTGAGATTCATCACAGGAATGTAAGGCTGGTACAATATTTGCAAATCAATAAATGTGACATACCACATAAACAAAATGAAAGATAAAAACCATTTCATCATATCAATATATGCTGAAAAAGCATTTGACAAAATCCAACACCCATTTCTGATAAAAACGTTCAGCAATATGCAAATTGAGGAAAGATATCTCAACATAATAAAGGCCGTATATGAAAAACCTACAGCCATCATACTCAATGGGCAAAAACTGAAAGCATTTCCCTTAAGAACAGGAACAAGACAGGGATGCCCACTTTCACCACTCTTATTTAACATAGTACTGGAAGTCTTAACCACAGCAATTAGACAAGAAGAAAAAATAAAAGGAATCCAAATTGGAAAGCTGGAAGTGAAACTGTCATTATTTGCAGATGACATGATATTGTACATAGAAAACCCTAAAGACTCCATTAAAAATCTACTAGACTTAATAAATGAATTTGGCAAAGTAGCAGGATACAAAATTAACATCAAGAAATTGATGGCAGGACTTCCGGTCAAGATGGCGGCGTAGGTAAACGCTGTATCGCGTCCTCCCACAACCACATCAAAGTTACAACTAAACTACAGAACAACCATCATTCAAAACCGCCTGAAATCTAGCTGAATGGAAGTCCTACAACTACGGAATTTTAAAAAGCAGCTACATCCAGACTGGTAGAAGGGGTGGCAGCCGCGCGGCGGCACGACGGGCTGGTCCCACACACACGTGTGGAGGATAAAAATCAGGAGGCTCCCGCGGCTGGGAAGGTCCTTCCTGAGGACTGAGGGGTCCCTGTCCCACACCAGGTGGCCTGCTCAGGGTTCCAGTGCCAGGAAGAGAAATCCCTATAACTTCTGGCTGGAAAAACCAGCGGAAACTGAGGCTCAGGGAAGCTGAAGCTGCTGAAGCCCCAGGCAGCTCCCTAAAGGGCCCGCGCACGGACTTATCGGACTCTCTCCCTCTAAGCTCGGAGGGGAGGCAGCTCAAGGGGCACCAGAGACATACAGGGAAGAACTGAGCTGTTTGGCACTGGAGCGAGAGCTGGAGAGGGGGCTTCCTCGGGGACAAACGTGCTGTAAGAGGCCTTTGTTCCTTTGGTGAGCCCTTCCCGGGGGAGGCAGACAGTTGCCATACCTGGGACTCCAGCAACCTGGTTCACACTGGGAGCCCCGCTCTGCTGACTCCCTGAGGCCCCGCCCCGCTGACTCCCTGAGGCCCCGCCCCACCCCACACAACTTTCAAGCCCACCCAAGCTGTTGCCACTTGGTTAACCATAGGATTGGCCGGTCGTGGATCCTGCTTCAGGTTTTCCCTAAATTGTTTCAAACGAGCAACATTGGGGCTCTCTGAGACCTCTCATTAAGTAATACACAGAAACAAACACAGCCAAAATGAGGATACAAAGAAACAGGTCCCAAATGAAAGAACAGAACAAAACCCCAATAAAAGAACTAAGCGAAAGGGAGATAAGCAACCTAACAGATACTGAGTTCAAAATACTGCTTATAAGGATGCTCAATGAACTTAGTGAGAACCTCAGTGAACTTAAGGAGGGCCTCAAGAGCATAAAAAAGGACGAGTTAGAAATCATGGATACACAGTTAGAATTGAAGGAGGCATTAACTGAAATAAAGAATAATTTACACAGCTTCAATAATAGAGTATGTAAATACAAGGAGCAAACCATCGATTTGGAATATAAGGAAGCAAAAAATGCCCAATCGGAACAGCAAAAAGAAAAAAGAATCCAAAAAAATGAGAATAGTGTAAGGAGCCTCTGGGACAACTTCAAGCGTGCCAACATTCGCATCTTGGGGGTGCCAGAAGGAGAAGAGCAAGAACAAGAAATCGAAAACCTGTTTGAAATAATAATGGCAGAAAACTTCCCTAACTTGGTGAAGGAAACAGACATACAAGTCCAGGAAGCACAGAGAGTCCCAAACAAGATGAACCCCAAGAGGCCCACACCAAGACACATCATCATCAAAATGCAAAAGGTTCAAGACAAAGAGAGAATCTTAAAAGCAGCAAGAGAAAGGCAGCTAGTTACCTACAAGGGAGTTCCCATAAGGCTGTCAGCTGATTTCTCAAAAGAAACTTTGCAGGCCAGAAGGGAGTGGCAAGAAATATTCAGAGTGATGAAAACCAAGAACCTACAACCAAGATTACTCTATCCTGCAAAGCTGTCATTTAGAATCGATGGACATATAAAAACTTTCTCAGACAAGAAAAAGTTAAAGGAGTTCATCACTACCAAACTGTTATTATATGAAATGATGAAGGGTCTTTTTGAAGAAAAAGATAAAATGTATGAACAAACAAAATGGCAATGAATACATATCTACCAACAATGGAATCTACAAACAAAATGAACAGGAAGTACAGAAACATTCTCATAGATACAGAGAACATTTTGTTGGTTGCCAGTTGGGAAGGGGGTTGGGGAATGGGTGAAAAAGGTGAAGGGACTAAGAAGCACAAATTCATTGCTAGACTGACAAACCTCAAAGGGAAAGGGGTTGGGGGTGTGGGAAGAAATAAACCAAAGAACTTATATGCATAACCAATGGACACAGACAATAGTGTGGGAAAAGGTGGGGGGGGGGGCCCAGTGGGGAGGAGGGGGGTCAATGGGGGAAAAATGTGGAACATCTTTAATACATTTTACATCCAACATTAAAGATTTGGAAAAAAAAAAAAAAGAAATTGATTGTAAATTAAAACAACTATGAGGTATCACCTCACGCCTGTCCGAATGGCCACCATCAACAAATCATCAAATAATAAGTGTTGGCGAAGGTGCGGAGAAAAGGGGACTCTAGTACACTGCTGGTGGGAATGCAGACTGGTGCAGCCACTGTAGAAAACACTATGGAGTTACCTCAAAGAGTTAAAAATTGAACTTCCATTTGACCCAGTGATCCCACTTCTAGAAATATACCCTAAGAAACCTGAAAAACCAATCAGAAAGAATATATGTACCCCTATGTTCATAGCAACACTATTTACAATAGCTAAGATCTGGAAACAACCCAAGTGTCCATCAGTAGATGAGTGAATTAAAAAGCTGTGGTACATGTACACAATGGAATACTATGCAGCTGTAAGAAAGAAAGATCTCTTATCATTTGAGATGGATGGAAGGACCTGGAGAGTATTATCCTAAACAAAACAAGCCAAGCAGAGAAAGACAAATATCACATGATCCTACTTATTTGTGGAATATAATGAACTAAACAAACTGCTGAACAAAATTAACCCAGAGACATAAAGGTGGGGTACAGACTGACAAGCCTCAGAGGAGAGGGGTTGGGGGGGGAGATAAACCACAGAACTTATATGCACGTATGCATGATCAATGAATATAGACAACAAATCTGGAGATGGGGTAGGGGGAGGGGAGGAGGACGTCAATGGGAGGAAATGAGAAACATCTGTAACCAAAACAAATTAATAAATAAAAAAAATAACTTAAAAAAGAAAGAAATCGATGGCATTCTTATACACCAATAATGAACTTACAGAAAGAGAAACTAAAAAACCAATCCCATTTACCATTGCAGTAAAACAAAAGTCAGATATTTAGGAATAAACTTAATTAAAGAAGTAAAGGACCTGTTCACAGAAAACTACTGAACATTGATAAAAGAAATAGAGGAAGATATAAAAAAGTGGAAGCATATACCTTGTTCATAGATTGGAAGAAGTAACATTATTAAAATGTCCATACTACCCAAAACAATCTATAAATTCAATGCAATTCCCATTAAAATATCAATGACATATTTTATGGAACTAGACCAAATACTCCAAAAGTTTATGTGGAACCAAAAAAAAAAAAAAAGAGCCACAGCAATCTTGAAAAAGAAGAACAAAGTATGTGGGATCACAATACCAGATATCAGGTTATACTACAAAGCCATTGCAATCCTGGTACTGGCACAAGAACAGGCATATAGATCAATGGAATAGAACAGAGAACCCAGAAATTGACCTGTGACATTATGCTCAATTAATATTTGATAAAGGTGGCAAGAGCATACAATGGAGTAAAGACAGCCTCTTTAATAAGTGGTGTTGGGAAAATTGGACAGCTACATGCAAAAAAAAAAAAAATGACACTAGACCACAAACTTACACCATATACAATAATAAACTCAAAATGGATAAAAGATTTAAATGTGACTCGTGAATGCACAAAAATGCTAGAACAGGGATGAACAACAGAATTTATATGCATATAGGCATGAACAGTGGACATGGACAACAATCGGGGGAAGGGGTGGGGAGGGAAGGGGGAGGGGGGAACCACTGGGGGAAAAAAGGAGAATCATTTGTAACAAAAATTAATCAATAAAAAAAAAAAAAATGCTAGAACAATATGTAGGCAACAAAATTTCAGACATCACATGCAGCAGAATTTTTACTGATACAACGCCTAAGGCAAGAGAAACAAAGGAAAAATTGATAAATGGAACTACATCAAACTAAAAAGCTTTTGCACAGGAAAAGAAACAAGCATCAAAATGGAAAGGGAACCCACTATATGGGAGAGCATAATTGTCAGCAATACATCAGATAAGGGGTTAATTTCCAAAATATATAGAGTATTCATACAACTCACCAAAAGGAAGACACATAATTCAATTTAAAAATGGGCAGAGGGCCCACCCAGCAGGTATGGTTCAGTGGATTGAGCATTGCCCCATGGACTAAGAGGTTCCCCTTGGATTCCTGGTCAGGGCACATGCCCTGGTTGCAGACTTGATCCCCAGTAGGGGGCGTGCAGGATGCAGCCAATTGATGTTGCTCTCACATCGCTGTTTCTGTCTCTCTCTTCCTTCCCCTTTCTCTCTAAAAAATTAATTAAAACATTTTTTTTTAAAGGCAGAAGACCTAAATAGACATTTCTCCAAACAAGGACACACAAATGGCCAAGAGACAAATGAAAATGTCACTAATCATCAGAGAGATACAAAGTAAAATGACTATAAGGTGTCACCTCACACCTGCCAGAATGGCCAAATAACAAAATAAACAGATGAACAAAATAGATGCAGAGACATGGAAGTAGGGAACAGACTAACAAACCTCAGAGGGAAGGGGAGCGGGGACAGGAATAGATAAACCAAAGATCTTATATGTATATATGCCTAACCAATGGACACAGACAACAGTGTGATGAAGGTAGGGGTGAGGGGTGGGAGCAGGAGTGGAGAGGAAGGTCAATATGGGGGAAAAAAGGAGGGATATCTGTAGTACTTTCAACAATTAAGATAGATATATATATATATATATATATATATATATATATCCTCACCCGAGGACATTTTTCCATTTTTTGTACAGATAGAGCAGGAGGGAGAGAGAGGAAGAGAGAGAGAGAGAAACATCAATGTGAAGGGACACATTGAGTGGCTGCCACCCGCACGACCAACCAGGGCCGGGGACAAACTGCAACCGAGGTATGTGCCCTTAGCGGGAACCGAACCCGGGTCTCTCTGTACCACAGGCCAAAGCTCCAACCGCTGAGCCAAACCGGCCAGGGCAACAATTAAGATATTTTTAAAAGCATTAAGTTCCTCATCAGCCATCTCCAAACCTAATGTCTTCCCTGGGTGTAGTCACTGTTTGACATACGTCTTTCTAAAGCACTTTCTCTATACATACATCTGTTTGTGCACTGACATGGAGTAAACTCAAAGAAATATTGTTAAATGAAAAGATATTGCAAAAAGTATTTATATTCTGGCACCACATATTTTTTAAACTCTTATTAAATATTATTTCTTTTCTGGGCACAGTTCCCGTTGGGGGATCTTCCCCACCCCAAGAAGAAATTTTCAGACACCATCAGAGTGACTGAGAATTCAACTCAATTCTGACACTAGCTGATAGTGTCAGATCTCACAGGGTAAGAGTTCAGTCTCACAAGACTGCCCCCCACTTCAGATGCCCATTGCAAGTCCAAGTTGTCACCTGTGCTTCTGACTGATCAGCTAAAAATCAGAAGTTCCCACAACACCCTCCTCAGGTACTATTAATGTGCTAGAGCGTATCATAGAACTCAGAGAAATATGTTTACCAGTTTATCAAACAATGTGATAAGGATATAAATGGAAGAAATGTGTAGGACAAGGTATGATAAAAAGGCACAGAGCTTCCATGCCTTCTGCAGGAGCTCCGCTCTCTCCACACCTACAATTGTTCAACCTAGAAGCTCTCTAAACCCCATATTTTCCAGATTTTATGGAGGTTTTATCACGTTGACATGAGTTATCATTAATTCTATTTTCAGCCTCTCTGTCTTCTCAAGAGAATAAGGAGTAAGGCTGAAAATTCCAAGCTTCTAATAGTGGCTTTGTCCTTCTGGTGACCAGCCTTCATCCAGCAGCCCATCAAGAGTTGCCTCATTAGAACAAAAGACACCCCCATCACCCAGGAAATTACAAGGGTTTTAAGAGTTTTGTGCCAGGGACCAGGGGCAGAGACCAATATATATAGTTTCTACTATCTCACAACTATGAGTTTTTTTTTGTTTTGTTTTGTTTTTTTATATTTTGTTCAGATAGAGTGGGAGAGAGAGAGAGAGAGAGAGAGAGACTGAGAGAGAGAGAGACTGAGAGAGAGAGAGACTGAGAGAGAGAGAGAAAGAGAGAGAGAAACCGAGTGGCTGCCACCCTCACAACCAAACAGGGCCGGGGACAAACTGCAACCGAGGCACATGCCCCTAGCGGGAACCGAACCCCAGTCTCTCTAGACCGCAGGCCGACGCTCTAACCGCTGAGCCAAACCGGCCAGGGCACAACTATGAGTTTTATACTCCCCAATTGACATCATGATATTGTCTTCCCATTCTAAACATGGTGTGTCTCCAAATATTCAGATTTTCTTTTATGTCCCTCAGTAACAGTACAAGTCTTCACTGTGCTTAACACAATGTCTTATAAACAGTTGGAACACTATAAATGTTTGTGGAAGATTATTTTATAAGGGTATACATGGAAATTGCAAATCAAGAAAATGGGACCAACCTTATGTAAAGGTAGACCCTATTTCAGGCAAATTTGTGTTTAAAATGTTGGTATTTCACTTCTAAATCCTGACCCTTACCTCAGTGTCCCATATACACCACACTCCCTTGTCTGCAACCCTCAGGCCTAGGGCAGAAATGAGAAGATGGATGTGCTAAATACACACTTGGCAATAGATTCTAAGTGTCCATGGAATTCTGGGGGCAGCAGCATTCCATTAAGTCTACTTGAGGACACTTGCTGAAGATGCTATGTCACCAAGCTCTACCGGCAAGTTCTACAAGGAGAGAGTGATTGCAGAGGATCCAGATAAAAATTGTCACTGTTGGGTGGAGCCCTCCCTGCCCTTCTCTGGGCAACACTTATGTCCATCTACAGGATGGCCTTGCATGTGTTTCCTAGGGCTGCTGTAACAATGTACCACAAACTGACTTAAAACAATAGAGATATATTGTCTCACAGTTCTGTAGACTAAAAGTTCAAAATAAAGGTGTCATCAGGGCCATGCTCCCTCTGAAACCTGTAGGGGAATCCTTCCCTGCCTCTTGCTAGCTTCTGGTAGTTTGCTGGTAATGTTTGATATTTCTTGGCTTGTAGATGCTTCACTTTATTCTTGTCTTTACATGTTGTGTTTCTTCACATCGTCTTTCTTCTGTGCATGTCTGACTCTGTGTCCAAGTTTCCCCTTTTTATGACAACACCAGTCCTATTGGATTAGGGCCTAGTAACTTCATTTTAATTTGATAACCTCTCTAAAGACCCAGTCTCCAAATAAAGTCACCTTCTGAGGTATTGGGGGTTAGAATTTCAACATTTCTTTTTTGGGGATGGACACAATTGAGCACACAACAGTCCCCATGTTTAGCTTGCAGGGTTCCATCTTGCCCCCTTCCCTCCTCCCCACCATGGCTGATTGAACTAGGATGACTCAAGGTGAATCAAGTGGGCTTCTCTCAAGGGTTTGGATTTTGAAGAGAAACATGTACTCTCCAGGTCTGGCTAGAGTTGTGTCATGTGAACTGTGAGCTAAAAGGTGCTTTTTTCACTCTGTGGAACAGAAAAGCAGAGAAAGCCAGTCTGCAGAGTTTGGAATGTTTCAGAGAAATAGAGGAGGAAAAGCACTAATGGTTTGTGCAATTCCCATCTACTGAGTACTGATGATGTGCAAGGTGCTGGGCAACTGATTTATATCCATTAGCTCATTGCGTCATCTTAATGTTTATTATCCCCATCGTAAATATGAGAAAAGTGAGGTTCAAAAAAGGTAAATTGCTTTCCCAAAGTCACCCAGTTTTAAGTAGCAGAGCAAAGTTTCAAATGTGCCTGGATCCACAGTCCTGTACTCTCAGAGTTCACACTAGATTGCTGCCCTGGTTCTAGTCCCATCCTGAGACCACATACATTTTTATCTTTAAATTCCAGGACACATCCCTGTGGCATTATAATAAAGTATACACATCCTAAGTGTATAGATCAATGAATCTTTACATACACCTGTACATATGTATCCAATTCATGATGTAGGCCAATTCATGACCCTGGAAGTCTCCCTCCTCACCCCTCACAATTAATCTCCCCCAAACTACTTCTCTGAGCTCTCTACCACCATAGATAAACATGTGTTTTTTACTAGCTCTTGTGAGTTTCTCTTACCTGCAACCTGAGAGTCCTAATTCAGTATATTTCAAACTGTAAGTGGCAACCCATTAGTGGCTTTTGAAATCAAGCATTTTCTTTTTCATAAAATAGAAGAGAAGAGAAAATATCAGAGGGCATCATAGGTATGTAAGAGAATTATTTGTAAACTTTTACAATAATGTGTGTCTGTGTATATGAGTGTGTATATACTGGGTCTTGGTAAAAATGTATTTCAATGTGAGTCACATTCAAAAATGTTTTAGCCCTGGCCAGCTTTCTCAGTGGTTAGAGCATTGGCCTGCGGTCCAGAGAGACCAGGGTTCAGTTCCCGCTAAGGGCACGTATCTCGGTTGCAGTTTGTCCTTGGCCCTGGTTGGGTCGTGCAGGAGGCAGCCACTCAATGTGTGCCTTTCACATCAATGTTTCTCTCTCTCTCTCTCTTCCTCTTTCTCCCTCCTACTCTATCTGAACAAAAAATGGAATAATGTCCTCAGAGCCCTGGCTGGTTTGGCTCAGGGGTTGGAGCATTGGCCTGCGGTCCAGAGAGACCAGGGTTCAGTTCCCGCTAAGGGCACATACCTCGGTTGCAGTTTGTCCCCAGCCCTGGTTGGGTTGTGTGGGTGGCAACCACTCAATGTGTCCCTTTCACGTCGATGTTTCTCTCTCTCCCTCCCTCCTACTCTATCTGAACAAAATGTCAAAAAATGTCCTCAGGTGAGGATAAAAAAAAAAATGTTTTAAAATCACTGTATTAACTCCCACAGGGGACAGAGAACTGCTGCCCCTTGTCTATTCCAAATCTGGAGGGCATTTCAGCTGACAGGCTATGAGATCTCTAGAGGACACATGACACCTTTCTGCTCTACAGGTCTCTCTGTGAGGTGACTCTGGCTCACTCCCTGCTGGACTGAGCCTCTCCACCAAGCCCCTCTGTGTCTCAGTGCATCAGGTGAAACGACAACCTGGTCAGCTTCGAGATAAATTAGACAGTTGATATTTGGCAACCTCGGCCCTGGACAGCACCTCCTGACCTAAGACTGCCCTTGGGTCCTGCCACCTTCATGCTGCTTCCAGATCACGCGGGACTGGCTGCCCTTCACTTCACCTGGTGTGTTATCTTGACTGTTCAAGGTCCGCGTGATGGAGAGGAAGGCAGCCTGGCATGCTCGGGAGGGCTGGGGGCGCCACTGGGAAACAGAGACTTTTTAAAACTGGGGTTATACAGAGATTCTATGTACCAATCTTACAGCTTTTGTGTGTTTGAAATTATTTCCAAATAAGAAATGAAAAGAAATTATTTTAAACTAATAAATGTCCTGCCGGTGTGGCTCAGTGGTTGAGCATTGACCCATGCGCCAAGAGGTCGTCAGTTCAATTTCCAGTCAGGACACATGCCCAGGTTGTGGAACCGATCCCCAGGGGGTGGGGCATGCAGGAGGCTGCTAATTGATGTTCTCTCTCATTGATGTTTCTATCTCTCTCTCCCTCTCCCTTTCTCTCTCTCTAAAATCAATAAAGGAAAAAAAAAAACTAATAACTACCTTCTGGAGACTCCTTCCCTCCTGTGGGCATTGCTGGCCAGGAAAGGAAGGGCAGCCCTCTGACAAATGGTTAGGGGTGCTTCCTGGGAGCAACTGAAGCCTGAGTTTTCTTTGCTGCTATGAGTTCCTCTCCACTGCATACTGTGGGTTTCTAGATAAGTCTGATATTAATCAAAATAGGTCTTACCACCAGGGTATGCAACAGTGGTTTATAGCCGGGGCAAAAAATCTCCCAGATAGGTGACTGTGCCCCAGAAGTGCTACCTTCTGATTTTCCCCTGTCCCTACTGTCTAAAAGAGGTGTACCTCCCTGTGTGGGCCCAACTCCAGTCTGTCCTCAACACAGCAGCCGAGGGACTTTTCCAAACCACAAATGTGTCACTCCTCTATGAAAAACCCCTCAAGAACCTTACCTCCTCATTGCCTTAACATGGCATCTCTGCCCCTATAGGATCAGCCCATGCCTCACCCTTCTGGTGCCTTCTCCTAGCAATGCCAGCCTTGCGCAGCAGAACAGAACTACCCCCAGCTCCCCCACACTCCATGCAGTTTCACACATCTGTGCCATTGCTCATATGCTTCATTCTACTTTGAAAAGCCTTTCTTCATAGTCCCCTACTGCCAATTACCTAGCCAGGTCTTACTCTGGGTTCAAGTGCACTTTCCCTCCAACTACAGGCTGTGTCAGGGGCCCTTCCTCTGTACTTCCATGGCACCCAATGCTTTTGCCTCTGAGGGACTCCTCATGTTGCCCTTTAATTTCCTACTTGTCTGTCTCCCCTACTAGAAGGCAGGGATCATGTCGATCCTAGTCACTGCACGATCTCCTGAGCCAGTACAGTGCCTGGCACACAGAGCAGTGTGTGCTCAACAAACATACAGTAAACAGAACTGAACTAGTGAACGTGAAGCAAACTGAGTCTCTCAGAAGACATGTGAATTCACTCTGACACTCAACTATTCACTGTCAACACTCACATATCCTTAATTAAAGTAGACTGGGGACTTGGGAAATGATTTGAGTCATACCTGAAAGAGTCCCCCATCTTCAGCATAGCTCCTATCTCCCAAAATGGCTAAAGGGTGACTGTTCCCGCTCCTCTAGTGCAAACACCACTGGGAGAGGTAATAGTAACTGGTATTTAGTCCTTGACCCCCATATGCGACTCCATTTACCAATTCAGTTCTTCTTCTTGATAGAAACAGCACAATATAGCCAGGATAGTTGTCTAGATCCCAGATGGTAGATACAATGATAGAGGTTCAGAAAAAAAAAAAAAAGATTCGTTTTTATTCCTGCACTCTACAGATATTTATCAAGAAGCTGCTATGTATTCAGCATTGTGCTAGGAACTGGGGACACAGCTGAGAGAAGGACTGACACCATCCAGCCCTCATGGAGCTCAGAGTCTAGTAGAAGTCAATGATTAAAAATCACATACAGCCTGGCTGGTGTGGCTCAGTGGTAGAGCATCAACCCATGCACCAAGGGGTCACCAATTCAATTCCTGGTCAGGGCACATGCCCAGGTTGTGGACCTGATCCCCAGTGTGGGGCATGCAGGAAGCAGCCAATCGATGTTCTGTCTCATTGATATTTCCATCTCTTTTTCCCTCTCCCTTTCTCTCTCTCTAAAGATCAATAAAGAAAAAAAATTTTTTTAAAGAATTATATACAGACATGTAAAATTATAACCATAATCAGGTCTAGGAAGGAGAATTAGCTGAGGACATATAATACAAAAAATGCTCAGGTATTTTCTAAGGCTATGATCATTGTCATCAAAGAGACAAATAGGGGTCAACTAGGCAAAGAGTAGAGGGAAAACTTGTTTCAATAAAAGAGATAGTATGTGTAAAGGCCCTGTGGTGGGAGGCTGATGGATATCCACGAAGCATGTCAGTGAAACTAGAGTCCTAAGAGCAAGGGGAGCTTAAGGGTGATGAGACTAGAAAAGAAGCAGAGTCAGACCTCATAAGGGCTCAGAAGCCATGCCAAGCACTGTGACCTTTTTTTTTTTTTTCCAATGCTTACCCAAGGATATGTTTTTTAATTGATTTTAGAGAGAGAGAAAGAGAGAAGCATCAGTACATCAATGTGAGAAAGAAATATCTATCCTCTGCCTCTAGCACACGCCCCGACCAGGGATCAAACCCGCAATCAAACCCACAATCTAGGCCGGTGCCCTGATCAGGAATCTAACCCTCGACCCTTCAGTGCACGGGACAATGCTCCAACCAACCAAGGCACACCGGCCAGGGCTGTGACCTCTATTTTAAAAGGAAGGAAAACCACTGAAGTATTTTAGATGGGGGTCAGTGGAAGCAGGGAAACCACTTAAACAACCATTTAGGATTTCAGTCAGAAAGATGAGGATAGTGGTGACAGTGGGGATGGAGGGAGGTGGACAAATTTTGGAGATGAGAAGAAGATCCATAGCCACAGAAGATGGTGGTGGGTTACACGAAGGGGTGAAGGAAGAGAGTAGATATATGTAATACTGGAAGCGAAGAGGGCCAGAGGTCTGGAGGAGGGGAACTCATGTTGAGTTGGAGAGTCCTTTGAAACATTTAGGTTGAAATGTACAAGACACAGCTAGATACACAGTCTGGAGTTCAGAGGCATGTTTGGGTTAGCCTATATATAAACGTGGGAGTCATTTGTCATGTAGATGGTATTGAAGCTGGGAAAAGTATGGAGAAAAGAGTAAAGATGGAAGAGTACAGAGAAAAGAAAAGACGCTCAGAACCAAGGCTTGAGGCACAGCTACATTTGATGGTCAGGAGAAAGAGGAGGAGAAAGGAGACAGAGAAGGAGCAACCAGAGAGGTGGGAGGAACCCCAAGGGAGAGTGATTTACAGAAGCCAAGGTTGTCAGCAGTGTCAAAATATGAAAATGCAGAATTTTCAGAAGAGAGCTGAAAGATTACCTTTGGGATTGGTGATATGGAGACCATTTGTGACCTTGCTGATTGCGGCTTCTGTGGAGTGGCGGTGGCAGAAGCCAGATTGGCTTGGGCGGAGGCAGAAGTGAGAGGGTAAGGAATGGAGGTAGTGAGTACAGATCCTCAACTTACAGTAGGGTTATGTCTTGATAAACTCATCATAAATGGAAAATATCACAGAAAAAGAAAAATGTTGTAAGTTGAAAATGCATTTAATACACCTAACCTACCTAACACCATGGCTTAGCCTAGCCTACCTTAAATTTTCTCACAACACTCACACTAGCCAACTACAGTTGAGCAAAACCATCTAACACAAACTTGTCATGTAATTTATTATGTGTATTGCTTTCACACCATCATAAATTTATTTATTTTTATTTTTTATCCTCACCCGAGGACATTTTTCCATTTTTTTGTTCAGGTAGAGTGGGAGGGAGAGAGAGGAAGAGAGAGAGAAACATCAACATGAAAGGGACACATCAAGTGGCTGCCACCCGCACGACCAACCAGGGCCGGGGACAAACTGCAACCGAGGTACATGCCCTTAGAGGGAACCGAACCCGGGTCTCTCGGGACCGCAGGCTGATGCTCTAACCACTGAGCCAAACCAGCCAGGGCTCACACCATCATAAATTTAAAACATTGTAGGTCAACCCATCATAAGTCAGGAACAGTCTGTATAGACAATCCAAGAAGTGCAGTTACGATGGGGAACAGGGAGAAATGGCAGTGGCTGGTAAGAGGTGTAGTGGAGTCAGAGCAGGAATTATTTGTTTTTTGTTTTTGTTTTTTTTCATGAGAATTTTGAGCACGCTGTGATGCATACTAACTTGGAAGCGGCACAGGATGGTGGAAAGAGCTTGGATTGGACCTTGGTTTAAATCCATCTCTATCAGATGGAATGAAAATTAGAGCTCAGGCTCAAGAGCTAGACTGTCTCAACTCTAACCACAGTTTCATACTTAAACTTCATGGTGGGACTTTGGGCCAGTTACTTGTGCCTCGGTTTCCCTTTCTGTCAAATGGGCACAATAATAGTACCCACTCTGCAGGATTGCTTTAAGTGAGATAATTCATGTGAAGCACTTAGAACAGTGAGTGCCTGGTACATAGTGCTTGCTACACATAAGCTGCTATTATGGTTGCTAGCTATTTGGCCTTGGCCAAGTCATTTAACCTCTCATTTGTCATTCAACCTCCCATTTAACTTCTCATCATTCCTCACTTGAATGCTTTCGCAGGGGTGGGGAACATTTTTCTGACAAGGGCCATTTGGATATTTATAACATCATTTGTAGGCCATACAAAAATTTCAACTTTAAAATTAGCCTGGAGAATATTATGCTAAGCGAAATAAGCCAATCAGAGAAAGACAAATACCACATGATCTCACTTATTTGTGAAATATAATGAACAAAAAAAGCTGATGAACAAAACAGACCCAGAGACATAGGAAGAAGTATAGTTCAGAGGAGGGAGGGGATGAGATAAACCAAAGAATTTATATGCATGTATGGGTAACCAATGGACATAGACAACAATGCTGGGGGCGGCGAGATAGAAAGGAGAGTATCTGTGGAGAAAAAGGAGAAGCATCTGTAACAAAAATAAATTAATTAAAGTTTTAAAATAATTAATTAATTAATTTAAAAATTAGCCTTCTATATTTGGTCAGGCTAATTTGGTGAGGCATGTGATGTTAGCTGGTGTTTTTCCCATCCCTGCAAGGGTTCAAAATTGCCTGGCATATAATAGGTATTTAGTAACAGTCCATTTCCTTGGTTGTTTTGTTTTTTGGGGGTTTTTTTTTTGGTACGTTCCCCTAGCGGGAATTGAACCCGGGACTCTCTGGTCCGCAGGCCTACGCTCCAACCACTTAGCCAAACAGGCCAGGGCTGTTTTTCTAATACTAATATTTAACATATGAATACTTACTATATGGTGAGCATTTTATTTATTACTTTAATTATCTCACCTAATCATTAAGACAACCATATGAAGAAGGTGTGATCATGGGAAGCAGTTACCCTTAACTTACAGATAAGGAACTTGAAGGTCAAATATATCACAACTGGCCCAAGGACATATACTAAGTGGCTAAGCTGAAATTTAAACTCCTGTTTCTTTTTTAAATATTGACGCTGGAGTGCGTGGTGGCCAGCTGTTTGTGAATTCAGTGGCTGATCCTTTATTGCTATATGGCTTAATACTGATTCTCTTTACTGGTTGCTGATGAAAGGCTTTCTTGCCTTCCTCTAGGTCAGAGTGGTTCTCAACCTGTGGGTCGCAACCCCTTTGGGGGTCGAACAATCCTTTCACAGGGGTCGCCTAAAAGATAACAGTAGCAAAATTAGTTATGAAGTAGCAACAAAAATAATTTTATGGTTAGGGGTCACCACAACATGAGGAACTGTATTAAAGGGTCCTGGCATTAGGAAGGTTGAGAACCACTGCCTAGGAGTAGGAACACTTTGCTGCCCCCTTGTGACCCATCCAGTTCTTACTCCAGATTCCACTTTATTGGGAAAAAAATAAAAAAACTAACCATCTTTTCTATTACAATAATTTCACTCTAGGAAAAGGGTTGTCTTGGGAGAGGCAAAGAAAACAGATGATTGGGGTTGACTTCGGTACTCGCTTTGGTAGCAATATACTAAAATTGGGGCTGACTTTAGGTTTGTTTTTTGTTTGTTTTTTTCTTTTTTGTTGTTTTTTAATATAGAGAAGAAAATATGGGTGCCTCTTAACACTAACCAAGATGGTGTCCCAGGCATATCTTTCCCCCAGGGAAAAAAGGAACATAGCAACTCACCTTGTTGGAGGGGAACATTCTGGCAGTCAGTTCATGCTGGATTTCGCCAGGCCGGAGTCCCAGTTTCCATCCCAGTGGAAATATCTTTTCCCTTCATCCCCATGTCTCAGCTCCCCAGAAAGCTGATACTGGTACCCCATCTGCTCCCAACCATCACCGGAAGGATCTGAGGGATAGGTGGAAGGGGTGACCCAGCTCTTGGTTCTGCCCACCATTGCTTTATTTACCCATGGGACACCCTAGCCGACCAGGCACATTTGCACTTCTGAGGTCCTGCTTGTGGATAGGAGCAGCATGGGGGGCCCAGGCAGAGCCAGGCTTTACAGAGTGTCTGGTGTGAACACTCAACTGTCAGCTATTCATGGAATTAAGACAGTGGGCAGGCACCTGCTATAATATGAAAATGCCACTGGTATAAAATGGAAGACACAATATGATTTTATTCATGTATTTTACATATGCATTTACAGTCATATATTGTGTTTCATATGCACACATGCATGTGTATTGATGACTACCTACATACTAGAGAAAATTATGTCAAAACATTAATAGTGTTTAGTATCTAGGATGTAGGATCATGGATGGGGTTTTCTCTGCATTCGCCTATACAGTATTTTCTAAATATCGTGTAATAAATATGTGTCTGATTCTTGGTCACATTCACCCTAACAGAAACCTGAGCAGCCATAGGGCCTACATGTGATAGATTTCAAAAATTCAGTCTTGTTATCTCTAAAACACATGACAAAACTGTCAGATTGTAGTTACTAATTTTGGAGTTTGGAAACTGAGGTCACTGTGGCTGAGAAGTTATCACCTATTTCTAGAAAGTTTGGATGAGGGGGCAAGGTGTTGAGGTCAATCTAGAGAATAGGGGACCTTCCCTAGTGAGGGGCACCCTGAAGACATCTAAAGAAAGAGATGGTTTCTTTTTTTCTATTTCCTCCCCTCATCTGTTGGTTCATTTATTCATTCAGTCAGCAATCCTTTACCAAATACTTAAGGCTCTGCAGGCACTGGACTAGGCCATAGGAAACAGGATGAGATGACATGGTACATATCTGTCCTCAGGAAGATCACAGTTTACTGGAGAAGACAGACAGAAAAATCACATGATAGTCAAGCATTAATTGAGGCATGTACTGGATGCTGCAGGGTCACTGAGGGACAGCTGGCTAACTCTACCTGGGGTATGAGGGCTTCACAAAGGTGATGACTGTTGAGTCAGGTCTTGAGAGATGAGTAAGAGTTTCCCAGGCAGACTAGGAGGAGGTAGGGTCTTCCAAGCAGAGGGGATAAGCATGGGCAAAGGCACAGAGATGTGAGGGAGCATTGTAGGATTTTTAGTTGTGAGAGCGACATGATCAGACTGATTCTTTGAATCGACATATGTGCTTATGCTATGCATTTAGCTAGGTGGTGGGGGTGGCGACAGTGAAGAAACCAAATCCCTTAACTCATGGAGCTTACATTCTAATAGGAGAGATCCACACATAGTAAAGGGGTAAAAATAAAGCAGGGGGTGACAACAGAGAGGGAGCAGGGGGTGGTTTTTCTTTTGTTTTTTAATATTTTCTTTATTAATTTTAGAGAGAGAGGAAGGGAGAGGGAGAGAGAAATAGAAACATCGATGAGGGAGAACATCAATTGGCCATCTCCTGCACACCCCACAACCTGGGCATGTGCCCTGACCGGGAATCGAATCAGTGAACTCTTGGGCCATGGGTTGACACTCAACCACTGAGTCATACCAGCAGAGCAGCAGAGGGTGGTTTTAGACAAGGGTAACCAGAGAAAGTCTTCCTGACTAAGTGACATTCGAGCAGGACTGAATAAAGCCAGGGAGCAGGCCTTGCTAATGAATGGGGAAAGGTAATATCTGGCAGAGGGAACTACAGGTTCAAAGGTTCTGAGGTAGGAACATGTTTGGTGTGATCAAGGAACAAGCAGGTGGGGTTGGGGAGTACTGGAGCAGCATTGACGGGGAAGGGAATGAAGTTCATAGGAGGTGGGATTGGTGAGGTAGAAAAGGACCTGATGGTATAGGGCCATGTGGGGCACAATAAGGGGTGAAGTTCTCATTGTAAGTGGGATGGAAAAAGAGAGAACTCAAGGACATGGACAACAGTGTGGTGGTTGTGGGGATAAGGGGCATGGGTGGAGGTGGAAGAGGGCATAGAGGGGATAAATGGTGATGGAAAAATAAAATAAAAAATAAATATATATGGGAAGTGTCTGCTAAGACTGCAGAATGAGAAGATAGTGAGATGTTAGGATGATGCAAAGGTTTTCACCCAAGCAACTGGAAGGATGGAGATGTCATTAAGTGAGGCAAAGGACACTGGAAGGAAGCTCAGAAGGACTTTAGTTTGGTCATGCTACGTTTGAGAGGCCCAGTAGATCTCTCAAACTGGGGTTGTTTAGGAGGCAACTGAATCTGTCTGTATGGAATCCAGAGCAAGGGTCAGGGCAGCAGGTGTCCATGCTGAGGGGCATTTAAAGACCTGAAATGAGATGAGATGTTCGAGAGGGTGGGTACACGGACAGAACTGGTCCAAGGCCCAAGCCCCGTGGCTCTCCAACCTCCACATTCTAAACAATGAAGAGAGGAGGAGCCAGCAGGAGGCACTGAGGACTGACTGACTAGCTAGTGAGCTCAAAGGAAAACTAACAGAACTTGGTGTCCCAGAAGCCAAAGGAAGCAAAAATTGCAAGGAGGACAGAGTGATCGACTTGTCAAATGCTCCTGAGAGACCCAGTAAGATAAGGACTCACCACTGGATTTGACAGCAGGAAGAGGGTATGGATGACCCTGCCATACTCCCATTTTATGGGAATGCAAGCTGTGCAGTCAAACAGGGTCCTGGTTTCAGTAGAGTCCTGCACTGATCTAATGTTTTTTGTAACCATCTTAAAATTCTTAAACGACTTTTTGTAGTGAGTTAAATGATGACCCTTCTCCCAAAGATATATCCACTCTGAAATGTGGCCTTAGTTGTCAAAGGGGTATTTGAAGATAAAATTAAGGTAAAATTCTTGAGATGAGACCATATTGGATTGGGGCAGGCCCCCAAATTCCAATTACAGGTGTCCTAATGAGAGAAGAATGCAAAAAGACACAAAAAGATGATATGAAGATGGAGGCAGAGATGGGAGTGATGTGAGAGGAGCAGAGTTTTGCCACCCCAAAATATGCTTCTTTAGATATGGATTATTCAGCTGGTTATTTTTAAGAAACAAAAGACTCAGAAAAGAACCTATGACTTTCCCCTAACTGCATAAAAGATATTATTTATTTATTTTTTGACAGGCTTTTCTCTCTTTTAATTTTTTTTATTTTATTTATTATTTATATGTTTATTTTCTTTTTTAATTTTATTTTTGTTACAGAAGTTTCTCCTTTTCACCCCATTGACACCCTCCTCCCCATCCCCTGCACCCAGTCCCCGGCTTTGTTGTCCATGTCCATTGGTTATGCGTACATGTATATAAGTTCTGTGGTTTAACTCTTTTCTCCCCCACAACCCCCTCTTCCAAAGGTTGTCAGTCTGTACCCTACTTCCATGTCTCTGGGTCTACCCAGTTCCTCAGACAGTTATGTTCATTATATTCCACAAATAAGTGAGATCATGTAGTATTTGTCTTCTTCTGCTTGGCTTGTTTCGCTTAGGATAATACTTTCCAGGTCCCTCAATGTTGTCTCAAAGAATAAGAGATCTTTCTTTCTTACAGCTGCATAGTACTCCATTGTGTATATGTACCACTGATTTTTTTATCCATTTGTCTACTGATGGACAGTTGGGCTGTCTCCACATCTTAGCTATTGTAAATAGTGCTGCTATGAACATGGGGGTACATATATTCTTTTAGATTGGTGTTTCAGGCTTCTTAGCGTATATTCCTAGAAGTGGGATCACTGGGTCAAATGGCAATTCAATTTTTAATTTTTTGAGGTAACACCATAGTATTTTCCATAGTGGCTGCACCAATCTGCATTTCTACCAGTAGTGTACTAGAGTCCCTTTTCTCCACACTCTTGCCAACACTTGTTTGATGACTTGTAGATGGCGGCCATTCTGACAGGTGTGAGGTGATACCTCATTGTTGTTTTAATTTGCATCTCTCTGCTGATTAGTGGTGTTGAGCATTTCTTCATATGTCTCTTGGCCATTTGTATGTCGTGTGTGGAGAGGTGTCTATTCAGCTCCTCTGCCCATTTTTTAATTGGGTTCTTTGTCTTCCCTTTGCTGAATTGTATGAGTACTCTATATATTTTGGAAATTAACCCCTTATCCTATATATCATTGGCAATGATGATCTCCCATACAGAGAGTTGCTCTTCCATTTCGATGGTTGTTTCTTTTGCTGTGCAGAAGCTTTTGAGTTTGATGGAGTCCCATGTGTTGATTTTCTCCTTTGTTTCTATTGCCTTAAGTGATGTATCAGTAAAATTCTGCTGTGTATGATGTTCGAAATTTTGTTGCCTACATTTTCTTCTAGGATTTTTATGGATTCAGGCATCGCATTTAAGTCTTTTATCCATTTTGAGTTTATTTTTGTGTATGGTATACGTTGATGGTCTAGTTTTATTTTTTTGCATGTCGCTGTCCATTTTCCCAACACCATTTATTAAAGAGGCTGTCTTTACTCCACTATAGGCTCTTGCCACCTTTGTCAAACATTAATTGAGCATGATGTCTTAGGTCTATATCTGGGTTCTCTGTTCTGTTCCACTGGTCTCTATGCCTGTTCTTGTGCCAGTACCAGGCTGTTTTGATTACAGTAGCTCTGTAGTATAACCTGATATCTGGTATTGTGACCCCACCTACTTTGTCCTTCTTTTGCAAGATTGGTGTGGCTATTCAGGATCTTTTTTGGTTCCATATGAACTTTTGAAGTATTTGTTCTAGTTCTGTGAAATATGTCATTGGTATTCTCATGGGGATTGCATTGAATCTATGGAATGCTTTGGGTAATATGGACATTTTAATGATGTTAATTCTTCCAGTCCATGAACAAGGTATATGCTTCCACTTTTTTATATCTTCCTCTATTTCTTTTTTCAACGTCCTGTAGTTGTCTGAAAATAGGTCTTTACTTCTTTAGTTAAGTTTATTCCTAGGTATCTTAATTTTTATTTTAACAATGGTAAATGGGATTGTTTTTCAGTTTCTCTTTCTGTGAGTTCATCATTGGTGTGTAAGAATGCCATCGATTTTTTGATGTTAATTTCATATCCTACTACTTTGCCAAATTCACTTATTAAGTGTAGATTTTTGATGGAGTCTTTAGGGTTTTCTATGTATAATATCAAGTCATCTACAAATAATGACAGTTTCACTTCCTCCTTTTCCATTGGGATCCCTTTTATTTTTCTTCATGTATGATTGCTGTGGCTAAGACTTCCAGTACTATGTTAAATAAGAGTGGCAAAAGTGGGCATCCCTATCTTGTTCCTGTTCTTAAGGGAAATACTTTTAGTTTCTGCCCATTGAGTCTGATGTTGGCTGTAGGTCTTTCATATAAGGCCTTTATCATGTCGAGATATGATCCCTTTATTCCCACATTGCTGAGCGTTTTTATCAGAAATGGATGCTGGATTTTGTCTAATGCTTTTTCAGCATCTATTGATATGATCTTATGGTTTTTATTCTTCATTTTATTAATGTAGTGTATCACATTTATTAATTTGCTAATATTGTACCAGCCTTGCATCCCTGAAATGAATCCCACTTGGTCATAGTGAATAATTTTTTTGATGTATTGCTGGATCTGATTTGCTAGTATTTTGTTTAGGATTTTGGCATCTATATTCATCAGGGATATTGGCCTGTAGTTTTCTTTCTTTGTAGTGTCTTTTTCTGGTTTTGGAATTAGAATTATTCTAGCCTCATAAAATGAGTTTGGAAGTCTTCCTTCTTCTTGACTTTTTTGGAATAGTTCAAGGAGAATGGGTGTTAGTTCTTTTTTGAATGTTCAGTAAAACTCCCCCCGTGAAGCCATCTGTGCCTGGGCTTTTGTTTGCTGGGAGAGTCTTGATTACCTCTTTAATTTCCTTAGTTATTATTGCTCTGTTCAAGTTTTCTTTCTCTTCCTGGTCCAGTTTTGGGAGACTATGTGTTTCTAGAAATGTGTCCATTTCGTGTAGATTGTCAAATTTTTTGCCATATAATTGTTCATAGTAGTTGTTAACAATCTTTTCTGTTTCTGTGATGTCAGTTGTTACTTCTTCTCTTTCATTTCTGATTTTGTGTATTTGAGTTCTCTCTCTTTGTTTCTTGGTGAGTCTGTCTAAGGGTCCATCAATCTTGTTTATCTTTTCAAAAACCCAGCTCTTTGTGTCATTGATCCTTTAAATTGTTTTTTTGGTCTCTATGTCATTTATTTCTGCTCTGATCTTTATTATTTCCTTCCTTCTATTTGCTCTGGGGGGAGGGGGCGGGTTTGGTTGCTTTCTGTTTCTTTAAGTTGTGAGGTTAGGTAGTCTATTAGAAATTATTTTTGTTTCTTGAGGTAGGCCTGTAGTGCTATGAACTTCCCTCTAAGAACTACTTTTGCTGCATCCCATAGATTTTCTGTTGTTGTGTGTTCAATTACATGGGTTTCCAGGAAGTTTTTAATTTCTTCCTTGATCTCCATGGTAACCCATTCATTGTTCAATAACATGCTATTTAGCCTCCATGTTTTCAAATGTCTTTGCATGTTCTTATTGCAATTGATTTCTAGTTTCATGCCATTGTGATCTGAGAAGATGCTTGATATGATTTCAATCTTCTTGAACTTGTAGAGATTTAGTTTGTGTCCTAACATGTGGTCTACCTTTGAGAATGTCCCATGTACACTTGAGATGAATGTGAATTCTATAGTTTTGGGGTATAATTCTCTGTAGATATCTCTTAAATCCATTTAGTCTAATGCTTCATTTAGAGTCTCTGTTTCCTTGCTAATTTTTTTCTAGAGGATCTATCCACTGATGTCCGTGGAGTTTTGAAGTCCCCTGCTATGATTGTATTTCTGTCGATTTCTCCTTTGAAGTCCTCCAGAAGATTTTTAATGTATTTTGGTGCTCCTATATTGGGTGTATATATGTTTACCAAGGTTATATCTTCCTGTTGGATAGACCTTTTCAATATTATGTAGTGTCCTTTTTTGTATCTAGTTATGGCCTTCATTTTGAAATCTATTTGATCAGATATGAGTATTGCTACCCCAGCTTTTTTTCCTTTTCCTTTGCTTGAAAAAATTTTTTCCATCCCTTCATTTTCAACCTATGTGAGTCTTTTGTTGTGAGGTGGGTCTCTTGTAAACAACATATAGATGAGGCATGCTTTCTTATCTAGTCAGCTACTCTGTGTCTTTTTATGGGAGCATTCAATCCATTTACATTTAAGGTGATTACTGATATGTACTTATTTATTGCCATTTTTGTTTAGTGTGGTTATATTTTTCTTCCCATTTCTCCTGCTAATTATAGCAGTCCTTTTAACATTTCTTGCAGTGCTGGTTTGGTGCTAATGTATTCCCTTAGCCTTTTTTTTTGTCTGGAAAGCTCTTTATTTGACCTTCTATTTTGAATGATAGCCTTGCTGGGTAAAATAGCCTTGGATTCAGATCCTTGTTTTTCATGACCTTGATTACTTCATGCCATTCCCTTCTGGCCTGTAGTGTTTCTGTTGAGAAGTCAGCTGAGAGCCTTATGGGAATTTCTGTTGCTTATCTCTTGCTGCTTTTAGGATTCTCTCTTTGTCTTTAATTTTTGGCATTTTAATTACTATGTGTCTTGGTGTGGGCCTGTTTGGGTTCTTCTTACTTGGGGCTCTCTGTGCTTCTTGAACTTGAATGCCTTCTTTCTTCACCAAATTAGGGAAGTTTTCTGTCACTATTTCTTCAAATATATTCTCTATCCCTTGCTCATTTTCTTCTTCTTCAGGGAGTCCTGTGATATGAATATTATTACGTTTCCAGTTGTCCCACAGTTCTCTTAATCTGTCTTCCTGTTTTTTCCTTTTGGTTTTTTGATTGGTTGATTTTTTCTACCCCGTCTTCTATTTCACTCTAATCCGGTCCTCAGCTTCCTCAGCTCTGCTGTTTAGACCTTGCAATGTGTTCTTTATTTCTGATATATCATTCTTCATTTCTACTTGGTGAATTTTAATTTCCAGTTGGTTGATTTTCAATATTTCTATGTCTTTACTCATGATGTTGATGTCCTTACTCATGCTGTTGAGTTTCTTCAAGATCATGGCTCTGAATTCTAGCTCTGTATAAACATATGGAATAAATTTTGTCATTTTCTCCTGTTAATCTGTCTCATGTCAATTTGATTATTAGACCAGAGAAGAACTTAGAAGGGTAGAAGGAAATTAATTTTTGTCCTCCACAGATGCGTCTACAAGCCAAGGAATGTCAAGAATTGCCTGTAGCCATCAGAAGTTAGGAGAGAGTCATGGAACAGATTCTCTTTGAAAGCTTCCAGAAGGAACCCACCCTGATAACACCATGACTTTAGAATTTCAGCCCCCCGAACTGTGAGAGAATAAATTTCTGTTGTTTTTAAGACACTCAGTTTGTGGTAGTTTGTTAGGATAACTCTAGGAAACAAATACACTTTTGAATAAGGGGCCCCGTATTTCACTTTGCACTGGGCCCTGAATAATATGTAGTCAGTCCTGCCTTGGCAAGTGTGGATTCTGAGGCTTGATGGGGTGTGAACTTTATTGGGATGTGTTCAAGAGGCAATGGGAGGTGAGGAAGTAGAGATTGCCAGAAAAAACCAACTTGAATTCTAGTGAGTCTTGCTGGAAAGGAGAGCATAAAAATGGGGTGGTGGTGGTTAGCAATATTGGGTCAAGAAAGTTGTGATCGTCATGGCTGGTGTGGCTGAGTTGGTTGAGGATTGTCCTGTGCACCAGAAGGTCATCAGTTCAATTCCTGGTCAGGGCACATGCCCAGGTGGCTGCCTCAATCCCCGGTAGGGGGTGTACAGGAGGCAACTAACTGATCGATTGTTCCTTCTTTCATTGATATTTCTCTCTCTCTCCCGCTCCCATCCTCTTTCTCTAAAAATCAATAAAAACATATTTTAAAAAAAGAAGGTTGGCCCTGCTGGTGTGGCTCAGTGGTTGAGCGTCAACCCATGCACCAAGAGTTCACTGGTTCAATTCCCAGTCAGGGCACATGCCCAGGTTGTGGGCCCAATCCTCAGTGAGGGACATGCAGGAGGCAGCCAATTGATGTTCTCTTTCATCGATGTTTCTCTCTCTCCCTCTCCCTTCCTTTCTCTCTAAAATCAATAAAGACAAAAGAAATTTTTTTAAAGGTTAGAGTCTTTTAAAAAACAATTTTTTTTATCCTCACCCAAGGACATTTTTGCATTTATCTTCAGATAGAGTGGGAGGGAGAGAGGGAGAGAGAGAGAGAGAAAGAAATATTGATGTGAGAGAGACACATTGAGTGGTCGCCACCCACACAGCCCCAGTTGGGGCCTGGGACAAACTGCAACTGAGGTACATGCCCTTAGCAGGAACTGAACCCAGCACTCTCTGGTCCACAGGCCGATGTTCTAACTGCTAAGAAAAATAGGCCAGGGCGGTTGTAGTCTTTTTAAAGAGAGGAAACATTACAGTAGGCTTGAATATAAATGGCAATGCTCTGTTGGCAGTGTGAGGGGTTAGTGATGCAGGAACAGGAGGGGACATTTGCTTGAGTAAAGTCCTTCCAAAGGGAATAAATGGAAAATTTCATCTTTTTCCTAAAAAAAATCAGGTTTTATGTCTTAGTTGAAATGCTGCACCCACACCACGCACAGCAAACAGTAACAGCAGCATCTCTCATCATCAGTATGTTTACCAAGAGTGTTCACATCCAGGATCTCATGTGATCCTAACAAAAGGTCTGTGAGGTAATAAAGTAATTCCTTTCATGTCATTTTTCAGATGAGAAATAGAGACTCAGAGAGGTTGTAATGGCCCAAGGCCACACTTGTGGTGACTGGCAGACCTAAGGCTCCAATAACAATAAGGGCTTTCCCTCTCTTCTTGGCTGCCCATTTAAGCCAGTTTTCAAAGTGCGAGGAGTAGAGGTACAAATTTGTGAGTCATGTCCATTCATGAGAGTGAAAACCAGTATCTCTATAGGGGGTGTTGGCTGCTTTTCTCACAACAGTAAAGCAGGCCAGCCCTTGGCAGGACTCCCTCCCCAGAGTCAGCTTCAGAGTGGGCCAGCTGGCAGGCTGCCAAGCTCATAGAGAGCACCCACTTGGAGCCAAGAGCCCTATGAAGGGCTCTACAGGGACATGGGGTCCAATAAGCTCAGGCTGTGTGCTTCTGTCCCAGAGAAGACAAGAGTGGCCACAGGCAAGGGCCGCCTCAGGAACCACTGGAATCCTCCATGTGGCTGCTGAGCAGGGATGAGCAACAGATGCAATTTGAAAAGTGCCCAGGGGCAGTGGCTGTTGAATTGAAGCTGGAGCTGGATGGCAGTTTGAGGTGCTGGGTAAGAGAGGGAAGTGAAAATCTGGGCTGAGTCGCAGGGGTGGGTGGGAGGGCAGTTCGGGCTCTGGGGGAAATAGCACGTGAACTCTTCTTTGTGACTATACACTGATCAGAGAAATGTCACTTGCAGGCCTGGAAATGGCTAGGGAGGCACAACAGTAATTCTTGCTGCAGCCTCTTACTCACTCCAGAGCTGAGTTGGGATAAACAGACATTGCATTTAATGTTTAGTCACCAAAGTCAAGACCAGGAACCCCTAAGTCCCATTTCAAGAGAAGCTAAGTGAACCAGATGCTAAAGGGGGGGGGGGGCAGAGGATGAGCAGGGCCAGCAGATGCACTGTGGGGCACCTGCCACAGCCTATCAGGCAGGAGCCAAGGGGAGTAAGGAGGCTGAGTGGCTCCATTTGCAGGAGGGGAGGGCTACACTGCTCTCTGATAAATCGCTAAAGAAAACCGAGCTCCAGGAAGAAGACAAAGAAGCCCAAGGGCAGCCAGGGAGGTCACAGCCTAATCAAGATCACAAAATAAAACCAAATCCAGCTCTCATTCACCAAGGCTTGCCATTTGCCAGGCATTGTGCTATGTGATGTCTTTGGAAGAGTTACTTCAATTCTTAGGACATTACTTGGAGGCAGGTGTTAATTAATATGACTCCCACTTTATAGATGAGAAAGCTGAGGCACAAAGCAGTGCAGTGCCTTACAAAGGTCACATACTTAACTCTCCAAGTTGGGATTCAAACCAGGTCTTTCTGATTCCGAAGCCTATTCTGTTAAGTCTCCCCTTCAGGGCTGTTATAACCATTAAATGAAATAAAATATGATATCAATAAGAGTAAAAATAACTGCCTCCTTCTATTGAGCACTTGCTATGTGTCAGACATTGTTCTAAGCTTTTACAGGTAATAAAGGGCCCATCTAATTGTCACTACAACCTCAAAAGTAGGTATTATCATTGTTATCACTCTCCTCTACAAATGGGGAAACCAATTTGCATACAGTGAGGCAGAGGACCCAGTTTTTGCAAATTGCCCAAGGGCTGGTGGATGGGGGCCTATCACGGAAAAGATCAAACCATGATTAGAAACTGAATTTCCAGGTTCACCCTTCATTCTTCAGAGAGCGGAGAGGAACTAGAAATGGAGTTAATAATTGATCATTCCTATGTGAGGAAGCCTTCATAAAATCCCAGTGGTAGGGGATTTGGAGAGCTTCCAGGTTGGTAAACACATTCACATGGGATGACACACCCAGGGGGCAACTGCTGGAACAAGGTCTTGGTGAGAAGGAAATGGGATTGAATGCAAAAGTAGAGCATAGATAGTTCATTATAGTAACAGGACTTTGAAGAGACTCAGTATAGAATCTTCCACCCTAAAGGTTGGAAAAGAACCTAGAAGTGATGTACTTCTACTTTCTTCTATATACAGGAATTGCCTCAGGCAGCCTCCCAAAAAATGCTGGTCCAGCCTCCACTTACACATCTCCAGTGATGATGAACTGGCTACTTCCCAAAGTGGCCACTTGCATTTCACAGCTCTTAGAATGGTTAGGTAGCTCTTCTTAATTGTACTGCATCAACATCTGTCTCTCTGTCAATTTCATGCACTGTACCAGGCTGTGTGCTCCAGGACCACAGAGACTCATAATAATATAAATTGCCAAGCATTTTTCAGATTTCAAGCACTCTTTTTCTTTTTTTAATCTTCACCTAAGGACATTTCATTGATATTTAGAGAGAAAGTAAGGGGGGAAGAGAGAGAGAGAGAGAGAGAGAGAGAGAGAGAGAGAGAGAGAGAGAGAGAGAGAGGAAGACTGGTGATGGAGAGAGAAGCATTGATGTGAGAAAGCAACATCATTGGTTTTGGTTTCCTCCTTCATGCACCCCAACCGAGACTGGGAATTGAACACACAACCTGTGTCCCTGAACAGGAATTGAACCCGTGATCTTTCGGCGTATGGGACAACACTCCAACCAACTGAGCCACACTGTTCAAGGCTTCAAGTACTATTTTATAGATCTCCCCCCTCACTGAATCTTCACAGGGTGTGATGTGGAAGGTATTATCCTCTCATTACACCCATGAAGAAACTCAGGCTCAGGGGGATTAAGTGATTTACCAAATAGAGTAAACTGAGTAAATTGCAGAACTATAAATTTAGAGGAAGTTCCTGAGTCTATAACCAACACTCTCTACAACTCTCCCTTGAGTCCCTTCCCTCTCTCCCACAGGCCAGCCCTTCAGTTTTTTAAAGGCAACTGTCATATTCCCCATGAGTCTTCTCCTCCAGTTAAACATTCCCAATTCTTTCAACCATTTCTCATCAGGTGTCCTTTCACTCCTCATCACTCCTACAGATGGGCTCCAAAACCTAAGCACAATAGTCCAGGTGTGGTCTGGCCTGTCCCATTGCACAGAGCAGGCTTCTTGTGCCCTCACCTGCTTTGCTCTGTAAACTCTCCTGCCGTTCCCATTGCCTGGAATCAAATTCCTGTTTTGGTAATGAAGACTCACCTATCTGTTGTCTTACTCATTTTTCACTCATAAATATGAATAATTTGCATATGTATTTGGTCTGTTTTGTTCCTTTACAAAATCTTTCATCTCCAGGACCCCTGAGGAAACAAGTGTTATATGAACACAGGAGATGTGTGAGGCAGTCCCACATTTAATTATACTTTAAAAAGTGTGGAGAAGTGTGAAATCTACCCAACTGACTAGATTAGGCATGTGGACACTGTCTTTGGAAGGAGTATGTCCTCCCTCTAGATCTGAGTGAATGAAACCATGTGGACTTATTGCATCCGCATGGATTTCCTGCAGCTCTGAGCGTCTGGCAGACAGGAAACAAATCAAGTGACTATTCTTCCCAGCTACTCTTGCCAAACTGGCTGCCAGGGGACCCTAAGAACAGAACTACGGATGATGCCAGCTGGCCAATTGGAATGGGTGTTTAAACAAGAGCAGATTTTTCCTTGTGCCTTAAGGGAGCAGCCAAACTTCCAAAAGCATGGGAACCATTCTGTGATAGGTAAAACTGAGCTGTAGACTTCAGATACCTAGAGCCCCTAAAAGGTAATTGACCCTGATCCATTCACTGTCCTGGCAGGGACAGGCAGGGTTGTTTTTCTTCAAGGGGTTGGCAACCTGTAGCAGGATTCCAAAGATGGCACACACATCCATTATTAATGGCACTGGGACCTGTTGCAATGCTCTTTGCCTCTCCCTTTCCCTGCTGTTTTTGAGCACTGCTAGCCAACCACTGGAATAGCTGACACAGGGATAGTGTCTTCTCTTGAGAGCCTTTGCCCAGCTTGAGGTCCTCCTTGCTCCCTCTACCAACCTGGACCAAACCCCCAGCACATCAAAGGGATCATGCTTGCCCTGGCTGGTGTGGTTTAGTTGCTTGAGCATTGTCCCATGCACTGAAAGGTTGCTGGTTCAATTCCAGCTCAGGGAACATACCAGGGTTTCAGGCTTTATCCCCATAGGGTGGAGTGCAGGAGGCAGCCGATTGATGTTTTGCTGTCCCATAAATGTTTCTCTCTCTCTCTCCCTCACCCTTCCTCTCTTTAAAAATCAATTTTAAAATATGTTTTAATTTTTTTTCTTAATCCTCACCTGAGGACATTTTTGCATTTATCTTCAGATAGAGCGAGAGGGAGAGAGAGAAGAAGAGAGAGAAAGAAACATCGATGTGAGAGAGACACATTGACTGGCTGCCACCCACATGACCCCAACCAAGTCCAGGGACAAACTGAGGTACGTGCCCTCAGCGGGAACAGAACCCAGAGCTCTCTGGTCCATGGGTTGATGCTCTAAACTCTGAGCCAAACAGTCCAGGGCTAAAAATATTTTTTTTCTTTAAAGGGATCATGCTGGGATTCCAAAATGTCGGCAGAGGGAATGGAAGCTACACAGATCATCTTCCAAGACCAAACTGGAATTACAATTAAAATAAAGACTAATTGTTGGGGAAAATCATCAGAAAAGCAGCTGGAGAGGACCCGTATAACCATGGTCAGAAAGAGGACATAAATCAAGCCTGGTAGGAACTGCGCAGGCATAAGAGGGCAGGCTCGGAGCCCATAGACAGCAGCTGTTTTAGTTGTGAAAAGCTCTCTGGGGGTTAAAATCCCAAACTGGCTCCACAGCACAGAGGGCCAGAAAAGAGCACTACATTAGCTATAGCCACTCAACTTGGGCCCCAGCAGAAGTAAGGCAGACTGGACTGGAACTGTGTGGAGAGACTCAGGAGCTGGAAGAGCTGGGAGAGCGGAAATAGCAATGGGAGTTTTTTTGTTTATTTTTTGCTTTTTGCTGTCCCTCACAGGACAGTAGCCATTATACTCAAAGAACCCCTTCCAGAGCCCCTGGGGAAAGCAACAACCCCTCCCTCAGGAATTTACCACCACCCAGTTGAGCCAGAGAAATGCAAATTGAGGCTCATTAACAGCCAGGAAGCATCTGCCCCACCCTCTGGAAATCTTCTTACCTTGAACAGTTGAGGGCTACAACCCAAGGCTCATCAAGTAACTGAGACTAATAGCCTCCAGGCAAAAAGCTAGAAAATAACTGAAACTTTCCTGGACTTGCAAATCTACCCAGGAAAGTAAGACCTGACAGTAATGTTTAATGTGGGTCCTCCCACACTTATTCAAACCTAGTAGAGGGAGCCACAACCAGCAGAACACGAACATCCACCGGGAAAATTCGGCAGGCTCCAAAACCCAGAGACAGCCAAAACGGTGAAACAAAGAAACAAATCCCAAACAAAGAACAAGATAAGTGGACAGAAGATGAAATAAATGAAAGGGAATTGAGCAAGATATCAGAGGGCGAGTTCAAAGTAATAATCATGAGGAAACTTAATAGCATGAGTAAAGATATAGAAGCATTGAAAACCAACCAATTGGAAATGAAGAATGACATAGCAGAAATAAAGAACACATTGGAAGGAATAAGCAGCAGAGTAGAGGAAGCTGAGGACTAAATCAGTGAATAAGAAGACAGGATAGAAAAAATCGCCCAATCAGAGAATCAAAAAGAAAAAAAAAACAGGAAGACAGCCTAAGAGAACTGTGGGACAACATGAAACATAACAACATCCACATCATAGGAGTTCCAGAAAAAAAAGAAAATGAGCGCCCTGGCCGGTTTGGTTCAGTGGTTAGAGCATCAGCCTGCAGTCCCAAGAGACCCTGGTTCGGTTCCCGCTAAGGGCATGTAACCTTGGTTGCAGTTTGTCCCCCGCCCTGGTTGGTCGTGCAGGTGGCAGCCACTCAATGTGTCCCTTTCACATCGATGTTTCTCTCTCTCTCTCCCTCCTACTCTATCTGAACAAAAAATGTCCTCGGGTGAGGATAAAAAAAAAAAAAAGGAAAGAAAATGAGCAAGGGTTAGAGAATATATTTGAAGAAATAGTGACAGAAAACTTCCTTAACTTGGTGAAGGTACAAGTACAAGAAGCATGGAGAGCCCCAAGTAAGAAGAACCCAAACAGGACCACACCAAGACACATAATAATTAAAACGCCAAAAATTAAAGACAAAGAGAGAATTGCAACAGGCCACCTACAAAGGAACCCTGATAAGGCTATTAGCTGACTTCTCAACAGAAACACTACAGGCCAGAAGGGAATGGCATGAAGTAACCAAAGTAATGAAAAGCAAAGATCTGAATCCAAGACTACTCTATCCAGCAAGGCTATCATTCAAAATAGAAGGTGAAATAGCGAGCTTCCGAGACAAAAAAAAAAGGCTGAGGGAATATATTATCACTGCAAGAGACTAAAAGAACTTTTAATATTTAGTAGAAGAAAGAGGAAGAAAATTAGAAGAAAGAGGAAGAAAAATATAACCACAATAAACAAAAATGGCAATAAATAAGTACATATCAATAATAACATTAAATGTAAATGGATAAAATGCTCTGATGAAACAGCAGAGTACCTGGTTGGATAAGAAAGCATGACTCATATATATGTTGTTTACAAGAGTCACAACAAAAGACTCACATACGTTGAAAGTGAAGGGATTGAAAAAAAAAATATTCCAAGCAAACAGAAAGAAAAAAAAGAGCTAGGGTAGAAATACTCATTTCTGATCAAATAGATTGAAAAATAAAGGCCATAAATCAGGCATTGATGGTATAGTGGTGAGCATAGCTGCCTTCCAAAATGAAGGCCATAACTAGAGAGAAAGAAGGCCACTACATAATATTGAAAAGATCTATCTAACAGGAAGATATAACCTTGATAAACACATATGCACCCAATATAGGAGCACCAAAATATATTTTAAAATTTCTGGAGAACTTCAAAGGAGAAATTGACAGCAATACAATCATAGCAGAGGACTTCAACACCCCACTGACATCACTGAATAGATCCTCTATACAAAAAAAATTAACAAGGATACAGAGACTCTAAATGATGCACTAGAGCAAATGGATTTAATACATATCTACAGAAAACACCCCCAAACTGCAGAATTCACATTCTCCTCACAGACAAATGAGATATTCTCAAAGAGAGACCACATATTACAGTACAAACTAAGTCTCTACAAGTTCAAGAAGATTGAAATCATATCAAGCATCTTCTCAGATCATAATGGCATAAAACTAGAAATCAATTATATCAAAAACATGCAAAGACATTTGAACACATGGAGGCTAAATAGCATGTTATTAAACAATGGAGGGGTTACCAAGAAGATCAAGGAAGAAATAAAAAAATTCCTGGAAACCAATGAAAATAAACACACAACAACACAAAATCTTTGGGATGCAGTGAAATCAGTCCTAAGGGGGAAGGTCATAGCACTACAAGCCTACCTCAAGAAACAAGAAAAATTTCTAATACACTATCTAACCCTACAACTTAAAGAACAAGAAAGTAAACAAAACAAGAAACCCAGACAAATAGAAGTAAAAAAATAGTAAAGACCAGAGTAGAAATAAATGACATAGAGACTTAAAAAAAAACAATTCAGCCCTGGCCAGTTTGGCTCAGCGGTTAGAGCGTCGGCCTGCGGTCTGGAGAGACCCGGGTTCGGTTCCCGCTAAGGGCATGTACTTCGGTTGCAGTTTGTCCCCGGCCCTGGTTGGTCGTGCGGGTGGCAGCCACTCGATGTGTCCCTTCACATCAATGTTTCTCTCTCTCTCCCTTCCTCTCTCTCCCTCCCACTCTATCTGTACAAAAAACGGAAAAATATCCTCGGGTGAGGATAAAAAAAAATAAATAAATAAAAAAACAATTCAAAAGATCAGTGAAACAAAGAGCTGGTTCTTTGTTTCTCACCAAGAAACAAAGAGAGAGGACCCAAATAAACAAAATCAGAAATGCAAGAGGAGAAGTAACAGCTGACACCACAGAAGTACAAAGGATTGTTAACAAATACTATGAACAATTATACGCCAACAAATTGGACAATCTAGGTGAAATGGACAAATTTCTAGAAACACATGGTTTCCAAAAACTGAACCAGGAAGAGATAGAAAACTTGAAGAAAGCAATAACACCTAAGGAAATTAAATTTGTAATCAAGAATCTCCCAGCAAACAAAAGCCCTGGTCTGGATGGCTTCACAGGGGAGTTTTACTAACATTCGAAGAAGAACTAACACCTGTTCTCCTCAAAGTATTCAAAAAATTAAAGACGGAAGACTTCCAAACTCATTTTATGAGGCCAGCATAATTCTAATTCCAAAACCAGATAAAGACACTGCAAAGAAAGAAAACTACAGGCCAATATCCCTGATGCACATAGATGCCAAAATCTTGAACAAAATATTAGCAAATCAGACCCACCAATGCATTAAAAAATTACTCACCATGACCAAGTGGGATTAATCACAGGGATGTAAGGCTGGTACAATATTTACAAATCAATAAATGTGATACACCACATGAACAAAATGAAAGATAAAAAACACATGCTCATATCAATAGATACTGAAAAAGCATTAAAAAAAATATAGCACCCATTTCTGATAAAAACGATCAGCAGTTTGGGAATAAAGGGATCATATCTTGACATAATAAAGTCATATAAAAAATCTACAGCCAACATCATACTCAATGGAAAAAAAAAAAACCTGAAAGCATTTCCCTTGAGAACAGGAACAAGACAGGGATGCCCACTTTTGCCACTCTTATTTAACATAGTACTGGAAGTCTTAGCCATAGCAATTAAACAAGAAGAAAAAATAAAAGGGATTCAAATTGGAAAGGAGGAAGTAAACATGTCATTATTCGCAGATGACATGATATTGTACATAGAAAACCCTAAAGACTCCATCAAAAATCTACTAGATCTAATAAACAAATTTAGCAAAGTATCAGGATACAAAATTGACGTCAAGAAATCGACGGCATTCTTTTTTTTTTTTTATCCTCACCCGAGGACATTTTTCCATTTTTTGTCCAAATAGAGTGGGAGGGAGAGAAAGGAAGAGAGAGAGAGAGAGAGAGAGAGAGAGAGAGAGAGAGAGAGAGAGAGAAACATCGACGTGAAAGGAACATATCGAGTGGCTGCCACCTGCACGACCAAACCAGGGCTGGGGACAAACTGTAACCCAGGTGCGCGCCCTTAGCAGAAACCGAACCCGGGTCTCTATGGACCGCAGGCTGACTCTCTAACTGCTGAGCCAAACTGGCCAGAGCACGACAGCATTCTTATACACCAATAATGAACTCACAGAAAGAGAAACTGAAAAACAATCCCATTTACCATTGTGGCAAAAAAAATGAAGATACCTAGGAATAAACTTAACCAAAGAAGTAAAGGACCTATTCACAAAAAATTACAGGACATTGAAAAAAGAAACAGAGGAAGATATAAAAAATTGAAAGCATATACCTTGTTCATGGACTGGAAGAAGTAACATCATTAAAATGTCCATACTACCCAAAGCAATCTTTTTTTTTTTTTAATCTTTACTGTTGAATGTAAAATGTATTACAGATGTTCCATATTTTTCCCCCATTGACCCCTTCCTCCCCACTCCCGCCCCCCTCCCGCCTTTTCCCACACTATTGTCTGTGTCCATTGGTTATGCACGTAAGTTCTTTGGTTTATTTCTTCCCACCCCCCCAACCCCTTTCCCTTTGAGGATTGTCAGTCTAGCAATGAATTTGGACTTCTTAATCTCTTCACCTTTTTCACCCATTCCCCTAACCCCCTCCAAATGGCAACCAACAAAATGTTCTCTGTATCTATGAGAATGTTTCAGTTCTACCTGTTCATTTTGTTTGTAGATTCCATTGTTGATAGATATGTATTCATTGCCGTTTTGTTTGTTCATACATTTTATCTTTTACTTCAAAAAGACCCTTCATCATTTCATACAATAACAGTTTGGTGGTGATGAACTCCTTTAACTTTTTCTTGTCTGGGAAAGTCTTTATATGGCCATCGATTCTATATGACAGCTTTGCAGGATAGAATAATCTTGGTTGTAGGTTCTTGCTTTTCATCACTCTGAATATTTCTTGCCACTCCCTTCTGGCCTGCAAAGTTTCTTTTGAGAAATCAGCTGACAGCCTTATGGGAACTCCCTTGTAGGTAACTAGCTGCCTTTCTCTTGCAGCTTTTAAGATTCTCTTTTTGTCTTGAACCTTTTGCATTTTGATGATGATGTGTCTTGGTGTGGGCCTCTTGGGGTTCATCTTGTTTGGGACTCTCTGTGCTTCCTGGACTTGTATGTCTGTTTCCTTCACCAAGTTAGGAAAGTTTTCTGCCATTATTGTTTCAAACAGGTTTTCGATTTCTTGTTCTCGCTCTTCTCCTTCTGGCACCCCCAAGATGCGAATGTTGGCACACTTGAAGTTGTCCCAGAGGCTCCTTACACTATCCTCATTTTTTTGGATTTTTTTTTCTTTTTGCTGTTCTGATTGGGCATGTTTTGCTTCCTTATATTCCAAATCGATGGTTTGCTCCTTGGATTTACGTACTCTATTATTGAAGCTGTGTAAATTATTCTTTACTTCAGTTAATGCCTCCTTCAATTCTAACTGTGCATCCATGATTTCCGACTGGTCCTTTTTTATGCTCTTGAGGCCCTCCCTAAGTTCACTGAGGTTCTCACTAAATTCATTGAGCATCCTTATAAGCAGTATTTTGAACTCAGCATCTGTTAGATTACTTATCTCCATTTTGCTTAGTTCTTTTCTTGGGGTTTTGTTCTGTTCTTTCATTTGGGACCCGTTTCTTTGTCTCCTCATTTTGGCTGCCTCCCTGTGTTTGTTTCAGTGTATAACTTAACAAGAGGTATGGGGCTAGCTGAGACCAGATGCTGCTCGTTTGAAAGAATTTAGGAAAAACCTGAAGCAGGATCCAAGAGAGGCCAAGCCTATGGTTAAGCAAGTGGCAACAGCTTGGGTGGGCCTGAAAGTTGGGTGGGGCAGGGCGGGGCCTCAGGGAGTCACCTGGGCGGTGCTACCAGTGTGAGCCAGGTTGCTGGAGTCCCAGATATGGCTTCTGTCTGCCGCCCCAGGGAAGGGCTCACCAAAGGAACAAAGGCCTCTGACAGCACGTTTGTCCAGGAGAAAGCCCCCTCTCCAGCGCTCGCTCCAGTGCCAAACAGCTCTTCCCTGTATGTCTCTGGTTCCCCTCGAGCTGCCTCCCCTCCAAGCTTAGAGGGGGAGAGTCCGATAAGTTCGTGCGCGGGCCCTTTAAGGAGCTGCCTGAGGCTCCAGTAGCTTCAGCCTCCCTGAGCCTCAGTTCCCGCTGGTTTTTCCAGCCAGAAGTTATGGGGACTTCTCTTCCTGGCACTGTAACCCTGAGCAGGGCAACTGGTGTGGGACAGGGACCTCTCAGTCCCCAGGGAGGACCTTCCCAGCTGAGGTATCCTCCTGATTTTTATCCACCACACTTGGGTGTGGGACCGGCCCATTGTGCCAGCGCCTCCGCCCCTCCTACCAGTCTGGATGTGGCTGCTGCTTTAATTCCATAGTTGTAGGACTTCCATTCAGCTTGATTTCAGGCGGTTTTGAATGATGGTTGTTCTGTAGTTTATTTGTAACTCTGATGTGGTTGTGGGAGGACGTGATACCTACACCGCCACCTTGACCGGAAGTCCCCCCAAACCAATCTATAGATTCAATGCAATCCCCATAGAAAAAACAACAACATATTTCACAGAACTAGAACAAATACTTCAAAGGTTCTAAAAAAGACCCTGATTAGCCACAGCAATATTGGAAAAGAAGAACAAAGTATGAGGGATCACAATACTGGAAATACTACATCATGATATACTACAAAGCCATTGTAATCAAAACAGCCGGTTACTACCACAAGAAGAGACATATAGATCAATGTAACAGAACAGAGAATCCGGGGGATTCCAAAATGGCAGCTGAGTGAATCGAAGCTACACAGACCATCTCCCAGGACCAAACTGAAATTACAACTAAAACACAGAAAAATTGATGGGAAAAAGCAACAGAAAAGCGGCTTGCAAGGACCATATAACCAGGGACACTGACTCTATCCTGGTAGGATTGCGAAGGCACCAGACGGGGGCTGGGAGCCCACGGCCAGCAGCTCAGCAGCGGCCTTAGCTGGGAGCAGCGCCCTAAGGTTAAACTCCCAAGCAGCTCCACAGCGCAGAGCTGGGACAGAGGCTAAAATAGCCACAGCCACTCACTTTGGGCTCCAGCAGAGGGAGGACAGAATGGACTGAAACTGTGTGGGGACACTCAAGATTTGGAGGGCGCCCAGAGCTTTTGCTCAGTTGCAGCCACACAAGACAGTGACCATATTGCTCCTTAGCAGGGCTCTGAGGAGAGGCAGCAGCCCCTCCTTGGGAGATTCAACCCCGCCCTGTGGGCCACTGAAATGCAAATTGAGACTTACCAACAACCAGCATCTGCCCCACCCTGGGGAAAGCCCCTTACGGTGAGCACCTGAGGGAGTTTTTCAATCAACTGACAACCCAAAACTCTTCAAGTAACCTGAACTGATAGCCTCGAGGCAAAAAGCTGGCAGATAACGGTTCCATTCCGGGATAGCAACTCTAACCAGGAAAGTAAGACTTGACAGTGGTGTTTAACGTGGGTCCTCCCTCACTCATCTAAACCCAGGAGAGGGAGCCACAAACAGCAGAACACCAACACCCACAGGGAAAGCTTGGCAGGCTCCAAAGCCCTCTCCGACAGCCAAAATAGTGAAACACAGAAACAAAGGCCAAATGAAAGAACACGAGACCTCCACCAAAGATGATATCAATGTGGAGCAGTTAGGCAAGTTAACAGGGCTAGAATTCAGAGCCATGATCTTGAGGAAGCTCAACAGCATGAGTAAGGAAATAGAGATGCTGAAAATAAACCAACTGGAAATTAAAAACCACCAAGAAGAGATCAAGAGTGACATATCAGAAATAAAGAACACATTTGAAGGTCTAAAGAGCAAGGTAGAGGAAGCTGAGGACTGGAGCAGCGAATTAGAAGACAAGGTAGAAAAAATCAACCAATCAGAAAACCAAAGGAAAAAACGATTAAAAAAGAGGAAGACAGCTTAAGATAACTGTGCAACAACTGGAAACGTAATAATATTTGTATCATAGAAGTCACCGAAGAAGAAGAAAATGAACAAGGGTTAGAGAATATATTCAAACAAATTGTGACAGAAAACTTCCCTAATTTGGTGAAGAAAGAAGGCATTCAAGTTCAAGAAGCACAGAGAGCCCCAAGTAAGAAGAACCCAAACAGGACCACACCAAGACACATAGTAATTAAAATGCCAAAAATTAAAGACAAAGAGAGAATCCTAAAAGCAGCAGGAGATAAGCAACAGGTTACCTACAAAGGAAACTTCATTAGTCTATCAGCTGACTTCTCACAGGAAACACAACAGGCCAGAAGGAAATGGCATGAAGTAATCAAAGTCATGAAAAACAAGGATCTGAACCCAAGACTACCCAAGTAGGCTATCATTCAAAATAGAACGTCAAATAAAGAGCTTCCCAGACAAAAAAAAAGGCTAAGGGAATACACTAGCAACAAACCAGCACTGCAAAAAATGTTAAAAGGACTGCTGTAATTAGTAGAAGAAATAGAAAGAAAAATATAACCAAACAAAATAAAAATGGCAATAAGTAGGTACATATCAATAATCATCAATAATCACCTTAAATGTAAATGGACTGAATGCTCCCATAAAAAGACACAGAATAGCTGATTGGATAAGAAAGCATGCCTCATCTATATGTTGTTTACAAAAGACCCACCTCACAACAAAAGACTCACATAGGTTGAAAGTGAAGGGATGGAAAAAATTTTTCCAAGCAAACGGAAAGCAAAAAAAAATCTGGGGTAGCAATACTCATATCTCATAAAATAGATTTCAAAATGAAGACCATACCTAGAGACAAAAAAAAGGCCACTACATAATATTGAAAGGATCTATCCAACAGGAAGATATAACCTTGATAAACATATATGCACCCAATATAGGAGCACCAAAATATATTAAAAATCTTCTGGAGGACTTCAAAAAAGAAATCAACAGCAACACAATCATAACAGGGGACTTCAACTCCCCGTTGACAACACTGGATAGACCCTCTATACAAAAAATTAGCAAGGAAACAGAGACTCTAAATGAAGCACTAGACCAAATGTATTTAATAGATATCTACAGAGAATTACACCCTAAAACTACAGAATTCGCATTCTTCTCAAGTGCACATGGGACCTTCTCAAAGATAGACCACATGATAGAACACAAACTAAATCTCTACAAGTTCAAGAAGATTGAAATCATATCAAGCATCTTCTCAGATCACAACGGCATGAAACTAGAAATCAATTGCAACAAGAACATGCAAAGACATTTGAACACATGGAGGCAAAATAACACGTTATTAAACAATGAATGGGTCACCGAGGAGATCAAGGAGGAAATCAAAACTTCCTGGAAACCAATGTAAATGAACACACAACAACACAAAATCTATGGGATGCAGCAAAAGCAGTTCTGAGAGGGAAGTTCATAGCACTACAGGACTACCTCAACAAACAAGAAAAATTTGTAATTGAATGTGTAACCTCACAACTTAAAGAATTAGAAAGAAACAAAAAGAAAACCCCAGAGCAAGTGGAAGTAAGAAAATAGTAAAGATCAGAGCAGAAATAAATGACATAGAGACAAAACAGAGAATCCGGAAATAGACCCAAGACATTATGCTCAATTAATATTTGACAAAGGTGAGGAGTCCCCGTAGCAGAAGAAAATGAGCAAGGGTTAGAGAATATATTCAAAAAAATTGTGACAGAAAACTTCCCTAATTTGGTGAAGAAAGAAGGCATTCAAGTTCAAGAAGCACAGAGAGCCCCAAGTAAGAAGAACCCAAACAGGACCACACCAAGACACATAGTAATCAAAATGCCAAAAATTAAAGACAAAGAGAGAATCCTAAAAGCAGCAGGAGATAAGCAACAGGTTATCTACAAAGGAAACTTCGTTAGTCTATCAGCTGACTTCTCACAAGAAACACAACAGGCCAGAAGGAAATGGCATGAAGTAATCAAAGTCATGAAAAACAAGGATCTGAACCCAAGACTACCCAGGTAGGCTATCATTCAAAATAGAACGTCAAATAAAGAGCTTCCCAAACAAAAAAAAGGCTAAGGGAATACATTAGCACCAAACCAGCACTGCAAGAAATGTTAACAGAACTGCTGTAATTAGCAGGAGAAATGAGAAGAAAAATAGAACCACACTAAACAAAAATGGCAATAAATAAGTACATATCAATAATCACCTTAAATGTAAATGGATTGAATGCTCCCATAAAAAGACACAGAATAGCTGATTGGATAAGAAAGCATGCCTCATCTATATGTTGTTTACAAAAGACCCACCTCACAACAAAAGACTCACATAGGTTGAAAGTGAAGGGATGGAAAAAATCTTCCAAGCAAACAGAAAGGAAAAAAAAGCTGGGGTAGCAATACTCATATCTGATCAAATAGATTTCAAAATGAAGGCCACTACATAATACTGAAAGAATCTATCCAACAGGAAGATAGAACCTTGATAAACATATATGCACCAATATAGGAGCACCAAAATATACTAAAAATCTTCTGGAGGACTTCAAAGGAGAAATCAACAGCAATACAATCATAGCAGGGGACTTCAACACTCCGTTGACACCACTGGATAGATCCTCTAGACAAAAAATTAGCAAGGAAACAGAGACTCTAAATGAAGCACTAGACCAAATGGATTTAATACATACCTACAGAAAATTACACTCCAAAACTACAGAATTCACTTTCTTCTCAAGTGCACATGGGACATTCTCAAAGATAGACCACATGTTAGGGCACAAACTAAGTCTGTACAAGTTCAAGAAGACTGAAATCATATCAAGCATCTTCTCAGATCACAATGACATGAAACTAGAAATCAATTGCAAGAAGAACATACAAAGACATTTGAACACATGGAAGCTAAACAGCATATTATTAAACAATGAATGGGTCACCGAGGAGATCAAGGAAGAAATCAAAAACCTCCTGGAAACCAATGTAAATGAAGACACAACAACACAAAATCTATGGGATGCAGTGAAAGCAGTTTTGAGAGGCAAGTTTATAGCACTATAGACCTTCCTCAACAAACAAGAAAAATCTCTAATAAACTGTCTAACCTCACAACTTAAAGAACTAGAAAGCAAACAAAAAGAAAACCCCAGAGCAAGTAGAAGGAAGGAAACAGTAAAGATCAGAGCAGAAATAAACGACATAGAGACCAAAAAAACAATTCAAAGGATCAATGAAACAAAGAGCTGGTTTTTTGAAAAGATAAACAAAATTGATGGACCCTTAGCTAGACTCACCAAGAAACAAAGAGAGAGAACCCAAATACACAAAAATCAGAAATGAAAGAGGAGAAGTAACAACTGACACCACAGAAATACAAAAGATCGTTAACCACTACTAGGAACAATTATATGACAACAAATTCGACAATCTGAGTGAAATGGACAAATTTCTAGAAACACATAGTCTCCCAAAACTGGACCAGGAAGAGATAGAAAACTTGAACAGACCAATATCAACAGAAGAAATTGAAGATGTAATCAAGACTCTCCCAGCAAACAAAAGCCCAGGCCCGGATGGCTTCTCGGGGGAATTACACCGAACATTCAAAAACGAACACCCATTCTCCTCAAACTATTTCAAAAAATTCAAGAAGAAGGAAGACTTCCAAACTCATTTTATGAAGCCAGCATAATTCTAATTCCAAAACCAGAAAAAGACACTACAAAGAAAGAAAACTACAGGCCAATATACCTGATGAACATAGATGCCAAAATCCTGAACAAAATATTAGCAAATCGGATCCAGCAATACACCAAAAAAATTATCCACCATGACCAAGTGGGATTCATCCCAGGGATGCAAGGCTGGTACAATATTCGCAAATCAATAAACCTGATACACCACATAAATAAAATGAAGAATAAAAACCACACGATCATATCAATAAATGCCGAAAAAGCCTTCAAGAAAATCCAGCATCCATTTCTGATAAAAACACTCAGCAATGTGGGAATAGAGGGATCATATCTAGACATAATAAAGGCCATATATGAAAGACCTACAGCCAACATTGTACTCAATGGGCAAAAATTAAAGCATTTCCCTTAAGAACAGGAACAAGGCTAGGATGCCCACTTTCGCCACTCTTATTTAACCTAGTACTGGAAGTCTTAGCCACAGCAATCAGACAGGAATTAAAAATAAACAGGATCCAAATGGGAAAGGAGGAAATGAAACTATCATTTTTTGAAGATGACATACTATACATAGAAAACCCTAAAGACTCCAGCAAAAATTTACTAGACTTAACAAATGAATTTGGAAAAGTAGCAGGATACAGAATTAACGTCAAGAAATCGATGGCATTCTTATACACAATGATGAACTCACTGAAAGAGAAACTAAGAAAACAATTCCATTTACCATTACGGCAAAAAAATTAAGATACCTAGGAATAAACTTAACCAAAGGAATAAAGGTCCTATTCGCAGAATACTACAGGACGTTGAAAAAAAAATAGAGGAGGATATAAAAAACTGGAAGCACACACCCTGTTCATGGATTGGAAGAATTAACATCATTAAAATGTCCATATTACCCAAAGCAATCTATAGATTCGATGCAATCCCCATCAAAATACCAATGGCATACTTCACAGAATTAGAACAAGTACTTCAAAAGTTCATATGGAACCAAAAAAGACCTTGAATAGCCACAGCAATCTTGAAAAAGAAGAACAAAGTGGGAGGGATCACATTACCAGATTTCAGGTTATACTACAAAGCGACTGTAATCAAAACAGCCTGGTACTGGCACAAGAACAGGCATATAGACCAGTGGAACAGAACAGAGAACCCAGAAATGGACCCAAGGCAATATGCTCAAGTAATGGTTGACAAAAGTGGTAAGAGCATACAGTGGAGTAAAGACAGCCTCTTTAATAAATGGTGCTGGGAAAATTGGACAGCTACATGCAGAAAAATGAAACTAGACCATCAACTTACACCCTACACAAGAATAAACTCAAAATGGATAAAAGACTTAAATGTGACCCGTGAATCCATAAAAATTCTAGAAGAAAATGTAGGCAACAAAATTTCAGACATCATACGGAGCAGAATTTTCACTGATACATCACCTAAGGCAACAGAAACAAAGGATAAAATGAACACATGGGACTACATCAAACTCAAAAGCTTCTGCACAGCAAAAGAAACAATAATCAAAATGGAAAGGCAACCCACTGTATGGGAGAACATCATTGCCAATGATGTATCAGATAACGGGTTAATTTCCAATATATAGAGCGTGCTCATACAACTCCACAAAAGGAAGACAAAGAACCCAATTAAGAAATGGGCAGAGAAACAAATAGACACCTCTCCAAACAGGACATACAAATGGCCAAAAGACATATGAAGAAATGCTCAACATCACTAATCATCAGAGAGATGCCAATTAAAACAACAGTGAGGTATCACCTCACACCTGTCAGAATGGCCGCCATCAGCAAATCATCAAACAAGTGTTGGTGAGGATGTGGAGAAAAGGGGACTCTAATACACTGCTGGTGGAAATGCAGACTGGTGTAGCCACTGTGGAAAACAATATGGTGTTTCCTCAAAAAATTAAAAATTGAACTGCCATTTGACCCAGTGATCCCACTTCTAGGAATATATCCTAAGAAGCTGAGATACCAATCAGAAAGAATATATGTACCCCTATGTTCATAGTAGCACTCTTTACAATCGCTAAGATGTGAAAACAGCCAAAGTGCCCATCAATAGATGAGTGGATGAAAAGGCTGTGGTACATGTACACAATGGAACATTATGCAGCTGTAAGGAGAAAGATCCTGTATCGTTTGAGACAACATTGAGGGACCTGGAGAGTATCATGCTAAGTGAAATAAGCCAATCAGAGAAAGACAAATATCACATGATCTCACTTATTTGTGGAATATCATGAACAAAATAAGCTGATGAACAAAATAGACCCAGAGATATAGAAGTAGGGTTCAGACTGACAAATCTCAGAGGAGGGGGGCGAGGCAGAGGAATGAGATAAACCAAAAAACTTATATGCATGTATGTGTAACCAATGGACATAGACAACAATGCTTGGTGGGGGAGGGGGATAGGGAGGAGTTTGTCTGTGGGGAAAAAGGAGAAACATCTGTAATAAAAATAAGTTTTTTAAAAAAAGGGATCATAACAAAAATTAATTAATGAAAGAAAAAAGGGATCATGCTCTTAGCAGATCAATTGTGAGTGACTGCACACACCTGCCCTAACTGACAGGTGAAGGCAGAGAAAGCGCATAGAATGCACATATGACAGTGACAGACTCAGTGCCAATAAAGTCACAGGCCCTATATTTTTTCCTCCAGAAACAGAACGAATGACATTGGGGTGCAACACAAAATACAACCTAAAATGCTTCAAGTTGAGATCTCACTAGGTTCTGCTCATTCAAGTTGGAACAATGTTCACATGAACTCAACCCCTAAAAGGGCCACTGAAACATTGAAGCCAAGGCTTGGGGTCTTGGATCATTTACAAAGATGCCACAAGAACAAGCAGGGGACTATCTTCTCTAACTGACTACATACAAGTGGCAGGAATGGTCGATCTCACAGAGGAGCCACCATGAAATGTAGAACTCGGATAGCAGAGTTGAGTGTACTTCCAGGAAAGGTCTCCAAGACCAGAATTCTCTCTCCTGTCATGCTCCCCCATGTCTGAGATCTCCACCATTAGAGCTACTCCTTCAGGTTAAGGCATTTAAGGCCCCTATCACACGGCAAATACAGGCTTGGACAAAAGTAAGTTTACAGGTGTGAATACATGAAACACAGAGTTTATTCTTGTATTATTATTTATTAATCATTGCATTATTTTCCATATAAAAAACTGTAAACCTACTTTTGCCCAAGCCTATATTTCAGAGTATAGGCCATTGGCTAAATATCTGCCCCTTTGAGCCATACTGCCTAGGTTTGAATCCCAACTCCACCACATATTAGCTATGTAATCTTGGGTGAGTCACTTAAGCTCATAACCTGTCTGTGTCTCAATTTCCTTATCTATAAAATGGGGGTAATTATGGAACTCATAAGGTTAGTCTGAGGATTCAATGAGTTAATACATGTAAACTTGGAGCAGCGGCTAGCACATAAAAAGTGCTCACCAGATGTTAACTGTTATCATTATGATAGGGTCAGATTGTGAAGGGCTTTTGATTCCAGGTGAAGAAACAATGCAGGCTTAGGTCCTGCCAGGTTCCCAGACTCTGCTCCTCCCCCTCCATGACTGGAGCCACTTTCTGAGGATCAATCAACCCTCTTGCTACAAGCTCTGCCCTGCCCCAGGCTCTAGGCCAGAGGGACATCGGAAGCTCCAGCCAAGCACTCTGGGATTCTGCCTGGGTCACCCTTGATGTCTCAGTTCTAGCTGCTAAATCTTTGCCTTTTCCCCTGTGTTTGCTTTGGTGACCTTTAACCTAGATGGGAAATTGGGACATAGTGATCTTAGAACCACTCAGGATACTATATGATAAAGTGTTGTGTTGGGTATTACAGACTACAAAGATTCTATGAAGGGACTGATTAGGTTTAGAGGAGTCGAGCAGAGCTGCCTGCAGGAAACAGAGCTGGGATAAGTAACATTTGCCCTGGCAGAAGGTGAAATGGAAAAACTAGAGTCAGGTCACCTGCCTAGACCCTTTAGCTTAGCTCCCTAAAACTCAATTTATAATCTAGTTCCACTTCCTACTCCTCACTGTCTGTCCTGTCCCACAGCAGTTAACTAGGTTATATCTGGAAAGATGGCAATGCCTACTAAAATTGAGAATAGCAGTGGCATCTCTGGATGGACAGGATAGGACATCAATGCCCTCTGTTGATGGACAGTTGGTTGGAGCTCCTTGAGGAAGCCCTTTAAATAAAACTGATGCTGGGTCTTTAAAGCCAGCATCATTATCATTTAAAGCCAACCACATCACTCTTCGTGGAGACCTCCCAAGAGGAAGAAGATCAGGCCTTTATTGTCTTTCACAAACCCTCAGCATCAGGTTCAATTTAGGGTGAATCATTCCCATAATTCTTTGGAAACCAGCTCACCACTCCTCTGGCTTGTGGTTAGTTGACCACTGCTGCCCTCCAATGACAGATCATGGGCATGGATAGTAGACAGTATTTGTCTGCACCAGTGCTTCTCAAACTATCTGTGGTGAATGATAGGGTTATTTCTTTTTCTTTTTACAGTGTAAAATTTTTATATTTAGAATTATCCAGCTGGACTTAGTTTAGATTATTCCAATGTTGCTGGCAACATCCAAAGTATCATAGTTGGGAGCCAGTTGAACAGTTGCCTTCTCTCCATGAGGCTTGATCAGGGTGCTGACCTTGGCCACATCAATGTCATAGAACTTCTTCACAGCCTGGTTGATCTGGTGCTTGCTGGCCTTGACCTACACAATGAACACAAGTGTACTGTAGTCTTCTATCTACCTCATGGCTGACTCAGTAGTCAGGGGGATCTTGATGATGGCATAGTGATCCAGCTTGTTTCTCCCGGGGGTGCTCTTCTGAGGACATTTAAGCTGCCTTTGGAACCTCAGTGTCTTTGGCCATTGGAAGGTGGGTGACATGTGGATCTTTATTTGTGACTGTGGATGTCTGTCAGCACTGCTTTCTTCACCTTCAGAGCCTTTGCTTTAGCTTCGGCTTTGGGAGGGGCAGGGGCTTCCTTCTTCACTTTTGGTGCCATCTTCATGAAAAGAAAGTTATTTCTTTTTTAATTTTCCAATCTGCCCTGAACACATAATTTTGTAAAAAGTTTTTTTAAAGGATCATACTCTTGGATGCTGCAGCAACATCAAATTTCTATGAACAGCCCTGGCCGGTGTGGCTCCACAGTTAGAGCGTCGGCCTGCGGTCCAGAGGGTCCCAGGTTCAGTTTCCGCTAAGGGCACGTAACTTGGTTGCAGTTTGTCCCTGGCCCTGGTTGGGTCGTGCGGGAGGCAGCCACTCGATGTGTCCCTTTCATGTCGATGTTTCTCTCTCTCTCTTTTCCTCTCTCTCCCTCTCACTCTATCTGAACAAAAAGTGGAAAAATGTCCTCGGGTGAGAATAAAAAAAAATTTTCTATGAACATTTCTAACATTCAATTTCTTTTCTTCTCTTGTTGGACTGGCATCACCAGTCCACAGGCTGGCACCATTCTAGGTCTCTCTGGACTTCATCTGCTCAGTGAGGAGATGCTCAGCATGGATAGTGGACTCCTTGAGAAAAGATGGCTCTGCCGAGAGTCTGTCCATTTCCTACTCAGAGCAATGATGGAAAAGATGTCCGACTGGTGGAAGACCTGCCACTTGCTAGCAGCCAAGTGACCTTGAACAAGTTACCTAACCTCTCTGAACCTCAGTTTCTCCATCTATAAAATGAGGACAATGTCTAATACAGTAGCCCCCACCCCTTATTCACTGGGGATATGTTCCAAGACCCTCCTTGGGTACCTGAAACTGTGCATAGTCTATCTATACTATTTTTTCCTATACATACATACCTATGATAAAGTTTAATTTATAATCAAGCACAGTAAGAGATAAAAACAATAACAAACAATGAAATAAAACAATTATAGCAACAATATACTGTAACAAAGTTATGTAAATGTCTTCCACCCATAACCCAGATGGCTACTAAGTGACTAGGGGTTGGATAGTGCATACAGTGTGGATACACTGAACAAAGGGATGATTCACATCCTGGGTTGAACCGAGTAGAATGGCAAAAATTTCATCACACTACTCAGAATGGTGCACAATTTAAAACAAATGAATTAAATGGATAGTTTATTTCTGGAATTTTCCATTTAATATTTTTGGACTACGACTGACCTTGAATAACTGAAACCATGGAAGGTGAAACTACAAATAAGGGGGTGCTACTGTAGTACCTTTCTTGTGAGGCTGTTGTGAGAATTAAATGAGATGCAATATAAGGAAAGCAGTTGGCACAGTGCCTGGCAAGTGGCTCTTACTGTGTGCTAACTATAACAATATTGTCTATGAAGCAGATGGGCTAGAGGCAATACAATGTATTCCAGGTTTAGAAGTCATTCCATTTTTGACTTGGAATGCCAGCATGGCCACCTGCTCCATTTTGTCATCTGTAAAATGGAAAAAACACTCACAGCTACCTCATACGGCTGTGGGGAGGATCCAGTGCTCAGCTCTGTGTCTGTCTTACCCATAGTAAGTCAATGACTAGTAGTTAAATTCCAATTATGTTCACATGCTCCCTCTAATCCTCACTCCTACTCTGCCATAGACCATTCAGAGAGAAACATGCCCTCAGCTGGGAGAATAAGATTCAGCTGTCTTCCCTCGTTTTCGTGTCTGAAACCAGAAACGGTGTCTCTGAATCTGCCAAAAGCTTTGGTCATAATAGAAAGAGCACGGGCACTGGAGTCAAACAGATCTATTTGAACACTGTCTCCATCATATACTAGTTGTGTATTCCTGAGCAAATGTCTTCACCTGTCATTACCTCAGTTGTCTCATTTGTAAAATGCAACCAATTCCGCGAACCAGTTGTCTCGAAAGTGGGGTGTGCAAGATGATTCACTGAGGTGTGGGAAGCAAACATTAGAACTTCTACTTAAATTTGTTTTGTAACAAAAGTTAGAAGAAGTTAAACTGTAATGTATACAAGAAACGAGGTGACACTGGCACCCTCACTTGGTCTTTTTGTCAGAAGGTCAATGATGGTCATTCTGAAGGAGCAGTGGGAATTCCACAACATAGAAGGGTTAATAGTGGCACCCACCCTCTTTCATTTTATTTTTAGCCTATTCCAAGTTATGCAATTTCTGTGCTGGATTGCAAATTTACAGATTATAACATCTGGTTTTAACTAAACCAATCCTCCCCAGATGGAAAAGTGGCTTGAAAACATTCCCACAGATAAACCACAGCCTGAATGAAGATAATATGAAGAATACAAGTGGGCAATAGAAAAATGGCAGAACTGCCTAATCTCCCATTGCTAGTATGAGCTTTTCATTAGCCCCATTACAAAGTAAAAGCAACAGTGAACAAATTGTGATAAGAAATAAGCCACAAAAAAAGAAATAAAAAGAAAATATCAAGAAACCTATTAAAGGTATGATCCACATGCACTTGGTTATTAACACACTCACTTTACATATGTACTTTGGCTTGCTATAGTAGTTAATAATAAGAAGAAGCAATTATGATTAACAAGATCTTTAAAATCTAAGCATCCTCAAAATGGATGCTTAATGATCTATGATGGTAGTTAAGGTTGTGGTACTTACCTGGTTTGGCTCACTGGTTGAGTGTCGACCCATGCAAGAAGAGGTCGCCAGTTTGGTTCCCAGTTAGGGCACATGCCCAGGTTGTGGGCCCAGTCCCAGTTGGGGACATGCAGGAGGTGGCCAATTGATGTTCTCTCTCATCGATGTTTCTATCTCTTTCCCTCTTTCTCTAAAATCAATAAAGAAAATAATATTTTTTAAAAGATGGTGGTACTTTTCATGGAAATTTTTATTTTATAATCTTTTTAAATCCTCACCTGAGGATATGCTTTATTTTAATTATTAATTTTATTTTTTGAGAGAGAGAGAGAAACATCAATGTGAGAGAAAAACATTGATCAGTTGCCTCCCACACACACCCAGACAGGGGATCCAACGTGCAACCTGAGTATGTGCCCTGACTGGGAATCAAACTGGTGACCTTTTGGTGCACAGGATGACACTCAATCAACTAAGCCACACCAACCAAGGCTAGTTTAATTTTTTAATTGTCTTATAGAAAAACTGGAAATACACTATGAAGTACTGCTTTGATAGCAATTTTTTCAAAAGGTGGGGGTGGATTCAAGGTAAGTTTACTGAGAAAGCTGGCAAGTTATTACAGAAAAGATAGCGAAGCCTGATATATGCAAAGTGCTTTAGAGTTCATCAATAGGGTATAGAAACTAGACTTTTGATATACAATAAAATCTTTACAGTGTTCTATTTCGTAACAAGGCACGGACTGACACTCCCTTTGTAACTTTGGTACCACACAGAGGTCGAGCAATGGTTATTTTGTGGCAAAGTCCTTAAGTTTCTTTCTTTTTTTTTTTTAATCCTCACATGAGGACATTTTTTCATTTTTTGTTCAGATAGAGTAGGAAGGGAGAGAGAGAGAGAAAGAGAGAGAGAAAGAGAGAGAGAAAGAGAGAGAGAGAGAGACTGATGTGAAAGGGACACATCGAGTGGCTGGCCGGGGACAAACTGCAACCGAGGTACATGCCCTTAGCAGGAACCGAACCCGGGTCTCTCTGGACTGCAGGCCGACGTTTTAACCGCTGAGCCAGGGCCTTAAGTTTCAAACTAAAAGATATACTTTCATACCCCAAAGAAATCTGTACCCATAAGCAGTTACTTTCCTTTAGCCCTTTCCCTCCCCAATGCCCCAACCCTCCACCTCCACCCCAGCCTAGGCAACCACCAACCTACTTTCTGTCTCTAATGGATTTGCCTTTTTTGGACATTTCATGTAAGTTGAATGGGACAATGTGCAGACTTTTGTGTCTGACTTCTTCCACTTAGCATAATGCTTTCAAGGTTCTTCCATGTTGTAGCATGTGTCATTATTTTATTCATTCTCATGACCAAATAATATTCCATTGCATAGATATACCACATTTTGTTTATTCACTCATCTGTTGCTGGACATTGGGGATCTTTCTACCTTTTGGCTATTGTGAATATAGTTACTATGAATTTTCATGTATAATAATGCATGTTTCTGCCTGGCTGGTGTGGCTCAGTGAATTGAGCATGCTCTTGTGGACTGGGAAGTTCTGGTTCCATTCCTGGTCAGGGTACATGCCCAGGTTGCAGGTTCAATCCCCAGTAGGGGGCGTGCAGGAGGCAGCCAAATGATGTGTCTGTCTCACATAGATGTTTCTATCTCTCTCTTCCTCTCTCTCTAAAGAATCAATAAAAACGTATTTTTTAAAAAAGATAATGCATGTTTAATGATTGGCACAGAACCTGCCAGGTACCCAGGTGCTCAATACCAGCAGGTAGCTGTTATCATTATTATTAGGGAGTGCTACATTGGGCGATTTGGGGCACAGGGTGTCTGCATGTCAGAAATAAAAGGCAGAAGGTACCAAGGACAGCATACTCTTACTGCACAAGATTGCTAAGAGTTGTCTCTGCCCACCGTACCCAAATGAGAAGGCAGCATGTTGTAGAGGCACGAGCACAGACTCGATTCTACTACTTTCGAGCTATGTGACTCTGGGCAAGTCCTTTAACCTCTTACAGCCTTGTGTGTGAATCGGATATAAATACTGTCTTTTCTACTTACCTCACAGGTTTGCTACCAGGGTCAAAGAGATAATTTAAAAGTATAAAAGCACTTTGAAAACATAAAGGATTATTATTACATATTACATATTACAGACTCCAACTCCTCTTGACTAAAGTAAGGAAACACGTTGTTCTGCTCACCATCCTCCTTCTCTCTTCAGACTGTTCACATTCTCTTCAAGATGACACCCTGACCTTGTCACCACAGCCAGTATGTTAGTACCTCCTTCTTTGCATCTACTTAAGGGCCAAGGGTGAGCAGCCCCATCCTCGTTAAAAACCTGAATTCATATCAACAAAGGGTCTGCAGTAGCTTCTGTCCAACCTTGAAATCGTGCAAACTATCTGGTTTTCTTAATCTCTAGTTGGTTAGAGCACTCTCGTGTGTCTCTACGTGGTAAATATTTTAGGTCTTTTCCAGGACGTGACATTCTTTTCATCGCAGTATCAACAAAATGTGTAATGGAAATTTTTCTTCTCGTCACACTTCAGGGCCCATGCTTGACACTTGGACTAAAGTTAAGCCATTGCACCCCGAGTCTTTGGCAGGTTTCCTGCTTGCACTCGGGCCTGTAGACTTATTTCTCCTCCCTGCACACCCATTTCTCCTTAGTCATTTTGAGAAATCTTAGTCTCACGGTTCCCAGATGCCAACTTGGTCCTGCCACTGCTATTTTTCCAAGCTTACCCAGTTCCCAAAGTAAGATCACAATTTTTTTTTTCTAAAAAGTACATCACACTTTACTGAAGGACTGGGGAAAAAGGTAATTCCAAAGTATTAAGAAAGAATGTTTTAAGTGTTTACTAAATATGAAAGGTATTTAGAATGGTAAACCTTTCACAGGGGTCTGCTCATGTAAAGTCCTGGCACTTGTAAAGGAAAAAAATGACAACCAGAAACAGTGATATCTGGCAGTGTGTGCACATGCACACACACTCAAACATACACTCTTGCACACACATTCATTTACACACTTTTACAGCCACACACTGTTGCTCAGTGGGAAAGAAGGTCTCTCAGTGAGAATCATGTCATGCTATCAGCACAGGTCTTTGGAAAAAAGAAAATTTATATTTTATATCTGGAATCTCAAAATGTTCACTGTTCCCTCCATCAGTGAGGGTTATGGAAGCTTGAGGGACTTTCCTTCCCATATTCCCCCCTTGCCTGTTTGCATCCCTGGATTTTTCTGGATCTATAAGCCCCACTGGCAAACTCCATTGAGAGCCAAAAACCCACGTGCCGTTTGGCATTACCCACCCAAGGAACATGTTCCTGAAAGTTGCGTGTAAATTAATTTTTTGCAGAACAATTATGATTCCCCACTGACTTCCCATAAGATTTCAGAGCTGCACCCTCTTTATCCAGATGAATTTTCAATATACACCCAGCATTTCAGTTTTAAGTTCCTCTGCCTCCTGCCATCCCCTCTGACAGTTACTTAAACCTCATCTGGAAAATGAAAAAATGACCAACAAAGCATTAAGATCTCTTCTAAGCCCTGGCCTAGTATTTCAGCTGTTTAGAGTGTCATCCAGATATGCCAAGGTTGTGGGTTCAATCCTGTGTCAGGGCACACACAAGAAGCAACCAATGAATGCCTAAATAAGTGGAACAACAAAAATTTATATATATATTTGTTTGGCTCTCTCTAAAATCAGTGAATTAAAAACAAAAAAGATCTCTTCTAATTCAAATAGTCCAGGGTCTGTAATCAAACCTGTAAATACATGAGAGAGGCTGCTATTTGGAAAAGACACCAGGTACCAATTTCAAATGCTAATACCCTACATCTAACTTTTGGGGAGGCCAATTCCCAAGGTTTGAGGGTTTTTTGCCCCACTCCCTTGGAGGGGAGCAGTCACCTCAGGGGACTGGCATCTTCATTTTAGGAGAGCTAGTACTATCCCTTCTGCTTTCTGCTCCCTCTACCCCACTCCCAGGCATCAAATTCCAGATACCCTCTCTACTGAAACAGAGATGGGTGCTGAGATTCTGGGGAACCTGTATGCAGCTAGTGACCTAGGGTAGGAAGCACTTGCTAAGGAAAGATGAAATGAGTGGCTAGGGAGGCACTGTGGCTTTGGTCTCTGGCAACAGAGTTAAGCAAGGGCACGTGCGTCATGGTTCTGTGGTACTGGTCACACAACTGCCTTTGCAGTCTTTGAACCAGAAATATTAGTGGTGATAGGGAAGGAAAATGCCTGCTTAGTGGAGAGGAAACTTAATAGTCCAAGCATTCTTCCATTCTGCATTCTCCATGCTGGCATTTTTATTTAAAAAAATATTGCTGCAGCTGTTTGCATATTCTAGAAGCGTGTGTGTGCATGTGTGTGGTTTGGTGTTTACAGATTTGGGGTTAAGGAGGGGAGTTTCCAGAGCAACGGAAGTAACTGCTTGTCAGTCAGGGTTCATTTTGAAAATGAAAGCCTGAAAGCTTGGAGCCCACTCTGGGCCTGTGTTTGGTCTCGGAGGAGTCAGCAAAGGCCTGGAGATGGCTTTGGGTAGTCAGCTCAGTGAATGAATCATTGATTACTATCGCTTTTTTAACACATTGACCATACCTATGAGTTGCTTTTGCTGTCCTGCAGATTCAGTCTGATGCAGAAATGTGGGAGTGGTCATCAAGGTTTTGGCTGCAGATGCACCCCAGCAACACACAGACATACAATACCCCCCACCACATATGCACGCAATCACATTTTCCCAGGCTGCTAAACCAGAGCAAAGTAACAAATATTTCTCTCACGTCTACTAGGTACACAAGAACAGTATAACATAGTCATCAAAGAGTTTAGAGGTTTTTTAAAGATTTCATTTTAAATTTTTAGTTGGTTTTATAGAGGGGGAGTGAGAAAAACATTGATTTGTTGTTCCACTTATTTATGCATTCATCGGTTGATTCTAGTACGGCTGGAACCTACAACCTTAGCGTATGAGGACCACGCTCTAACCAACTGAGCTACTCTGACAGAGCCAAAGAGTTTAGAGTTTAATCATCATGTCAGAGCAAGGGGAGAGAAATACAATATAAGGCAGTCTGTACCAGGTGCTAAAACAGTAATACAAACAGAGGACTAGGGGAAGGAGAGGGATCACTCTGGGCTGGAGTAATCAGAGGCGGCTTACTGGAGAAGGTGGAAACTGAGGCCAACCTTGAAGGACAGGGAGAACTTCACTAAACAGAAACTGTGAGGGAGGACATTCTACGTAGAGGGCAAGTTCAAAATGTGCTCAGGTTAGGATAAATCCATCCATTTTGCTGAAATTTGGAGCTTGTGAGAGTGATTTGCAGCCAATAAACTTGGCTTAAATACCAGTAGGTGTGTGCTAGAACAAAGGCTATGGTGTCACAGACCTGCTCTGCCACTTCCTGCTGGGTGACCTTGGGCAAGTGGCCTAACCTCTCTCTGTACACTGAGGATAATAATGATGCTTAGCTCTTGAAGTCATTGGGAAGATTAAAAGTGTTGCATCTACCAGTCTCTGGCACATAGTAAATGTTCAGAAATAGGTTACAAATGCATAGACTGTCACATTGAAGGAAAGTTCAAGATATTTAGGGCTGGTCCCAAATATTTGAGGGCCAAGGAGGAAAAGCATCTGATACCTTCCATCAATGTTGGGCCCAGTGGAATGGCCTGGGTTGGCCTGAGCCCCCATCCCCTGTGGTCTACTGTTGGAACAGCCTCCTGGCGTCCTGCCTCTGCTTCTCCCATAATCATTTTCCTAAATACCACCTTAATCATAGCTGTGTCCCTCTCTGGCTCCAGAACCTTCTATGGCTCCCAGTTGCTCACTGAAGTCCCTAACATGGGGTGGGACGGGCAGGACGCAAAAGCTACCATTTATTGAGGGAAGAAAGAGCAAAGAGGAGTCCAGTGTTAGGAGTAAAAAGATAAACTCCCCTCCTCTTTTTAAAGCCCCTGAGCTCTAAATTCTCGGAAACCAGCAGGTCCCCGAGGGAGAGAGCAGGACGGAAGTAACTGCTTGTCATCTCTGAAGACGACAGGGTCGTCTCATGGCCTCTGACTCAGATTCACCTGCACCTGCTTCTTCAAGCCAACCTGGGAGAGGTTCAAGTGTAGAGGAGAGGGTGGAGCAGGGACCCGTGGTGTGTGTTTGGGGGTGGGGGGAGACAGCGGGACACCCCTTCTCCTGTTCCCTGGGAAGGCTCTGCCAGGGCCCCTGTCTCGGGTTTCTCTGTAGGAATCCCGCGAACTCGGGGCACTGCGGGAAGGGTCCAGGTCGCACAAAGGGCAGAGCGGGCGAGCCCGCGTCACATTGGGCAGCCAGGCCGCCTCCGTGAATGCTCGGCGCGGGACAAAGGCGGCTCCGGGACAAAGTACAGGGAGACTCTGGAGGAGATAAGAAGGACAGTGGAAGGAAGGGGGCAGGGAGCGAGCGTCCAGGAACCTTGGCCGGCCGCCGAGCTCAGCCCGCTGGGGAGGGGGCCCCCTCGAGCCTCTTCTCAGCAGCTGCTGGGATGCCGAGCACGTCTGCTGGGGCAGCCGGGTTGCTCCGGACTTTCGGGGCTGCTTGCAGATCCGCGCCGCGCCCGCCCCTCCGCTGCCCTCGCCGCCCAGGAGGCGGGGCCGCCCTGCTCACCTGGCCATTTGGGGCGGGGCCGCCCCCGATCCGGGGGCCGGATGGCGGCGGTACCGGTGTGCCGGCCACCCCCTCACCCCCGCGCGCCCGCGCCAGGGCCCTCCCTCGGCTCGCGCTCTCCCTCTCTCGCCTCCCCCGATCTGCTCCTTCACTCCCTCCCTCCGAGCCCAGTTGCTCAAGCCGCTTCCTTCCCCAGCGCCAGTTCCTCTCCTGGGGGCCCGGGAAGGGCTGCGAACGCGGGGAACGCGGACCGCGGCGGCAGAGCCACAGCGCCATGGCCGAGCCCCGGGAAGCCGCGACCCCGACACCCAGAGCCTCCCTGGCGCGGACCGCGCACAGCCTGCGGAGCGCCCCGCAGCTGCGCGCCTTGAGAGCGGACGCGGGCAGCCTGGGCAGGTACCGGGGCACAGCCGCCGCCTCCCGCGAGGCCGCCTTCCACGGCTCGCTGATGCTCTCGGGAGCGGGCTCGGGGCGCCGGCGGGGCGTGCTGCGGGAGCTGCTGGGGCTGCAGGGGGTGGCTCCCGCCGGGTGGCAGCCAGAGGAGCGTGCGGAGGAGCAGTCCCCAGGCGGGCCGAACGGAGCGGGCGGCAGCAGGCTGTGTCTGGAGCCCCGGGAGCACGCGTGGATACTGGCGGCCGCCGAGGGCCGCTTCGACGTGCTGCGGGAGCTGCTGGAAGCCGAGCCGGGGCTGCTGCTACGGGGCGACCCGATCACCGGCTACTCGTTGCTGCACTGGCTGGCCAAGCACGGGCGCCACGAGGAGCTCGTCCTGGTGCATGACTTCGCCCAGCGCCGGGGGCTGAAGCTCGACGTGAGCGCCCCGGGGAGCGGCGGCCTCACGCCCCTTCACCTGGCGGCCCTGCAGGGCCACTACCTGGTCATCAAGGTGCTGGTGGGCGCCTTGGGGGCTGACCCCACGCGCCGTGACCACAGTGGCCACCGGGCCTGTTACTACCTGCGGCCCGACGCGCCCTGGAACCTGCGGGAGCTGTCGGGGGCTGAGGACTGGGAGATGGAGAGCGGCAGTGAGCGGGTCAACGCCAACAACAACAGCAGCGGCGCCCCCGCCGCCGCGTGGACGCTGCGAAGGACTCTGAACGCAGTGGGCATGATGACCATGGAGACGAGAGAGGCGGCACTGTCCAACAAGGAGAAGGACTCCATGGGCAGCCGAGTGGCACAAATTCAAGGCTTTTTCCGCCAGATATTCCCCTTCTTCCAGGATCGTTGAGGGCAACGTAGATGAGAGCGCAGAGGGACCTCGACACTGCGGCGAGGTCTCTGTCCTGAGTAGTCCCGGGTTCCACACCGAAGGGGCTGTGTACCTTATATACAGCCGAATGTGCTGGGCCTGTAAGGTGCAGACCACCTCCGGTTTGTCTCCAGTCCTGTCACAAGTTTCCTGTAGCCACTGGCCAGGAGACCTGGAGACCAGCGCCATCCCCCCACCCAACCAAGAGAGAGCAAAGACCAATCTGTCTTGGAGCCGAATTCCAAAAGGAGTTGGGGTTAGGAGCCCGAGTGTGGTCCTGCTTGCGAGAGGGAAAGTTAAGCTTCCAGTGGCCATTTCTGATCTTGCAGAAGTTCTGGTTTATTGCTAGAAGAAGGAGTTAATTGCTAGAAGACTGTAAATCACTGATGCAGAGTAAGTGCCTAACTGCAGACTTGACTTGGCTATTAACGGGTTACTTTGTGTCACCAAACTCAGCCCCTAGCTCCCCATTCCTAAGACAACCAGGCTTACAGGTACCTTTTCAAATGTATCACGGATGACTTCTTAAGCATATTAAAGTGGAATTGTTTTTCTTTCACATGACAAAGCTGTCCTTTGAGTTATTGTTGTTGTTGGTTTTTTTCATTAACCACCAAGGGAAAAGCTTCCTACATGTACAGGGAAGAGGTCACCCACCCATGGCCAGAAGCTACTGAGCCAGGGCAGGCTCTGGATCTCATTCTCAGAGCAAATGGCTGAGCTGTGCACTGAAGGAGCTACTTTCACCTTGACTCTGAGTAGAGACCCACAGTCTACCTGTCTATTGGGCTCTTGAGCATCTAGGTTGGGGCTCTGGCACAAGTCTCCTCCTAGAGGAGTTGTGTGTAGGGGAAGGAAGGGTGGTAGAAGGAAAAGCCTCCAAATGTACATTTCTGATATTTTGTGGTGAGTCATGTCATTTACCTGGACTTCTGCCCTTCAGTGAGACACACTCACTGGCACTTTTTTCTGAGATAAGGCTTTAATCATCATTTTCTTTGTTTTTAAATTACACTTCATCTATAAGTTGTAGTTTAGAAAACTGTTCCCATTTAGAAGTAGTATGAACTGAGTAGAATACAGCACAGTTGACTCGAACTGAAAGGAGGGAAAAGCAGTTGGAGGCTGATGTTGTGTGTAGTGGGAAGAAGGGTGGTGAAAGGGGAAGCTTTCAAATATACATGCTGCCTTACAGAACAGTGCATTTAAAAAAATAGTACTGTATCCCTGGAGGCTTGGGTAACCCCTGCAATGGACTATTGTGTCCCCAGGCCTCTCATGTCAGTCCTAGAACGCCAGGGAGAAATTGAGTCATCACAGAATACAGAAACACTACCCTGAGCCCATCCATCCAGATTTGGCCTATTTGTCCTTTTTTATCACCCATTCTGTGCCCCAAAACAATCCCACCTTCCCTTAGTAACCCACTAGATTCTTATCATCCATGAAATGATCCAAACCCTTCCAAATGATGTTTGCAGCCTGTCCCATATTTCTAGGACCACACCTTAAACATCTTTATACAGTATGATGTAGCATTTCCTTTTTCTTCTTAAAGAACTACGGTGTTTGAAGCGGAGAGGGTGAGCAGTTCCTGGCTTCTGGCATTTGGCATCAGCAGCTGGCATAACCTCCTGCACCTTTTGTGCCTGTTTTATTAGATGCACATTGACTAACAGATGTAAGACTGTGGTTTCTGCTCCACAACCTCCCCTTGACAGCTACCAAGGTGGGTTGGGCTTGGTGAAGGCTGCCAGAGCAGGGCCTTCCTGCCACATGGCTGAATCTGTGGATTCCTGGCTTGGAGGGAAGATTGGCATGTGCCTTTGCCCAACATTCAAAGGACACATAATAGTAGTCCCCTGTTAGAGGCTGTTTGAACCTAAGCGTGTTAACTATTAGCAGATTTGGGGACCTGAGACCAGCATCCACCTTCTCTTTTCAAAATGAAAACCAAGTCAGCGAGAAGATTTGAAAGCGCCTTTCTATAGTTTTTCCTGTAGTCAGCTATTATTCCCCACAGATTTTTTTCTCATCATGTGATATTGTCGAGCCTACCTCCTCCATGTAAAATTGAGGTTTGACTGCAGGGGATGTATTCCCATTCTGAAAACTCTCCATGCCTAACATCAAGCCATTGGCATTTCTGGTATGCTTTTTGAGGCAAGACTGGTATGCTTATCCCAAGAAAAAGAACAAATTTCCTGAGAAACTTCTTTCCAGGGGAGCAAAACGGAGTTAAACAGATGATGCTAATCTACATTCTAGTAGGGCTTGCAGACAAGAAAAGGAGATGGAAACAGGACTCTGAGGTGTAAACATGGGGGGAGGGGTGCTGCTCAGAGGGTGGGGCCTGACCCAGGCTGAAAGGTACTGGAAAGGCTTTCAGGGAAGAAGGTAATTAATTCCTGATCTGAGGCATGGGTGAGTGGAAGATGGTCAGTGAAGGGGGAGGGGCCTCCTAGCAGAGCCACTGGAGTGTGTACAGGCCGGCAGGGAAGTAGAGCAAGTATCAGGAAGTGTAAGTCAGCCTGTTTGGCAGGAAGGTGGGAGCTAAGGAGTAATTAATAACAATGTTGGAGAAGTAGGTGGGGCTCCAGATCGCTGAGGGTCTCATAGGTCATGCTAAAACAGGAACATTGATTTTCACCTAATGGTACCTGGGAGCCATAGAAGGAACATGAGATTTTAGAAAAATCACTCTGCCAGTCACATTGAGGATGGATGTGCCAGGGGAGACAACTTGGGGAAAACGCAGCACACAAACAGTGTTTCTGAAGAAAACTTTCAAGAAAAGTCATGCTTCAGCTGAGGAGTTCAAAGACTCCTATGGAGGTCAGTGGCTTTCGAACTTTCTCCCTCTCCATAGCCTTTGATCTAATAAAGCTTACTTTGAAGCTCATGTGTAAAACTGACAAATACAGCCCTGGCCGGTTTGGTTCAGCAGTTAGAGCGTCGGCCTGCGGTCCAGAGAGACCTGGGTTCGGTTCCCGCTAAGGGCACATACCTCAGTTGCAGTTTGTCCCCGGCCCTGGTTGGGTCGTGCGGGTGGCAGCCACTCGATGTGTCCCTTTCACGTCGATGTTTCTCTCTCTCCCTCTTCCTCTCACTCTATCTGAACAAAAATGAACAAAAAATGGAAAAATGTCCTCGGGTGAGAATAAAAACAAACAAACAAAAAACTGACAAATACAGAGCTGTTCAATTTGGGGCTAGGTTACAAGCTCCCCACCCCCTGCCTCTGTCTTAGATAGTCAGTTGCACACAGGGGCCGGTGGAGCAAAATTTAAAACCGCCCGGGTATAGTGGAAAGCTCTCAGCCTAATCTGGATTCCATCCTGCTACTGACTAGTGGCCTTGCAAATCACTCATGTCTCTGAGTTGCAATTTTCTTATCAGCAAAATGGGAAGGATACGATCTCCCTTGAGGTTTGTCCTGAGGATTGGAGATAAGTGTAATCTGCCTTGTACCCTCAGGAAATAGAAAATGACAACTGTTGTTTGGAAGAATTGAAAGGTGCTCAGCGGCTCTTGTGGTGAAACTATTTTACCTGCTAGCTTAGTCCAGGAAGAATCTTGTGGTTGCCTGTACTATCCCATCTCTAAAATGTGTCCGCATTGCCCTGGCCGGTTTGGCTCAGCGGTTGGAGCGTCGGCCTGTGGTCCAGAGAGACCCGGGTTCGGTTCCCGCTAAGGGCACGTACTTCGGTTGCAGTTTGTCCCCGGCCCTGGTTGGTCGTGTGGGAGGCAGCCACTCGATGTGTCCCTTCACGTCGATGTTTCTCTCTCTCTCCCTTCCTCTTTCTCCCTCCCACTCTATCTGTACAAAAAATGGAAAAATATCCTCGGGTGAGGATAAAAAAATAAAAAAATAAAAAAAATAAAATGTGTCCGCATTGATTGCAAGTCATTTTCTTTCTGTGCCAAATGAGAGGCTGTCGAGAGGCTGTTCCTCAAAGGAGATGGTTCCTCTGCTGATGTTCTTCACACCCTACATTCTTTTACTTTAGACAAAATTGTAACAAGCTGCCTTACTTTGTTCTCAGCCCACAGAAGTTAAAGCAGCAACTTAATAAGTGCCCATCAAATATTAAATAGGTTAGATATTGTTTCCAGATAAAATCATAAACTAGAGTCAGAGCTAAACCTGAAATCCTCTGAAAATAATAAAAGCATAAAATCTGTTATCTCCGGACCCTATTATCTGTGAAAATGCCTTCCTCCCATTCCAGCCAACATACCCTACATTCCACACCCAGCCTCCATGTCTTACCTTTTTCTGTTCATTTTAACGAAAGAGCATGCCTGTCTCCTTTATCAGACTCTCAATCTCCTCGCGGGGCCTTAGTCCATCAATCCCTTTCCTGTATCTTCAAGCTCACCCTCAGTTTAGTTCAGTGCAATAACATTTATTGAGTGTATAGTAGGAGCCAGGCTCTTTGTGTGACAAACAGGCTCAAGTCTCCCCCAGCCTCCTGGCTCAATCTTGTGACTCTCCTTTCTTCACATTCAAGCCTCTCAGAGAGCTCCCCTCCCCTCCTTTTTTTTTTTTAATTCTTTTTTTATTGATTGATTTTTGAGAGAGGGAGAGAGGAAGGGAGAGAGAAACATTGATTTGACGTTCCACATATTTATGCATTCATTGGGTGCTTCTTGTATGTGCCCTGACCAGGAATCGAACCCGCAACCTTGGCATATTGGGACAACACTCTAACCAACTGAGCTACCCGGCTAGGACTTTCCTCACCTCTTAATCACTCCTCAACTCTATGCATTCTGGTTTCTGCCTTCAGCATCACAGTGCAATTGCTTCCTCGAAGGTCTCCCATGATGAACTCCCATCTGCCAAATGCAAGACCTTATCTTAGTTCACTTCTTGGCCTTACTGGCCAATGTTGGCTACTTCTTCCTCCTTGAAACCCTCTTCTCTAGTCTTCCATGACCTCCTATGACTTTAAGTCCTGGTGTTTATCAGGCTGAAGTCCCAGAAACTTTTCTCTCCATTCTATACTCTCTCCCTAAGTCATTTCATCCCTTCTCTACTCACCCTTCCTCACTCTGCTCCAGCCACACAGTCCTCCTTGCTGTTGCTCAAAGGAGCCATGTTATTCTGAATTCTAAGATTCCTACATGCTGTTCCCGCTCCAGAAACACTCTTCCCTCTATTCCTTGTCCCTCCTTCACCTGGTTCACTCCCACTTATCCTTCAGATGTTAGTTTAAATGTCACATCCTTGGGGAAGTCTTCCCTGCCCCTCAGGCTAGGTTAGCACCTCATCTGTTAGATTACTGTCTCCTCTACCCACCCCCCAGACTTAAATGAGGATATTATTCATCACAGTATCCCTAGTTCCTGGTAGATGGAAAGTATTCAATAAATAGGTATTAATTGGCAATGGAATCATAGATTTGACCTCAAAAGCACAGAAACAAAAGTTATGTCAGCTTGACTAGGCTACTGTCCTGCCCTTCCTGAAAGCCTGCCCTATGAATTCCCAATTGTCCTAGTCTAGCCTTACCATTGCAGAAGCCAATTCCTTGCAATAAATCTCTTAATATATATCTCCTACTGGCCCCACCTCTGATTGAACCCTGACTCATCCAAAAAGCAATCATGTTACTCCAAGATAAGTTTGTGATCAGATTAGAATGTATTCAGATGGAACACACCTAGTGCCCAGATCTTGGTTCCTAATAACATTCTCCAATAAAAGGAACCAAGGTTGCCCTGGTTGGTTTTGCTCAGTGGTTAGAGCATCGGCCCACGGACCAGAGAGACCCGGGTTCGGTTCCTGCTAAGGGCACGTACCTCGGTTGCAGTTTGTCCCCAACCCCAGTTGGGGTCGTGTGGGTGGCATCCAGTCAATATGTCTGTCTCACATTGATGTTTTTCTCTCTCTCTTCCCCCTTCTCTCCCTCCTGCTCTATCTGAGGACAAATGCAAAAAATGTCCTCCAGTGAGGACAAAAAGAAAAGGAACTAAGGTTCCTTGGTTCCTTGGAGAAATGGCTGATTCTATTTATTATAACAGAAAGTATAAAATAAATATCCATAGGTCCATTTTGATATAAGGAAATAATAGAATAAACAAACAGATAAATAGAGCAGGAGAGACAAATCTCCCAAGCAGAAAAATTCCAAATAATTTATGGAGAAACTCTTCTGTTTAAAAGGTAGAGTGTAACTCCCCATTCCTTAAGAGGGAGCTACACGATTTTGGGTGGTCAACACACAATACTATATACAGATGATGTATTATAGAATTATATACCTGAAACCTACATAATTTTATTAACCAATGTCACCCCAATGAATTCAATAATTTTTTTTTTAAAGAGAGAGCTACATGTTGTAATTTCCTTCCAAAGAGTACAGTTGGGAAGGGAGAAGAATGAGTAACTACAGTGGAGAAACCTGACTAACACTACTAGAGCCAGGTGAGCAAGGCCAGTATCAATGGTGGTAAGTCATGTTGATTATACATACCCTTGGTATAATCTGATAAGAATCACACTTTACCTCTGTGATCTTCCTCCTTATCACTTATAACCTTAGTCTCATCATGAGAAAAACATCAAACAAAATCCAATAGAGGTGCACCCTACAAAATATTTGACCAGTACCCCTCAAAATTGTCAAGGTCATCAAAAACAAGGAACGTCTGAGACACTGTCACACTCAAGAGTAGCCCACGGAGACATAATAGTGATATGCAAAGTAGTATACTGGATGGTATCCTGGAATAGAAAAAGGATATTAGGTAAGAACTATGAACTTTAACTTTCTGTATCAACTTCTCAATTATTCTATAAACCTAAAACTGTTCTAAAAATAAAGTCTAACCCAGGCCAGTGTGGCTTGGTGCTTAGAGTGTTGGCCCGTGGACCAAATGGTCTCGGGTTTGATTCTTGGTCAAGGGCACATACCTGGGTTGCAGGTTCATCCCTAGCCCCTGGTCAGGGTCATGCGGGAGGCAACCAATCAATGTGTCTCTCTCACATCAATGTTTTTCTCTCTCTCTCTCTCCCTCCCTCCCTCCCTGACTCCCTCCCTCCCTCCCTCCCTCCCTCCCATTCTCTCTAAAAATCAATGGAAAAATATCCTTTGTGAGGATTAACAGCAACAAAGAAGATAGAAATCACCTAAAAAGAATTTGGTCAACCTCCTGCAACCAAACCTATGAACTGACCTGCATGTGCACCCATTTTTTTCTCTCCAGTGCTCCTGTTGAAATAATAACAGCAGCTACCATTTATGTAGTATTAATTATCTACAGGCACAATGATAAGTATATTATGTTCATTACCACTTTTAATCATCATACCAAATTTATGATGTAGGTTCTCATAATTTCCCCATTTTAAAATTATTGATTGATTTTAGACAGGAAGGGGGGAAGGGGAGAGAGAGAGAAAGAGAAACATCGATTTGTTGTTCCACTCATTTATGCAGTCATTGGTTGATTCTTGTATGTGCCCTAACTGGGGATCGAACCCACAACCTTGGAGTATTGAGACAATGCTCCAACCAACTGAGCTATTCGGCCAGGGCATAATTTCCCCATCTTATAGTTGAGGAAACTGAGACCCAGGAAGAGTAACTGACTTGCCTAAGGTCTTACAGTAGGAAGGTGATAGAACCAAGTGTTCCAACCAGATAGCCTAACTCCAAGGTCTGAACTCTTAACTACTTCACTCTCCTCTGTAAGACAAATCCCTCGTCCTGTTCTGACTCATCACTTCCCAGCCCCAGGGAGCTTTGATCCACTATTTGAATGTCTGTTTTCTTATCTGTCCCTCTCTTCTCTGTACTTTGAGTCATTATGCAAACAATGTCACTCTCAGGTCAAAATAAAACCCCGCCCTTAACCCCACAGCTACCTCCAGTTCTCTCTTGACTTGCATATCCACAACCCAACTGTTTATTAGATATCTTCACCTGGAAGTCTCACAGCCATCTCAAACTAAATACAACTGAAAGGCCCTTGAACAATGAGGGGGTTAGGGGCACCTACCCCTGCACAGCTGAAAATCCGCATATAACTTTTGACTCCCCAAAACTTAACTACTAATAGCCTGCTGTTGACTGGACGCCTTATCGTTAACGTAAACAGTAGATTAATACATATTGTGTACATCATATGCATTATATATTGTATTCTTACAATGAAGTAAGCTAGAGAAAAGAAAATGTTATTAAGAAAATCATAAGGAAGAGAAAATACATCTACAGTATTTTTTGGAAAAAAAATCTGGAAATAAATGGACCCCCACAGTTCAAACCCATGGTGTTCAATGGTCAGTTAATTGCACATCCAAAACTGAAACCTTGAACCCTCTGCCCTCTCACCAGAAAACTATTCTTCTCATAGTCTTTCCCTCTCAGTAAATGACATCATTATCCACACTGTTGTTCAAGCCAGAAATCTGGTCATCATCTTTGCAAACTCCCTCTTTCTCCTCCCCTACTCAGTCAACCGCAAGTCTTGTTGATTCTCCTCAATCTCTTTCATTTGTCCATTTTACTCCATCTCCACTGCCTCTTCCATCCGTTCTCAACGGAACTACAAACCACAGCCTCTCACTAGTCTCTGCTTACATCATACCATGCCCCGCCCCCAACAAGCCAAATCTCAGCCGTCCACTGCTAACCTCAGTGATTTCTTACACCCAAACTGGAGAGGCCACTATCGGATCCTGAGTCCTTCAATGTTTCCCTGGGTCTCAGGGTAGAATTCAAGCTTCCATTCAAGGCTTAGAGGCTCCCCATGGTCTGGCCCCGGCTTATGTCTCCAGCCTCATCCTCTCCACCCTCATCACTAGTTTCCTCTAGGCACCTTCTTCTCCACCCCCAATATGTTCCTTTTCTACATTGCCAGCACCCACAGTGACTTTCAGTTCCCTGTCTCCCAGTTTTCTCTTGACTGGGCTTTTTTGCAGTCCATTTCCTCTGTATAGGATATGACGATATGACATATGATATACTCCACCCACCCCCAGACCTAACTCCTCTTCAGCCTTCAGTGCTCAGGTTGCTCTGCTTCAGCCTCTCTCTCCTTGCATATTCAGGGCAGGTTCCCAAGGACCTATGCCTTCCTTACCACAGCACTCAACACTAAGGGTACAACTGTCTGCACATTCGCCTGCCCACTGTAGACTGTGAGCCGGTGAAGATGAGGGCCTGTTGACATGGCTCACTGAGGCAGCCCAGCACTCCATACTGTGTCTGCCTGCCCTCTAGTCTGACCCGAGGGCATTTTTTTTTTTTTTGCATTTATCTTTATTTAGAGCGGGAGAGAGAGAGGGAGGAAAAGAGAGAGAGAAACATCAACGTGAGAGAGACACATCGAGTGGTCATCACCCACACAACCCCAACCGGGGTGGGGGACAAACTGCAACCAAGGTACATGCCCTTCGCGGAAACCGAACCCAGGACTCTCCGGTCCATGGGCTGACGCTCTAACTGCTGAGCCAAACTGGCCAGGGCCCCTCTAGTCTGTAATGGGTGTTTTGGGCATGAACAAGTGGGAGTTGGAGGCAGCTGACCTTGAATTTATATCCACAGGCCAAGCTTTCTGATTAAACTAATAGTTGTTGTTTCGTAGCTCAATCACCTTTTGTTCCATGCCCTCCTCCCATTGGTGAGCCCTGTGAAACACTTTGTTCTAATGTACCCCATATCAGACACACATTTAGTTAATTGCAAATGTTGCATTAGAGGTTCATGATTTTAGAAGCAACTTCCTCATTTCAAATGGAAGAAAACTGAAGCCCAAAAAGCTGAAGTAATTTGTTAGTAGCAGGCTCAGTGTATGTAAAAAATGTGAGTTCAGAATACTTCCCTTGGGCCCTGTGAATACTCCTCTTATTGTGCTTATAATACTATATGATAATGGTTTATGTGTCTATGTGTAAAACTGGGACTCAGCCTCAGATTTTTTTTTTGTTAAATTTTGTTAAAATTTTTTTAAAAAATTTCTTTTCTTTCTCTCTCTCTTTTTCTTTTTATCCTCACCCGAGGACATTTTTTCCACTTTTTGTTCAGATAGAGTGGGAGGGAGAGGGAGAGAAACATCAACGTGAAAGGGACACATCGAGTGGTTGCCACCCGCATGACCCAACCAGCGCCGGGGACAAACTACAACCGAGGTATGTGCCCTTAGCAGGAACGAACCCGGGTCTCTCTGGACTGCAGGCTGACACTCTAACCGCTGAGCCAAACCGGTTCCAAAGAGGACATACAGAAATAGGAAAAGATGATCAACAGTGATAATCATCAGAGATATGCAAATTAAAACCACAATGACATATCATCTCACACCCATCAGAATGGCTATTATCAATAAATCAACAAGTGTTGGTGAGGATGTGGAGAAAAGGGAACCCTTGTGCACTGTTGGTGGGAATGCAGATTGGTGCAGCCACTATGGAAAACAGTATGGAGGTTCCTCCAAAAATTAAAAATAGAACTACCATATGACCCAGGAATCTCACCTCTGGGTACTTATCCAAAGAAAATTTGAAAAGATATATGCATCCCTATGTTCATTGCAACATTATCTATAATAGCTAAGATATAAACGCAACCTAAGTATCCCATCACTAGATGATTAAAGAAAAGGTGGTATATATTTATATATATATAATGGAATGTTACTCAGCCATAATAATAAATAAACTGGCCAGAGTGGCTCAGTTGGTTGAGTGTTGTCCTGTGCACTGAAAGGTTGCCGGTTCAATTCCCAGTCAGGGCACATACCTAGGTTGCAGGTTTGATCCCCAGTCCGAGAGCATACGGAAGGCAACCAATCAATGTTTCTCTCTCATATTGATGTTTCTCTCTCATGGCGATGTTTCTCTCTCTCTCTCTCTCACTCCCTTCTTCTCTCTAAGCATGTCCTAGGGTGAGGCTTTATTTATTTTTTTATCCTCACCTGAGGACATTTTTGCATTTATCTTCAGAAAGAGCAGGAGAGAGGGAGGAAGAGAGAGAAATATCGATGTGAGAGACACATCAATTGGTTGCCACCCACACACCACCAACCAGGGCCGGGGTGGAACTGCAACCAACCAAATTACGTGCCCTTAGTGGGAACCAAACCCAGGATTCTCTGGTCTGCGGGCCGACACTCTAACTGCTGAGCCAAACTGGCCAGGGCTCTAGGGTGAGGATTTAAAAAAATGAATGAAATCTTACCGTATGCAACAACATGGATGGAGCTAGAGGGTATTAATAATGGTAAGTGAAATAGGTCAGACAAAAATACAAATATGATTTCACTTATATGTACAACCAAATAAAGAAAAAAAAAGAAACAGACTCATACTCATAGATACAAAGAACAAACTGGTGGTTGCCAGATGAAAGGAGGGTTGGGGCTGGGTGAAAAAAAAAGGGATTAAGAAGTACAAATTAGTAGTTACAAAGTAGCCACAGGGATGTAAAGTACAGCATAAAAAATATAATCAACAATATTATAACAACTATGTATGGTGTCAGGTGAGTACTACACTTATTGGGGGGAATCACCTTGTAAGTTATATGAATGTCTAACCACTATACTGTACACCTGAAATTAATATAATATTGAATGTTAACTGTAATTGAAAACATTTTTTCTTTATTGATTTGAGAGGAATGGAGAGGGAGAGAGAGATAGAGTGGGAGGGAGAGAGAGGAAAAGAGAAAGAGAGAGAAACATTGATGTGAAAGGGGCATGTGGCCACCTCCTGCACCACCTCAACCAGGGCTGGGGACCCAATTGCAACCAAGGTATGTGCCCTCGAAGCAACCTAAGTGTTCATCAATAGATGAGTGGATAAAGTGGTGAAAGATAAATGCCATTTCACTTATATGTGGAATCTTAGAAACAAATGAATAAAACAGAAACAAACTTATAGAGAACATTTTGATGGTCGCTAGATGGGAGGCAGTGTTGGGTAAAAAGAGTGAAGGGATTTAAGTTACAAAGTAGTCATGGGAGTCCTGGTTGGGTAGCTCTGTTGGTTAGAGTGTTGTCCTGATACACCAAGGTTGCAGGTTTGACCCCCAGTCAAGGCACAGACAATAATCAACCAATGAATGCATAAGTGGAACAAATAGATGTTTCTCTCAAAAATAAATAGCCCTGGCTGGTTTGGCTTAGTGGTTAGTGGTTAGAGTGTTGGCTCACAGACCATAGACTGGGCTCGGTTCTCGCTAAGGGAATGTACCTCTGTTGCAGTTTGTCCCAGGCCCTGGTTGGGTCATGTGGGAGGTGACCACTCGATGTGTCGTTCTCAGGCATCAATGTTTCTTTCTCTTCCTTCCTCTCTCCCTCTCGCTGGATCACATCAATGTTTCTTTCTCTTCCTATCGCAGGATCACATCAATGTTTCTTTCTCTTCCTATCGCATCAATGTTTCTTTCTCTTCCTTCCTCTCCGTCTAGCTCTATCGCATCAATGTTTCTTTCTCTTCTTTCCTCTCTCCCTCCCACTCCATCTGAAGATAAATGCAAAAATGTCCTCCAGTGAGGATAAAAAAATATCAATGGACAAAATACCTTCTGGTGAGGATTATCAAAAATAAAAAGTCATGGCGGGGGGTAAAGCATAGCATAAAGAATACAGTCCATACTGTGATAATTACGTATGGTGTCCGATGAGTAGATTGATCACTTGGTAAATTAAATAAATAACAAAGATATTTAAAATTTTAATTAGTGGTATTTTTAATTTTTCCATTGATTTTAGAGGGAGATAGAAACATCTGTGAGAACATGGATTGGAAGCCTCCTGCATGCCCCCCTCCCCACTGGGGATTTGGCCCACAACCTGGACATGTGAATTGAATGGCAGACTTTGGTGCATGGGTTGTTGCGCTCAACCAGAGTCACACCGGCCAGGCAATGTTTTGCATCTTTGAAGATCTCTTTAATATCTGGTTTAACAGTAGACCACTAAATTCTCTTATGTAATTTTACAGTCCATTGTGATCATATAGCCTTAAAACTGCTGATATATTATATGCCATGAATTTAAACAATGAAAATGCAGTAAGTGAATGAGCCCTTCTCCCTGCTGATTCAGACCCAACGAACTCCCCTTTCCCTTGCTGCAGTTTCATCCCAATTCTACAGGTAATGAGAATACTTGCTACTTCCCAACTTCTCCAGACATTTGCTGTGGCTTGCATAACGGCCTATTATTAGCCTAACATACGATACATTTGTCTACCAACTGATTAATCGCAAGTACTCAGAACAGTGCCCAGCACTATCCAGTAAATTTTAATTTCTTTTTTTTAATCCTCATCCAAGGACATTTTTCCATTTTTTGTACAGAGTGGGAGGGAGAGAGAGAGGAAGAGAGAGAGAGGGAAACATCGACGTGAAGGGACACATCGAGTGGCTGCCACCCGCACGACCAACCAGGGCCGGGGAAAAATTGCAACCGAGGTACATGCCCTTAGCGGGAACCGAACCCGGGCCTCTCCGGACCGCAGGCCGACACTCTAACCGCTGAGCCAAACCGGCCAGGGCTTAATTTCTTATAGTGTCAAAATGTTTTGATTTTTTCCAACTATTTAAAATTGCAGAAATTTAGTTCACAGGCCATACAAAAACAGGCAGCAGACCTGTCAATCTCGGCTTCTAATCGTGGGTTCAATTCCTGGTCAGGGCGTGTATAGGAAGCAACTGACTGATGTTTCTTACATTGAAGCCATACTGAAATACTTAGTAGCCAGCAAACATTTGTATCATTGAACACTCACAAACCAGAACACAATAGTAGTTTAAAAGGTCTCACATTTATTACTGAACCAATCTACTGCAGAAAAAAGAAAATCACGCCTCCAATAATTTCCTAATTAAAACGCCCAACTGTCCAGACAGTAGTGATATTTTCAGTGATTATGGTAAGATGCAGGCAAGCTGGATACAGTATAAATGTGTGAGCCATCTCTCATGTGTGATTCCTTATAGACCCAGTTTGGTTCTTCTCCAATGTCTCCTCTTGGAGTTGTACCTATACAGAAGGAAATTACAAGTTACAAAGACAGTCTGACCTCAACTTAGCTGCTCTCATTCATCACAAACTTTGCCTTTTAAGTACCACAATATCCTTGAAAGGCAAAGGGTCCCGCTTCTTTCTGTTCACAAGTTTGGAGCTCTTTTTGGAGAGTAAAAAATGATTTGCTAGATGTTTAAGAACTAGTCAAATCAAATTTTTACCTCTCAAAATGATTCCAGGGTAGGAAAACACACTGGTTCTTAATTGGTACAGGAACAGTGGGGAAGCTCTCTCCCCTCCCCGTGTACATTCACCCACCTTTGATTCAGCAGACCTGGTGCAGACCCAGACAGAAACATGTCTATTTTGAACTCCCTTCCTTTCTGAACTACATCAAAAACAGTCACTCCTACATAATGGGTCACACACACATCAAAGCTCCTGCATAACTTTTATAATACTTTAACACACTCACTCACTTTGATACCAAAACAAGTGATTTATACAGCTAAGGCTACCTCAGAATTGTCCATGTCAATCGGTCATGATCTTACCCTCATAAAGGCAAAATCAAAAAGGATCAACACAAGATTTTCTTTCAGCAGGATAATGGCAGTACTCCCACAAAATGAAGCACTGTAATTGCAACCTGCTTTCAAAAGTCAGAAGACAGCTGAGTCAATAGAAAAATCATTCTATTGTGCCAATTCTCCAGGCTAAGACTGTAATGCTAAATACAAAATACCTCCCCAGCTCTAGGAGGCCACAGAGCAAGAGGCTAATACTGATAATTGTAGGCACTGAGCTTCACATACATTTCTTTCATTCCTTAAAATAACCTATAAAGGCAGGTCCCACCATCATCAGACAGAGAAACTGATGTTCATGTTGCTGTATTTAAAAAAAAAAAAAAAGGGAGGGGGGGTGCTTTACTATGGATGCCTGATGTTCTCAACAGAAATCCATCAAACTTGTAGAAGGGCTGAGCTGCCAAACAAACCACTTCACCAAGTGACAATGCTCTTTTCTCAGTACTGTATGATGGCAACACCATGTGCTTTAAATTCTAGTTGCACCTGTAACAATGAGACATCCCCCATACATATTAATATGCATAAATTATCAAGACTAGTGTTTAGTACCCAATAAACCAAAGGTAGCAAACAATTGGCATATAAGGCTATAGCGGGTGATAAATTTCATGTCTCTGTGAAAAACACACCGGGGCTGTCAGTGGCTGTGAGCCATTGGATATATATCTCACCAATTTTCTGTTTATTTTTCTTCCTTTCAAGACCTGTCTTAAGTTCCACTTGGTCTTAAAAGAGCAGTGGGGCTGAAAGGCATGCAGGAGACTTGAGTTTTAGGCCTAGCTTTGCCCGGAGTTGACCTAAATGACCTTGGACTAGAGGCTCTTTGTAGCAATTCTAGCAATGTCTTTTTTCCAAAGCCACCGATTCAACTACTTTTGCAGCGGAGAGCAATATTCCAATCTTTAAAAAGACAAATACTTCAAAGATGGACTGGGTGAGCATCATAGTCTTCCCTGCTGGGACGTGTAATAAGACAGCCCTCCATCTTATGTTCTGACCCGGAATGAAGACAACCAGGAAATTAACAAATATTGGAGGAGTATTTAAACCCAGCTGTGGGCTGGGTGCTGTCCAGAAACCCAGAGGAAGCACATTTAAAACAAAATTTCAGAGTGGTGGTACAGGAGTGAATTGGATTGCATATAAGTTTTAATTGTATACTTATGCCCCAAAAGCAATTTTAAACTTAAAAAACAAAAGAGGGTGGTGTCCTTACCTGATTTTATTACCAGTTTTCATCCGAATCCATTGGGGAATGGGCCGATTCTGCTTTTGTTTCTTGGCCAGGAACCTCTTGATCCTGAAAGTCTTATGAGAAGACTGGGAAGGATATGCAATCAATTTAGACAGTAATATCAGAACTTGCTCAAAAGACTCAAAATCAAGAACTCCCTCAACCCAACAAACATTTGAATGCTTAATATATACTGAAAACTACCCTCTAAATTCCAAACCCCTCATGCCCTTTGTTTTGTTCCTTGCAACTTCTCTGGAGGCAGATACCATAATTCCCATTGTTCAAAAAGGAAGAATATCAATGTGCAGAGCTGGGACTCGAACCAGATCCTCTCTGTTCTGAGGTTAGGGAACCTTCAGGTCTTCTCTAGGAGGACCACATTGGGGATGGCAAGAGCTGGGGAACTTGGTTTTCAGGAAAGAATACAGCTTCTAGTAAACCAAATAAGGTATCACTTGCAAGTCAGTAAGTCTCCGTGCCCTTGATTGTAAAACAGGAGTACCCTCTTTCAACAGTCATGGCAAAAAAAACACGAAGATTTACGCAGCATTTCCTACATTCAGCAAATCTATTCTATCCTGCTGATAATTTTGGTATTAATTTTAACTATTGAAAATGACACTTTTGCCCTGGCCAGTTTGGCTCAGCGGTTAGCGCCTTGGCCGGAGAGTCCCGGGTCCAGTTCCCGCTAAGGGTATGTGCCTCGGTTGCAGTTTGTCCCCGGCCTCAGTTGGGATCATGTGGGTGGCAGCCATTCGAAGTGTCTCTCTCACATCGATGTTTCTCTCTCTCTCCCTCCTGCTCTATCTGAAGATACATGCAAAAATGTCCTCGGGTGAGGATAAAAATAAATAAAATGACACTTTTCCAGGAATATCTTTCCCTATTTTCCTTTACATCTTTTGGCTTTGATGAAGAACTCAGGTCATCTAAACCCAAATACAACCAACACCCCTTGCAGGACAGTCAGAAAAAATAGCATGAATGCTGGTCTAAAGTCTGGCCAGTGTGGCCCAATACACCCTTGCATAACGGGGGCCATTTTAAAGAAGCCAAAGACTACCCCCCCCCCTCCCAGTTCACAGCAGTTGTAAATTGTCAACTATTAAGGTGATTAAACACCAAATACTGATCCCCTCTATACCTAAAAGCCTATACACAACTTAAACTTCGCAGGGAATTGTCACAGGAAAAAGCCAAGGCAGTGGCTGTCTGCAGTTGGCATCGTGCGAAGAACTCCCAAATGGCAAATAGGTTCACATCACAGCGCTCGTTTCAGGCGCTTCCATGGGTGAAGCTCAGTCCCTGAAAGAACTAAAACATTCCTGGAAGCTCAAAACGTGCTAAGCTCTTGGCCACTGAGTTAAAAAAACGTTACAGGAGCCAGCAGCCCACGTCCCACTCTCGACGCTAGGTATGCGTCGCAGGTAGTGAGCAGTTGCCTCCCTCCCTCCCCATTTTTCTCTGCCCCCAAATCAGATCTCTCCGGGAGAAGGGCCAAGGGCAGCGGGCGCCGGGGCGCCGGGGCGCCGGCCCGCAGCACAGGCCCCGTCGGCCCTCGCAGCGCCCGCTCCGCCCGCCCCTTCCCAGGTGCTTGATTGCTCACTAGCTTCGCGCCAGGCCCGCCGACTGGAGCGGGGACCAAACGTCCCTGCAAATAGCCTCTGAAAGGGCTCCCGCACCTCGGCGCAGGCCAACTCGCGAGACACCTCAGATGTCGGGAAGCCACCTCAGCGCGGATGGTAAAGGATGGACTTACCATGGCGAAAGAGAGTCGAACGCACGCACCACGATGGCGGAGAAAGAGAGAGAAGGAAACGGAAGGACGTGAGTAGGCGCACTGCCGGGGCGGGGCTTGGGGCTGACGCGATGCTTTCACCTCCTCCTTTTGGCGGGTGCTTCCCCTACGCTCTCCCCAAGCTGGAGGGAACCGGGCTCCTGCCTGCGAAATGGAAATCGCTTTGCGTGTCTTCTGTAAGTGGGTTCCTTCGAGCCTGTCAGTGTGCCAGGGGCACCTTCCTCATGGGTGAGGACAACAGCCAATATGAACCCCCAAGCTGAAGCCCTTCGAAAGGCAGCGGAGCGGAGTGGGCGGCTCTGGCTCCAGGGGGAGAGGGGGGCGCCCCGTCTGAGCGCAAGGGATTTGCGCCTGCACTTGGGCTGGGAACGCTCTTTCTGGACAGTTTTAAATATCATTGACTGTGGAACAATTCGGTTTTGAACTGCATGTGCTCACTTATACGTGTTTTCTTTTTTCTTCAAACAATGTACAGTAGGCCCTCTGTCTCCTGGGTTTCACATCCGTGGATTCAACCAAAACAGTATTTTCCGTTCGCGGTTTGGAATCCTGGATGCGGATGGGAGGGCCAACCGTATGCATTGGTCTACAACTATATGCAGTATTCTATGCCATTTTATTTATTTTTTTCCCTTTATCGATTTTACAGAGAGAGAAAATGAGAGGGAGAGAGAGATAGAAACATCATGAGAGAGAACATCGACTGGCTGCCTCCTGCATGCCCCCCACTGGGGATTTGGCCCACAACCTGGGCATGTGTCCTGACCGGGAGTCAAACCGGCGACCTCCTTCCTGGTGCATGGGTCCAGGCTCAACCACTGAGCCACACCGGCAGTACTCTAAGCCGTTTTATATAAGGGACTTGAGCACCTGTGGATTTTGGTATCTGGGGCAGGAGTCCTGGAACCAATACCCTGGCTGATACCAAAGGAAGACTGACTTTTGGGAGTCAAAAGTTATACGTAGATTTTGGAGTGCGTGGGAGTTGGCCTAACACCCCCCCCCCCCATCCCCCGTGTTGTTGAGGGTCAACTGTAGTGTTCACCTGGCTGGGCGGTGTGGGACCTGAAGGGACACTGCTGTTTGAGGAAGCAGGAGAGGTGGGCGGGGGGCTGAACCACCAGGTGTGCTCTGTAAGCCTACCCTTTCATTGGCTGCTAGGACGCCCAGACTGACTTTGTAGTCCACCTTTGGCAAAATGTACAGGATTAATGTCAACATTTTGGATGTTAATGTTTACATTTTCATCTTTTGCTTCCCATTTGAAAACAAAAAACTCCAGCTCTGGCCCTGTAGCTAAGTTGGTTAGAGCATCATCCTGATATGCCAAGGTTGTGGGTCCATTCCCTGGTCACAGCACATACAAAAATCAACCAATAAATGCATAAATAAGTAGAACAACAAATCGATGTCTCCCTCTAAAAATCTATAGAATAAAATTAAAAATATTTCTTAACTCACAGTGCTGTGGTGAGGATTCAGTCACTGGTAAGATATGTTAAGTACATTGTAAGCCATGAGTTAATATACTCGACACATAATAGCCACAAAGTTAAGTAAACATTAACCATGATTACTTTCATTCCTTTGTATTGTAACAGAGCAGATAGTGCTAGGACCTATTAAAAAAAGTTATAAATAGCCCTGGCCAGTTTGGCTCAGCGGTTAGAGCGTTGGCCTGCGGTCCGGAGAGACCCGGGTTCGGTTCTCGCTAAGGGCACGTACCTTGGTTGCAGTTTGTCCCCAGCCCTGGTTGGGTCGTGTGGGTGGCAACCACTCGATGTGTCGCTCTCACGTCGATGTTTCTTTCTCTCTCTCTCCCTCTCACTCTATCTGAACAAAATATCGAAAAATGTCCTCGGGTGAGGATAAAAAAAAAAAAGTTATAAATAAACTATTATAAGAATGTTGAAGGGGGGATGATTGACAGTTAAGGGGAGGAGGTAGCCTTTGAATTCAGCCTTACAAGGTGAGTGGTGGTGTTATGGGATGAATTGTGTTTCCCTAAAATTCATATGTTGAAGCCCCAATCCCCAGTACCTCAGAATGTGACATTATTTGGAGGTAGAGCCTTTACTGAGGTGATTAAGTTAAGATGAGGCTTGTTAGTGTGGGCCCTAGTCTATTCTGACTGGGGTCCTTACCAGAAGAGATTAGGACACACAAGGAAATACCAGGGATGCATGCTCATATGGAAAGACCGTGTGAGGACACAATGAAAAGGTGGTCAGCCATCTGCAAGTGAAGGAGAGAGGCCTCAGGAGAAACCAAACTTGCTGACCATTTGATCTCGGACTTCCAGCTTCCAGAACTGAGAAATTGCTGTCGCATAAGCCCCTTAGTCTGTGGTATTTTGTTATGGCATCTCTAGCAGACTAATACAGATGGGATCAGCGCATGGGGAGATAAGGGGAAGGGTATTCCAGCTAGAAGGAACAGCATGATACCAATCACAAGAGTGGCCTGGCCCATGTGGCTCAGTGGTTGAGAGTCAATCCGTGCACCAGGAGGTCACCAGTTGGATTCCTGGTCAGGGCACATGCTCAGGTTGTGGGCCTGAACCCCAGTCGGGGGGGCATGCAGGAGGCAGCCAATCAATGTTCTCTCTCATCCATGTTTCTCTCCGTCTCCCTTCCTCTCTCTCTAAAAATCAATAAAGAAAAAGAAAAAAAAGTGTATGTGTAGTACATTCTGATTGGGTGAAGCTAGGGGAGGCCAGTTTCAGCAATTGGAATTCAACAGAGCTGGGTCTCATGGGGGTCAGAAAGTACAAGAGGCTCCAGGATTTGACATAAGGTGCTTCTTGGTGCGCAGGAAAGTTGGGCAGTATACACATGGGAGGTGAGGAAAGTGGCAAGATAGGGAAATAGTGAGTTGTGAGGTGGGGTAGGGCTTGAAGGGGGATGTTTTTAGGATGTGTGGGTGTGACGGCAAGGAGACAAAAGGAGGGCAATGAGAGAGGGTGGTGAGCTCAAGAGTTGATCGTTTCTGATAGATCATGGAGAAGATGGGAAGAAGAGAGAATAAAGATGCAAGAAAACCTAAATATAATGGATAGTGTGGGGGTCTTGGAGGACATGTGGTATGGCTGAAGAGAGCATCAGGGGAGGAGTTTGCCTTGAAAAGGAAAATAGTAATTTCCCACACTGGGAGGGGAAGGGAAGGACAGATGAAGAGATCATCTTTTTGTTGAATTTAATTTTGTTTTTTAATTATGTAAGTATTTCACATGGTTGCATTTGCATCCTACATGACTCTGTATTTCCTATCCTAGGTGTTTCCCCAACAGAAAAGTGAATGAATGTGTATCAGGAGGTATGTACTGAATTGCTACAGCAAAATTCTTTCTAATAGCCCCATACTGGAAACTATCCTAATCTGTCACCAGGTGAATGGATAAATTGTGGTATACCTACAAAGGGCTGATACACAGCAGCAGTTCTCAAAGTGTGATCCAGGGAACTCTGGCAGGTCCTCAAGAGCCTTTCAGAGGGTCTGTGAGGTCAAAGGTATTCTTATAATGATACAAAGAAGTAATTTGTCTCTTTCACTCTTATCCTCTCATGAGTGTACTGTGGACTTTTCAAGAGGCTGGTAATGACTTTGTTGCTCTGACAGACAATAAGATGTGTGCTTGGGTGTTCTTGTGTTTTAAATACTTCTCAGTTTTAATTTCTAATACCATGAATTTCAATAGATGTAATCCACACAAACAAAGGCCTTTTGAGGTCTTCAATAATTTTGAAGTATAGCCCGGGCTGGTTTGGCTCAGTGGTTGGAGCATCGGCCCATGGACCAGAGAGTTCTGGATTTGATTCCCACTAAGGGCATGTACCTCGGTTGTGGTTTGTCCCCGACCCCAGTTGGGGTTGTGTGGGTGGCAACTACTCGATGTGTCTCTCTTGCATCCATATTTCTCTCTCTCTTCCTCTCTCTCTCCCTCCCGCTCTATCTGAAGATGAATGCAAAAAAAAAAAAAAAATGTCCTTGGGTGAGGATAAAAAAATAATAATAATTTTGAAGTATAAAGGGATCCAAGAATAAAATGTTTGCAAACCATTCCTGTACAGCAATGAAAATGAACAAATTACAACTGCTCACAGTGGCATAAATGGATCTCATAGTCACAAAAATGTGGCACAAAGGAAGCCAGACACAAAAGTGTGCATACTGTACGATTCTATTTATGTAGAGACTAAAACCAGGCAAAATGATCGGTGCCATTAGAAGTCAGGATAGCGGTTATCCTTGCAGAGACTGGGCACTGGTCATATTGTTTCTTGATCTGGGTGCTGGGTCTATGAATGTGCTCCCTTTGTGAAAATGCATCTAACTGTACACTTCTGTTTTATGCACTTTTCTGTATAGGTGTTATATTTCAACATAAAGTTAAAAACACATTTATATTGGTCCACAGACAAAACCAGAGATAAAACATTTACAAAGGTCTAGCTACTATCCCAGTCTCTCCCCCTTTTTCCCTCCCCCATAGGCTATTTTCCCCCATAGGTAATTTTTACTAGTTGCTGATTTCACCTTCCATTGTTTCTTTTTGGAAGATATCGGAATCTTTCATTTTTATTTAATTTCAAATATTCATTTATTTCTTAGAATAACTCCCCCTTCCTACAGCAAAAGTAGTGTGTTATATTTGAGAGAGAACTTGTGAGGTGGAGAGAAGGAAAACCAAAATGGTACACACAGTAGTTAGCTTAGAGTACGGGAAATTAGGAGGCTGAGCAGACTTCTGCAGAGAATAAAGGCACGTAGAGAAAGAGAAAAAGATTTGGAATGGATACATGTATTCACTTGAGAAGGTGAGTACCCTTACTATGTGCAATATTGGGACAGATTGGGCAGTAGAGGGTGTGTGGTGGGGGAGGTCTTCAGAGAAGGGGCTGCTTGAGGAAAATCCCGACATAGAAATAGGAGAAAGCAGAGAAGGGGAGTGAGGGATGGCTTTCCAGGAAGAGGGAACTATATTTGCAAAAGTGTAGAGGTCCAAGAGCAGGTATCCAGGGCCTCCCAGGGTAGGCCCAGGAGTCTGAGCTTTTTCCTGGAGGTAAATAATTTGCAACTTCTTTAGCAGAATAATTTTGTTGTTGTTAATCCTCACCCAAGGATATTTTTTCCATTGATTTCTAGAGAGAGTGGAAGGAAGGGAAAGGGGGAGAGAGAGAGAAACATCAAAGTGGGACACATGGATTGGTTGCCTCCCTTACCTGCAACTCTGGTATGTGCCCTTGACCAGAAATCAAACCCAAGACCCTTTGGTGTGCAGGCTGATGCTCTAACCACTGAGAAACACCAGCCAGGGCAAGCAGAATAATTTTTTTTTTGTTTTAAAGCCATTTTATATAGATACCCACCTGTGACTCTTCTCTTTCTCTTAACCCCTATTTCAATCTTACACCCTATAGCAGTGACTATAGCAGTGATTTTCAACCTTTTTCATCTCATGGTACACATAAACTAGTTACTAAAATTCTGCAGCACACCAAAAAATATTTTTTGCTGATCTTACAAAAAATAGGTATAATTTTGATTCATTCACACTGGACATATATTGTTGTGTTGGCTGTTGTAATTTTTTAATTTGACAATCTAAGGGAAAAGAGGTCAGTGCACTGACTAATCAGGTGTTGCATGGTGTTTTTAAAAATATGTTTTCAGCCCTGGCCAGTTTGGCTCAGCGGTTAGAGCTTCGGCTTGCGGTCCTGAGAGACCCCGGTTCGGTTCCCGCTAAGGGCGCTTACCTCGGTTGCAGTTTGTCCCCAGAGGGTGGCAGCCACTCGTGTTCCTTTCACATCGATGTTTCTCTCTCTCTCTCTGTTCCTCTCTCTCCCTCCCACTCTACCTGAACAAAAAAATGGGAAAATGTCCTCGGGTGAGGATAAAAAAAATATATATATATATATATATATATATATATATATATATATATATATGTTTTCATTGATTTTTTTTATTTAACATGTTTTATTTTACATTGAAAAAGTAATTGATTTTATACTGTATTTCAATTATTTAACAATAGATATGTATCACTCATGGACTGTTCTATTATGTAGGTATAAGATACAAAAAAAGTTATCATTCACATGTTTTTATTGATTTTTTAGAGAGAGAGGAAAGGAGAGAGAGATAAAAACATCAATATGAGAGAGATACATCAGTTGGTTGCCTCCTGCACGTCCTCCTGCAGGGATTAAGCCTGCAACCCAGGCATGTGCCCTGACTGGGAATCAAACTGGGACTTCTCAGTCCGTGGGAGGACATTTAATCCACTGAGCCACACCAGCTGGGCAGGTATTGCATGTTTCATTTATTTATTAAAATTTTTTTTTTCTTTACTGATTTTTGAGAGAGAGGAAGGGAGAGGGAGAGAGAGATGGAAACATTGATGAGAGAGAACATCGATAGGCTGCCTCCTGCATGCCCCACACTGGGGATTGGGCCCACAACCTGGGCATGTGCCCTGACTGGGATTCAAATTGGCGATGTCTTGGTGCATGGGTCGATGCTCAACCACTGAGCCACACCGGCCCGGCAGGTGTTGCATGTTTTAAAAGTTCTTATGGCTCTGGCCGGTTTTGCTCAGCAGTTAGAGCATCGGCCTGCATTCCAGAGAAACCCGGGTTTGGTTTCTGATAAGGGCGCATACCTCGGTTGCAGTTTGTCCCCGGCCCTGGTTGGTCATGCGGGTGGCAGCCACTCGATGTGTCCCTTTCACGTCGATGTTTCTCTCTCTCTCTTCTTCTCTCTCCCTCCCACTCTCCCTGAACAAAAAATGGAAAAATGTCCTCGAATGAGGATATAAATAAATAAATAAATAAATAAATAAATAAATAAATAAATAAATAAAAGTTCTTATGGCACACCAGTGTGCCTCTTGCCACACCGGTTGAAAATCACTGCCCTATAGCAAATCCTGTTGCTCTCTCTTCAAAATATAACTGGAATCCAAATGCTCCTCGTTGCCCCCACCCTGGCTCAAGAATCCTCTGTCTCTTAGATTACTACAAAGCCTCCTAACTCTCCTCCCTTTTTCTGACTTTCCTCACACAGTCTCTTCTAAGCACAGCAGCCAGAATGATCCTGTTAAAACCAATCCAATTGTGTCAATCACCTGTTTGATCATTATCTCACTCTGTGTAAAAAATCCAAGTCTCACCCTGGCCGGTTTGGCTCAGCAGTTAGACAGTCAGCTCGCAGACCAAAGAGTCCTGGATTTGGTTCCCACTAAGGGCACATACCTTGGTTGCAGTTTGTCCCTGGCCCTGGTTGGTGTTGTGTGGGTGGTGACCACTCGATGTGTCTCTCTCATGTCCATGTTTCTCTCTCTTCCTCCCTCTCTCCCTCCTGCTCTGTCTGAAGATAAATGCAAAAGTGTCCTCCAGTGAGGATTAAAAAAAAAATCCAAGTCTCTACAATGGCATGCAAAGCACAAACAGCGTGAAACCTTTCCACCCCCACTTCTCTGGCCTATCTCCAACTGCTTTCATCTTCAGTTCACTCTGCTTTGGTCACACTGGCCAGTTATGTTCCCATCTCAGGGCCTTTGTACTTGTTCCCTCTATCTGGAAGCTTCTTCCATCCATCTCTTTAGGTCTTTATTCATAAGTCAGCTTCTCCCTAATCACCTTATCTAGCTAAAATTGCAACCTCTGGCTGTGGCTGGTGTGGCTCAGTTGGTTGGGTGTCAACCCATGTACCCATGCACTGAAAGGTTGCTAGTTCTATTCCTGGTCAGGGCACATGCCCAGGTTGTGGGCTTGGTCCTCAGTAGGGGGCATGCAGGAGGCAGCCAATCGATGTTCCGCTCTCATATTGATGTTTCTCTTTCTCTAAAAACCAATTAAATAAATAAATAAACAAATAAATAAAATTGCCACCTCTGCCTTCCACTCAACATTTCCTAACCACACTCTCCTGCTTTATTTTTCTCCATAGAACTTATCTGACATAAATATTTTTTCTTTATTGTCTGACCCCCTCCCTACAATGTAAACTTCATGAGGGCCTGGATTGTGTGTTTTGTTCACTGCTGTATTCCCAGAATCTGGAATAGTGCCTCACACATAATAGGTGCTGAATAGATTTTTTTTAAGATTAAAAAAACTTTTATTCAGTGAGAGATAGAGAGAGAGAGAGACATTGATTTGTTGTTCCACTTATTTATGCATTCATTGGTTGATTCTTGTATGTGCCCTGACCAGGAATCAAACCTACAACCTTGGCGTATCGGAATGATATTTATTGAACTACTTGGCCAGGGCCAGTACTCAATAAATATTTGATGAGTGAATCAATGAACTCTAATACATCAAACAGACAAAGTAGAAGAACAGGGTAGTTTCCATCTTCACTGTTTGGCCTGAACACTTTTTGTTTGAGTAACCCCTGAAGTGCTTCTGCCCAGCCAAGAGGATTCCTTAGAGTATAGTTTCAAAATGACTCCTGAAGGCAAATGGGAGCTGTTGAAAGCATTTGAAGAGTAAGTGGCAATTATATAAGTATTTTATAAAGATCTGTTGGGTAGCTGTGTGGAGAGCAGATGGGGTGGAGGGAAGAGTGGAAACAAGGAGACCCATGGGGATTATTGCTACAGTCCCAACACCACGGTGCTCTTTGTCATTATAGTTGATTACCTGTCTCGGAGCCTCTCCCTTTCACTCTGCAGATTTAGCTCCTGGCTCATCATCACTCTGTCAAACACTATTCCTACCACAGTTCTTGGTGAATTCAATATCCATGCAGACTTCCAGCCCCTTGGTCTCCTCTCATCCAGTGATCTTGTCCTCCACCACACTGTAGCCACTCAGTCCCTTGTCATACCTTTCACCTTGGCATTATTTCATTCTTTGCTTCCTTGCTGCTCACTTCCTCTAGAACCCTAACGCTAACAGCACTTCCACCTCACTGAGACCATCAATCCAGTGAACCTATCACTTTTTCCCTTTTCTCTCCATTGTCCCTCCATATCTCTTCTTCCCTCCTTAACTTAAATTATATCAACCACTCGTATACATCTTGCCCATTCTTTTTTTATTATTTATTTTTAAAACTTATCTTTATTGTTGAATGTATTACAGATGTTCCTCATTTTTCCCCTATTGACCCCCTCCTCCCCACTCCTGCCCCCCCCCAGCTTTTCCCCACACTGTATTCTGTGTCCATTGGTTATGCATATATACGTATAAGTTCTTTGGTTTATTTCTTCCCATCCCCGAATCTCCATTCCCTTTGAGGTTTGTCAGTCTAACAACCAATTTGTACTTCTTAATCCCTTCATCTTTTTCACCCATTCCCCCAACCCCCCTCCCATCTGGCAACCAACAAAATGTTCTCTGTATCTATGAGAATGTTTCTGTTCTGCTTGTTCATTTTGTTTGTAGATTCAGTTGTCAATAGATGTGTATTCATTACCATTTTGTTTGTTCATATATTTTATCTTTCTCTTCAAGAAGACCCTTCAACATTTCATATAATAAATGATTTGCTGGTGATGAACTCCTTTAGCATTTCCTTGTCTGGGAAACTCTTTATCTGCCCATCGATTCTAAATGACAGCTTTGCAAGATAGAGTAATCTTGGTTGTAGGTTCTTGCTTTTCATCACTCTGAATATTTCTTGCCACTCCCTTCTGGCCTGCACAGTTTCTTTTGAGAAATCAACTGACACTCTTATGGGAACTCCCTTGTAGGTAACTAGCTGCCTTTCTCTTGCAGCTTTTAAGATTCTCTCTTTGTCTTTTTTTTTTTTTTTATCCTCACCCGAGGACATTTTTCCATTTTTTGTACAGATAGAGTGGGAAGGAGAGAGAGGAAGAGAGAGAGAGGGAAACATCGATGTGAAAGGGACACATCGAGTGGCTGCCACCCGCACGACCAACCAGGGCCGGGGACAAACTGCAACCGAAGTACGTGCCCTTAGCGGAACCGAACCCGGGTCTCTCCAGACCGCAGGCCGACGCTCTAACCGCTGAGCCAAACCGGCCAGGGCTCTCTCTTTGTCTTGAACATTCTGCATTTTGATGATGATGTGTCTTGGTGTGGGCCTCTTGGGGTTCATCTTGTTTGGGACTCTGTGTGCTTCCTGGACTTGTATGTCTGTTTCCTTCACCAAGTTAGGGAAGTTTTCTGCCATTATTGTTTCAAATAGGTTTTCCATTTCTTGTTCTCTCTCTTCTCCTTCTGGCACCTCCAAGATGCAAATGTTGGCATGCTTGAAGTTGTCCCAGAGGCTCCTTACACTCTCCTCATTTTTTTTTTTAGATTCTTTTTTCTTTATGCTGTTCTGATTGGGTGTTTTTTTGCTTCCTTATATTCCAAATTGATGGTTTGCTTCTTGGCTTTACCTTCTCTACTATTGAATCTGTGTAAATTATTCTTTATTTCAGTTAGTGCCGCCTTCATTTCTGACTGTGCATCCTTCATTTCTGACTGGTCCTTTTTTATGCTCTTGAGGCCCTCACTAAGTTCACTGAGGTTCTCACTAAGTTCATTGAGTATCCTTATAAGCAGTGTTTTGAACTCAGCATCTGTTAGGTTGCTTATCTCCATTTCGTTTAGTTCTTTTCCTAGAGTTTTGTTCTGTTCTTTCACCTGGGACCTGTTTCTTTGTCTCCTCATTTTGGCTGCCACCCTGTGTTTGTTTCTGTGTATTACTTAACAAGAGGTATGGGCCCTGGCCGGTTTGGCTCAGCGGTTAGAGCGTCGGCCTGCGGTCCTGAGAGACCCGGGTTCGGTTCCCGCTAAGGGCACGTACCTCGGTTGCAGTTTGTCCCTGGCCCTGGTCGGTTGTGTGGGTGGCAGCCACTCGATGTGTTCCTTTCACATCAATGTTTCTCTGTCTCTGTTCCTCTCTCTCCCTCCCACTCTACCTGATCAAAAAATGGAAAAATGTCCTCGGGTGAGGATAAAAAAGAAAAAAAAAAACAAAAAAAACAAGAGGTATGGGGCTAGCTGAGACCAGATGCTGCTTGTTTGAAAGAATTTAAGAAAACCTGAAGCAGGATTCAAGACAGGCCAATTCTATGGTAAAGCAACTGGCAACAGCTTGGATGGACTGAAAGTTGGGTGGGGCAGGGCCTCAGGGAATCACCAGGGTGGGGCAAACAGTGTGAGCCAGGTTGCTGGAGTCCCAGATATGGCTTCTGTCTGCCGCCCCAGGGAAGGGCTCACCAAAGGAACAAAGGCCTCTGACAGCACGTTTGTCCCCGAGAAAGCCCCCTCTCCAGCCCTCGCTCCAGTGCCAAACAGCTCAGTTCTTCCCTGGATGTCTCTGGTGCCTTTCAAGCTGCCTCCCTCATGCTGGAGCCTGGAGGATGCAAGTCCGAGTAAGTATGTGCACTGGAACCCTGAGCAGGGCACCTGGTGTGGGACGGGAACCCCTCAGTCCTCAGGGAGGACTTCCTAGCCGAGGTGTCCTCCTGATTTTTATCCACCACACGTGGGTGTGGGACCAGCCCCTCGTGCTTCTGCCCCTCCTACCAGTCTGAATATGGCTGCTATTTTAATTTTGTAGTTGTAGGACTTCCATTCAGCTTGAGTTCAGGCGGTTTTGAATTATGGTTATTCTGTAGTTTAGTTGTAACTTTGATGTTGTGAGAGGATTCGATACCGCATTCACCTACGCAGCCATCTTGCCCAGAAGTCTCCATCTTGCCCATTCTTGTACTCATTGGTGAAACCATAACCCTGGTAAGTCCAGTTCTTACCCTACTCACCAACCTGCCCCTCTGGCAGCTGAGTGAGATGGGAGGAAACCGACTGGCCTCACTTCATATTCATGACCACTAATTTCAAGTGGGCCCTCAGTGCTGCCTCAAAACCCTACATTTGTTGAGTCCAGCCACTCTCCCATTTCAGAGCAGTGCTTCTCAAGCATTAATGTGCATATGACTTATCTGGGCATCTTGTTAGATTCTGATTCTGCATAACTTCCCAGGTATGTGCCTGCTGCTGGAGCATGGACAAACACTTTGAGTAGCAAGGGCCTAGACCGTGGGCCAAAAACCTTTTTCTGGTAGTAAATATTTCAGACTTTGAAGGCAACATACAAGGTCTGTTGCAACTGTTCAGCTGCTTTTGCAGCTAGACAATACATGAATGAATGGGTGTGGCTAGGTTCCACTAAAATTTTAGTTAATGTTAAAACCACAATGAGATATTACCTCACACCTGTCAGAATGGCTGTCATCAATAAATCAACAAATAACAAGTGTCGGAGAGGATGTGGAAAAAAGGGAACCATTGTGCACTGTTGAGAATGCAGATTAGTGCAGCCACTGTCAAAATCAGTATGGAGTTTCCTCAAAAAATTAAAAATGGGCCCTGGCTGGTTTGCTAGTGGTTAGAGCATTGGCCTGCGGTCCGGAGAGACCCGGGTTTGGTTCCCACTAAGGGCACATACCTCGGTTGCAGTTTGTCCCCTGCCCTGGTTGGGTCATGCGGGTGGCAGCCACTCGATGTGTCCCTTTCACGTTGATGTTTCTCTCTCTCTCTCCCCCTCCCACTCTATCTGAACAAAAAATGAAAAAATGTCCTCGGGTGAGGATAAAAATAAATAAATAAAAAATGGAACTGCTTTATGACCCAGTTATTCCTCTTCTGGGAATTTATCCAAAGAAACCTGAAACGCTAACTCGAAAGAATATATATATCTCCCTATGTTCATTGCAGCGTTATTTACAGACAAGATTTGGAAGCAGCCCAAGTGTCCCTCAGTAGATGAGTGGATAAAAAAGCGGTGGTACATTTACACAGTGGAATACTACTCTGCCATAAAAAGGAAGAAAATTTTAGCCTTTGCGACAGCATGGATGGACTGGAGAACATTGTGCTAAGTGAAATAAGCTAGAGAAAGACAAGTACCATATGACTTCACTCATGTGTGATTTAATGAACAAACTGAACTACCAAGCAAAATATAGAGCAGGCAGATGGGGGCGTGGGGGTGAGGAGGGATTGAGTAAAAAAGATAAAAAAGAGAGAACTCATGGACATGGCTTAAATTTTTTTTTTTAATTGTGGACATTATATTTTGAATTTCATAGAATTTTCATGTCATTAAATATTCTTCTTTTGATTTTTTTTCAACCAGTAAAAAATATAGAAACCATCCTCAGCTTGCAGGCTGTACACAAATAGGCAGTGGCCGGGTTTTTTTTTCCAATTTTCAAACCTCTCTAATCTCCTCCCACTTGCAACCCTTCCTCCTCCATTCTTACTCACTTGGTGGCCTTGCTTCCTAGTCACTGAGAAAACTTAAGCTATCACAGATTTTCCATAATCCACCTACCATATTCCAGCTAACCAGTACCGTGCATTCTAATCCTCTGCCTTCCTCCTGTTCCTACAGATGAAGTGCATATGCTATGGCCAACCTTTCTTCTTGTTTGTTCCCTCCATCCTAACCTGTCACCTATTCAGGAACTGTGCTCTGGCAAGCCTTCCTTTTCTGTCCTGCTTTTCACTGGATTGTTCCCATCAACATACAAATAAATAGTTGATATTCTCTCCCACCTTAAAATCCTGCTCTTTACCCCAGCTGCCTTTCCAACAACTGTTCTTTCCCTCTTCCTATTTACAATAAAACTCTGAAAGATCTGTCTGTATTTACTGTTTCCAATTTCTCTTTTCATTCTTTTTTCTTTTTTTTTCCTTTATTGATTTTAGAGAGAGAGGAAGTGAGAGGGAGAGAGAGAACATCGATTGGCCGCCTCCTGCATGCACCTCACTGAGTATCGGGCCCCCAACCTGGGCATTTGCCCTGACCTGGAATTGAACTGGCGACCTCTTGGTGCATGGGTCAACGCTCAGCCACTGAGCCACACTGGCCAGACTCTTTCCATTCTTTTTTTGAGATATAATTCTCATACCAAAAAAGTCATCAATTTAAAGTATACAGTTCAGTGATTTTTTAGTATGTGAACATACTTCTAATTCCAAAATACTTTTATTACCTCAGAAAGAAAGCTGTATCCAATAGCAGTCACTCTCCATTCTCCTTCCCCCTCAGCCTTTGGCCACCAATATTCCTGTTTTTATGGATTTGCATATTCTAGACATTTCATATAAATGGAACCATACATTATGTCATCATTTGTGTCTGGCTTTTTCACATAGCATAATTTTTTTCAGAGTTTTTTCATGTTGTAGCATGTGCCACTACTTCATTCCTTTTCATGGCTGAATGATATTTCACTGTATGGGGATATTTTGTTTATCCATTTATTGGTTGATGGACACTACGTTGCTTCCACTTTTTGGTAGTAGTAAATACTGTCAACACTAGTGTGCTTAACGTCTCCCAGTCCTGCCTTCCTTTTTTGGTCTGTTCTCAATACAGCAGCCACAGTGATCCTTTTACTTTAAAATATTGTTATCAATTGCCTTGGCTGGTTTTCTCAGTGGTTAGAGCAGTTAGAATATCATCCCTTGGACCAAAGGGTCTCGGGTTCAATTCCCAGTCAAGGGCACATATCTGGGTTGCAGGTTTGTCCCTGGCCCTGGTAGGGGTCGTGCGGGAGGCAACCAATCGATGTGTCTCTCTCACATCCATGTTTCTCCCTCTTTCCCTCTCTTTCACTGTATCTAAAAATCAATGGAAAAATATCCTCTGGTGAGGATTAAATAAACAAACAAATGCAGTTTGAAAAAAAAAAAATATTGTCAGATTGTATCACACCTCTGCCCAAAACTTTGCAGTGGTTTCTATATAATTTGGAATAAAAGCCCAAGTCTTAACTACGACTTGTTGGATTTTGCCCATTAGCTCTATGACTTTATTCCATCCTTTAAGACTACTCTCTCCCTTACTCACTCTACTCCAGCTACAATGGCTTCTTTGCCATTCCCAACAGGCCAGGCACACTCCTAATCCCAGGGCCTTTTCACATACTTTTCCCTTTGTAGTAGGAGCTTAATAAATATTTGTGAATGAATAAATGAACTCCATGAGATTTCTTTTTTTTTTATTATTACTCAAGGACATTTTTTGCATTTATCCTTAGATAGAGCAGGAGGGAGAGAGGGAGGAAGAGAAAGAAAGAGAAACATCGATGTGAGAGACACACATTGACTGGCTGCCACACACACAACCCCGACCGGGGCTGGGGACAAACGGCAACCAAGGTACGTGCCCTTAGCGGGAACCGAACCCGGGTCTCCTAGTCCGCGGGCCAACGCTCTAACTGCTGAGCCAAACCAGCCAGGGCAGATTTTTTTAATATATATTTTGTATTATTAATTTTTAGAGAGAGGTAGAGAAACATTGATGTGAGAGCAAAACATCAATCAGCTGCCTCCTGCACGCTCCCTACCGGAGATTGAGCCCCCAACCTGGGCATGTGACCTGACCGGGAATTGATCTAGCAAGCTTTTAGAGCATGGGATGATGCCCAACAAACTGAGCCACACCAGCCAGCCAGGGCTCTGTGAGATTTCTAAGGATGGCTAATCCTATGTATGTAGCTATCAATATATATTTTCCAAGAATTCACCAAGTATGAGCCTATCTTTGAGACATTTTTGTAGTGTACAGGACAGCCCCAGGAACAGTAAAGAAAATTCTGGGTAACCCCCATAAAACCATATAACATATAGAGCATCTATATACCAACAAAGGCTATTAAAATTCCTGTAACTTTTCTCCTATGGAATTAGTTTAAAGATAACACCTGTGACTACCATAGAAAGTTAGATCTTAGTCTGCCTCTTGAATTTTTCCTGCCTATGCCCCTTTGCATCATTACTTCTTCCTTTTTTTTTAAATCCTCACCTGAGGATATTTTTCTATTTATCTTCATACAGAGTGGGAGGGAGAGAGAAACATCAACATGAGAAACATCAACACATCGACTGGTTTCCTCCTGCCCAACCCTGACCAGGGCCGGGGACGAACCGCAACCGAAGTACATGCCCTTGGCCAGAATCAAACCTGAGACTCATTGGTCCGTGAGTCAAATGATCTACCACTGAGCCAAACCAGCCAGGGCGCATCATCACTTTTTTCACCAGAACAGCAAACTCCCATGGCTTAAGAATCATGGGGGCAGGGACTGTGTTCACTACCATAGTCTTAGTGCCAACATATAGGAGGTGCTCAATGAATGTTTAGATATACAGGTCTGAGCTGTCTCCATCCTGTCTTTATTTCCAGAGAAATCAAAACCTATGTCTTAAGAAAAGTGAGCAAAAATGAAATGCTAACTTTTCTGTTGTTTACAGCATAGTTTTTTATGAAAAACATGAAATTATGAGTTATGAGGCAGAAGTCTTCACCCCCTTTCCCTCTGACACATGAAAAGAACAAGAAGCAAACTAGAGAAAGAAAGGTGGCACTGTGGAAAAGGAAGGCAAGATGGACCTTAAAAACTAGTTATCAGGAAGGAGGGCCTTCCTGTAGTCTCACCAGTTGATCTGGTTTAGGGATTTTCTGCAACACTTGGCAGCTTGGGGGCAGAATACTCCCACACCAGGCCATTGCCACCACTGCCCTTTTCACATGGTGCATTGTGCTCTGGTTATTTCTGTCTCTTGCCACCATTGGGTTCCTCAAGGACAAGGACTTATTTGAGTCCTTGACACCCCCCTCCAGGGCCTGGCACTATCAGTGACTGGTAAATGTTTGCTAAATGAATAAGTAAACGAGGGTGTGGAGATTTACTCATCTTGTGGTGCCCAAGACAGGTCCCCTGATTTTCAGATATATTGCCTGGGAAGGAAAGACCTGACAGCAGTCCAGCAATCAATTTTCTCCCTTTATTGGGGATGCCTGGGAAAGAAAGAAAAATGACCTAGAGAGAGAGACGGAGGGAGAGGGAGAAAGAGAAACATCGATGTGAGAGTGGAACATCGATTGGCCCCTTACTGGAATCGAGCCTGGAACCTGGGCAATGGAACTAGCAACCTTTTAGTACATGGGACAAAGCTTAACCAACTAAGCAACCCAGCTAGTGCTACATGTTCATTTTTTTTTGAAATCCTCACCCGAGGACATTTTTTTCCACTTTTTGTTCAGATAGAGTGGGGGGGAGAGGGAGAGAGAGAGAGAAACATCGATGTGAAAGGAACACATCGAGTGGCTGCCACCCGCACGACCAACCAGGGCCAGGGACAAACTGCAATCGAGGTACGCGCCCTTAGCGGGAACCGAACCCAGGTCTCTCCGGACCACAGGCCGACGCTCTAACCACTGAGCAAAACCAGCCAGGGTTACATGTTCATTTTTAATAAATAAATATTTATTGGTTAAAAAAATAAGAAGAAATTTAAGAGGGGGTTGGGGAAGTGTGGTTTACTGAGTTGGACTGGCAAGGCAAGTAGAACAAAAGAGGAAGGTGCTGAAGTGAAAACAGCCTTAAGAGGGCTGGCAACAGGCTCTAGGCTGGGTAAGTAGGCAAGTGATACCAACTCACAAATAATGGGTTCTAGAGCATCGCTTCTTCTAAGACTAATTCCTCTAACCTCTGCCACCAAGAGGGTCTACATTTCACTAATGACTTCAATACTTCCAAATGCAATGTACACTTCAGATTTCTTATCTTCCTTAACCTCTCTGTGGCATGGGACACTGCCAGCCATTCTCCTTAAAATTTTCCCTTCCCGCCCTGACAGTTGTGGCTCAGTTGGTTGAGCCTCATGCTATGCACTTAAGGGTCACTGGTTCGATTCCCTGGCACATACCCAGGTTACAGGTTTGATCCTTGGTCAGGGTATGAACAGGAGGCAACTGATCAATGTTTCTCACTTCGGTGTTTCTCTACCTCTCCCTCTTTCTCTATCTAAAATCAATTAAAAAAAAAAAAAAAACACAAATCCTCCAGTAAGGATTTAAAAAAAAATTTTTTTAAATTTCACTTCCCTTCTTTTAGTACTCTGCCCCAATTGAGGACCACTCTCTTTCAATCATCTTTGATGGCTCTTCCTCTTTAACTGCTTCTTGGGGTACTGGTTTCTAAAAGCTGAGGAAAACACAAAGCAGTGACTTATTACGTAAAGGCAAACTGAGACCACGGCAGGAGGAGCTGGCAGGATGAAAATAAGCAACAGCAAGGATGTCCAAACATTTTGGTTCTTATGGAACAAGAGTAGGGAACCATGACTTCATCTTCTTGGTGGGCAAAATAAAGGCAGACGCTAGTGAAGGCAGAAGCGAATATCATTCTTCCCATTTCAAAATTCCCAAGAGATTAATTCAGTATTTATTTTTTTGATACTAATAACTATTTAGTAAAGTTAATACTAACACACTTAACTTCATACTTGAGTGATGTTGATATTTATTGACACCAATGCAAAACAAGTTAAGACTGAACGTTGTTATTTAAGCAGGAACAAATATTGGTGCAGTTTCTTTCCTGGACAGGTCATGCACTCAGATCATGAGACCTAAGATAAAACAAAGACTGGATTGTCAATAACCAAACAAGGCTTAAATTTTATTTATTAATATAAAAATTGCTAGAGGCCAAAGGAGATGTTTAAAAATATTCTTTATGCTAAGTTCACATAAACAAACAAAAATCTAAACCTAATCCTAAAATTTGAGGACACAGGATATAAACATGACATGACTATTTAAATTTTGCATAAGCAAACACTTGTTATATCCTTCACTGTACTTGTACTATAATTACACGCTTGTTGCTTCTACACTACACAAAATCAACAGTTATCACCAACAATGAATATAACTAGATCTGAACAAGACTTCAAAGTGACTCTGTTCCACTAAACTAAGAAAACTCAATCCAGGATTAACAAAACCTTTGATTTTAGAACTGGCTCTCTTTTCTTCTTCTCATGTCATACCTAATTAAGTCCTCACTTGACATTTCCCACCTGCAAATTGCAATGCATGTCCTCTCTGATCTTTGTGCAACTCTTTAAAGTTAATTTGTAGGAACTACAGAAAAACGAAATTGTACTTCCAATCTGCATCCACAATCAGGTTCCTGCTTTGACGCAAAACATACTCCTCTGCAGTGTACCCCACCAGCACAGCGACCCCCTTCCTCTCTCTATTCCTTTGCCCTGAGGCACTTCTGGATTGCTTTAATACATGCTCTTTGGCTGCCTACACAGTCGGGAGGACACCTACGGCCATTTGGACTTATCACTCCTCTCCTCCTTCTTTTCTATGGCTAATACCACTTTCCTGCTTTTTTTCTATTGCTGAATCTCCAGACTTGATGTCATCCGAGGGACAGAGTCGATTTCGGCTTCGAGCTCCTGGTTGGTAAAGCTGCATTGCTGGGCGATCCTAAAGTAAAATGAAATGTTAATGTTAAAACATTGCTACTAAGTATTTACAGGGGATTTTCACAGTCATAAGTTATGTGGTGATATATACCAAAAACAACTCATACAAGACCAAAACTGTGAGGGCACAGTATAACAGTAAATGTTGATGTTTTTTTCTTATAACAGCCTGCTTCCTTCCTTCTATTTCCAAAGAAAAGCAATCATTTCATAAGTATTTTATTATGCCTAGGGTAAATTTTTAATAATCTACTGTCTAATTTTCTTAACCATTTCAAGAGGAACTGAATTAGCTTGATTTTTTTTTTACTTAGAAACCACAGCCATTGCCTATCTCTCCTCCCCATCAGTAAATTGACTTTTATAATGCACCACCATATAAGAAACTCTTAGAAGTAAAGACAACAACAAAGAACGCAGTCTTAAGTGGAGACCTCCCTGAACTTATGAGCTCAGACCCCATGTAACTTGCCACAATGCGATTATTTCTTAATTCAGATATAACAATGTAACACTCCAGCTTGAGACTATCTAGGTGGCCCTTTGGATCTCAGATCCCCCCAACCCCGCCAAAAAAAAAAAGAAATAGATCTCAGATTCCTAAATAAGCCTCAATAAAGTCATCGTGAAGCTCTCAGTTCAAGTAATATGTTTGATTTAATGACAATATGATCCTGGAAAACAAATGTATATAGGCCTTTTATAGAATTCACAGAAAAACTGCATGAGCCTTCCTTGTCCTTTCTCCCTGATGTCTGAAAGTTAACCTTAAAGCCTTATTCTCAATTGAGTAATTTTAGCAAAGTATTTCACTATTTTCACAAGATGAAATATTAAAACAGATGCAAAGTATTTAAAGAATGGATGATGGGGCCCCCACTGTGCGAAGATGGAACAACTGAAACATCAACAAGGATAATAACTGATAATAACAAGTTGGAATACACCAAGTATTTCTAAACCCACGAGTTCTTAAAGACTAAACAACTCAATGATAAACCCTAGAAGTTGCTGGGACACCAACTCATTAATTACTCTGAATACTGGTAAATAAAGAGCAAGAATCAAGTTATCTTGCCTTTCCTGTGTAAACTGAATTTCAGGCTAACCAAACAGCTGATGAAGGAAATTCCTCTTTATAAAAAAATATCAGATAATAAATACAACAGGAAAGGCAGAATTTGTATATCACCACTTTCCACCACTACCTCCCCCCGTGAAATAATTAAGCAAAATCATTAGGAGAAAGGCTGATAAAAATTTTTATAACAGATGTAGCAGACTTATAATACCTTAAACTACTGATCAATTGTCTTTTCAACTTTTATTATTATTATTATTTTTTTTATCCTCACCCGAGGATATTTTTCCATTTTTTGTACAGATAGAGTGGGAGGGAGAGAGAGGAAGGGAGAGAGAGAGAGAAACATCGACGTGAAGGGACACATCGAGTGGCTGCCACCCACACGACCAACCAGGGCCGGGGACAAACTGCAACCGAAGTACATGCCCTTAGCGGGAACCGAACCCGGGTCTCTCCGGACCGCAGGCCGACGCTCTAACCGCTGAGCCAAACTGGCCAGGGCGTCTTTTCAACTTTTTATCTTGAAAAGCTTTAAATTTATAGAAATGTTGTGAAATTTAAACATGAATACTTAATGCCTTTCTTCTAGATTCACAATTTTAACATTTTGTCACATGTGCTTTTTCTGTCTTTAGTATGTGAATGCACGCATATATATACACATTATTATTTTTGCAGAATCACTCAAGAATAAGTTACAGACATCATGAGCCTTCAGTCCCTAAATATTTAAGTTTGTATATCCTAAGAACAAGGACATCCTATTACACAACCACAATACAACTGCTATTGATCAATCATAGCATCACACTAAAAGGACACCCAGACATTATATATACTTCCTGATATGATGCATAGGAAGTGCACAACACTATGAAGTATTCTTACCAAAAACTGAGCTTGAATCTATTCAGGCCTCTAGGTGAAGGGCTGCCTGTTTTTGTGAATACAATCTGATTGGCACACAGCCATGCTCATTCTTTTACATGTCTGTGCCTCCAGGGCTTAGTGGTTGTGACAGATACCATATGGCCCACAAAGCCTAAAATATTTACTTACCATCTGACCCTTTACAGAAAAAAATTTGCTGATTCCTGCCCTAGATATAACCACTAGTTTTCAAGGAAACAAAGAAGATTAAGGAACATGTTAAATGATACCACAGGAATGTAATTAGCCAACCTGAACCTTTAGAAGCTCTACAGAACAAATTGGTTTCTGCAACAAATAAATGTAGGAAAACAAAAGGAGAGGGATTGTTTAGATTAGAAGAGATTTAAGGAGAGATATCAAACAAATACAATTTGTGGGCCTTGTTTGGAGCCTATAAAAAAGATATTTATAATTGAGCCCTGGCCGGTTTGGCTCAGCGGTTAGAGCGTCGGCCTGCGGTCCAGAGAGACGCGGGTTCAGTTCCCGCTAAGGGCATGTACCTCAGTTGCAGTTTGTCCCAGGCCCTGGTTGGGTTGTGCGGGTGGCAACTACTCGATGTGTCCCTTTCACCTCAATGTTTCTCTCTCTCCCCCTCCCACTCTATCTGAACAAAATATGGAAAAATGTCCTCGGGTGAGGATTAAAAAAAAAAAAAAAAAGATATAAATGAGCCCAGTCAGTGTGGCTCAGTGCATTGAGCGTCATCCCTTGGACTGAGAGGTCCTGGTTCAATTCCTGATCAGGACACATGCCCAGGTTACAGGCTCGATCCCCAATAGGGGGTGTGCAGGAGGCAGCCGATAGATGTGTCTCTCTCACATCAATGTTTTTATCTCTCTCTCTCTAAAAAATCAATGAAAAAATATAAAAAACATATAAATAAGACAATTGGGGAAATCTGAACAATGAGTAGGTAGGATGTTAAGGAAGTATTGTTAGGGTTTTTTAAATGTGAAAATGCTATCTGGGTTATATTAAGAAAAAGTCCTTCAGGTAGGAAAATTTGCAAAAATTAAAAATATTCTATATATATATAAAAAAAGAAAAAGTCTTAATCTCTAATACTGACATATTTTAAGAAGAAATTATGTCTAAGATTTGCTTGAAAAGAATCCAATAGTAGATAGGGATGGAGTAGAGTAGAAAGAAGGCTGACTACCAGTTGATAATTATTGAAGCTGAGTGATGGGTACCATTGTATTATTCTGTTCTACTTTTGTGTATATTTGAAATTTCTATAAGTTAATAAAATGACCCAAATAAGACTACAAAAAATTGTACAGTTAAAGTTCCTATAGTAAAATTTTCCATAATAGAATTTCCTTTAAAAATTCTATAATAAACAATGAGCTAGCCCTTTCCTTTACACTTACAGGAAAAGAAAAAATCCTCGTGAAAATAAACAAGTGTAACAAAAAGCAGCACCTTGTTTCTGATGCGATCTCTCTTAACCACTTCCTCTTTCTTTTCAGTTTTTTCTGAGCTGCCTAGTGATTCTGTACTTTCAGTCTTCTTTCCTTTATCCCGAAGTGCTTCTTTCTCTTTTTTAATTTCTTCTTCCTTTCTTTTAAAAGCCTTCTCTTTCTCATAGCGCTCCCTCTGCCTCCGGCGCTCTTCTTCTTGCCGTTTTAGTCTCTCTCTTTCCCGAAGTATGCGGTCTTGATCTCGTTCATAATCCCGTTCTCTCTCCCGGTAGTCTCTGCCACTCTCATCTTCAGGTCTGTAAGAAAAACAAATCTGAGGATGTACCCTCAAAGATCTTCTAATCACAAATGCAGGAACACTTTGATTCTGACTTGGCTACTGCAATGAGACTGCACTTTTGGAGCAAAGTAAAAAAAATACTAGTGTTTTGAAAAACAGTAACCAAAAAACCCCCCAAAAAACAGAAGTCATCCACCCCGATTAAGATATTAGAATATTTGAAACCTTTCCTCCTCATCCCTCTACCCCTGGTAAAACAGCTTATTTAATTCAGGTATAAGTCCAAGACATAGCAGTAAAACTAGCATCTAGAAATATGCTGAAAACAAATGTACCAAAGAGACCTCGCCTACTGACCTCTTAGGTTTTTCATCTTTAAGTTCACCATCACAACGTTTGGGCAATGTACAACTTTGCCCACTGGCTCTTTCATCATTTAGATTCTCTTTGTCCAATTTCTTGGCTTTTTCTCTTTTGTCTAATTCTTTTTCATCTCCTTTTTCTGGCTTCTTGAGCAGCTTTAAAGAGAACACATTTATTTTTATTTTGAAGGGTGGGACACTGTCTTCTAAGCCTATCAAAGAAAACAGTATACTAAATATTTTAAATTTTGACTACAGAAGTCCCCTTATTCTGCAGGTACTAAAACTTTCAGGTGAGCAATGAGTGCACAAGAGCAGTAATTTACTAAAAGGTTGCTATTAATGTGAAAGTGTTATCCACTCAAAGTGGTTTAATCACTTGTAGCAATAGGATCAAGACTCCTTTGGCTTTAAATGGGTCTACCTTTAAGTGAACCAATACACACTTTCAAACATGCCTTTTGTCAAACCAGCATGTCAGTACAACTTCATGGGAAAATATGCCACAAATTTAAAATGCTAGATAGATCATGACTATTAGAATGTTTTTATGTAGTACTTGGAATGACAAATACCTTGGTGACCAAAGGAGTGATCTATTGTGAGAATAATTTTGCCTTGAGCCTGAGAGTAACATACTTATATGATGATACAATCATATTATCATTAGAGATGAATAGTAAGAAGTATTTGGCATTGGATTTAAAAATCCAAATACCTCCTATAGCAGAACAGTGAAGTTCCATCTCTACTGAGTAGGAACTCTGCACAATGTCATATACATGACAGAATACAATTCTAAAATAAAAGTGGTTTATAAAGTCCAAATTTCTAAAAGTTTCTTTTTCGTACCACTGCTACAGATCTCTCTAGCATACCCCCAAGTATTAGATATTCAGGGAGATTCTTAAGGCAAATAGACGAATTTCAAGTCTCAGGGTGAAGGCACCATACAGGTCACCAAGCAAAAGGCCAAGCACCAAAAGATTTAAGCATGAAATATTTCAGCATACAGACAACCACTGTAAATGGTGAGTCCAAACTGGACACTAAGAAGGCACCAGTGTAAAGTGAGGACACCATGTACAGGTTTCATTGGAAGTGTTCTTATCTCTCTAATGAACATCTTGGTTAGAAACTAAGATGTTCATTACTCTAATAAGAACATTAATGAATGTTTCTAGCATGTATGGCTCTACCTTCTGCCTTGCTGATAGTTAGGAATAATATGTTAAGTCACTTGTGGCATGGCAGACTTTGCTAGAAAGAATTAAGATGGGAACTTTCCCACCCTGTGGCCAAGCCCCTTATCAACAATAATGAGCCCTGGAGAGCCTCAGGGAACCACATAAACTGCTGAATTGAGGAGGTAAAAAGAGACCCTGCCACCATCTCTGAAATTTTTTTCTGACTTTCTCTGAAGTACTAGTGCTTCCCCAAGAAGTTCGTTGGACCAAGGGCTGCCCAAGCCATGACCTGAGAAGGGAAGCAGCAAGGCTGGGATTTTTCTACAAGTTTTCCTCTTCCTATATGCAATGTGTTCATCAGAACCTGCTGCTCACAGATTCCCAGTGAGATGCAAGAAGGTAACATGGGAATCATGTGAGAGGGGAAAGCATGTAATGCAGAATATTATTGGTAGTACTTGCACAAGGCAGTTATAAGAGACAGCTAAAAAAGAGAAAAAGCTATTTAGACATGGTTGTCCTCTGGCTGTGTATTGTTGAAGCTTCAGGAAGTCATCTGGACTTCCTTTTAAAGTAGGGATTTAAAAGAGCTTGCTTTTAAGAAGGTTCATCAATCTGAAGGGGGTTTCTACAGGTATCACTACCACCACCACCAAAAGGATTTTATTAACTAAGACCTATGTGTGTGACATGATACCAGGTGTTCTGTATCATGTACATGAGTCCTTACATTTTTCTGATTCACAGCTTGTAACAGAAACCTGTGTACCTGAAGACAGTGGAAAACAAACAGATGAGGCAACTTCATGTATCAAAAATGAAGGAAAAGCTGAATAAAAACGGTAATTCATGCCAGCCAGCCCTATTTTATGAAGAATTGACAGAATAATCATCCACAAATTGAACATTTTCCATGATAAAGGTAACACAAATCTGCATTGAAGAAATATCATGTAAACTACTTAATCCTTTTAAAGTATCTTAAAATTTAAAAATCATACTATTAGTATTGGTTACTTCCTCCCCATCCAAAAAAGTACAAAACAAAACGGAAAAACGATGTTTACACCACAGAAGATGCATGCACATTTATAAAGAAGTAGATACATGCAGTCAGTTTATGTTATTTTCATACCTTAATCTTGGGTTCTTCTTTTAATTTGTCTCTTTCTGGAACTCTTTCTATCTTCTTTAGCTTTTCTATATCTTTCCTTTTTCGTTTCTCTTCTTCTTTCCATTTCCTTCTCTCTTCTTCTCTTTGTCTTTTTCTTTCTATTTCTCGCCTTCTTCTTTCTTCTCTTTTTTCTTCTCTCATTCTCTAGAAAGAAACATCAACATACACCTTCAAACAAGATAATCATCACCAAAACCTTAAATCAATCCCAAAGGCATGGTGGGCACCCACTAAACTGGATCATCTTTCCTTCCTACTTTCTATCTCCTTAACCCCCTCCCCACCCATTCAGAATATGAGTAAGCATAAAGGCCAGGGCCTGCTAGTATCAGAGTCTCCCACTGCTGCCTTGCTATATTTCTAGAGGCTTTCAGAAAAATAGGGAGTGTGTCTCTGGAACAAGTTAAGGACTTTCTGGGTTTGCAGAGTGATACCTTGGTCCAACAACCAAAGAGAAGGAGAGGGCCAATAAGCCAAATCTTTAAAGAACAGTGGTAAGAAAAAGCAGCTTTTCTCTTATGGGATCCCAGTGTTCTTAAAATGTTTAACAGAATGTGAACCAATGAAATAAAAGTATTGAGAGAACTATAAAAACAAAGGTTTACCTGCTTGTTTTTCAGGAAGCTCAATAGTGGGGTTGTCTTTTTAGCTACATAAATGTAAACAGATTATTAATAATACTTATCAACCCCTAGAAAGGATTCCATTTTCTGACATTCCCTGCCAACCATCCAAGGTGGGAAAAACTATACCCCTTAAACAGAGTTCACAACTATATTATTGGAATGAAGTTTTTATAGCATTCCAATTCTGCAAATTTAAAATACCATTTAAAAATTGAAGAAATACAAAATAAAATAAAACTTTTTTAAAATGTAATTTCTAGTGTTGGTGAGAATTAAGTGTAAAGGACATTCTCTTGTTCTACAGACAGGAGTACACATTTGTCCAACTGGGAACAAATTGGGGGAAGGGGCTAAAAATATCCTTTTGACCCCATCATTTCACTTTTGGGAATTTATTCTAAGGAAATTATCAGAGATGGGCTTATACTATGCGTTCATTAATAAAAACCAACTTCTAGAAGAATATAATTCATTTTTCAATATTCCAAACAATACTATCTAGCTCTGTAGCTAGCTTTTGAAAGCACACTTCCTTTGGATAAATTGCTCAGAGTGGACATCCTGAGGCTATGCTTATGTTTAGAACAGATACAGTTGTGACTGCTTACTACTAGAACCAACATCCAGGCTAGAATTTCTCAAGAGGTTTTCAGTTTTGCAGTAACTAAATCCATTTTTTATATTTCAGGTCAAATTTCTTTTTGAGAACATTAGCTTCTTCTTACTAGAAAACACCAACTGAGATCATCAAATGCTTACCAACATCTAAAGGTGCCATGAGTCTTCAAATGTTTTATACTTATGTTACATTTGCATGGCACTAAATAGGTCACAGAGAATTTTCCCCATCTAATCAACTCTTCTGCATAATCCTGTGACACAGGTATTATCATCTGCTTATTACAGTAGAAGAAACAGTCTCAGAGAAGTTAGTGCTTTCCCCATGATTACACAGCTGTCAAGTAACAGAAGTGGGAGTCAGACAGGTCTTCTGATGAAAAAGCTGTTGCCCTTAATTCCTTTTGTTGACTTACCTATTAGTTCTCTATTTTTAGCTTCTATTTCCTCTAGCAGAGTCTCTGGAGTAGATGTCATTTTCTCATTATCTGCAGCATAACTTTCCAAAAATTTTCTATATTCTGGATCTAAGTAATTGTTTAAGTAAACAGAAAATATAGTAGAGTTTAAACAAATAAGACATTATTATCTAGAATATTTATCAAAAAAGAAAATTTCCTACTTCATGGAAAATTGCAAATAACCTATACCCACAAGATAGACTATTTGGGGCTCTATTGGTTACTCTCAGAACTTCTATTAGAGATACCCACAAAGAGAGTCTGGTGTAACATGGGATCAGGGAAAATAAAATACCATACATTATAACAGAACCTCCAGGAATGATAGTTTGCTTTTGAAAGTCACTGCTCCTACTAATGCAGTCACACTTGTGAGAGAACTGTTATATGTATATAGTTATGTATATATAGTTACAGTATATATTTTTGTATTATATGTAGTTACAGTATATATTTATTATGTATACAGAATGTAAGCAATTCCTATATGGGTATACTTCACTTTAAGTAAACTCAACATATGAAAATCAGGTATTCCAAAAAGATAAATTAGGGGGATGTCCTAGCTGTGGCACTGGAGGAGATGGTAAGGCCTGGTGTTCTTTCCTACATGCCCCTTGACATCAGACAGGGTAACACATCTGAGTCATTATATTTCTTGTATTTGGAGTTTCTATGGAGTGTGGAACATGTCACTTGACCTAGTCTTCCTGGTCTGAATCTATGATATCATCAATAAGCAGCTTCGTGTTGAGTCTTTTCTGTGTTCTTTATAAAATACCCATTATAGTAATAAATAATGGAAATCAAACTACATGATTCTAAAATAATCAATCTGATAGAAAATATTGCAGCTAAGCCCTTATCCAACATAAGTTACAGAGATCTCAAAATCTGGATCCAGTTTAACTTAAGTGGCAATTATTCCAGTTTTTTAGTTCCTGTCTTTTGATTCAATGTAATTATACTATGTAATTAACTTCATATTCAAAGCCTAGAAAATAGGACAAGTTACTTGATATTAAGTTACTTGATATAAAATTTTCTAGTATAGCTCTCAATGATAAATCTTCCTCTTTATAAAACTGGAAACCCAAAAGTCATATAAATAATCATAACAATGGTAAAAAGCCTCAAGTAGTCATTACACTACTCAGTAGTACTTAATGGTGGTTGAATGAAATGCCACTAGCCAAAGAAAGTGAAAACTCTATATGAAACCTACCTCCATTTTAACAGTTAAGCAAAGCTTTCATCAATGAATTATATTTCATACTAACTTTATCCCATATGTTCTCTTATTTAAAAGCTTGGAGTCCAACTGATTCCCACAAAAGTAATGTTTTGGCTCGGCTAGTGTGACTCAGTGGTTGAGCATCAACCCATGCACCAAGAGGTCGCTGGTTTGATTCCCAATCAGGGCACATGCCCAGGTTATGGGCCAAATCCCCAGTGTAGGGAATGCAGGAGGTGGCCAATCGATGCTCTCTCTCATCAATGTTTCTATTTCTCTCTCCCTCTCCCTTCCTTTCTCTCTAAAATCAATAAAGGAGAAAAAAAGTAATGTTTTGTTTTGAAATATGTTTTTATTGATATTTTTTAGAGAGAGGAAGGGAGAGAAATGGAAACATCAATGTGAGACAGAAACATCAACTGACTGCCTCCTACATGCCCCCACTGGGGATTGAGCCCTGACCGGAATCAAACTGGGACCTCTCAGTCCATGGGACAATGCTCAATCCACTGAGCCACACCAGCCTGGCAAGGTAATGTTTTTAAAAAACTCGCCCTGGCCAGTTTGGCTCAGCGGTTAGAGCGTCGGCCTGCGGTCCGGAGAGACCCGGGTTCAGTTCCCGCTAAGGGCATGTACTTTGGTTGCAGTTTGTCCCCGGCCCTGGTTGGTCGTGCGGGTGGCAGCCACTCGATGTGTCCCTTCACGTCAATGTTTCTGTCTCTCTCTCCCTTCCTCTCTCTCCCTCCCACTCTATCTGTACAAAAAATGGAAAAATATCCTCAGGTGAGGATTAAAAAAAAACAAAAAAAACCCATGGTGCCCTGGCCGGTTTGGCTCAGCGGTTAGAGCATCAGCCTGCGGTCCAGAGAGACCCGGGTTCGGTTCCCACTAAGGGCATGTACCTCGGTTACGGTTTGTCCCCGGCCCTGGTTGGGTCTTGCGGGTGGCAACCACTCGTCGATGTTTCTCTCTCTCTCTCTCTCTCTCTCTCTCACTCCCACCCTATCTGAACAAAATAAAAAGAAAACAACAAAAAAAAACATGTCAATAGCATTACATAACTAGAGCCATACTGTACCATCATCGATAGTCCCAACTTTAGTATCTCTTTTCTTAGTCTTCTTTTTTGCAGCTTTTTGAAAAGGAGCAAATTCTACTATTGCAGGATATTCTTGACCTGTTTAGAAAAAAACAACACACTTGTTATAACAAAGAAAATGTCAAGTGGATACAAGAGTCGACCCACTTCTCTCTAGACTTTTTTTTTTTCACTTTGTCTATGTTTTTTTTTTTTTTTTATTAAAAAATTTTAATGTTGACATTATTGCAGGTATCCCTCTTTTCCCTTCCCTTTGCCTAGGCTTCCTTTGATGGCAGTCATCTAAGAAGTGTCTCCAAACAAACATCAATCACACTGGCACAACTAAAATCAACATGCTATCAAAGGAGCCCCGAATGGAAAAAAATTAAATGAATAAAACATTCATTTAAATTCCACTTCTAAAGTGTGATATTTTGATATGTTGGAGGGGGTATTTAAGCTAATTTTCATTAAAAAAAAAACACATCAGAACTCTCTTGAATAAGCAAATTTATAGAGAAAAATAAGATTAGTGGCTGTCTAGAACTGGTGGGGAGAACAGGGAGTGATAGCTAATGGGTATGGGTTTCTCTTTACAGTGTTGAACATGTTCTAAAATTAGATTGTAGTGATAGCTTCACAATTCTGTGAATATACTAAAAACATTTTTTAAAAATAAATTTTAGTTTTTTTATTGATTTTAGAGAGAGAAGAAGGGAGGGACAGAGGAAGGGAGAGAAAGATTTCCAGGCCAAGCCACTAGGAAATCATTGCTATCTACTAGAATAAAGTTGGACTACAGAAGTAGCTAGTTTGTGGAGAATAATAAAGTTGGACAAACAGTGGCAATCCTTCTACTTTTAGAGACATTTTCCCTGACAAAGATTACATTTTCACTAGAAGTAACACTGAAAAAACAAAACTCAACAAAAGACACATCATTCACTATGATTGCAAAGCCAAAGAAAAGCGGCAAATGGCAGCTCGGACATTCTCTGGCTAAATGTTGCAAGCAGTAGAAAATAAAGAAAAAGCCCTGGCCGGTTTTGCTCAGCAGTTAGAGCATCGGCCTGCGGTCCGGAGAGACCCGGGTTCGGTTCCCGCTAAGGGCACGTACTTCGGTTGCAGTTTGCCCTGGTTGGTCGTGCGGGTGGCAGCCACTCGATGTGTCCCTTTCACGTCGATGTTTCTCTCTCTCTCTCTGTTCCTCTCTCTCCCTCCCACTCTACCTGAACAAAAAATGGAAAAATGTCCTCGGGGGAGGATTAAAAAAAAAAAAGAAAAATTTTCAAAACATTAAAAAAATACCCAAGGGCTGAGAAAAGTCACATATAAGATTGTAATAGGCATATCGAATGTGTAAAACTCTTTAAATGTTGCACATGTTATCACCCAGGATTTTAGAAAAACTATCACGGCAATGAGAAAACACTGTGATACACATATTGTCTTAATTGACAAAGAAACCTCTTGTTACTAGGACTCACCTTTATTGTCAAGGAATACGTAACCATCAAAGCGATCCCTGAACAAAATAATGTCCTCTTGGTTTTTAAAGTTGATGTATGCTCTGGCATACATATGTGGATACAGACTGCAGAGAGGAAAGCAATTATGTAAATGTGCTTGCAAGTGTCTGGCTAGATTTTAAGAATGCATATATTAAAGAGGCAGGCTCAAAATTCAAATAGAAAACATTGGTAGGATAAAATGGAATGGAAGAAACCATTTTCATTTACCCCCTCCCTCTTTTATTTATTTTACCTAGTATCATTAGAAAAAAACTCAAAATAATCATGCTCAGGCATAGGCTGAAGATGTTCCTGAAGCTGCTCCTTGGTCAAAGTGGGAGGTAATCTCCGAATTACCACCTTCAGAAATGAATAAGTAAAATAAAATTAGTACAATCAATTTTCTGTCATACCTGAAAGAATCACCATTCCTGAGGAAAGCTGGGCTTTAAAATTGATCTCTTTTAGAGATCAATTATAAGAACCCAGGAGAAAATAGTCATGTAATGCTTAGAATTAATCAAACATAATAGTAGTGTGGTTTTTTAAAAAAATCTCTTAGAAATGAGAACTGTCTGGAGCAAGTAAAATATCAGGTTCTGTTAACCCAAAGCCCCGCAGTTTACTTGGTTTTCGTATTATTTTCTATCACCCATTTTCCAATAGATGTAGTGGCAAGAAACTGGTAGGCGAATCCTGGTCTTTTGTGGGTGGTACGAACTCTTGATTTACTAATGTCTCCCTACCACATCCAACATATCCTAAAACAAAACCCTTTCTCATTCAGCATAAAGAATTCAAAACTCTGACGAATACTGAAAATTGCCTCATTGTTCTCCAAACAGGAAGAACTCGATGTGGCCCCAAGACCACTAATCCCGACACTCCCTCAACTCGCCTCCATTAATACTTTAATCACAAACTACTCCCACCCTTGAGAGCCCCTTCACTATTTTATAATTTCCCCAATTAACGTTTTAATTCCTCATTCTCTTTATTATCACTTCCCCCTCCCATTATCATTTCAGAGCTCTGACCTAAACCCTTCTCGTCTAGGAATTCCCCCCTTTCCCTCACTCCCATCCCGGGGCTTAGGCGGGAGGGTCTCCCCCCATTTCCGTCGAGTGGATGACACAGGGTGGTGCTATTTTCACTCAGGTGAAGAAACAGGGCTGGGGGGCCGTGGGAGAAGAGGAGGGCAGCCCCATTCCCAACCATCCTCCACGGGTGGTGGACGCGTCCCGCCCTCTCATGGGCCAACGAGCGGCCAGGCACCTTGCTCAGAGCCTCTTTCTTCTCCTTGTTCCGATCCAGCTTATCTTCCCCTTTGGTGCTATCCCCCGAAGCCCCACCGCCGCTGCCTGTGGCCCCCGGGGGAGTCAACAGGGTTACTCGCTTCTCCTTAGGCCTCTGCTCCTTCTCTTCCTTCATGGCCATGGCTTTGCTCCTCACAGTCGAAGCTCGGCCCCAGTGCGCCTACCGGGCACCTACGACAGCCGGCCCGCTCCCGTCACAGCTCCGGCCCACTCTCGTCACAGCCCCGCCCCCAACAAACGCCCCCAGCGATAATACAACCCCGCGTTCCGTTGGGCCTCGTGAAGATCTCGCGAGACTTCCTTCTGTGAAGAGCTTTTAACACCTAGTCTTAGGTTCCCTTCTGTCGAATCCCGGCGCCACCCAATCCCGTCAGGGTCCAGACTCCCCTGGGGCCGCTCTGTACACTTTAGTAGCAAGTCCGCCATCTTGACTAGAACGACTCTTTGCCGGACTACAAATCCCAGCATGCACAGCAGTTAGCCATTTCTGCTGGGGAGTCTATTCCAGGAGCACTATTTTTGAGTAAAAGTAATCCTCTAATTTTGAAGGTTTAGTGTTTTGCAGACAAAAAATAGATTCTGCGCCCTGGCCAGTTTGGCTCAGTGGTTAGAGAGTCGGCCTACGGTCCAGAGAGGCCCGGTTGGGTTCCCGCTAAGGGCGCCTACCTCAGTTGCAGTCTGTCCCCGGCCCTGGTTGGTCGTGTGGGTGGCAGCCACTCGATGTGTCCCTTTCACGTCGATGTCTCTCTCTCTTCCCCTCTCTCCCTCCCGCTCTGAACAAAAAATGGAAAAATGTCCTGGGTGAGGATAAAAATAAAAATAAAAGATTCTGCCAGCTGTACTTGACTAGTATTCTTTTCAGCAAACATTTATTTAGCTCCTATTTTATGCCAGGGATGGGGGGTGGGGGCGGAGGGGCTACAAAAATGAAATGAACACCGGAAACAAAAACTTCACCCAAGAAATGTTGCTCTAAGCAGGTATTTGAACCATTAACAAAACTTGTCAGGAAGAAGGGAAAGACATTTTTAGGCAAAGGGAATAATCGTTCATACGAATTATCAGAGGTATTAAACAGCATGTCACGTTAGGGCCTGAGGACTGTCTGGTATACTTAGACCAGTTGTTTCAACCATGGGCAATTTTACCCCCTAGGGAACATTTGGCAAAGTGTGGCGATTTTTTTTTTTTTTTTTTTGGTTATCACAACCAGAGGAGTGCTACTGGCATCTAGTGGATAGAAGACAGATGCTGCTAAAAATCTACCCCCCCCCCCAAGGAATTACTGGAACCAAAATCACAATAGTATTTAGGCTGAGAAATCCTACAGTATAGAATGTAAGAGGGGTTGGGGTTGGAGGGCTTAAGATATGAAGCCAGAGAAATAGACCTGTTCCTAAAGAATCTCGTTTTCCTACTAAAAATGTTGTACTTTATCCTGATTGAGATGGGGAAATAATTGAAGAATTTTTAAAAATTTATTTTAGAGAGAGAGAGAGGAAAAGAGAGGGAGACAGAGATAGAAACATCAATGTGAGAGAAACATTGATCGGCTGCCCCCTGCATGACCCTTACTGGGGATTGAGCCTGCAACCCAGGCATGTGCCCTGATGGGGAACTGACCTGGTGACCTCTTCATGCAGGGATGATGCTCAACAACTGAGCCACACCAGCTACCGCAAAGACATTTTTTTAAAACACTTTTTTATTATGCCCTGGCCAGTTTGACTCAGTGGTTGGAGCGTAGGCGGAGGACAAATGAATCGTGGGTTCGAATTCTATGAGGAGCATGTACCTTGGTTGCGATTCATCCCGGCCCTGGTCAGGGTGGTGCGGGAGGTAACCAGTCCCTGTGTCCCTCTCACGTGGATCTCTCTCTCTCTCTCTCTCTCTCTCTCTCTCTCTCTCTGCCTCCCACTCTATCTGAAGATAAGTAGAGAAATATCCTGGGGTGAGGATTTAAAAAAAAAACAACTTTTTATTATGAAAATGTTCAAATGTGCTTAAAATAGAGAGCATAGTATAATGAACTCCTATTAAGCAGTTGCTCAGTTTAAATAGTTATCAATATTTTTTCTGTAATCTTGAAGAGTGTGTTTATTTAAAACAGCAAGACTTTGGGGATTGGAGCTTATTGATAAGGTTAGTTTATTGGATCAAAATATTTAATTCTAGGAAACTAGTGAGCTTGGATGATAGCATTCAAGGAAAAGCTACTTTATTCCCTGGCAGAGGAAATGATATGTTGTCTGGAAGCTTCATTCTCTTCTTGGATTCACATCTTTAAAATTTGTTTTCTGTTTTTGATTGACAGATCCTGCTTCAGGTTTATTTGTACAAAAAGCACAAGAGGCCCTGACTGGTTTGGCTCAGAGATTAGAGCATCATCCTGTGGACTGAAGGCTGTCTGGCATGTACCTGGGGTTTCAGGTTTGATCCCCAGCCCCCGTTCAGGGTCTTGTGGGAGGCAGCCAATTGATGTGTCTCTCACATCGATGTTTCTCTCTCTCCCTCCCTCCCTCCCTTCTACTCTATCTAAAAAAAAATATCAATGGAAAAATATCCTCCAGTGAGGATTAACAACAACAACAACAAAAATAGCACAGGACACTGACTCCATGCAGACAGCAGCTCAGGTGTCACACCAGTCCTTCCGTCCTCATATTCGCAGACAGAGGCCTCTACTGCAGAGCCTTCATGGGGGCCTGGGCACCTTTGAGAGGGTGAACCTGAGCTGCAGCCATAGCCACAGCCATAGCCTGGGACTTGGTTTGAGCCTTGGCCTTGGACTTTGGCCGGCAGAGCCTAAGAACCTTGGCAATGCGAGCATGAGCAAGTTTCTCAAGCTTGGGGTGAGTGATGTTGGCAAGTCGACTGAGCTTGCAGCTGCCACACTTTGGAATCTTGGACTTGACCTCGTTGGGCTTTACCAGAGCCTTGATAGCCTCCGCACGTGCACTCATGGCCTTGGCAATGTTGGTCTGCATCTTATTCAGCCCTTCTTGGGCTTCTTGGCAAAGCATGTGTTCCTCGGGAAGTGGGGGTCTATCCTCTTCAGAGATTCATGTCTTTGTCATCGGGGTTTCTTGATGCCATTCCTGTGCCATTTTCGGGACTGGTTGTGTGTGGTGTGATTTTTGGACTTGGCCATATCTGCACTAAAACCTGTGGCTCCCAAAGCACCTGAGTTAAAAAATTTTTAATTAAAATTTTTTATTTTAGCCCAGCTGGAGTGGCTCAGTGGTTCAGTGTCGACCTGTGTACCAGGAGGTTGCCGGTTTGATTCCCAGTCAGGGCACATGCCCAGTTTGTGGGCCAGATCCCCAGTGAGGGGCATGCAGGAGGTGGCCAATAGATGTTCTCTCTCATCGATGTTTCTATCTCTCTCTCCCTTTCCCTTCCTCTCTCTAAAATCAATAAAGAAAAAAAGGACTCAAATCTTTTAAAAAAATGTATATATTTTTTTATTGTGGTAAGAACACATAACATGAGGAGCATTTGAGATCTTGCTTCCTGGCACATATCGCCAGTTTGGCTCAAATAAACTTTTTAAATAAATTTGTTTAATCCTTACCCGAAGATATTTTTCTTTTTTTTTTTCTTTATTTATTTTTTATTTTTTTATCCTCAACAGAGGATATTTTTCCATTTTTTTTTGTACAGATAGAGTGAGAGGGAGAGAGAGGAAGGGAGAGGGTGAGAGAGAGAGAAACATCGACGTGAAGGGACACATCGAGTGGCTGCCACCCGCATGACCAACCAGGGCCGGGGACAAACTGCAACCGAAGTATGTGCCCTTAGCGGGAACCGAAAACGGGTCTCTACGGACCACAGGCCGATGCTCTAACCGCTGAGCCAAACTGGCCAGGGCGAAGATATTTTTCTATTGATTTTTAGATAGAGTGAGATGGGGAGAGAGAGAGAGAGAAACATTGATTGGTTGCCTCCTGCATGACCTGGAGATCGAGCCTGCAACCGAGGTAAGTGTCCTTGACCAGGAATCGAACCCAAGGCTCTTCAGTCCACAGGAAAATGCTCTAACCTCTGAGGCAAACTGGCCAGGGCTCAAATAAACTCTTAAAAAAAAAAAAAAGGCCCTGGCCAGTTTGGCTCAGCGGTTGGAGCGTCGGCCTGCAGTCCCGAGAGACCCAGGTTCAGTTCCCGCTAAGGGCATGTACCTTGGTTGCAGTTTGTCCCCGGCCCTGGTTGGGTCATGTGGGTGGCAACCACTCGATGTGTCCCTTTCACGTCGATGTTTCTCTCTCTCTCTCTCTCTCTCTCTCTGTTCCTCTCTCTCCCTCCCACTCTACTTGAACAAAAAATGGAAAAATGTCCTCGGGTGAGGATAGAAAAAAAATATTAAAAAAAAAAGAACACTTAACATGAGATCTACCTTTTAAACAGATTTTTAAGTGTACAATACGGTATTATTTACTGTAGGCACAATGTTGTACAACAGATTTCTATTCATCTTGTATTATTAAAACTTTATACCCATTGATTAGCAATTCCTCATTTGCCCCTACCCCCAAACCCTTACAACCACCATTCTATTCTGTGCTTCTATGAGTTTAACTATTTTAGATTCTTCATCTAAGTGAAATCATACAGTATTTGTCCTTCTGTGACTGACTCATTTTACTTAGCATAATGTCCTAAATGTTCATCCATGTTGTCACATATGGCAGAATTTCCTTGTTTTGTTTTATTTTAAAAGAGTCTTAATTGTTCAAAATAGCACAAAATAACATTGCACTATGGTAATATTGAGTCATGGCCTTGTTTTTTTAAAATATGTTTTACTGACTTTTTAGCCCTGGCCGGTTTGGCTCAGCGGTTAGAGCGTCGGCCTGCGGTCCGGAGAGACCCGGGTTCGGTTCCCGCTAAGGGCGCGTACCTCGGTTGCAGTTTGTCCCCAGCCCTGGTCGGTTGTGCGGGTGGCAGCCACTCGATGTGCTCCTTTCACATCGATGTTTCTCTCTCTCTCTCTCTCTGTTCCTCTCTCTCCCTCCCACTCTACCTGAACAAAAAATGGAAAAATGTCCTCGGGTGAGGATAAAAATATATATATATATATATATATATATATATATATATATATATATGTTTTGCTGACTTTTTAGAGAGAGAAAAGGAGAGAGAGATAGCAACATCTATGAGAAACATCAGCTGCGTCCTGCACGCCCCCCAGTGGGGATCGAGGGCACAACCCTCACCAGGAATCGCTTAGGGGCCTCTCAGTCCATGGAACATGCTCAATCCACTGAGCCACACCGGCTGGTCAGAATTTCCTTGTTTTTTAAGATTGAATAATACTTCATTGTCTTTATATACCACATTTCTTTATCCATTCATCTATGGATGGACATTTACATTGTTTCCATATCTTGGCTGTTGTGAATAATGCTACAATGAAAACATAGGAGTGCTAATATCTCTTGGAGAGATATCTTGGCTAAATACCCAGATTGCTAGATCATATGGTAATTTAAAAATTTTTTTAGCACCTCCATACTATTTTCCCTAGCAGCTGCACCAACATTATACAGGGATTACAATTTCTCTACATCCTCACCAACACTTTTTGTCTTTTGTTGTTGTTGTTATTGTTCATAGCCATCCTAACAGGTTTGTGTTGATATTGTGGTTTTTATTTGCACTTACTTGATGATTAGTGACATTGAATATCTTTTCATATATCTGTTGGCCACTTGTATATGTCTGGTAAATGTCTAATCAAATCAGTAGCCCTTTTTTTTCTTTCTTTTTTTTTCTTTTTTTGTTCAGATAGAGTGGGAGGGAGAGAGAGGAAGAAATAGAGAGAGTAACATCAACATGAAAGGTACACATCGAGTGGCTGCCACCTGCATGACCCAACCAGGGCCGGGGACAAACTGCAACTGAGGTACGTGCCCTTAGCGGGAACTGAACCCGGGTCTCTGGACCGCAGGCCGACGCTCTAACCGCTGAGCCAAAATGGCCAGGGCCCATTTTTTGTTTTTAATCCCCACCTGAGGACATTTTTTCTATTTATCTTCAGACAGAGTGAGAGGGAGAAAAAGGGAGAGGAAGGGAAACATCAGTGTGAGAGAGACACATCCACTGGTTGTCTCCTGCACGACCCTGACCAGGGTGGGAACGAACCGCAACCGAGGTACATGCCCTTGGCTGGAATCAAACCTGAAACTCATTCATTGGTCCACGGGCCAACACTCTACCACTGAGCCAAGCCCAACCAGGGCCAGTAAGTAGCCCATTTTTAACTGGGTTATTAGTTTTTTTTTTTTTTTTTTTTTTTTTACTGTTGAGTTATAGCAATTCTTTATATATTTTGGAGACTAATCCCTTATCAGATATGTAGTTTGCAAATATTTTCTCCCATCCCATAGATTGCCTTTTCACTCTATTGATTGTTTCCTTTGCTGTATAGAAGCCTTTTAGTCTGACATAGTTCCACTTGTTTATTTGTGCTTTGGGTGTAATTTCCATGAAATCATTGTGAAGACCAAAGTCATGAAGAATTTCCCCTACATTTCTTCTAGAATTTCTACAAATAAGTACTAACCCCTTTGCCACTGTTTGAGTCTTTATTTTGAGTTGATTTTTGTGTATAGTGTAAAATAAGGGTACGATTTAATTTTTTTCCATGTGGATATCTAGTTTTCTATGTCCTCCCTTCCTGCTGTCAAATTCAGTGGTGAGTCCTTACCTTACTGGGCCTCTCAGCAGCATTTGACATAGTCAGTCACTTTGTTCTCCTTGCAACACTTTCTTCCCTTGGATTCTGGAACATCAAGCACTGTTGGTTTTCCTTTTTTTTTTTTTCCTCACCCGAGGACATTTTTCCATTTTTTGTTCAGGTAGAGTGGGAGGGAGAGAGAGGAACAGATAGAGAGAGAGAAACATCAATGTGAAAGGAACACATCGAGTGGCTGCCACCCACACAACCGACCAGGGCCGGGGACAAACTGCAACCGAGGTATGCGCCCTTAGCGGGAACCGAACCCGGGTCTCTCCGGACCGCAGGCCGACGCTCTAACCGCTGAGCCAAACTGGCCAGGGCCCCCCCCTTTTTTTTTTTATTAATATGTTTTCTGTTGGTTTTCCTTTAATCTCACTAGCCAGTCTGTCAGTGCTTTCTGCTGGCTCCTACTCTCTTTGCCCTCCAGAGTCCGGAGGCTGGAGAGCCACAGGGTTTGGGCCTTGGACCTCTTCTGTTGTGTACTCACTCCCTTGAGGATCACATCCCATCTCAGATCTTTAACTACCCCCTATACATCAATAACTCCTGCAAGATCCCAGCCCAGGTTCCACACAGACAGATCCAGACACCTATTTGACAGCTCCCCTTGGAGATCTAATGGGACTCTTAAACACAGCACATCCAAACTGAAGTCCTCCTGAGTTTGCGCCCAGTCTCTTCTATTTCACTTAGCAGCATCTCCATCCTTCCAGTTGCTTGGGTGAAAACCTTTGCATCATCCTAACACCTCACTTTCCTCTCATATCACAACATGCAGTCTCAGCAAACACTTCCCAACCCATTCAGAATGAGTTCTCCACAGCTTGCTGTGCCCCACATGGCCTTACCTGATCAGGTCCTTCTCTAGCTCACCAATCCCATCTCCTACCAACTTCATCCCCTTCCCCAACCCCCCTAATGCTGCCCCAGTACTCCCTAAACCCACCTGCTTATTCCTTGATCACACCAAACATGTTCCCACCCTAGAGCCTTTGCACCTGCAGTTCCCTCTGCCTGGTATTACCTTTCCCCATTCATTAGCTAGGCCTGCTCCCTCTCACTTTATTCAGTCCTGCTCAAATGTCACTTGTCAGGAAGGCCTTCTCTGGCTACCCTTGTCTAAAACCACCCTCTGCTCCCTCTCCGTTGTCATCCCCTGCTTTATTTTTACCCCTTTACTCTGTGTGGATCTCTCCTACTAGAATGTAAGCTCCATGAGTTAAGGGATTTGGTTTCTTCACTGCCGCCACCCCCACCACCTAGCTAAATGCATAGCATAAGCACATATGTCGAGTCAAAGAATCAGTCTGATCATGTCGCTCTCACAACTAAAAATCCTACAATGCTCCCTCACATCTCTGTGCCTTTGCCCTTGCTTATCCCCTCTGCTTGGAAGGCCCTACCTCCTCCTAGTCTGCCTGGGAAACTCTTACTCATCACTCAAGACCTGACTCAACAGTCATCACCTTTGTGAAGCCCTCATACCCCAGGTAGAGTTAGCCAGTTGTCCCTCGGTGATCCTGCTGCATCCTGTACATGCCTCAATTAATGCTTGACTATCATGTGATTTTTCTGTCTTCTCCAGTAAACTGTGATCTTCCTGAGGACAGATATGTACCATGTCATCTCATCCTGTTTCCTACAGCCTAGTCCAGTGCCTGCAGAGCCTTAAGTATTTGGTAAAGGATTGCTGACTGAATGAATAAATGAACAAACAGATGGGGGGGGGGAATAGAAAGGAGGAAAAGATGGAACTATCTCTTTCCCTGTAGATGTCCTCACGATTCCCCTCACTAGGGAAGGCCTCCTGTTCTTTAGATTGACCTCAACACCTTGCCCCCTCATCCAAACTTTCTAGAAATAAGTACTAACCTCTTTGCCACTGTATGGAAGCATAATTTGTTACCCAAAATATGTCCCTTTGACATGATTATTTTAGGCTGGCTATTTTTTTAAACTTATCTTTATTGTTGAATGTATTACAGATGTCCCCCATTTTTGCCCCTATTGACCCCCTCCTCCCTGTTCCCACCTCTTCCTGCCTTCCCCACACTATTGTCTGTGTCCATTGGTTATGCATATATGCATATCAGTTCTTTGGTTTATCTCTTTCTCCCCCCTTCCCTTCCCTTTGATGTTCATCAGCCTAACAATCAATTTGTACTTCTTAATCCCTTTACCTTTTTCACCCATCCTCCCAATGCCCCTCCCATCTGGAAACCAACAAAATGTTCTCTGTATCTATGAGTCTGTTTCCATTCTGCTTGTTCATTTGGTTTGTAGATTCAATTGTTGATAGATATGTATTTATTGACATTTTATTGTTCATAGTTTTTATCTTCTTCCTTAAGAAGACCCTTCAACATTTCATATAATACTGGTTTGGTGGTGATGAACTCCTTTAGCTTTTTCTTGTCTGGGAATCTCTTTATTTGCCCATTGATGCTAAATGATAGCTTTGCAAGATAGAGTAATATTGGTTGTAAGTCCTTGCTTTTCATCACTTTGAATATTTCTTGTCACCCACCTTCTGGCCTACAAAATTTCTTTTGAGAAATCAATTGACAGTCTTATGGGAGCTCCCTTGCAGGTAACTAACTGCTTTTCTCTTGCTGCTTTTAAGATTCTCTCTTTGTTTTTAACCTTTTATATTTTGATGATGATGTGTCCTGGTGTGGGCCTCTTGGGGTTCATCTTGTTTGGAACTCTCTGTGCTTCCTGGATTTGTATGTCTGTTGGCTTCACCAAGTTAGGGAAGTTTTCTGGCAATATTTTTTCAAATAGGTTTTCAATTTCTTGCTCTCTCTCTTCTCCTGGAACCCCATGATGTGAGTGTTGATACACTTGAAGTTGTCCCAGAGGCTCTTTACATTATCCTCATTTTTTAAAATTCTTTTTTTCTTTTTGCTGTTCTGACTAGGTGTTTTTTGCTTCTTTATATTCCAAATTGATGGTATTCTTCTTGGCTTTTCCTACTCTATTATTGATTCCCTGCAAATTATTCTTTATTTCTGTTAGTGTATCCTTCATTTCTGTCTGGTCCTTTTTTATGATCTTGAGGTCCTCACTAAATTTCTTGAGCCATTCTTATAACTAGTGTCTTGAACTCTGCATCTATTAGATTGCTTATCTCTGTTTTGTTTAGTTATTTTCCTGGAGTTTTGTTCTGTTCTTTCACTTGGGACATGTTTCTTTGTCTCCTGAATTTGGCTGCCTCCCTGTGTTTTTTTCTATGTATTAGGTAGGATTGCTATGTTTCCTAGGCTTCGTAGGGTGGCCTATTGTAGTGGTGTCCTGTAGTGTCCAGTGGTACAGCCTCCCTGATCATCCCAGCTGGGCCTTCGAGGTACACGCCTAGTGTGGACTGTACACACTTCTGTTGTAATTGAGTTTTGACTGCTGTTTGCATGTCGATGGGAGGGATTTACTCAGGCTAATCAGCTGCAAGAGCTAACTGTGACCACTGACTGCTGACCTCTGACTACCTTGGAGGATCAGCTGTGCAGAGGCCCACCACAAAAAGCAAGATTTACTTTAGCAGGACCATGGTACCCACTGAGTCTACTCTGAGTGTGTTGCTTGTGGAGGTGGTTGGGTGGTGGTCCTTCAAATAGTCTGAAGTGGTCCACTGGGTGTGCTGGCTATGGGTCAAGGCCACCCGGCATAAGCTACAAGGCAATCTGTAGATGGTTGCTGCTTGTCCTGGGCTTGGAGGTGCCCAGGCAAAGCAGTTGTGAACCTAGGCTGGCTGCTTCAAGTGCCAGGCCTGAGGCCACTTAGCGAGTGGTATGGGGCTCGCTGAGGCTAGATGCTGCTTGTTTGAGAGAATTTAGGAAAATTTGAAGCAGGAGCCAAGATAGGCCAATCCTATAGTAAAGCCACTGGAAAGATCTTGGGTGGGCTCGGAAGTTGAGTGTGGCAGGGCCTCAGGGAATCACGAGGGCGGGGCAAACTGTGTGAGCCAGGTTGCTGGAGTCCTAGATATGGTGCTTGTCTGCTGCCCCGGGGAAGCGCTCAGGAAAAGGAACAAGGGCCTCTACCAGCATGCCTGTCCAGGAGAAAGCTGCCTCTCCAGCCCTTGCCCCCAATGCCAAAAAACTCAGTTCTTCCCGTTTGTCTCTGGTCCCTTTCAAGCTGCATCCGCAATACTGGAGCCTAGAGGGAGAGGAGCAAGTCCAAATAAGCCCTTTAAGAGGAATTGCCTGGGACCCCAGCACAGGCTGGTTATTTTTAAGAAACAGCAGACGGTCTGGCCAGTGTGTCTCAGTGTTTGAGTGTCGACCCATGCACCAAGAAGTCGCCGGTTTGATTCCCGGTCAGGGCAGATGCCCAGGTTGTGGTCCTGATACCTAGTGGGGGGCATGCAGGAAGCGGCCAATCGATGTTTCTATCTCTCTCTTCCTCTCTCTAAAATCAATAAAGGAAAAAAACATATGTAAAAGAAACAGCAGACATCAGAGAAGCTCTCAACACCAAGTAGAAGTTTCCCTTTGTAAAGGACTTTTATATCCTCACGTGAGGATATGTTTATAGAAAGAAAGGAGGAGAAAGAAGGAGAGACAGAAAGAGAGAAACAGAAACAGAAACTGTAAAGGACAAACACATGACCTTGCCCCCTGGATTTTAAGGGAATGGCAAGAACTATCTGCTAATAGATAACCACTGCATTGTATAGATAACCATTGCTTTGTGTACACAGAAACTGATTGTTCCCTCAGGCATAACAGCTAACTGCAAATATCTGCTTCTGTACATGCTTGCTTGCTCACATACCCTTAATCCAAATTCCTCCTTTTTTTTTTATATCCTCACCCGAGGACATTTTTCCATTTTTTGTTCAGGTAGAGTGGGAGGGAGAGAGAGGAACAGAGAGAGAGAGAGAAACATCGATGTGAAAGGGACACATCAAGTGGCTGCCACCAGCATGACCGACCAGGGCCGGGGACAAACTGCAACCGAGGTACGTGCCCTTAGCGGGAACCGAACCCGGGTCTCTCCGGACCGCAGGCTGACGCTCTAACCGCTGAGCCAAATCGGCCAGGGCCCAAATTCCTTAACAGGGCCTAATATGACTATATAAGCAACCCTCCCCCTGAGCTTGGGGCTGCTCTCTCCTCTGAGTAGGATGGGACAGTCGCAGTGCGGCTAATAAAGCTCTCTTAATTTGAACCCAGTTCGGAGTCTGAGTCCGGTCTGTCTTGTTGGTCTACAACAAAACATCAATGTGAGAAACATTGGTCAGTTGCCTCCTGTACACGCCCTTATTGGGGAGCAAACCTGCAACCTAGGTATGTGCCCTGACTCGCAACCTTTTGGTGTATGGAACAACACTCCAACCAACTGAGCCACCTGGCCAGGGGATATATATATATATATATTTTTTTTTTTAATTTTTTTCTTTTTTAAATTGATTTTAGAGAGAGAAGAAGGGAGAGAGAAACATCGATGAGAGAGAACATCGATAGAAGAAGGGAGAGAGAAACATCGATGAGAGAGAATATCGATTGGCTACCTCCTGCATGCCCACACTGGAGATCAGGCCCACAACCTGGGCATGTGCCCTGACTGGGAATTGAATCGGCAACCTCTTGGTGCATGGGTTGATGCTCAGCCACTGAGCCACACCAGCCAGGAGTGACTTTTTAATGAAATATCTCTGTGTGTTTCCCTCACTCTACTAGGCCTGCCCTCGCTATTGATGGAGAAGGAATGGACTTATATCTTCATAACAGCCCTGGCCGGGTGCTCAGCGGTTAGAGCATCATCCTGCAGACCAGAGAGTCCTGGGTTTGCTTCCCACTAAGGGCATATACCTTGGTTGCAGTTTGTCCCCGGCCCCGGTTGGGGTCGTGTGGGTGGCGACCACTCGATGTGTCTCTCTGACATCAATGTTTCTCTCTCTTCCTCCCTCTCTCCCTCCCACTCTATCTGAAGATAAATGCAAAAAAAAAAAAATCTTCATAACAATCTTGCTCTTGTTTGCTGTGCTTTTCCTGGAAACCTCCCATAACTGTCTCCATCCCCAAGGTCTTCTTTTGTCTTTAGGTGAAGGTGGTATTTATGGTGATGGCTTCATCATTTTGGTGAGAGTTACTCAGTTTTCCTGGGTCTCTCCCATGTGTATAGGAGGTATACATGTTACTAAATTTTGTTTTTCTCCTGCTAATGTCTTGTTAATTTGATTAGACAAGCCAGAAAAACTTTGAAAGGCAGAGTAAAATGTTTCTTTCCTGACAGTTTTGGCAAATATGTTAGGAAAACTCACTGGGTGGGACATCACTAGCTGCTGGGAACTGCTGCAGCTGAGAATTCTGTGATGTCTGACAAAATGCTGCCAAGAGGTAAGCATTCTTATCCTGTGAGCCTCTCTGATCTCTGTCTGTGGGGTTTTGATGGAATTTAGAAGTGCTGAGTCCTTTCTTTCCCTAGATTGGCAGGAGAAATGGGTGAATCTAGCTTCTTGGGCCTAGTGACTTGGGTTTTTATTTACTGATCATCCTTTCCGAGATGGTCACTTTTTCTTGATTTATATTGTTTGTCTTGTTCTGTTTTGAGAGCTTGGATTTGACTTTCTCTTTCATCTCTACTATCCTGATTGTGCAGACTGGAATATATTTGGCACCCCAATATAGACTGGGGGTTCTGGGAAGCTGTATCCAGTAGGATCAAAGCACAGTAATATCTGGGGCTTGCAATTGGGCAGCTGTAGCTATTTGACTGGCATCTTCTTGCCTTTTTGTCTAACTGTGCTAACTCTTAGAGGAATTTGTCATTAGGGGTGCCAGTCCATAAGCGGCCTTTTTCTTCTCAACCTTTGTTGCTTTACCACCTGTAATAATGAAGGGCTTTCACTGTTTTAGACTACTATGGGAGTAGGTTTATGGATGTCATGAAGGCTGCATCCTTTGCACTCTCTTGTGAATTGCTCTTCCTTGATTAAGCCAAAAACCTTAGTGATTTCGGTCGCTATTGACATTAATTGATCTTGTTAGATGGTCAGACTGATACCATTATAATTAGCTCATTATTAATAGGAAAGGAGCCTGGCCAGTGTGGCTCAGTGGATTGAGTGACGTCTCATGGACTGACAGGTCCCTGTTCGATTCCTGGTCAGAGCACATGCCCGGGTGGTGGGCTTGATCCCCAGTAGGGGGCACGCAGGAGGCAGCTGATCAATGTTTCTCTCTCACACATCGCTCTCCCCCTTCCTCTCTCTCTAAAAAAATCGATAAAAACATTAAAAATAATAATAGGAAGGGAACAAAAGGGAGGCCAGACATTATAAGCATGACCATCTGGGCAGCTTCACCAGGAAGCTGCAAATTTACACTCCCCTGGCAACCACTGGCCCATCCCCTGCAGATTACTGGGGGAACGGAATGGGAAAGGGAAAGATGGGCACATGCGCAGTGAGCAGTGTTGACATAGAAAAGGTACGTGCCTGGGAACAGATCATTGGTCACTGCAAGCCCATGAAAATTTGGGGATACATAATCCCCCAAAGGAGTTTGCTTTCTTGGCTCTTGTGGTTTTGCTCCTACCTATGTTCCTTCCATAGCCATGTGGTCCTGTGAACCCCGCTTGCAATGGACTGATGGACTGCAGCAGGGAGCACAAATTAAGCTAGCCTGATGCTGGATTAGAGTGTGCAGACTTGGAAGGGAAACTGGGCAACAGCTTTAATTCTAGCCCTATTAAAGGCACAGCTGGACTTCTTTCTTGGCAGGATGAAGGGAAATGGGACCTTGGAAAATCAGGGGTGTAATTCCACAGAAATAAAGCTTTCTACAATACCTCATCCTCCCGTGTCAGAAAATTCCTTTTTTCAAGACGTGGCAAGAAGCCCACTCCCATCAGCAGCAGGTGGTGACAAAGAGTGCTCCCCAATGATAACAAGATGATGATGCATCCTTTGAACTGGAAAAACTTCTAAACTGGAAAATTTTTAGAGAGCTCTCATCCTAACAGCTGTTTCATTGGTACCTATAGAAAGACCAATTTCAAAAGTGGATGCAAAGAATTATAATGACTAGCCTTATTAAAAACACATCAGGTTGAGAAGTCTTACTGATTTGCTGTCTCAGCTTCTCTCATGGATCTTACAGATGCGAATAAAAGCATTAAGTTAATAAGAGAATGGAAAAAGGCAGAGGAATCAAAAGACTCTTAGAATTTTTTTAAATAAAAGGTTATTAAAAAATAGGGCGAATAATGCAAATATTGATAGGAACAAAAGAAATAGGAAACAGAACCCTGGCCAGTGTTGCTCAGTCGGTTGGAGCATTGTCCTGTGTATCGAAGGGTCATAGGTTCAATTCCCAGTCAGGGCACAAACCCAGGTTTTGCATTCGGTCCCCAGTTGGGGCATGTGCAGGAGGCAACCGATCAATGTTTCTCTGTCTCTCTAAAACCAATTAAAAATAAAACTTAAAAAAAAGAACGAACAGCCCTGGCCGGTGTGGCTCAGCGGTTAGAGCGTCGGCCTGCGGTCCGGAGAGACCTGGGTTCGGTTCCCGCTAAGGGCATGTACCTCGGTTGCAGTTTGTCCCCGGCCTTGGTTGGTCGTGCGGGTGGCAGCCACTCGATGTGTCCCTTTCACATCGATGTTTCTCTCTCTCTCTCTCCCTCCTGCTCTATCTGAACAAAGAATGAAAAAGTGTCCTCGGGTGAGGATAAAAAAAAAAGAACGAACAGTCCTGCTCCATGCCTCAGTGGTTAGAGCGCTGGCCCATACACCAAAGGGTTGAGGGTTTGATTCCTGGTCAAGGGCATGTACCTGGGTTGCAGGTCATTCCCCGGCCCCAGCTGGGGTGCATGCCAACCAATTGATATGTCTCTCACTCCAGTGCTCTCTCCCTTTCTCCTCCACTCTCTGCACAAATTACTGGAAAAAAAATATCCTTGGGTTAGGATTAACAAAAACAAAACAAACAAACAGGAAACAGAAAGGGAAGGTTCACAGGACTTGTCTTAGCAGGGTGGGAATATTTAGGTTAAAAAATGGGATAAGTGTACATTGCTGGGGTTAAAACATAAGGTTAGGCAGGCCAAAGAGACCCTTTTTCAGTCCTTCAACATTAAAGGGCCCAAACAGCCTTGGCTGGTTTGGCTCAGCAGTAGAGCATCGGCCCTTAGACCAATGAGTCATGGGTTCGATTCCGGTCAAGGGCATGTACCTGGGTTTCGATTGGTCCCTGGACCTGGTCAGGGTCATGCAAGAGGCAACCAGTTGATGTGTCCCTCTCACATCAATGTTTTTCTCTCTCTCCCTCCTACTCTATCTGAAGAACAAAAATAAATAAATTAAATAAAGGGCCTAGACATGTCTGATCTATTTACCAGTTTGAAGAAGTTTAAAAAGCCGAAAAGCAAAAACTGCAATGAGAAACCTGACCAGCAATTTCTTGGGGCAGCCATTAGGCCGATTTATAAAGTTAAAGATTGACAAAAGGGCTTGGGTATCAAAACCCATTGGTGAATCCCTGACTCAGACTACAATTAGATTGAAAGAACGTAAAAAACACATGGTTAATAAGATTATGAAAGTTGTATTGTTTAAGCAGGTATTATGTAAAGAAGTTATGTCAACTTTACCTGAATGTTTAAATAGAAATGGCTATTATGTCTGGTTGGGGAACATTTCCCCTACCCAGTATTATAAAACCAAAACTTGTTGATTAAATCTTAATGGAAGCTATAGATAAAAGAGTTCATTCACCCGGCACACAGAAGAGCCAAACACTGAACACTAAGTACTACAGTGGAGGAATTAGGGTAGCTTTATTGGAGGAATTAGGGCACCACACAAAGAGAACTGGAAGCTATCACTTAAAAACCCAGATCACTGATGGCTTACAAATGGGGAGTTTTAAAGGTAAAATATCATGAGTAAGCCTGACTAAGGGGTTCAGGGTCATGGGCTGTGTTGATTGGTCAGTTCTTGTGCAAGCTTCAGCAATTTTCTTAATCTCATTTTAGTTCTTGATGGCATCCTGTCCATGATCTTCCTGACACCAGGTGGTCTTTTCTGCTTACAGATTTCTGAAAGACATGTCGGGTCAGTGAGTCAGTGATTATCTTAAGAGCAGGAGAAATACATCAAATGCTTAACAGGTTACATTCTTCTACTGTCTTAAACAAAGCATACTTTTACATTCTTCCTGAAACTTGCTTTACATGCAGGCCTCCAGGTCCTAGGACATGACTAAATTCCAGTGCAACTAAGACTCTTAAAAGACCTAATAATTTCAACTGAAAGCTAAATTCTATTATGCATATTCTGTTATGATTTGCTATCAGTTTCAACAGTTCACAGTTACTTAGTTTTCATTAGAAATTGAGGATTTTAGGGGTTAAAAAGTCAAAATATATGTAATTGAAACTACTAGGAATAAGGGAATCAATTTAGAATGCAAGGAAGTAGGAAAAGGTATAGAGATACATTTTTTGAGGGAACTTATAAGAAAATAAGTTTGGCCCTGGCCGGTTTGGCTCAGCGGTTGGAGCATCGGCCTGCGGACCAGAGAGTCCTGGGTTCGGTTCCTGCTAGGGACACGTACCAAAAACAAAACAAAACAGAAAAACAGAAAATAAGTTTGCCCTGCCCTAGCCAGTGTGGCTCAGTGGTTAGCGTGTTAGCGTGTGCACCAGAGGGTTGTGGGTTCAATTCCCGATCAAGGTTTGTGGGTTCAATTCCCGATCAAGGTCATGTACCTGGGTTGCAGGTTCAATCCCTGGCCCTGGTTGCAACATGAGCGAGAGACAACCAATCCATGTGTCTCTCTCACATTGATGTTTCTCTCTCCCTCCTCCCACTCCCTTCCACTTGCTCTAAAAATCAATGGAAGCAGTATCCTCTGGTGAGGATTAACAACAATAACAAAAAAAGAAAATAAGTTTGTCCTAAAATAAGTTATTAAGTTATTTCTGAATGGGTAAGAGAATAAGAGACAAATTAGATGGGACAAAAAAATTTGTATAAGGTCTGTGAAAAGGATTCTCAAGAAAGGAAATTTTATGTGTGGTCAAGTAAGATTGGAATGAATTTAAGTAAGTGAATTGAAATATTAAAAGTAAGCTGATGCACCCTGGCTGGTTTGGCTCAGCGGTTGGAGCATTGGCCTGTGGACCAGAGAGTCCCGGGTTCGGTTCCCGCTAGGGGCACGTACCAAAAAAAAAAAAAAAGTGAGCTGATGCAAAATTAGAGTCTGGTGTTCTCTGTTAAAAGGATAAAGTTTTTATGGATTACTGGTCTGCTCTTGCTAAGATGCAGTACTGTGAAAAGTTTTTTGCCAAGAAAACAAATTCTATTTTATATGAACATCATATTCTGTATTTCATGTTGTCTTAATCACATCCTTGATTTCTTAAGAAAACTGAATCATCTCAATAATAACAACAAAGTTTTGCTAACAATTTTGTAACCTTTGGTGTGTTTTTAAAATATTTTATTGTCACTTTGGTTAAATGAAAAAATATTGTTTCGTAATAACCTATTATCCTATTTAGTCAAGTACTTTAGAACTTTTTGATACTTTGACAAACTTTCCCAAATTCAAATATTAAATAGTCTTTTTCTTAACTTGGAAGTAACTTTGAGGTGTTTCAGAGGATCCCTAGAACATCTCAAAATTTTTTTGTTCTCTCTTTATAAAATAGATATTAAACTGATTAGGCTTATGTGGTATGTTAAATTGCATGGAAAGCATTGTGAAATTAGTGATGATAAATTCCTAGGGTATACTGTATGGGTAAAGAATGGCTGTAAATTAAACAAATAGTTGGGGCTACTGGAAACCCAAGACAGCCACTTGGTTCTGCTAGGCTCCCTGGTAAATTCCATTTTTTCTTTGGTTTTTATAGTCCTCATCCATTATAGTACATTGAAGCTGGATTTCATTCAACTGCCACTTATTTTTTTTTTTTTTTTTTTTTTTTAATCCTCATCCGAGGACATTTTTCCATTTTTTGTACAGATAGAGTGGGAGGGAGAGAGAGGAAGAAAGAGAGAGGGAAACATCGATGTGAAAGGAACACATTGAGTGGCTGCCACCCGCACGACCAACCATGGACGGGGACAAACTGCAACCGAGGTACATGCCCTTAGCGGGAACCGAACCCGGGTCTCTCTGGACCGCAGGCGGACGCTCTAACCGCTGAGCCAAACCGGCCAGGGCTCAACTGCCACTTATTAAGGGTTATCAATTTGTTCTTATTGTTGTATGTATATTTTCCAGATGGGTTGAAGCCTTCCTCTGCTGCAAGGCTGATGCCCTTACAGTGGCAAAGAAATTGTTAGAAAGTGTCTTTCACACTTGATGTACACTTTCCACAGTGTCTAGTGATTGAGGCACCCACTTTACTGGGCAAAAATCATATGAGCCTTGACAAAGGTGTTGCAAACTTCTTGGAATTATCACTGTCTCTATTACCTTCAATCATCAGGCAAGCTTGAGAGAACTAATGGAAACACAGATTCAAGCAAAACAAGTTTTAATTACATAGGACTGAATGAACTGATGAGGATGAGAATTGTTTCAAATACTGCTATTTCTTTAATTTTTGTCCCCTGCCCAGATATAAGGAAACCTTTCCTCTTAAGCTAACTATAACTTAAAACAATTTGATCAATTATATGCTTTGTAAGCAGAATTGAAACATTTCTCTTTTCTCCCTACTTGATTCCTTCAGAATTCAGAAACTCTCAGTGAGCATTGTTATTTTCATAGTCATATTGTTTTTTGTATAAGTCCAATAAGAATCTGTTCTCCTTCTATAGGACACAATTGGAAACTGATTATATTACCAAGGCTTTAACTAGAATGTCAAATTAGGGAAACACGCATAGACTCAGATATAACCAGATAGCTTTCAGGAATTAACACTGACTTACAGAAACAAATAAAACCCTTGGAAATATTGGCTTGACACCTTGCTTACAAGGTTCTTAGTGGCCTTACCAGGTGAGTAAGGAAGATCATTTCCTGGCAGGTGCAGAAACTTCAAGATGTTATGATGACCTCAAGAAGAGAGGAACTCACCAAATCTATACGTATTGCAAGCAAAGTCTGATGGCAAGTCCTTGCCTTGGCTTTTCTGGTCTTGAGAGGTATTTTAAAGTTCAATCTGAAGATTCTTTTCCTTTTTTTATCCTCACCCGAGGACATTTTTACATTTTTTATTCAGATAGAGCAGTAGGAAGAGAGAGAGAGAAACATCGACGTGAAAGGGACACATCGAGTGGCTGCCACCCACGCAACCCAGCCAGGGCCGGGGACAAACTGCAGCCGAGGTACATGCCCTTAGCAGGAACCGAACCCGGGTCTCTGTGAACCGCAGGCCAACGTTCCAAACGCTGAGCCAAATTGGCCAGGGCCATCTGAAGATTCTTTATAAAAATTTCCAGTAAAGAAATTTAAAAGAGCTTATATTGCCCTGGTCGGTTTGGCTCAGCGGTTGGAGCATTGGCCTGTGGAGCAGAGAGTCCCAGGTTCAGTTCATGCTAGGGGCACGCACCAAAAAAAAAAGAGCCTATATTGTTAATTGTTATTCTTGCTGCTCCTATGTAAATAACAGGACAAGTTTATTGAATCTAGACTTATTTTGCAAACAAATTAGTCAATATTAGTTTGACAGTCTTTGGTAAAAATGGGGGGTGACTTTTTATTGATTTACTGGGATGACACTGGTTAACAAAATATTACAGGTTTCAGGTGATTTTAGAGAGAAAAAATATGTTTCAGTAGAAACTATAATACATACTTGTGGATATTAGATTCTAGTTAGCCCTGGCCAGTTTGGCTCAGCGGTTAGAGCGTCGGCCTGCGGTCCGGAGAGACCCGGGTTCGGTTCCCGCTAAGGGCATGTACTTCGGTTGCAGTTTGTCCCCGGCCCTGGTTGGTCGTGCGGGTGGCAGCCACTCGATGTGTCCCTTTCACGTCGATGTTTCTTTCTCTCTCTCTCTCCCTCTCTCTCCCTCCCACTCTGTACAAAAATTGGAAAAATGTCCTCGGGTGAGGATAAAAAAAAATATTTAGATTCTAGTTAATTGTCTTTATTTTCTACCTGTAAACTGGACTGGGCCCTGAATTCTTCTAGTTTCTTCAAATATTTGGTGGTAGCTCTCCAAACTCACATTTCCTCTTCTCTCCCACCCTTCTGACTTGGAATCATTGAGAAGTAAAACTGACCTCTTTCCTTAAGCCCTGCAAACTTAAACTACATGACTGGATGTAAACTTCCAAGGGAATCTCCACAATAGCTAATCCATAGACAATCTTTGTGCCTACTGCAGAACAACCACCAGAGACATTTAAACTGAAAACCAGGAAAATTTATCAGATTGTCACTGCCTACCTTCACTCCATCAAAAGATGTTTCAACCCTAATATCTAGAAATCTTCTTGACTGGCTGCACCCTTGGCTCAGAAACTTTTATAATCTGCTGCAATCATTAACCACTGTTTTTCATTTGTTTCCACACACATGCCTCTTATTAATTACCTGGTTGCTTGCCTAACTTTGGGAGCTTACCTGAAAGACAGCCTCCTGAAACGAGACACAACTGTTTAACTGAACTGAACAAGTCTCAAGACTAAGCCTGATTTAATGCAATCTGGAACAATCTATCAACTTAGCTTCTGAAATGTGAAACTTTAAAAAAAAAATGTTTTATTGATTTTTTTTGAGAGAGAGAGGGAGAGACAGATTGAAACATTGATCAGCTGCCACCTGCATGCCCCCAATGGGGATCAAACCTGACACCTGGGCATGTGCCCTGACCAGGAATCGAACCAGTGACCTCTTGGTTCATAAGATGACGCTCAATCCACTAAGCTACACCGGCCAGGCTGAAATGTGAAACTTCTTATTTGAAGTTTCACATGTGGAAGTGTGGGGAGCAGAATTTATCATCCCAAAATATATATTTTTGGCATAAGGATTATTTTAGGTTGGTTCTTGTGGCTAATCTAATAATCAAATTAAAATGAAGCAGATTAGCAGGAGAAAAACAAATTAAAGTTTAATAAAATGTATACCTCCTATATACACGGGAGAGATCCAGGAAAACTGAGTAACTTGCCCAAAAGGTGGAAGCCACCACCTTAAATACTACCTTTAGCCCTGGCCGGTTTGGCTCAGCGGTTAGAGCGTCAGCCTGCAGTCCAGAGAGACCCAGGTTCGGTTCCGCTAAGGAACCTCGGTTGCAGTTTGTCCCCGGCCCTGGTTGGGTCATGCGGGTGGCAACCACTTGATGTGTCCCTTTCACTCGATGTTTCTCTCTCTCTCTCTCCCTCCCACTCTATCTGAACAACAACAACAAAAAAATACTACCTTTAGCTGAAGACAAAGAAATTGGGAGTAGAGAACTACTTATGGGAGGTTACCAGGAAAGGGTAACATTGTTATACAGATTTAAGTCCACACTATTATCTCCATTGGTAAAAGTTTCTAGAGATTTGGATATCCTCTTCCTGTGACAGTGAGGGAAAGACCCTTACATCTGTAAGATTTCCCTTTAAATATAAGTAAGTGTCATTTTACAAAGGGTAACTTCTACCTGGTTTTTAGAGCTTCTCCCATGTCTGCTGTTTTCTTAAAATTAACCAGCCTAAAATAATATCCCCAGAGAGGCATATTTTGATATGCCTTCATAGTTCCCCGTATGCTGCCCCAAAAAAGGAGAACAGGATATTGGTCAGTATTAATAATGTGGTTCAAAAATGATAAGGCCAAAGGAGGGCCTTTTGGTGAGCTAAAAGAATAAATGGGAGGAAGAACTGACTTCCTGTAGTCAGCATGATGTGCTCCAGGAACCCAATCACTTTTCAGTGAAACTATTAAAAAGACAAGATTAGTGAAGATTACTAGTGATGATTATTTAAAAAACAACCATTCACAGTGTCTGAAGAAAATCTAAGAGCATATTCCTGTGGATGAAAATGGGCTGCTGTAATAAATTCCTATCTGGTGGGTAGTAGGGCCCCAGGCCTCTAACCTCTTCAGTAAGAGGTATTTAAGCAAGCCCTGTCCATAGTTCTTGTGCAGTCCCTTCTTTCAACCAGCTCCCCTCTGGTGGGGCAGGGGCTGTACCTTGAGCATGGTGCAGGTGAAAATAATGGGGCCCTGATCACCCTTACTCTGGCTGGTAAGGTGGTTCCATACTGGCAGAGGAAGACCTCCCCTTTCCCCCCTTAATACTCAGCTCCAAACATGGGGATGTCACTCAGAAAGAAGCAAGTCATTCACCCCACCTCCAACTCCCTAGTCTTGGCTTAGAGATTTTTTCCTGGGGGGAGAAACAGTTCACAAAATAGCTCCTAATCTCTTTCAAAGAAACTACATTTGTAACACAGGATGAAATTCAAGTTTAAAGATATTTTCTAGCCTGGCCAATGTGACTCAGTGGTTGAGCATCGACCCATGCACCAAGAGGTCACCAGTTCGATTCCCAGTCAGGGCATATGCCCAGGTTGTGGTCTAAATCTCCAGTGGGGGTCATGTAGGAGGTGGCAAATCAATGTTCTCTCTCATCGATGTTTCTTCCTCTCCCTTCCTCTCTCTCTAAAATCAATCAAGAAAAATAAAATTTCATAAAGATTAACATCTTACTGAATAGGAATTTGAACCAGACTTACTTAAATATGTGTGTATGCTTCTAACTTGTCCTGACACTTGACTTTTTGCATTTTTCCTTTGTTGTACTTCAGTCCCTGTCATAATCTGGAATGCAAAAAGAACTTCCAGGAAGGACATAGTATTACTTTAAAAATGTAAAACTAGAAATAGAGTCATCAGTCAGTGACTAAGGATAGCTGAGTTCATTTGCTGATGTTTAAATAGTCAAATGTCCTGTCCTTCAGTGAGACCAACATTTGGCATTCAATATCTGGGATTGTGGGTGAGGTGAAAGAAAAGGTGAATGCGAGTAATAACTAATCAAGGCAGAAACTGAAGGAGGCTTTGTTTATTTAACTTGGTTTGTAATAAGACCAGTGTTTTCAGTGAATAACCAAGTTGTAACACAAGGAATTGCACACTGCTTATAAAATGCATAATGACATAGGAACTGCCAAAATTCTTTTTATTTATCATGAATTCTAGAAAGAATTTTTGACCAGAATTACCACATTCCATTTTTTCCCCTTAAACACTATTTGTTTTTTAGGAAATATAGCATTTCAACTTCACTCAAAATCTGAAATGGAATCATATTACATGATTGTAATCAGAAAAAAAATAAATGAGTAAATAGCAGCCAAGAGACTCTTAAGGCTGCTTTACCAAGTTTAAATGCAACTTTGTATCTCTGAGCAAATCTGTAACTAACCCTCTTTCTCTGCTCCCCTCCCAAAAGTCATACCTAGTTTGTACTGGAACTTTAATTCAAAATTCATAAACATATAGTCTAATTGGGATAGAAGAATTTTACTAGGCTAACATATAATGGGCCCGGTTTGTGACTTTCTTTTTTATATTAAGCAAAAAAGCAAAATAGGACCAGGGTTTGTTACCTATCTTTTGTTTTGCTCCTTACCTCAAAACTGTTTTGTCTTTTAAAAAATTTATATTTATAGTTGATAATCAATATTATATTAGTTTCAGGTGTACAACATGGTTAGACATTTAACTTATGAAGTGATTCCTTCAATAACTCTAGTATACCCCCGACACCATACATAGTTATTACAATATTATTGACTATATTCATTATGCTGTACTTTACATTTCAGTGACTATTTTGTGACAATTTGTACTTCTTAATCCCTTCACCTTTTTACCCAGCCCCCCAACTCCCCTCCCATTTGTATCTGAGTTCATTTCTGTTTTGACTATTCATTTATTGTTTTTTAGATTCCACATACAATGAAATCATATGGTATTTGTCCTTCTCTGAATTATTTCACTTAGCATACCCTCTAGGTCCATCCATCTTGTTGTAAATTGTAAGATTTCATTCTCTTTTATAGTTGAGTAATATTCCATTGCATATTCAATCATCTATCAATGGATACTTAGGTTGCTTCCATATCTTTGTCTCTTGTTATAGACTTAAAAAATTTTTTTTCCTTACTGATTTTGAGAGAGAGAGGAAGGGAGAGGGAGAGAGAGACAGAAACATCGATGAGAGGGAACATCAGTTGGCCGCTTCCTGCATGCCTCCCACTGGGGATCGGGCCCACTACCTGGGCGTGTGCCCTGATCGGGAATTGAACCAGCGACCTCTTGGTGCACAGGTCGATGCTCAACCACTGAGCCATACTGGCAGGGCTAGACTTTGTTTTAGTCTATTTTGTCTGATATAAGTATTGCTACTGCAACTTTTTTTTCATTTCCATTTGCCTGAAATTTCTTCTATCCCTTTATTTTCAGTCTGTGTGTATCACTTGATCTGAAGTGGTTCTCTTGTAGGCAGCATATGTATGGGTCTTATTTTCTTCTCCATTCAACCACCCTGTCTTTTGATTATAGCGTTTTATCATTTAAACTATTGATAGGTATATAGTTATCAGCATTTTATTATTATCTTTTTTGTTCTTCTTCTTAAAGAAGTCCCTTTAACCTTTCTTGTGATACTGGTTTGGTGGTGATGAACTCCTTCAGATTGTTCTTATCTGGGACAGTTTGTATTTCTTTTTTGTTGTTGCTAATCCTTATCTGAGGATATTTTCCCATTGACTTTCTTTCTTTCTTTTTTTGTTAGATAGAGTGGAAGGGAGGGAGGGAGAAAGAGAGAGAGAAATATCAATGTGAGATGCATCTATTAGTTGCCTCCTGCACAGCCCCAACTGGGCTGGGTACTGAACCTGCAACCTAGGTACATGCCCTTGACCAGGCCAACACTGAGCCAAATCTGCCAAGACAGTTTGTATTTCTTGACTAGGGCGGTGGTTATTGCAGGTGTTTCTATATAATTACTTGTTATACTGCAAAGTTGTGCTTTATGAACTTTTTTGGATGTGTATCTTTCCATCTCAGATCAAAAATCTTGAAGTCACCTTGACTTTTCTCTTTATCTTACACCTCATATCTAACTCACCAAGAATCCCTGTCAGTTTTACCTTCACCCCTTCTCACCACCATCTGGTTTGAGCCACTATTATCTCTCACCTGGACAAAGGCAATAGCCTTCTAACTAATCTGTCCCCTACATCCTTTGACACTTCTGGCTTGGTTTATTTTCTCCCGAGCAACCAGAATTTGTTTTTTCTCCTTTGACTTTAAGGTGTTTCTTAATGGGATATAATCACATATCGTGAAACATAAATTAACGTACATCCTAATGATGTACAAATGTAGACATCTGTGTAACGGATACCCTGATTAAGATATAAAATATTTCCTCTATCCCCCAAAAGTTCCAGAAGGGTCCTTTTTAAGGCAGTATCAGATCATGTCATTCCTCTACTCAAAACCTCCCTGCAGCTTTCATCTCACTGAGAGAATATGGCTATGAACAGTCTGCTCCCTCCCTCCATGACTTCTGTTACCTAATTTTAAGAATTCCTTTCTCTTCCCTGAGTCCACTCCAATTACATTTCTTCCTCATTGTTCCTAGGACATGTCTGGTAATTTCCTGCCTCAGGGCCTTTGCATATGGATATTTTCTCGAATACTCTTCTGCCAGATACCTGCTTTGTTTGTGTCTTTGCTCAATTTTCACTTTGTATAGGGTGGTGAAGAGGCCCTCCCTCACCACCCTATATGAAATAACATTCCCCACATCACTGCACTCTTACCCCCTTACATTGCTTTATTATTCTTCATAGTATTTATCTAAATTTGATATTATGTATCTGTATGTATAAATCTGTTAAATTCTATGAGAGGAGGAACTTGAGTGCTTTTGTTATGACTCTATCTCTGGTGCTTAAATCAATCAATACCTGACCGTATAGTGGATGCTCAAAACTACTTATTAAATGAATTATTAACAGCTTCCAGTCTTGTTTACCAACATGTCACCTGGACTAGTGCACCAGCCTAACTGATTTCCGTCTCATGTCTGGTTCCTTCAATCCATTTCCCACAATGCAGAATTACCTTTATAAAATTCAAATCTGATCATTTTATTTTTTTTCTTAAAACTCTTTGAAGGCATCCTTTTGCCCTTCAGATGAAGTCTACAGTCCTTAACATGATTTTCAAAATGTCTGTTTTTTGGTCCTGACTACCTAGCTACCTTGTCTTTTTCCTCCAGCCATGCTGGACTGCTTTGAGTTCTGGGCTGAAACCAGTCTCTTGACTTTAGGTCCTTGGTATATACTTTACTCTGCCTGGGATATTCTCTTTCACACCAGGGTCATTTCCTAGGGGAGACTCCTCTGACCTCAGACTAGGTTAGCTTCTTCAGAGTCCAGCTACAAGCTCTTCTATGCTGGCATGCTTTTTTCCCCCCCAAATTAATTTTTTTTAAAATTTGTAAGAACAACTTTCATTTCTACCTATGAAGAAGTGGCACCATTTGATTAAAGGTGATAAAAAATGGTTCTGACTTTTTAAAAATTATGTTTTATTGATTTTTTTAAAGAGCGAGGAAGGGAGAGGGAGAGAGAGATAGAAACATCAATTGGCCACCTCCTGCATGCCTTCCACTGGGGATTGAGCCTGCAACTCCAGCATGTGCCCTGACCAGGAATCAAACCTGTGACCTCTTGGTCAATAGGTCGACGCTCAACCATTGAGCCACACCAGCTGGGCGGTTCTTTTAATAAACTTATAAACATGAAATATACCTTGAGTATATGATTGATTTATGCACTTTTGTGGAGTTATGATCCCTTTAAGAATATGCTGAATGTTGTGGATCCTAAGAATCATGCTTATTTGCATATATTTTATACATTCTCTTAAGATTCACAGACAAGTAGTATTAAAAATGTATAGTAGTAGATAAATGTTATTTTTTTCCTCTTCTCTCAGCTCTTTAAAACTAATTTCCTTTGCACTCTTCCTCTGGGGAGCACAGCCGGGTCTTTCCCCGTTAGGCAGTTACCTTTGCCTTTCCCTCTCCTAAGCCCCAAGCACCCCTCTTTTGTTCTTGTAACTTGTTTTCTGGGCTTACACAGCCTAGCTGGCTCACTTTTACTACCTTTTAACTTTCTAAATAAACTTTCTCTTATAATTTGAAAAAAAAGAGACTAACTTCTGGATATATGCTTTTTAATCCCATCGCTTCTCAGTTCCAGCTCCCTTCTAGAACTTAGTCATCAGCAGTACTCTTTCCCTTTCATCTTGTTTTCTCCTGGATCTTTTCTCTCAGCTTATGTAACATATAACAATTCAATGTATATCTTTTTATTTTTCCCCCAGAAATATAACTTTATTATTTAAACATAGTGTAAAAATCAGTCGGACTGGTGTGGCTCAGTGGATTGAGCATCGTCCCATGGATTGAGAGGTCCTGGTTCGATTCCTGGTCGGGCACATGTCTGGGTTGCAGGCTCGATCCCCAGTGAGGGGTGTGTAGGAGGCAGCCGAGTGATGTAGCTCTCTCACATAGATGTTTCTATCTCTCCCTTTCTCTCTCTACAAAAATCAATGAAAAGACTATCAAAAGCAAAAACAAAAAACATAGTCTAAAAATCTAAAAAAAATTCAAGCAAGACAGAAAAATCCAAAGAGAAAAGTAACCAATCTCCTAGACTCACACCATCAAAAATAAGCAATGTTCCCATTTGATGACTATTACTTTAGGTAGTTTTCTATTTGCTGTATATATTTTTCCATAAAGCTTTATTCTACTTTTGAATAACTTTTTAAAATTCTCAGGAATATTTTTTTTGCATTTATCTTCAGACAGAGCGGGAAGGGGGAAGAGAGAGAGAGAAACATCGATGTGAGAGAGACACATCGAGTGGTTGCCACCCATACAACCCCAACCAGGGCCAGGTACAAACTGCAACTGAGGTACGTGCCCTTAGCGGGAACTGAACCCGGGACTCTCTGGCCCATTGGCCGATGCTCCAACTGCTGAGCCAAACTGGCCAAGGTTTTCAGGAATATTTTAAAAAAATGAACCATTTTAATGATTATTTTGCTACTCATTGCCATATTTCTTTCCATGATACTTTTTAAAAAACTTAATTTATTGGGGTGACATTGGTTAATAAAATTATATAGATTTTGGGTATACAATTCTACAATACATCATTTGTATATTGTATTGTGTATTTACTACCCCACATCAAGTCTCCTTCTATCACCATTTATCCCCCCTTTACCTTCTTCTACCTCCCGCATCTCTCCATGATACTTTTTAATACTCTCTTCTTTGCCTTCCATGGCAGTGTATACTCCTTTTTCTACATCTGCCTCTACAATGTTTTTTTTCCTGTGCAGCTCTGACTCTGTCTTATCCTTTAAATGCTGTTTCCTGTGTGATGCTTCTTTAAGCTCTTTCCCCAGTAGACTTCTCAAGTATCTCAGGTATCCCCCTATACTTTACACACTGTGTTATAGAATGTTTTACATTAATACACTGAGTACAGCATCTCTCCTATGGTTTTCCTTCTAAAAATGAATTACCTGAATTTAATCATAAGGAAACATCAGACAAACCAAAATTGGGAGGTAGCTACAAAATAACTGGTCTTCAGATGTTTCAAAGACATGAATGACAAAGAAAAGACTGAGTTCTTCCAAAATAAGAGAGACTAAGGAGATATTACAACTAACTGCAATGTGTGACCCTCGTTGGTATTGTGGCCCAGAAAGAGAACATTAGTAGAATAACTGATGAAATTTGAATAAGGTCTATAAATTACTTAATAGTACTGTACCAATGTTAATATTATGATTTTACTAATAGAATGCAGTAATGTGTGTATAAGAGATCTGTTTACTTCAAATTTATAATTTCAATATAATCCCAATAAAACTTCCAGCATGTGTTTGCAGTAGTTGACCCGAATGAATCTAAAATTTTTATGGGAATGCAAAAAATAAGAATAAAGAAAAAAATAGTTTTACATTTTGAGTTAATGATTCTGAACTCTCCACAGCTGGGATTGGGTTTATCCTGAGAGATCAACCCAGTGCATTTTTTTTTTTTAAATAATTCTCACCAGAGGATTTTTTTTTCTATTTATCTTCAGATAGAGTAGGAGGGAGAAAGAAAGAAACATCAATGTGAGAGAGACAAATTGACTGGTTGCCTCCCGCACAACCCTGACCAGGGCCGGACCAACAGCAACTGAGGTACATGCCCTTGACCGGAATCAAACCCGCAACTCTTTGGACCCTGGGCCGAGTCCAGTGCACTTTTCTATCTTGTACTGATCACACCTGTCGCTATTTGATGTCTAGCTCCATGAGTACAGGGGCTGTGTCCACTGTTTGCTAATATCCCTTATGCCAAGCACAGTTCCTGACACAGAACAGCTGCTCAAAGAGTATCTTTAAATAGATTCATTATGTGAACTAAAAAATCCTAACCCACAATTTATTCTTGCATTTCTTTCCTGGATCAGTCCAAATTCTAGCCAGATCAATAAAATTTACTAATAATTTGGTCTAACTGGCTTCCCTACCTCTTGTCATCCATCTTCCTGCAATCTATCTGATAGCCTACAACCACAAAATCTACAAAGGAAAGTCTGATTGTGTTCCCTTCCCCAAAACTCTGCTATCTCTCCATTACCTACAGAATATAGTTAAGCTTCTCCATGTGGATTTAAGAATTTGGCCCCAATCTCCCTTTTGAAACCTCTCTGGGTTTATTTATTAAGGGGTAATTATATGCCGAACACTGGGCTAGTTACAGGAGTTCACAAATTAGTTGGGAAGACAGGTACCTAGATCGACTTAAAAAAATTTTTTTCCCTTTATTGATTTGAGAGAGGGAGAGATAGAAACATTGGAGAGAGAGAACACTGATTAGATGCTTCCTGCATGCCCCCCACTGGGAATTGGGCCCACAAACTGGGCATGTGTCCTGACCAGGAATTGAACCAGAGACCTCGTGGTGCATGGGTCGATGCTCAACCACTGAGCCACACTGGCCGGACTAGATTAACTTTAATAGGGGATGACCATATTACAGGGTCTGTAAGGATACAGTTTCAGACAATGCATTATAAAATATTAGGTTTTTGCCCTCTGCAGGTTCACAAATTCAGTCTAGGACTGCAATATCCAATATAGTGGCTACCAGCCACATTTCAAGTACTCAACCACCACATGAAGCTATCATATTGGGCAGTATGGCATAGATCGATCATTTCAGTCATCCATGGAAGGGGGGTTACCGTAGCTACTCCAAAGAGAGCAACGACCATTCCCATACATGCATTCTGTGGTGCTAACTACTAGTCCCCCAACCCAATTCTCCCGCTAACCTGCCACCCCAACACACCCTTTGGCTGGTGTGTATTATCAAGTAGCACAGGCGACCAACAAAGATAATGCATGAAAATACTTTTGTAAATCATTAAGTGATCCAGAAATGTGATGTATTAGGTTCAGTTTTTCTTTTCATCACAGCTTTGGTTATTTCAAGCAAATTCTAGCTTTCTTCTCAAACATCTCCCATCCTTGTAATTTATGCCAAAGAGTTCTGAAAAGTTACACACAGGCAGCATTTATACCAAGTAAAAATACAGATTGTACCTACCTTGTTGCTTTCACAAGCCATCTATCCAGGAACCTACTTCATCATCTGCCTTTTCCTTTGTCACTTTCCCTAGAAAGGAAGGACACAAATTAAGATCTCTAAAATATTTATTTTGAAATTGATGAATAATGGAAAAACTAAGTAATGGGAATTGGACCCTCGTCGGGGTCTTCTGGAAAATCATAAGTACCATCCTCTTCTGCAGCCTGATGCTTATTCAGTTTAGCAATCAATTCTTTTGCTGGATTGAACACACCGTTGGTCTGCTGGTCACAGACATAGCAGCGCGGGGTGGTGCGGAAATGCTGCAGTGCACAACTCTCGCAGAAATAATGCCTGCACTTGGTGACAACTGGGTTTTGGAAGGTCTGACGACAGATGAAACACTTGAATGGCATTTCCTCACTATCGCTTCCCACTTCATAGTTTTCGTCCTCATAGACACCATAGCGACCCTCATCAAGCTCACGTTCGATCTGCCACCCATGCTTGTAATCTGATCGGTCATGGAGGAATTTGCAGCTGTCTCCGAAGCCACAAAAGCCAGTCTCTTTGTAGTCCTTACAAATGTCGGGCTGGTAATCCCAGCGCACGGTGGCACGTAAGTGCTCGGGAGCTCGGATGGGGCCCTTCCGCACCATTCCGGAGGAAGCATTGCCCATAGACGTATCCTTAGGCTTCATGTATTTCTGATAGTTATTGATCCCCCGATAGATCTTGTCATCTTCCTTGCCTCTCAGCTCCTCCTGAATCTTCTGGCTGCGCTCAAAGATGGCTTGTGCGTCACGCTCCTTTTCTGTGTCTAGCTCGTAGACAGCAGTCGCCCCCATATCCTCTGGACCCACGGGTTTCGCCGAGCGGGTGGACTTGTAGACCACACGGAGCGTCTCAGGTTCGTTCCCGTTCCCCTCTTCCTCATCCTCGCTACTCAAGTCACAGTAAACCACCTTCTGTTTACCACTGCCGCGAGTCTTCTGTATCATCGGATTGTGGGTCGCCCGCTTCTTTTGGCGGCGAACCACAGTGCTGCCTTCGTCACTGCTGCTGCTGCTGCTGTCTTCGGGCTCTTGCTCGCAAACCGGGCGCTTCCTGCGGCCTACGGCCCCTTTGCGCCCAGGCTTTTTGAACAGGAAGGTGCACACCTGGTCTGTAGCCTTTCCTGGAGAAAGTTGCTCTGCCATTTCCAGTCCCGAGCTCCGAAATGGCTTCAGCGTTCTGGGGCGCGCGGGGGCTGCTTCACGCTACCGCACGCCGCCCGCTTCAGCGAGAACCGCGGCCAAAACGCGATGCGGAAGCTGGGGCACTAGGTTGCGAGAGTGCGCCACTCTGGAGCCCTGCCGGCCACCGTCGTTTCCTCCGAAGGTGCACGTGACCCCGCCCAGCCGCGGGGCTTAGTGGGAAGGGGTCGAAGCCAGTCGCTCTTAAGGACCTGGAAGGTATTTTTCGGGCCCTGCTAACCTTGCCGCGATGTGGTTCGAGATTCTCCCCGGGCTCGCCGTCATGGGCGTGTGCTTACTCATCCCCGGGATTGCCACCGCGCACCTCCACAGGTTCAGTAACGGGGGCAAGGTAAGGCGGCCTCGGCCCGGGGCGACGTTACGTAATGGGCGGTAGCTTAGGGAAGCCATCAGCATCCGGACCCACAGTGCGAGGTGGGGAATACCAGGGTCGCCCCCCACTTCGTATTACCTAAAAGCGGAGGTTTGCGGAATTAAGCCCGACGGGGATGGCTTTCTACTCTAGCAAAACCCGTCTAGTTGCCGGGTGGAGAAGGGTGGGCCGGAGGGCCCAGTAGAGACTCGGGGCCTGGGAAAGTAAGAGTGGTAGAGGTTAGGTCCAACTCCCTCGGCAGAGGAGGGAGGCGTCAGTTAGGCTTGCTCCCACTCCTTCCGACTTCTAATCTTTCACGCTCGGTTTTTATTTTAACCCTCATTTTGGTAGCTTCTGATTCTTCTTCCTCAACCTTAAGTTTTTACCTGGACATTTTTTTATCCCCCATTTTCTCTTGTAAGCCTTTAGAAATGTACTGCAAGATCCTGTTTTTCAGTATTATAATTTCCCCCTCTTTCTTGTCCTTTACATCATCTCTAGAGTACAGAGTATAAATGTATTTGCTTTTTGGTTTTGTGATTGTACTTCACAAAACCGCTGTTTTCTTTCCATTAGATCCCCAAACAAATAAGTAGTCATGTCTTTAAAAGGGCATGAGGGCTGCGAGAAAGGAGAAAAAAAAGAAAAGTGGTGCAGGTTAAACTAGAAAGTATAAATTGCCATCTTAATTTTAAAGTTTGGAGGTCCGATTTTATTTAGGATCCTGGTCTTATATTGTAATTTGATTTTTATTTCAGTGATGATTCCATTATTCTAGAATGTTACTAAAGTACTAATATTCCTCTATTGGGTCACTCATCTTAAAACTGCAATAATGATTTATTTTAATTGTAGGAAAAAAGGGTTGCATATTATTCTTATCAGTGGACTTTGATGGAAAGAGATAAACGTGTCTCTGGAGTTAATCGTTACTATATGTCAAAGGTAAGATGGCTCTGATGCTCCTAGGCATCTGTCGGTGCAGGTGAGTTCTGGTAATATTTTGCTAAAGGTCTTACAGTGCGAACTGAGTTTGCATTTGCTTGTTTACCAGTAAGGTTGAGCAGCCTTTCACACATTTAATGATTGTTTGTATTTCTTATTTTGTTGATTGTTTATTCTGTTCTCTTTCTTTTCCTTTGTTTATAGGGCTTTTTATATATTATGGATATTAATCTTGGTCTCTTTTATATGTACAAATATTTTCCCCAGACTCCTACTTGTCTTTATTACCTTATGATAGCCGTTTTTAACTTTGATGTTCAGTTTGTATTTTATCATTCTGGATGTTGGGTTTTGTATCTTGCTTACAAATGAGCTTCCTATTCAAGATTATAAAAATATATTCTTACAGTTTCTCCAAATACTGTTACAGTTTATTTTTTCTTCTCTCTCTCTCTCTCTCTCTCTCTCTCTCTCTTTCTCTCTTTTCTTCTTCTTCACATTTAGTGCCTTGACCCATCTACAGGTCATTTTTAGGTATAATGCGAAACCAGGGCTTAACTCTCCTTTTTTTCCCCAAAAGATAAGCAATTGTCACAATTATCCATTTATAGAACAGTACATTTTTTATTTGAAATACCACTCTAGTAAACTAAATTTCTGTATACACATGGGCCTGTTTCACAACTGTGCTCTTCTATACTGCATTGGTTTGCCAATTCTTGCACCAATATCATACATATGTAAAGAAGCACTATAATTTTTGTATGGTTTTATTGATTTTTGTTTTTAGAGAGAGAGAAACATTGATGTGAGAGACAAACATTGATGGGCTGCCTCCTACTCCTGCACACCCCCTAGTGGGGAATCAAGCCTACAACACAGGCATGTGCCCTGACCGGGATCCAACTGGGACCTCTCAGTCCATGGGATGTTTAATCCACTGAGCCATACCAGCTGGGCGAGAATCACTATACTTTTTAAAAATTGATTTTTGAGACAGGGAGAGAGAGAGAGAGAAACATTAATTGGTTGCCTCCCACTCGACCCCGACCATGGCTGGGGATCAAACCTGCAAGGCAAGTACATGCCCTTGACTGGGAATTGAACTCAAGACACTTCGGTTCGAGGGCTGATGTTCCAACTGCTGAGCCAAACCGGTGAGGGCTTGGCTGTTATTTTATAAAAATGTTTTACCGCCCTGGCTGGTTTGGCTCAGCGGTTAGAGCATCGGCCTGCAGTCCCGAGAGACCCGGGTTGGGTTCCCGCTAAGGGCATGTACCTCGGTTGCAGTTTGTCCCCGGCCCTGGTTGGGTTGTGTGGGTGGCAACCACTCGATGTGTCCCTTTCACGTCAATGTTTCTCTCTCTCTCTCTCCCTCCCACTCTATCTGAACAAAATATCAAAAAATGTCCTCAGGTGAGGATAAAAATAAATAAAAAAAAATGTTTTACCTTACTGTTTTCTGACTCTCTGAGGGTGCTTTATAGAAGGATCAGATGGTAAATAGTTATTTGACTTTAGTTCTGATTGAGGGGGTGGTCTTTTCATATAAAGTGTTATGTTTGCTGCTGTCAGAAAAGGAATACTAGAAGTCATTCTTTCTTACTTTAGTGATTATAAAATTCAGTCCAATTTATTGTTGTGGGATGTGAAAGTACTTGACTAACAGAATGACATTTGACACTAAATAAGTACATGTACATCTCTGACAGGAGCAGAGTTCTTACATTTTCCTTTTTAAATTGTTTTTCAGGGTTTGGAGAACATTGATTAAGGAAGCATTTTCCTGATTGATGAAAAATGACTTAGTCATGTTCATCTACCCCTGCTAGAAGGTTATGCAGTGTATTATGTAATGTGTAATAAAAATTAAAAAATAAAATCAAAAGTCTTCTTTATTTTTTAAATCACAACTACACAAGATCAAGCAATCTACCCAAGGTAGCTTTATTATTTAAAAAAAAAAAGGAGCCCTGGCCGGTTTGGCTCAGCTGTTAGAGCGTTGGCCTGCGGTCCGGAGAGGCCCGGGTTCGGTTCCCGCTAAGGGCATGTACCTCGGTTGCAGTTTGTCCCCGGCCCTGGTTGGTCGTGCGGGTGGCAGCCACTCGATGTGTCCCTTTCACATCGATGTTTCCCTCTCTCTCTCTTCCTCTCTCTCCCTCCCACTCTGTCTGTACAAAAAATGGAAAAATGTCCTCGGATGAGGATTTAAAAAAAAAAGGAAGGTAACTGAGCCTTATAAAATTATAGACATAATGTATACCAAACGCTTATCACTGTGCCCAGTGCCTAATATGTCAGAAATGGTAGTTGCTGCTATTATAATAGATATTTAAAAGCATTGTGTGGGACTTCGGTCAAGATGGCAGTGTAGGTAAATGTGGTATCGCGTCCTCCCACAACCACATCAAAGTTACAACTAAACTACAGAACAACCATCATTCAAAACCACCTGAAATCAAGCTGAATGGAAGTCCTACAACTACGAAATTAAAGCAACAGCATATCGAGACTGGTAGGAGGGGCGGAGTCTCGAGGATCAGTGGCTAGATGGGCTGGTCCCACACCCACGTGTGGCGAATAAAAATAAGGAGGATGCCTCAGCTGGGAAGGTCCTTCCTGAGGACTGAGGGGTCTCCGTCCCACACCAGGTGCCCTGCTCAGGGTTCCAGTGCCAGGAAGAGAAGTCCCCATAACTTTTGGCTGGAAAAACCAGCAGGAACTGAGGCTCAGGGAGGCTGACATGGCTGGAGCCCCAGGCAGCTCCTTAAAGGGCCCACGCACGAACTTATCGAACTTATTGGACTCTCTCCCTCTAAGCCTGGAGGGGAGGCAGCTCAAGGGTCACCAGAGACATACAGGGAAGAACTGAGCTGTTTGGCACTGGAGTGAGGGCTGGAGAGGGGGCTTTCTCCTGGACAAACGTGCTGTCAGAGGCCCTTGTTCCTTTGGTGAGCCCTTCCCTGGGGCGGCAGACAGCCACCATATCTGGTACTCCAGCAACCTGGCTCACACTGGAAGCCCCGCCCTGGTGACTCCCTGAGGCCCCGCCCCACCCAACTTTCAGGCCCACCCAAGCTGTTGCCACTTGCTTAACTATAGGATTGGCCTGTCTTGGATCCTGCTTCAGGTTTTTCCTAAATTCTTTCAAACAAGCAGCATCTGGTCTCAGCTAGCCCCATACTGCTTGTTAAGTAATACACAGAAACAAACACAGGGAGGCAGCCAAAATGAGGAGACAAAGAAACAGGTCCCAAATGAAAGAACAGAACAAAACCCCAAGAAAAGAACTAAGGGAAATGGAGATAAGCAACCTAACAGATGCTGAGTTTAAAATACTGATTATAAGGATACTCAATGAACTCAGTGAGAACCTCAGTGAACTTAGGGAGGGCCTCAAGAGCATAAAAAAGGACCAGTCAGAAATGATGGATGCACAGTCAGAAATGAAGGAGGCATTAACTGAAATAAAGAATAATTTACACAGCTTCAATAGTAGAGTATGTAAATCTAAGAAGCAAACCATCGATTTGGAATACACGGAAGCAAAAAACACCCAATCAGAACAGCAAAAAGAAAAAAGAATCCAAAAAAATGAGGAGAGTGTAAGGAGCCTCTGGGACAACTTCAAGCGTGCCAACATTCGCATCTTGGGGGTGCCAGAAGGAGAAGAGTGAGAACAAGAAATCGAAAACCTGTTTGAAACAATAATGGCAGAAAACTTTCCTAACTTGGTGAAGGAAACAGACATACAAGTCCAGGAAGCACAGAGAGTCCCAAACAAGATGAACCCCAAGAGGCCCACGCCAAGACACATCATCATCAAAATGCAAAAGGTTCAAGACAAAGAGAGAATCTTAAAAGCAGCAAGAGAGAGGCAGCTAGTTACCTAAAGGGAGTTCCCATAAGGCTGTCAGCTGATTTCTCAAAAGAAACTTTGCAGGCCAGAAGGGAGTGGCAAGAAATATTCAGAGTGATGAAAAGCAAGAACCTACAACCAAGATTACGCTTTCCTGCAAAGCTGTCATTTAGAATCGATGGCCATATAAAGAGTTTCCCAGACAAGAAAAAGTTAAAGGAGTTCATCACCACCAAACCGTTATATGAAATGATGAAGGGTCTTTTTGAAAAAAAAAAGATAAAATATATGAACAAACAAAATGGCAATGAATACATATCTGTCAACAATGGAATCTACAAACAAAATGAACAGGTAGAACAGAAACATTCTCATAGATGCAGAGAACATTTTGTTGGTTGCCAGATGGGAGGGGGGTTGGGGGAATGGGTGAAAAAGGTGACGGGATTAAGAAGTACAAATTCATTGTTAGACTGACAAACCTCAAAGGGAAAGGGGTTGGGGGGTGGGAAGAAATAAACCAAAGAACTTATATGCATAACCAATGGACACAGACAATTGTGTGGGAAAAGGTGGGAGGGGGGCGGGAGTGGTGAAGAGGGGGTCAATGGGGGAAAAATGTGGAATATTTGTGATACATTCTACATTCAACAATAAAGATTAAAAAAATAGATAAAAGCATTGTGTGTAGGTTCTTTTTTCTTAGTTCCTTTTCTGGATGAATCAAATTGTGTTTAAAATTCCAGTTAGGATGCTTTTCTTTTTATTTTTTAAAAATATTTTTTATTGATTTTTAGAGAGAAAGGAAGGGGAGAGAAAGAGAGAAACATCAATACAAGAGTGAAATATGGATTGGCTGTATTCACTATCTTTAATTGTAAATAGACACCATATTCACATAATTTTAAAAATCTAACAATATAAGGTATTCAATGACAAGGCTTGTTCTAATCCCCTGCCCAGCACCTGCCCAATTGTCACACCACCTGGAAAGATGTCTTTATGCATGTGTAAATACACACATTCTTTAGTTTTCCATAATGAAGAATGTTCCTGTTTGAAATTGCATGTAACAGGCTGCTATAATTATTTCTAGGGTCAAATGAAATAGTCAATAGGAAAAGACTTTGAAAAAGGTTAGAGGAAGCTAGCTATACATACACATTCAGAAGGGGGGAGGAAGAAGATGGACCTGCCCTTTGGGAAACATTTTTTTTTTTTTTATCCTCACCCGAGGATATTTTTCCATTTTTTGTACAGATAGAGTGGGACGGAAAGAGAGGAAGGGAGAGAGAGACAGAAACATCGACGTGAAAGGAACACATCGAGTGGCTGCCACCCGCACGACCAACCAGGGCCGGGGACAAACTGCAACCAAAGTACATGCCCTTAGCGGGAACCGAACCCGGGTCTCTCCGGACCACAGGCCGACGCTCTAACCGCTGAGCCAAACCGGCCATGGCGGGAAACATTTTTAAGTGAAACATTTATGAAAAACAATGGGAACATTTTACTATCATTAATGCTAACTTATAAAGATCCTTAGACATTTAGTCCAAATTCTGATGCCTCAGGTGAGGAAACAGAAGTTCAAGGATGGGAAGTGATCACTTCACAGAACTGAGACTAGAATCCTGGTGTTTTGTCACAACCTAGTGTGCTTTCAAATGTTCTTTGTAGTTTACTTTAACAAACACATGCCAGGTACAGTGCCTGAGATTTGAATATGACACAGCCTTGCCCTTCAGGAGCTCACAGAGTGAAAGACAACTACAGGATGGGGTGATGGGTGCTATGACAGGTTTGCAGAAGGTGCTGCGGGAGTACAGAGCTGGAGCTTGACTCAGTATTCCTGCTGGGGAGGGAAAGGGGTTAGGATAAGTTTCCATGTGATGCCCACACCAAGCCAAATCTTGAAGGTAGGATTTATGAGGTAACTGACAGGAGGACACCACGTAGAGAAAACAGCATGAGTGTGGGGACACAAACTAGCATGACTGTGGGAACGATCTGCAGAAGGCTGTGCAGAGCTAGAGCAAAGATTGCGAAGGACAAGGTAGAGGGAAAAGGGACTAGAGAGATTGGTGGCCCCAGCAGGGCAGGAAGCAGGAGAGTGAGATGGTGGTGACTTCCATACATCTGCCTGTCTGCTCTGAAGAGGGTGGATTGAAGCAGTAGTTTTCAGCTAGGATGGTTTGCCCCCTAAGACACATTTGAAAAGGTCGGAGAGCTTTTTTTCATTGTCACAACATGGGGACTTGAATGAGGTGTTATTACTGACATCTAGTGGTTAGAGACCAGCAATGCTAAACGTCGTACAATGCAGAGGATAGCCCCTCCCCAGGACAGTTTTAGGCAGCCCAGTGTCAACAGTGCTGAGAAACTCTGAAAACAGTAGCAGGGCCTCCATCAAGGAAGTTTCCAGGAAGTGTTTTAAAAAAACAAAACACAAAAACCAAAAAACCAACTACTTATTCAGGAGTATATGAGAGCAATCCCCTTTCTTCCTCCCACTCCTAGTTCTTTTTTCATTAAAGTTCAGATCCCAGGTTATCTCTTGGCTCCTCTGTAAACCTGAACTTCATCTCTTCCCTGGAGGCATTTTTTTCCCCAGGGATGTATCCAACTCACTGCAGTGATGTGCCTCAGGCTGAGAAAGCAAAGAATAAACCCTTTCCTTTCTGAGGAGTCAGTGTGCAAGTTGGGAGGATTGGGAGGGCCGTTACTTCACAAGGCTCCACTACCTGTCAGCTGTGTGACCTTAGGCAAGTCAGCTCACTGCTCTGAGCCTCAGGTCTCCCATCTCTCAAGTGAAGATAGTATGTCCTTTACATACATCCCTGGGTATCTGAGACTGTCACGAAGTCATGTATATGAAATAGTTTGTAACTGTACAGTCCTGTGCATGTGGAAGGGATCATTACTGGTGGTGTAAGTCCACCCCTAGATCCCCCAAAGACACTTACCCAAATGTAATGTCAGGAGGACCCTTGGGCCCAGTGCAGTGTAGGTTGTGGCAGTGGTCACAACTAAAGTACTGTATTCCCAGAGCATTGTAAACAAACACAACAGACAACACTAACCTCAATTGCTCTGAAGGTATTTTCTGAAAACAGGAAAACCCAGCTTAATGCCACTGTGAGAACTAAGAGCCTGGTTACCCCTCTCAGCAGTTGCCACTTGTTTTAAAGGAAGGTGGTGAATAGATGGGATTGAAGCCTGCCACCGTACTCAACATGAAGCTTCTGATTAGGGGTGGGGTGAGAGTTAAACATCACTTGGATTTTAACATTTCATATCACCCTGATACTTCTGTGACCTGAGAATTCAAATTATCCTACTATACCCTTGTGAGAGACAAGACACATGGAAAAATTGGACGTTTTCTTTTGCAAGTATGTCGATGCAGATTTTAGACAACTAGAGACTGGCACTCAGCTTCTTGGTTTGGGTCTGTGTGCTTGTATGATGCTCCACTCCTCCCCCCACCTCATCCACACCCTCTAACCAAATATTTCACCTCTGAGGTGTTTATACTCTGGAATATCCTTTTGGGATGTGCACTTCCTTGTTTTCCAGACAAAGCTGGAGTAGATCCTACAGCACACTGATCTAGGGCTGAGAATATTCTTATAAACTTCACATTTTGGTGCATTGTTGATAAAGACGAGACGGAAATGTCTATAAAGAATAAATCCAGAGCTATGTTTGCATAATCTCTAATTGTCAAGGGTTTCTTTGGCATATCTGTGTATGCTGCGTCTGATGCTGTTGGTTGTAATATACCTTCCTAACCTACCAAAGACTCTTTTGCAATGAAAAGCCAAATCACTGCTTTTGGGATTTACACAAAATTTGATTCAGGGTTAGAGACCTAATTGTTCTTTTCAAGGCATCACTGAGAGAATAGCCTAGCAGATCTTACTTGAATAAACCCATATAACAGCTGTTTTATTATATTTGAACATATTTTTTAATTAGTTGTTTTGTTTTTCTTGGCAAGTATCTTCCTCAGTTCCAGAAAACATGAAGGAAACAATTATTATATATGGGCTACAGAGTGGTCAGGTAATAAAATGTACAAACAAGTATGCAGAAAAAATTGGGCACATTCAGGGTGATATGCCATAGACAACAAACAAGTATGCAATTTCAATTATGACCCCAAAGAACTATAATTCCAAAAGCAATAGAAGAAAGGTAGGGAAGACAGTGGAAACACTGAGCATTACTTTCCCAACAAGACAAAAATCTTTCCCATGTGTTTAAGATTTTCTTTGCTGTACCTCACATGTCCCCCTGTGTGCCATCTACCACACAGCTGGTGAGTGTCATTTTCATTCAGCAGTTAGAGTTTTCCTTTTATGCCTAATACCCTTTGTTTCTACAGGCCAGAAAACAGTGTAGCACCCAGCAGCACCCAGAAGAACCTAGTCTTTGGGGTGGAGTAGGTTAGGTCTCTAGGGAAACCCTGGAGTTTTCATCCAGTGCCCGTCAGAGCAGCCCAGTGTAGTTATGACTGTGGATTAGAACAGTAAGGCATCACAATCAAAAGTCCAGGCATTCAGGAACAGCTGTGCCATAGTACTTGTATTCTAAGCAAGGCACTGTTCAATGATGCACTCACCCTGTGGCAGCTCTGCTCAAGGATGGCTGGATTGTTCTGACAGGTCTTTGTGACATCATGACTCTCAGGGGTCTGCCCCTCTGGGACTGACCAGTACTGTATTTATTTAGGATCTTTTACTATTGGAGGATGGGCTTCAGCCTAGGAAAGATCCTGGGCTCCTTACAACTTCCTTCCCCCTCCCAGTATAGTCAGTCTGGTAGCCCTTTAGATTTGAAGCAAGGTCACTCAGCCACGTTTATTTAGAACTTGCCCAAATCCAAGATGCCTTGCTACATTTGACTTGCTAGTTATCTTTATACGTGAGCACACCTTATCTTCCCGGTAGATTGTAAGTGCATTGAGGATAGGAACCTTGTCTTATTCCGCTTCACTTCCCCACAGTGTCTGCCACCCCTGCACTTTGCAGGTACTTAAAAGATACATGCTGGCTGACTGGGTTCACTTGACAAGAGAATGTCAGCATTTAGTCAGAGCTTCATCCCTAAGACCTGACATCCTTTTTTTTTTTTTTTTTTTTTTGGTACGTGCCCCTAGCGGGAACTGAACCCAGGACTCTCTAGTCCGCAGGCCGACGCTCCAACCGCTGAGCCAAACCGGCCAGGGCAAGAGCTGACATCCTTGCTAGGCACAGGCAGGGAGAAGAAGAGGAGGTAGAGGGAAAAAGAATAAGAAAATAAATAAGGGAAGGGGGTAATAGGGTGAGCTTGAGGGTATAAAGGTGGAAAGGGCAGAAACTGAGAGGGAATAAACATGACCAAAGGGACACAGGTGGGAAAGAATATAATTCAAGGCCCAGGGTGTGGAGTCCTGAAGAGAGGACCACCGCCCCCCCACCGTTTCCTGTGCTCTGATGTTAACCACCCCAGCCTAGAGGCCTCTTCCCCAATTGTCCTCAATTCAGGAAGAAGCCAACAGCATGGAGATGAGTAAAAGTCTCCAAAAACAATTCTCTCTAGTGAGCACCATATCCATCAGACACGTTGCCCCGCCCACCCCAAACACAGGCCGGATAAGTGAGGCCCTGACCTCCTGTGCCCCCTCCTGGGTCTGTCCAGCCAGGCAGCCTGGGTGCCCAGGCAGGCAGGCAGGCTGGGCCCTCTGTTTCCCAGGACCAGATACGACACATACTCACCGCACACTCACTGGGGACAGCCTGCTGTCTAGAAGGAGACTCCGTATGCATTGTCTGGAAGGCCTGCAGCGGTCAGCAGTGGTTTATCTTCGTACACAGGCTCCACAGTCTTTCCATTCTGTCCAGTGAACGATGGGTGCATCAGGGAGGCAGGGGTCCCCAATGATAGGGGAGGCTCAAGGCTGGGCAGGGGCATCATGGTGATGACTGGGGCTTGGAGTTTCGCAGCTGCAGAGTCTATATCCTTCCTGAGGAATAAGACTCTGGGCTGGGCGAGCCTCTGGCCAGCTCTTCCTTACTGGCCCATCTGGTTCTCGCATCTCTCCCCTCCATCTTGGGGTCTTCCAAACCACTTCTCCACACTTACCAGCAGGGCACCAGCACCAGGGAGAGTAGGGCGAGGTTTGGAAGAACCTGTCCTCAGTGCTGCCTGAGAGTTCAAAAGGCCTCTAGTCTGCAGCGCCACTGACACTTCAGTGAGGGCCTTAGCTGGGAGGTAAAATTCTGGCCCAGGAGAGTTTAAGCTCCTACTACAAAGAGGAACCTTTCTAATCAGCTGGCATATCTCTTCACCCCCCCCCCCCATTCCCATGAAAGCATTTTGCGCACAAGGAGTTTCTCATCTCCTGCCTGCATCTCTCTCTCCCCTGGGCAATTAAGAATTTCACTGCCAGCCCTCCCAGGACAGGTCCTCACCCTGATTGTTAAATGACAGGAAAGGAGCAGGGGGAAAGCTGCATAATATAAGCATGCCATTTGTACAGCTTTGCCAGTAGCCTCAGGGCTTCTTAGGAGAGATCTTACTGCCCTGGCTCACAAATGCTTGACACAAAAGAAGCTGGAGGTCTGCCTTTTTGGAATGCAGTCGCTGTGGGGCCTAGTGTTTCCAGCTTAGCCCCGCTCCCTCAGCGAACCCAGGGGTAGGGCAGGGCTGTGGATTGGGACCTGCTGTAGCACTAGAACTTTCCTAGCAGTTAGTCTGATGGGCCATGTGGGAGTCAGACCAGCAAACAGAGCTCAGGCCATTATCAATAGCATTTGTAGACCTGGAGCCTGCATGCTCACCAGTGACAGTGTCCTCCTCCTGGCTTGGCTGCTGGGCATTGGAGCTAAACAGTGAGAGCTCAAGACACACCTGCCCCTGTTGTCCCAGGCAAATTCTCCCAGCTTTGGGGAAGTGGCAGACTCTGACTTCTCTACTTTTTTTTAAATTACAGTTTACTTTCAATAGTATTTTGTCTTGGTTTCAGGTTCTGTTGAACTGGGCTATTTTAAAAAAATCAAACTCCATTCTGATCAGTTATTCCCCGCACGTAAACACCCACCTGAGCAGTTTTCTAAAAAAAAAACCTGGGACTGACACCCAGAGGAACCGTAAAGATAAGGGGTTAATGATGACCTTGAGAAACTTGAAGGGATCATAAAAAAGAAAGAGATTAATGATTACCCTAACCCCTGCAATAAACCCCCCTTTTCCTCTGGAGAAGTCTGTATCAGCCCTGATGCCAATTAAGTGGAGTCAGGAGGAATGTAAGTTTTTTCTTTGAATGTAGCTCTTTTTTTTTTTTTTTTTTTAATGTAGTTTTTTTCTGTATTTTGTCCCTATATAAGCAAAGAACAAAGGAAGCTCGGGGCTGGGATTTGGGAGATCCCTCTAGCCCTCCGGAGTAATAAAGTGCTCGTTTACAATTCAGCTATGGTTCTCTGGTTATCTTGCTGGCACGTTACAACACTGTCTGTTGTGGTCTCTTCATCATTGTGATTGTGATAACTATGATTATTGAACACTTAGAGTATACCTGTTTTGAGTGCTTTATTTGAATTGCCTCATTTTGATGCTGTTATAATAACCTGGTTATTAAATAACAGGAAAGGAGCAGGGGGAAGGCTGGGTAATATAGGCATGCCATTTGTACAGCTTTGCCAGAAAGCTAGTTTAACACTCCAGGTCTACTCCCTGCAGATTGCTGGGGGAAGGGACTGGACAATAGACACATGCCTAGAAAGGTCTGGGTGCCTTGGGAAAGTGTTTGCCTGTCAATCATACCTGCAAACAGGTAATTGGCCAGAACAGGCTTGGCCACTGCATGGATGTGAAATCTGAGATACTTAACTCCTTTTTTTTTTCTTTTTTTTTGTTACTCCTCATCCGAGGATATTTTTCCATTCATTTCCAGATAGAGTGGAAGGGAGGAAGTGGGGGTGGGGGGTCAGAGAGAGACATCAATGTGAGAGAGACACATTGATTAGCTGCCCACACAATCCCCACCAGGGTTGGGGATAGAATCTGCAACCCAGGTATGCGCCCTTGACTGGAATCGAGTCCACAGGCCAACACTCTAACTGCTGAGCCAAACTAGAGCCAAACTCCTTAACAAAGGAAGTTCTCTCTCTTGGCTTTCCCTTGTGCTCCTGGCTCTCTTCCTTGTTTGCCTGTGTTCCTGGCTCTCTTGTTGCAGGGGGAGTGCTCCCCTGCATTTGCCCACATGGCTCATGGACATGTGGGACCCACACAATGGACTAATGGACTGAATCTAGCCTGGTGCTCTGTTGGACTCAGTTTCACCATAGAACGGAAACTTTGGACACTGACCCTGCTTCTAGCTCTGCTAAATTCCCAGCTACCCCTATTCAAGGACCGGACTTGAAAGGAAATGGGACTTTGCAACCCGAGGGATATAATTTCATGCAAATAAAAACCATTCATTATCCCACGTGAGTTTTAGAAAATTTCTTTTCTCAAGATATTGCAAGAACCCCACTTGCACTAGTGAAGGAGAAATTGCACCCATCCATTTCTCTGGCAACAATTTCATCTTCTTATCAACATTATAAGGTGACTCCTATTAAGATCCCCACTGTAGCCCTGGCCGGTTTGGTTCAGCGGTTGGAGCGTCGGCCTGCGGTCCTGAGAGACCCGGGTTCGGTTCCCGCTAAGGGCACGTACCTCGGTTGCAGTTTGTCCCCGGCCCTGGTCGGCTGTGCGGGTGGCAGCTACTCGGTGTGTCCCTTTCACATCGATGTTTCTCTCTCTCTCTGTTCCTCTCCCTCCCTCCCACTCTACCTGAACAAAAAATGGAAAAATGTCCTCGGGTGTGGATTAAAAAAAAAAAAAAAAAAAAAAGATCCTCACTGTACACATGAAGAAGCTCAGTGAGGTGAACCAACCTGCCTAAAGTCACAAGGCCAGTTTGTGCCGGAGCTCGGGTTTGAAACTGCTGGGGATGGGGAAAATTCCCCTCCCCTCAATTCTTCTGGCCAGTCAAATAATTCAAATGACAGACAACAGATTAACAGGAAAAAATAAAGTTTTACTATGTACATATGGGGAATTCACATAAGCATAAAAATTCCAAAGACAGTGAGGAAAAATGAGGTATGTATGCCATTCTGGACTAGGAAGATAGAGGCAGGGGTTGGGGACTTCAAATGGAAAACAGGCAATTCACAGGTAGAAGAAAAAGAGCAAAGATGTGGCAAACAAATATTTTTTAACCCTTCCAGGAAGAGTGGGACACAGAGGGGGATCTAACAGACTTCGTAAGTTCCTCCCTATTTGCCACAGTTAGTTCATTTATGCTGTGGTGGATACGCCAAGGTTCCCTTCCTGAAGCAGGTTTTCTTTATGAATTCCCTCAGGCAGGTGAGGAGGTGAAAAACAACAACAACAACAACAACAACAACAACAACAAAAGAAACTCTTCTTGAGTTTGTTGGGCTTTTACTATCAGCTTAAAGTAATCTGCATGCCAGGGTGGTACATTCTGGGGAGACTTGTTCTGGACCCCTACAAAACCCGCTGGGATCAGAGATTGAGTTCCTTCAACTAAGCCACACTGCCTTCCACCCTGCTCCTGCCCAGTCCCATTCCTCAACCTCACTACCCCATCTCTGCTACAGGCTTCCTGTGTGCCGGACCTTGATGGATGTGGTGTTTTCAGACAGCAAACTCAGCATTTCTTCCTGAATAAAGAGGACACTTAGCAAAGTACTTTCCTTTCTTTGTTGGGCTTGAGGCAAATTGTCTTAAGGTGAGAAGCCAACCACTCCATAAACAGAGAACAGTGGTTAAGGGTATGGGCTCCCAGCCCTAGAGATTTCATAGATTAATAAAATTAACAAAATAAAACTGGGTCCTAGCATAGGCCCAACAACTTTTGATTTCACTACTTAAAATAACACTTTATAGTACTACACCTATTAATGATAATACAGAAAATAATATATATGTATGTGTATATATATATATATATCCATTATAGAGACAGTTTATGATGTATTGGGCACTGTTCTCAGTCTTTACAAGAATTATCTGTTTCTCATAAAAAACACTATTTTGTAGGCACTATTATCCCCATTTCATAGACAAGGAAACTTAGAAATGTTAAGTAAATTATTCCTTGGTCTACGCTGATAACCATTATAGTATACGCCCATCCTGGATTCATAAAAGACATCTTTGAAAAACACTCAGTAAATGAGTGGTGTGCATCAAATATCATGTATGTTCCCTCAAAAATCCACCAAGTACCTCCCTGGCCGGTTGCTCAGTGGTTACAGCGTCAGCCTGCGGTCCACAGAGACCCGGGTTCGGTTCCCGCTAAGGGCGTGTACCTCTGTTGCAGTTTGTCCCCGGCCTTGGTTGGTCGTGCGGGTGGCAGCCACTTGATGTGTCCCTTTCACGTCGATGTTTCTCTCTCCCTCTCCCCCTCCCACTCTATCTGAACAAAAAATGGAAAAATGTCCTCGGGTGAGGATAAAAAAAAAATCCACCAAGTACCATATTTCAACTAATCTAAGACACCATCATCTGAAAGGTGCACCTTCATTTATATTCCACTATGAAGAATTTTTAAAAACACTATCAATTTAACTGTAATATATCATTGATTATATGATGAATTCCCATTTCAGAGATGTCAAAATTTGGGGGGGGGGGGACGACACTGTGAATGTACTAAGTTCCACTGAATTGTTCACTTTAAAATGGTTACTTTTATGTAATGTGAATTTTACCTCAATAAATTATTTTTTAAAATGAGGATTAATGAAAAAAAATCTTTGAAAATAATCAAGCACATAAGGGAGGTCCTAACCTCAGAATTTGGGGATAAATAAAAAAAAATGTCAGACAGCTCTGGATTTGAGTTTTTGGCAACTTCTTTAACACCGTGCCTCAGTTTGTTCAATTGTAATGAAAATACTAAAACCTACCTCACAGGGCTGTTGTGAGGAGCAAATGACTTACATATTGAGCCCACCACACAGTGACTGGCACACAATGAGGACCCCAGTACATAGCAGCTGCGAGGCTCATTGTTGCGATCCCTCTGGCACAGTCCTGCAAGCTCATCTCCTGCTGGGGAGAGGCTGGGTGTGGACACTACAGCTTGGTCTTGTTTTGGGAGTCCGATTGTTGCTGTCACTACCTTTACTAACAGAAGTAGTTGGAGTTCTCATTTGAACTTTGCTTCCCATTGGTTGAAACTGGTGTTGCCCTGGCAGCACTTGTAAACATTCCCTCTGGGAATCCTGGAGAAAAGCTGTTGAGAGACTCTTTCTGAGGCTTCACCGGCTACCACTTTTCCAAACAAGGATCTGGTCACTCAGGTATTGGGGGTTGTTAAGGGCGGGAGGGCTCCACAAAAAGGACCGGGAGCGGTTCTCTGGATTCATCACCCAGACCCCAAACTTGAACACACCCATGACCCTCCACACCCATTCTGCCCATCTTTTAGGAAGGGAAGGGGAGAGGAGAGGTCAATCACAGGGACGCTTAAGAATAGTGCTCACAAATGTGTGCGGATAAGATTTGAACTGCTTACTGAGCCGTGCTCCCACCTTTCATTTTCCTGTTGTAGCACAGGACTCCCTGGGGGAAGGTCTTAAGGAGGTGCTTCCATGGATAAAACCCCCACTTCATTGGCTTGGTGTTGGAAGTCAGACATTTGGCTTCTAGTCAATTTCAAGAAGCAATTCGCTGAAAGCCAAGTCACTGAATGACCGAGTTACCAAATGGGCCATTTTCTGAAGGATTGATTTACTGTATGGACTCACCAAATCCTACCGAATTTACCAGTTCACCAAAAACAATCTATTGTCTTGAACTATGGAGTTTACAGCAAATCACTTTGGCCAAATTGGGCTGGGGCGAGCCAGTTCTCCGAGGTTAAGTCCTTTAGACTCCCTCCCTCTGGAATGGGCAGCCTAGGAAGATTCCATTTTCTCCCAGCAGATGGCCCTGTTCACCCTCCAGCTGCAGCAATAGGGAACTGAGACAGAGACAAACTGAGCTTAAAATGCTCATATGGCCCGGCCAGTGTGGCTCAGTGGTTGAGCATTGACCCATGCACCAAGAGCTCACTGGTTTGATTCCTGGTCAAGGCACATGCCTCAGTTTCAGGCTCAATCCCCAGCAGGGGGTGTGCAGGAGGCAGCTAGTTGTTTTTCTCTCATCGATGTTTCTAACTCTCCCTCTCTTCATCTCTCTCTAAAATCAATTCTATTAATAATAAAAAAGCTCATATGAAGACTCAATGAACACAAGTCAGCGTTATTACCAGAATGTTTAAAGGCTGCTCAAACCTTTCCTGGACTGATGGCTACAGGAAGCAGGTTGCCTTATGCAGTACCCACCATACCCTGTGACCAATGATGATGTCAAGAAAGGGAACAAAGGGTGAACTTTTTAGAAAGAGGCTCATACAAAGAGAATGAGAACATTCTGGACCCCAGATGGAAATGTGAGAACAGGTCCCCGTGACTCTTTGTGAATCTTGGAGAAAGGAGAGCAGTATAGTTAAGAGCATGGGCTGTGGAGCCAGGTGGTCTGGGTGTGAGCTTGGCTTCCTCGTTTCACATGGTAACAAAAATTGGCATACTACAAGCAGGATAGGTAGGGATAGGTTAAGGAAATCTTTACAAAGATGTGGGCTGACAGTGGGGAAACAAGGGCAAGCACAGGTCCCCGGGGCTAGTAACAGTGGGGCCATAGGGCTGAGAGGAGAGAATGGTACCCTTAACGAACTGGGAAGTTGTGAGAGAAGTGCCCTGGGAGAAGCGGACACCTGCCTTCTCCATACAGCCAGCCACAGGTGATTTTGTAAGGGGACAGCCCCCTGGGGAATATATTCCTCAACCTCACTCTCCTCTGCTCAGTCTGGCCTCCCCATTGTGTGGAACCTCCTGGAAGATAGAGGGCATGGGAGAGCCCATAGATTTAGTCCAGCCAGGTCAGTCTTCCAGGGAAGAGAGCAGGGGAGATGGGGGAGAGTGGATCTGGAAAGGCCAGTGAAGGGTAGACAGTGCATGATCGCACAGGGCTGTGGTGAGAGTTGAGGCACATTAAACACACCAAATTGGGAGTTGCTATTTATAGAAAAATAAATGACTCACTTTGGAGATACTGACTTTCCTGCAGCACTCCCAATGCAAGGATTGCCTGTAAGAAATGTATAACTATGCTAGAAGTAAGAGATTTCTCCAAAGTGAAGAGAGTTAAGTATAGCAGGGAAAGAGAGTTCATGACTCAAGAGAAAAGATGAAAAAAAGATGGAAAATGTAAAGACTCCTATCTCTGTGATGAACCCTTCACAGTCCTGATAACTCTAATTTTTCACAATCTCAATAGATGTAAGACACATTTGGAAAGTGTTAGCTATCATTTATGATGAACATCTTACTAAAACAGGAGCAGACATATATTTTCTTCTTTTTTTTTTTTTTTATCCTCACCCGAGGACATTTTTCCATCTTTTGATCAGATAGAGCAGGAGGGAGAGAGAGGAAGAGAGAGAGAAACATCGATGTGAAAGGGACACACTGAGTGGCCGCCACCCGCGCGACCAACCAGGGCCGGAGACAAACTGCAACCGAGGTACGTGCCCCTAGCGGGAACCGAACCCGGGTCTCTCAGGACCACAGGCCGACGCTCCAACCGCTGAGCCAAACCGGCCAGGGCAGACATATATTTTCTTGATGTGATAAATCTCAAGCCATAAACCAGCATCATACTTAATGATGTAATGCCAGAAAGCATGCCAATTAAAGTCAGACACAAAGGAAGGATGCTTTTTATCTCCACTTTCACTTAACATTTTCCCAGAAGTATTAATCAAAGCTAATATTTATATATTTCAGGAAAAAAGATGGTAAAATATCATAGTTTCTGGCAGATGATATAATTGTATACCTGGAAAATCCAAGAGAAAACCCTGAAAAACCAACACCTCCTATACTGTTTTTCTTCTAATCATTTAATTCACTTTATCTTTAAAGAGTCATGGGCTCTCCATAGCCTAAAGCAGGATTTGAGGTTCTATTAAAGACTCAACTAGAAATCAATATTGTTAGAACTCCAAAGAAGTTAGGAATAATTCTACTACGTCTTAAGTCTTCATGGTTATGTGAATCTGAAAAATCCTTGGTTTTCAGGAAAAGTATATCTCAGTGGCCAGGCACAAAGGATAAACAGTGAGGCCTCACTCCTACCCCAACCCCTAATCCCCTCTGGAGAGGAAACAACCATTTCCTGTCTCTTGTGATTCTTCAAGAGATAGTCTGGCCTGGCCAGTGTGGCTCAGTGGCTGAGCATTGACCCATGCACCAAGAGATTGCTGGTTTGATCCCCCGTCCCAGGTTGTGAGCCAAATCCCCAGTGAGGGGAGGGGCATGTGGGAGGTGGCCAGTCGATGTTCTCTCTCATCGATGTTTCTTTCTCTCTCCTTCTCCTTTCTTCTCTCTTTAAAATCAATAAAGAAAAAAAAATCTTAAAAAGAAGAGTCTGTACTCATACAAGTGTGTATGCACATGTGCATGCACCCATGGACAAACACACACGTACACACACAAGGTAACTTCTTGAGTTTCTTTTTCTAGCCAAAAGAAAATGAAGAAGGGTAAAGCTGTCAGATTTAAGAATATAGTAGATGTGTATAAACATCCTTCAATCCGGTTGATTGATAAAGAAAAGAGCAATGTGACTAAACCAGCAATGGATAAGGAAGACAGCAAAGTAACTGAACCAGCAGTATATAAAGAAGACAGCATTGTGACTGAACCAACAATGGATACAGACAGCAATGTGACTGAACCAGCAGTGGATACAGACAGCAATGTGACTGAACCAGCAGTGGATACAGACAGCAATGTGACTGAACCAGCAATGGATACAAACAGCAATGTGACTGAACCAGCAATGGATACAGACAGCAATGTGACTGAACTAGCAGTGGATACAGACAGCAATGTGACTGAACCAGCAGTGGATACAGACAGCAATGTGACTGAACTAGCAGTGGATACAGACAGCAATGTGACTGAACCAGCAGTGGATACAGACAGCAATGTGACTGAACCAGCAGTGGATACAGAGAGCAATGTGACTGAACCAGCAGTGGATACAGACAGCAATGTGACTGAACCAGCAGTGGATACAGAGAGCAATGTGACTGAACCAGCAGTGGATACACACAGTAATGTGACTGAACCAGCAGTGGATACACACAGTAATGTGACTGAACCAGCAATGGATGCAGAAGACAACAAAGTGACTGAACCAGCAATGGATACAGAAGACAGCAATGTGATTGAACTAGCACTACATTTAGCTAAGAGGGCCATCGCCGCTGCTGTTAAAATTGTGGAAGGTATTAATCCTGTCTGGGTGCTTAAAGGACTGTCTTGTTATATAATGTCACACTACCAGGCAATTAACAAATTCACATCTTTTTTGCAGAAGATGATGAATACATCATCAAAAACGTCGACTGGCTCACACACGGTGAATTCACACCAGAAAAGGGCCGTAGGCAAATTGAGGAGTTCGTTTTGGTAAGTTAGTTGACCACTCCAACTTGGTGTACAGAGGCAAAGAACAATAAAAAGGCTCTTTTTTGATGAAAAGTTTAAAGTCCAGAATCCCTAGGAGATGATATTAAAGGTGACTAGATGTCCTCATCTGGATTCTAAAATTAAAGATGTGATAGTCTTTGAAGGTGAAAAGCACAACTGTATTTCCCTGTGCTTGTATCATCCTAATCTTACATTTTCCTAGGAAAATATCTTTCCCAGTTAAGCAATTTTCCCATCTTGTGCTCTAAATGGGTGCCCACTGGCCTAAGGCTGCACCCAAGTTTTGTGAATCAGACTGGAATGGGACACAAAATAAGCAAGAAAAATGTCCCCTGCAAATCTAACTGGTTATTCTGCATAAAAGGCAAAAGTAAGTCCTGACAATGGCCTATATGGCCCAATGTGATCTGAGTCTCCTCCTCCCTCCCAGCTTACTGCTCAGACTCCATCACTTACTACCTCCTCCCTTTTCACCTTCCTTACTCCAGACACACTTGCTTCCTTGCCAGGCATGTCCTCACCTCAGGGCCGTTGCACTTGCTGTTCCCTCTGCTTGGAACACTCTCCCCTGAGATCTATTCTCATGGTTCATGCCTTACCTCTCTTCAGGTCTTTGTTAAAATGCCACTTGCTCACTGAGGCCTTTCCTAGCCACCTCATCTATAATTACAACCCTCTCTCTTCTGATTTATTTTTTTCTTTAGTACTTAGCCCTACTTAATATATTAGATTTTACTTATCAATCCTATTACTTTTATTCCACCACCAGATCATATGGTCCACAAGGACAAAGACTTGTTCATTTCTCTGTTCCCAGCCCCTAGAAATGTTAGCTACACATAGGTGCTCTATACATATGTGGTAAATACATGAACAGGTTTATTCTCTCTATATTTTTTCTTCACAGATGAAGAGCTTACCTACTTTGTAGGACTATTGTATACAGAGAGACAATTAAAAAGTAGGTGACTGAAAAATCTAAAAGCTCTATATAACTCATGACATTAAATCACCCTGTTCCCAGCCCCACTAATGCAGTGAGCCCTAGAAGTGAAGTCTACCATCTAAGTGCCAGGAGTTTCTGATGGAGAGCTTTCTCAAGCTTAGTACAGATTTCCCAAAGTCCACCATACACCAAGCAATGGCAAATAAGGAGTGACCACTTACTGAGCATTGCTATGTGCTAAGCACTGTTAAGGACTTTATGTGCATTATCTCATCTAATCCTCACAAAAAAACCTGAATGCAAGTACATCAGAGTACCCATTTTACAGATGAAGAATTGAGGCTCAGAGAAGTTGGGCAATATGTCCAAAGTCTTTGTTTAAGCAGCAAAATGAAGTTTTGATTATAGGTCTGTCTGATATACTTTTTTCGCCATAGTAGAAAAAGGACTTTAAAAATTTTTTTAAAAAATCCCTGACTGCAGATTGAACCCACAACTTGGGTATGTGCCCTGACTAGGAATTGAACCGGTGACCTTTCAGTGCATAGGACGATGCTCCAACCGAGCCATACCAGCCAGGGCAGGAAAAAGACTTTTTGATGACAAAAAAACATGCAGAGTTTTACTATTAATGAAAAATGTAAATTCAAAAGATTTTAAGGTATTGCAATGTGAGTAAGTATGATTAAACCTGGTGTCAGAAAGCTTGCGTATTAGTAGGGAGGAAATACATACACTTATACATTGACAATGGCCACAATACTTGGTTTATTCTCTTCAGGAATGTAACCTGACAACAAGAACAGACACATAAGTTCTTTATAAGGGAAAAAGTGAAAAATCTCCAAAGCCTAACACACAGTTAAAATTTTTATAATATAAATAAAGCATTGTTATAAAAATCCCCAGTGAGCAAAAAAGCAAAAAGTAGAAAATGAAAGTTACTCTTTTACCCACACAATACCCAGTTCTACTCGCTCAAAGGTCATTTACCATTGATAACAGTTTTGTGCATATACTTCCAGTGCTTGTTGGTTTTGAGTGTCCAATGATATATTATGGGTTAAACTATCCATGTTAAAGTAGCACAATGAGATACTGTTTCCAGGAAGTGAGTATATGAATCAAGGTTATGCAAAAATTACAAAACACAAGGATAACATACATTCATTGGAACTACATAAAAATCAGCTGACTGCACAGTGATAAAAATGGGAAGACATTGGCTTGATGAAAATAGTTGTATTTAATGTGCCCAAGGCTGCCCTTGTTCACAAAGGGATAAAAACCCCCACTAACACAGCAAGTTGACAGGAAGAAAATCCTAGAACTGAGGCATCTGGTGGTGTAGACAGAGAACTGAGCTGGCTGCTAGGGAGTCCTAGGTCCCCACCCCAGCTGTTGTTTTGGACCGTCCTTCCCTATTTCTAGGCCCCAGTATCCTCATCTACAAAGTAAGGGTCTTCACTAGATGATCTCTAGGGATCATTCCAATGCTACAAAGTCCATGATTATATGACAGATTAAACATTAGGGCTCAACAAAATATATCAAATACTATAGAACGGTTGAAAAAAAAAGGGTATTCTTCTATGAGCTTCAAGGGGTTGACTCTCAAACTTCATTAAAAGGAATGATCTCTGTAGGAAGACACAGTCCCTAATCTCAAGGAATCTGGAGTCTTTGTGCTCCTCTCTGGCTGACTGAAACAGCCAATTGGGTAGAAGCTTAAAATAAAGTAAGCTGAGACAAAAGGCTAGCCTACTGCTTTAAAAAAAAATAGGAGAGCCTGAAATTATTTTACTACTTCCTCCCACATTCCCTCCGCACATCACTGGGATTTAGACAATCCCACTTTCTTCCTTTTGTGACCTTCATCTTAATTTAGGATCTTTTTGATTTGGAAGCTTCCTATGCCCCGATAGCCAGCTCAAGGGGGTTTGGTTGACTTGAACTTGTTAAATGCCTATAGCATTCAAGGCCCTGTGCTAAGAAATCAGGGCTGCATTATGATTTCTGTGAACCCAAGGTGCTGGTAAGATTTGTACTTTGGCCTGGGCTGGTGTGGCTCAGAGGTTGGAGCGTCGACCTGTGGTTCAGAGAGACATGGGTTCAGTTCCCGCTAAGGGCATGTGACTCGGTTGCAGTTTGTCCCCGGCCCTGGTTGGGTCGTGCGGGTGGCAGCCACTCGATGTGTCCCTTTCACGTTGATGTTTCTCTCCCCCCCCCCTTTCCCACTCTATCTGAACAAAAAATGAAAAAATGTCCTCGGGTGAGGATAAAAAAAAAAAGAAAAAGATTTGTACTTTGGAGGGGAAGCTTCTCCAAGGGTGTAGACAGGGATCTGAGGGATCTGAAAGATCCTATTGCCTGACTCATTCCTTTTCTGACCTTATTTTACATACTACCTATGGCTGCAATGAAGTGAATCTGATTTTCAAAAACAGTTTGAGAAAGCCTCGTTACTTTCTAGTCACACCTTCGCATCTCCCTGAGTAAAGTGAGCAGACCACATGTTCTAGTCACGTCCTAATTATTTTCCAATTAACCAAATTTGCCTCCCAAGTAAGGGTCTGGAAGGAAGTGAGTGTGTACATGTGTGTAATGAGTATGTACACACCCACATCTGAGCGTGTGAATCTACAGTCCAAAGCCCAATCTCAAGTGATCTTTGAAGATTATGGGGAGTTGACTCTAGTTTGAATCCCAATAAAAAGTGTTAGAAATGGATTCCAGAAGCAGGGCTGTAACCCCTACTGTTGTGCACTGTCTTTATCTAGAAGCCTCAAACAGAAGTCTACTTGTCTTTCTTTGCGTGCTCTTTCTTTTTTCTATGAAACAGACTTGGGAGTATCAAGACCGCTGGGTGCACTACACAAAGTTGATAGAGACGAGAGACCTGGTTCACAGCTTCCACTACATCTACTCTGTACGCTGGAGTGTCCCAACTTCTCAGACACCCACAGCATTCAGCTCTGCCTTTGCCTTCTTCACCATCAAGTTCAACAAAAACAAACCTCCGGTAAGCTCTTCCTTTTATGCTGTTCTCTTTGATGAGAATTAAATGAAAATGGAGACTTCTCTTGTCAAGGTCATTGATGACCCCTTCTTTGTAAAACATAATAGTCATATTTCTGTCTTCATCCTGCTTGGCCCATCTGCAGTACTTGCCATAGCTGATCACTCCCTCCTTCATGAAACATTCCATTTGGCTTCTAGACTAACACACTCTCCTGGTTTTCCTCCTGCCTCACTGACCATTCCTTCTCACTCTCTACCAGTTTCTCCTCCCACCAACCTCCTCATATTGGAATGTTCTAAAACCTAGGCCTTGGACTTCTTCTCTGTATGCACTGCCTTGATGATCATATGCAGTCTCCTGGTTTAAAATTTTTTTCTTTATTGATTTTAGAAAAAGAGAGAAGGGAGAGGGAGAGAGAGAGAGAAACATCGATGAGAGAGAACATTGAATGGCCGCCTTCTGCATGCCCACACTGGGGTCAGGCCCACAACCTGGGATGTGCCCTGACTGGAAATTGAACTTGTGACCTCTTGGTGCATGGGTTGACGCTCACCCAGTAAGCCACACCGGCCGGGCCAGTCTCCTGGTTTTAAATGGGCCACCTCTAGTGATTCCCAAATTTATATCTCCAGCTGACTTCTGCCACTTGGATGTTTGAGAAACATCTCACATATTGTAACCAGAATGGAACTTCCAATTTTCCCTTCCAAACCTTATCTGCAGTTTTCCTCATCTGTTGATGGCCAAATTCCTTGGCATCATCCTTGACTATCTCACATCCCTCATCCAATCCATTAGGAAATTCTGTTGGCCCTACTTTTAAAAATAGGTCCTGAATCCAACAATTTCTTACCACCCTTCTATCACCCTGATCCAAGACATCATCATCTCTCATCAAGATGATTTCAGTAGCCTTCTAACTGGTCCCTCTGCTTCCACCTTTGCCCTCATCACGTCTCTTTTCAATATAGCAGCCAGCCAGAGTGGCCCTTATACAATGAATTTATGTCACCCTTTTAAAACACATTGCAACGTGTTTCTCAAACTTCAAAGTGCATGCAAATTATTTGGGAATCTTGTTAAAAGGAAAATTCTGATTCCGCAGGTCTGAGGTGGGGCTTGAGATTCTGCCTTCCTAAGAAGCTCTCAGGCAAGGCTGATGCTGCAGGCCCTTACTATACTTTGAGTAGTAAGGGCCTACAAAGCCTTGAGTGATCTGGTCCCTGTTATTTCTGCTTTCTCACTATTCCTTCTCCCTCACTTTTTTTCTCCAGCGACTTGGATCTTGCTACTCTTACATAGTTCTGCCTCAGGGCCTTTGCACTTGCTGTTCCCTCTGGAACACTCTCCCCTACGTATGTGCATGGTTTGCTCTCTCACCTCCTACACTGCACTTTCTACCCCACTCCCCACCTGCCAATGCTTTTGCTTTTTCTACACAACACTTTACCTTATGATATTCTATATAATTTATCTTGCTATTATCTGCTTCCCCTAGCAGAACTTAAGTTCCATGAAGGCAGAGATTTTTATCTTGCTGTAAAACAAGGCCTAGCAAATAGTAGGCACTCGATAAATACTTGAAAGAATGACTGCTTTTAGCCATTAGGTAGACCATGAATATCAAATATGTAGAATCCAGGCATAGGGTTCTCAGAGCAGGGTTGATACCAAGGATAATGCCTGGAACACAGGAGACATAAAATTGTTATATTCTTTGCTTTTCATCCTTTCACAAAGGTTATTTGAAGTTTTGTCTGACTCTAAGGCTTTATATGTGACTACACAGTGAGCTAATTATGTCCTATATCCATCCTATCCTAGTACAAACTTATCTATTTAGAGCTCCTGGTCATATATCCTACCATTAGCTGTCTTGATAAATGGCAAGTTTAGAGATCAGAAAGCAAGGCTGGTGGATGGAGGTAAGCAAGACCGCAAACCAGTGACCACAGAGAGAGGGCTTGGGAGAAGGGCCCTTGCTCAGAATTCTGAGTATAATTTTGTAGCAGAGAATGGGTGGGGACCACTGAGGCAATTTACAACCTATGTTTTTATGCTGCTTTAAAAATGTTTTCAAACTTTGTTCATCTATATTGTTTTCTTATGCCATTCCTAAGAGGTAAAGTAGGTACTGTCAGCTGAGTAAACTGGAACATGTAAAGAAGGTCAATGATTTACTCAAGCTCTTATTGAGCATAAGCCTCTCCTGACTTGTTTCCAATGTTGTGGCCATGCTTAAGGTATTTGTTGCCAAAAAATATCTTTTGGAGAACAGAGGTTTGACATGACAGAGAACTATCACCTACTTCCAATTGAAAAGGAAGATGAATTCTATAAATTTAACAGTATATATGGACAAGTATAGAGATGGAAGAAATCATGAGTCTGTATGACTGGTCTAAGCTGACAACTGTCCTTTTCTCTCTTAGGATGCACCCGTTGAAGTCTCTTATTTCTTTGAGGGCCAGTCACTACTTCACAGGTAATGAACATTTGGAGACTTATTTTAAATGGGTGGTAGATAAAGGTCATCTCTAGCAGGCCCATAGACACAGATAATTCACATAATAGTCACCTTTCTCGTTTGGACCACCTACCCCATTACAATGGACTGAAAATAGGATACTGCCATTGTTCTAGAATTTTTTTTCTTTTTGGTTTGCTTTTTAGTGTCTTTTTTTTTCAGTGATTAGATACTTGAGGATTAACTGCTAGAGTAGCGTGGTGGCAAAATGGGTCATGTTTATTGTTTCTATGGGAAAATTCACAATTACATGGAATAAACTCATGTATAACCCCTTTTATTTGTATAGCAGCTCTCTTAAAGAATCTTTACATATAAGCTCATTAATTCTTTTATTGATTGGGCCTAAGGAATAGATAGAGACAGTCTTTGCAGCCCTCCCCCACAAAAGGCTTTTTGCTCACCAGAGATGAAACAGAGTAAACAGGAAATCAATCTTAAGCTGAATGTTTTATTTTAAAAGGCTTTTGGTGTATTTGTTTTTCTTCCTCTGCAGACCAGGAATGACTCGCTTTCGAGAAAAATGGGTGAGGGACATGGTTGAGGCCAAACATATTATAATGAAGTCATTTCCCTTCTAATCCAATTGTGTCTGTTTCTTACAAAATGTTTTATGATTGGATTTCTAATGAGAATGTATTAAAATACCATACTGCACATCAAACCATATAATATTTATTGAATAATAAACTTGTGGCACACAATCCAGCTGAATTTTTTTTTTTTTGCATTCAGTCATTTTCCATTTGGCAACTTTCCATTATGCTAACAGAGTAACTAGTTTTCTATTTTCTAAAAGGTTTTTCCCATCACTGTCTGCATCAGTCTTACAGGTATAGAAGCTGAGTTCAGAGAGTTGCTAAAATTCACCTGTCAGACCAACTGAGATTGGTACTTGACTGCCTAGTCCTCTATTTGAGCTAAGTGTCTGGCCCAGACACACCTTTTTATGGGCACAACTCGGGAACAGAAAAATGGCAACTGTTCTACAGTTCATACCATAAACAGTCTGAAGGGTTTCTCTACTCACAGACCCCTTGATTTACTGTGAGTTAAGCCTCATTGTTAAACACATTCTGAAACTCTGAAACCAGGCATGCTGCCTGCCACAACAGAGCATCCCAATCTTAATGGCAGCAGGGTGGCTTCAGGACTGGGGGCAATGAAACATGGAAGGCTCAGTTTCTACCCTTACTTATTTCTTGTATTCTTCCCATCCTCACACTGGCTGCAAAATTTTAAAACACCAAAGACAAATTATGTTAGGAGTGATTACTTGTATGTACATCTGAATACATATTTACATAGACAAGCACTGGAAGTGAACACAGAACCCTAAAGACAATTGATGTGGTAAGACTGGGTAATTTTTCTTTCTTTTTTTAAAAAAAAAAATTGTTACATTTGTGAAATAAATAAAAAAAGAGGGAAAATCTTAGAGCAACAGGAGAGGATGTGAGAAACTAGGTAAGTCTCCTTTGAGAACAAAAAATATAGTATTTCAAATACAACAGCCCTCTTATTAGACTTATGGCTCAGGTGACTACATATAGTTTGAAGTAGTAACTCTCATGAGCTAAAAATAAAATGTGTTTGGTCCTTTTATTCTTCCCTCTCCTTTCCCAAAAAATATGCCGCTGAAGCTGTTCTTGGCACATCTTTTCTGAACAAACTCTGATGAAAGAAATGTTAAAGTTCTGAAAAAAATTAATATATTTTCTTCCATTTACTCAACAAGCCTTTGTTGAGTATCTACTCTGTGGAGGAAACTGGAGAATACAATGAAAATCTACAGTATTCATATATCACAAAATTGTTGCATTTGAATTATCTTGCCTACTGAAAATAAGAGAACATCCCTCTTGAAAGTCAGACCCGAGGAGATTGTTGTCAAATCCCATGGGCCTGGTGCTTACAACAGGGGCACAGAAAGAGGGCCTGGAAGGCTTGGTCTCAGTGCTGGCCTTGCCTCTTACAACCGTGTAAAGATGGGAAAGCCACAAAAAGTTGCTGAATATTAGGTTTCCTTGTCTGTAAAAGGCAACTAATGTGGTACCCGGATTCCCATCCTGCAAGGAGGCTGTGGCCCAGTTCAATCAACACAACTAAGGAACTGCCCTTGGTAATAATGGGGGTAACTCGGGTGCTTCTTTCACCTGCACTTACCTAATTATGAGTAATCAAAAAGGGATGTGCAGGGAGGGAGACAAGGAAAGAATACTATTCCAGGGTACTTGAAATAGTTTCAGCTACTATTAAAAAAAAACCAACAAAAAAAATGCTATACAATTTCCACTACCCTAAAAATGACATGTAAGATGACAAGAAGAAATGTAAGATATTAGGCAGTAAAGGTTATTCCTAAGTGAGAAAATACTTTTTACTTTCTGTTTTTCTAATAAAAAACACATTCTAATGAGGAAAAAAAGAAAATAAGAGAATAAACTCATCCAGTCTCCAGGAGCCAGAGAACAAAAATTTTAAATGCGGATTATAAATTTAGGTTTTATTACATAGGGAAGTAGATGGATTAGAGCTCACAAATTTGGGACCTAGTTTGTTTCAACTTTTGGAAAAAAATAGATTTCTTAGGCTAGGCAGCAATGATGATAAATAGAAATAACATCAAATTCAGGAGTCATAAATGTTGCTACATGCCAAGTGGCTGTTCAGTTCATTAGTTGTGGGTTAAAGGTAGACATTTTCCTAGAACATTTGCTAACTAGTAAAACTTTGGATTTATGCTTTGAAATCTGACTGCCTCATTTGAAAACTCTGAAAAAGATACTTTAAACTATTCTAAGGGGAGAGGAGAGGACATTTTATAACAGCAGAGTCAGAATTTCCTTATGACCCAGGTAATCTAAATTTATCCTAGGCACATAATAATAACGAAGCTCAAAACAACCTTAACAAAAACAACCTGAATTTCTACTGTCCCCTCCCCCTTCACTCTTCTGACATAACAACAAAAATTGAACAAATAGGGAAGGAAAAAGATTGTAATCTCATAGTACCAGAATTTTCCATTTCTCCCAAACTTAAAAATAATAGCCATAAAAAAGGGATGAATTAAGGGGATTCTATACAAAGTTAAAGAATAAACTGCATGATAGATGTAAAAAATAAACTGAAAAGTTTACATTTAAAATGAAATCTGTCTATTACATAAAGGACATACAAAAATGTTTAATATAATTTTATATTCATCCTTATAAAACAACTAAGTTAAAATAACTATTCATTATATTTTTCCCTATTACACTCCTGACCACTGTTGACTCCCATTCATTTCTAGTATTCAAATTATGATCCACATACAGCTTAGACAGAAATAATGTACTTACATTGGCACAACAGTAGACTTCCAAATATTTTATATTTGAAAAAAACATTTTTAAGTAACCTGTTAAGAATTTTTAAAACTAATGTTCACATATTCAATTCAACAAGTCCATGGGTTAGTTTGCGTTTTGGTTTATTTTTGGGTTTGGGCTGAGGGTAGGGATTAAAACCAAAATACATGATTTCCAAGGCAGACTATATATCATATAATAAAAGTCAATCTTCAAATTCCAGATTTGCCTTTTTCAGCAATGCCTTCATTTTAACAAAACTGGCCTCCTGTATGTTTCTATCAAGTCCATTTATAACACATTCAACATAGAGGAATGATAATTTCCCACAAGTTCAGTTGGGTTGGGGGCAAGCATCATGAAGAGCTAAGAGTAACACTGTCCCATGGTATGAGAGTTAAGTTTCTCATCTCACTGCCATTTTCTCTCAATGTCATCTCCCCCAATATAGTACGATTTCATTCATAATATGAATTTTTCTTTTTTTTTTTATCCTCACCTGAGGACATTTTTGTTCACATAGAGTGGAAGGGAGAGAGAGAGAAACATCGACATGAAAGGGACACATCGAGTGGTTGCCACCCACACGACCCAACCAGGGCCGGGGACAATCTGCAACTGAGGTACACGCCCTTAGCGGGAACCGAACCCGGGTCTCTCTGGACCGCAGGCCGACGCTCTAACCACTGAGCCAAACCAGCCAGGGCATGATATCGATTTTTCAACTAGAAAGTTTTATGGTCAATCCAAAATAACCCAAAGAACTTGCTAAAGTTATATCAATAAGCAGCCTTTTATTGAAGGACTGAAATAATTAAATAGAAGGCACAGGAGCACTGTAAAGCTTTTCAGATCCTAACAATCTGTTCGTATGTATATATGAAACCCAGACTTTCTGTTAAAAATGTCTGCTGAATAATCCGAAAATCCTTATTTGTCATCCTTCCCTTTAGTTTTTCTGTATACCATCTCTCGAAAACTGGCCAGAATCTTGTTTTCTCTCTTTCTTCTCTCTTCTTGATTAAAGGAAGCCAGAGCTCTCTTCTCGTCCGCACTATAGATCTGGTTCTCTTTTCGGAGTCGCACAGCCTCCATTCGACGATGCCTGCAGATAATTTTATTTTTGGTTTAATTCCTCAGTAATTATTCTCATAGTACTTCCTCACTAATCCTTTCTTAATAGAGTGGTTTACTTAAAAATGTGACAAATAGAAACTGTTTTTGTAATGGGTTATATTTTCAAAAGACCATTCATTGTATTTGCAAGTATGTCCTTTGATTTATTTCTAGAATTCAAATAATGATCTCTGATGTCCTGTTAACATCATGAATGTTATTAATTTCAAATATTAAGGGCATAAGTCTAGTTCTTCTGTTTCCAGTAAAACAACCAGAAACAGGCAAATTATTAAACTTCCTAGGTGATATGTGGAATTTGCTTTCATGGAATTAACATAGAATAGATGAAAGATTTAAGCTGTCATCAATTAGGTGGAACTTCTTCAAGGTTCAAATTTATCAAATAACCAAAAGAACCTAGTCTAAATCTACAATTAAATTTAACTCCTTAGAATCTAGTAGCAGCTCAAAGAAAATAAAGAAGGGATTTAGCACAAGATCCAAATCAGGAAAAGTATAGGAATAGGGGTAGAGGGGAACTATTACATCATCTTCAAAAGGTGCTTATTTAGAAGAAAAACCTTAAAAAAACCTGCCTCTTTTATGTATATGTACTCAATCCTATACAATTAGTTCAAGATGAAGCTTGAGCTGACTAGAAAAATAGAGAAAATTGTCCGGCTGTTCAGATTCAGTGGACTGAGCATCATCCTATGGACTGAGAGGTCCCGGTTTGATTCCTGGTCAGGGCACAGGTCCAGGTGTCGGGCTCGATCCCTGATGTGGGGCATGCAGGAGGCAGCTGATCGATGTTTCTCTCTCACACTGATGTTTATCTCTCTCTAAAAAATCAATAAAAACATATTTAAAAAAAGAAAAATAGAGAAAACTGAGAGGAGGGGAGAATAATTTCAGATTAGTGTGAAAGTAGGGGAGTGGCAGGATGGACAGTGAAGATGACAATGTATTTAGGTTCCTCAGGGTACAGTGAGTAGTTTATCTGGAACAGGAAGCGCTATGTGATAGATGCTATAACAAACCTCTATGTAAATGTCTCCTAGGACACGGGAAAGAGTTTTCTCTTGGGTATTTAGGTATGGAGTTGCTGGGTTACAGAACTATATGAATTCTCAACTTTCCTAGATAATACCCAAAGTGGTTGTATCAATTTACACTACCAATAGTAATATTTAAGAGATCCTGTATATCACATCCAAATGCTTGGTATTGTTATAACTGTGAACTTTTGTCTATCAAATGCATGCAAAATGACATGTCAGTATGTTCTTAATTTCTATTTCCAATGATAATGAACACCTTTTTATACATGTATAGGTTATACATATTTCTTCTTTGTGTCATTTTCCTACTTTTCTTTTGGGTTGTTCATAGGTATTCTTTAAATATTCTCAATGCTAATTCTTTAATGGTTGTGTGTATTGCAAAATTTTATCCTGGCTTGGAACTTGTCTTTTTACTTATTTTAAGATGTCTTTTGGCCGGTTTGGCTCAGCGGTTGAAGCGTCGGCCTGTGGACCAGAGAGACCTGGGTTCGGTTCTTGCTAAGGGCATGTACCTCAGTTGCAGTTTGTCTCCGGCCCTGGTTGGTCGTGCGGGTGGCAGCCACTCGATGTGTTCCTTTCACATCGATGTTTCTCTCTCTCGCTCTCCCCCCCCAACTCTATCTGAACAAAAAAATGGAAAAATGTCCTCAGGTGAGGATTAAAAAAAAAAAAAGATGTCTTTTGATGAACAAAAGTTCTTACTTTTTTTTTTAATCCTCACTTGAGGACAATTTTTTGCATTTATCTTCAGATAGAGCAGGAGGGAGAGAGGGGGGGAAAAGAGAGAAACATCAATGTGAGAGAAATACATCGACTGGTCGCTACCCACATGACCCCAACTGGGGCCAGGGACAAACTGCAACTGAGGTACATGCCCACAGCGGAAACCGAACCCAGGACTTTCTAGTCCGTGGGCCGATGCTCTAACCACTGAGCCAAACCAGCCAGGCAAGTTCTTACTTTTTTGTTGTTGTTGTTGTTTTGTTTTATCCTCACCCGAGGACATTTTTGCATTTATTCTCAGATAGAGTGGAGGAGAAAGAGAAACATCAACATGAGAGAGACACATGAAGTGGTTGCCACCCACAAGACCCCAACTGGGCCGGGGACAAACTGCAACCGAGGTACATGCCCTTTGCAGGAACCGAGGACTCTCCAGTCTGTGGGCCGACGCTCTAAGCACTGAGCCAAACCAGCCAGGCAAGTTCTTACTTTAAAAAAAATGTTTTTATTGATTTTTTAGAGAGAGAGGAAGGGAGAGAGAGATACAAATATCTATGTGAGTGAAGCATCAATATTGATTGGCTGCCTCCTGCATGCCCTCTACTGAGGATCAAGCCCACAACCTGAGCATGTGCCCTGACCGGGAATCAAACCAGTGACCTCTTGGTGCACAGGTTGATGCTCAACCACTGAGCCACACCACTGGGAAAAAGTTCTTACTTTTAGTCTAGGCAAATTTATCAATATTTTATTTTATGGTTATTACATTTTTTTGTCCTTTATAAAATGCTTTCTCCACCCCAAGATCTAATAGATATCTGCTCATATTTTATACTGAGTGTTAAAGTTGTTTTTGACATTTAAGTCCTTAATCTAGCTGTACTGATTTTTAAATATGGTAATACAGGGTTCTACTTTCATCTTTTTCCATACAGATAACCACTTTTTCCTGAACCATTTACTGAATAGATCCCTCTTTCCCCAGTGATCCTATAAGCCATCTCTTTCATATACCTAAGTTCCATACATATAAGGCTCTGTCCTTAGGCTCTGTATTTTATTCCACTGAATAATTCATTTGTTCCCCAACACTTTCTAAAGTGCTGCAAGCTTCGTAGTAAGTCCTCATATCTGGTAGGGCAAATCTCATCCTCTTCCTCTTCTTCTTCAGAAGTGACCTGGCTATTCTGGGCCCTCTCGTCTAATATACCAATTTTAAAACCAACTTAGTAAGTTTCATGAAAAACTCTGTTGTGATTTTGATTGGAAATGGAATAAATCTACAGATCAATTTCAGAAGAACTGACAACTTTATAATATTGCCTCTCTGTCCATGAACATGGTATCTCTCCATTTATTTTTGTCTTTTTAAATGTCTCTTAATATTTTTATAGTTTTCCCTGTAGAGGTCCTGGACATTTTTTTATTAAGATTTAGTCCTAAGTCCTTCATATTCTCTGTTATTGTTATAAATGTTTTCTTTTTATTTAATTACATTTTTTAGTTGTTTGTTGCTGGTGCATAGAAGTGCAATTGATTTTTGTGTATTAACCTTATATCCAATCATTTGTCAAACCCTCCTATTATTTATAATTTATCTCTACATTCTTTAGAATTTTCTATATAAACAATCCATATAATTCACAAAAAATAACAGTGTTATATCCTCCTTTCTAGTCCTTATGCCTGTAATTTTTCTTATCTTATTGTGCTGAACCTCAGATATGATGTTTTCATATGTTGGTCCTCAGAATTCCAAGATTCTGAAAGTGCTTCAGGGGTACTGCAAATATTTGACTCTAATTTTATTTTAAAACATTTACCTACTTTTAAAAGTTTGTAAAATTTTTAAAAATCCAAACTTCACTTTGATTTTGGTACAGATGCCCTATTCACTCTCTTTGTTCTTCCTGGTACTTTGCTTTCTCTTCCCTAATTTTATATTCATTTTCCCATGCTAAACCTGATGTCTGTCATAATCCTTTTCTGCTCTTCATTCTTAGAGTCCACAGACAACAAGAGGCAAACTTAGAAACCAGGAAACATTGTCTTATGAAAATGCTTTCCTTCAGGGGGTGGTGATAAATAGCTGAATTTAACTATATCCTCCAGAAGATAAGCTATCTGTACCAAAATACGAAATGAGAAAGGACAGTGGGAAGACTGATTCTTTGACATAGCTAAATTTGAGGCTCAGTTGCATACATACTTAGAATTTTAGACAACTACATTTATACCAATAAAACTAATATTACAAGAACACTTATACTTTACTCTTGATTAGGAATGGTCACTTAATAAAAATCAATCACCAAATATAATTCTGGTAGTGAGAAAGAAGAAAATGATCTAATCACAGAAACTGATTTAATGCCAAGAACATACCTGCTACCACTCATTACGTAACCTGAGCATTCAAATGATGCAATTTCTTCACTTGTCAAACCAATTTCACCTCTCCGTGGGATACGCTTTCCAGCTTTTACATATTCAGCCATAGCTGCACCTTCACCAGGTAACAGAGCATGGCCATAGCTACAAAGTAATTCAGAATTCAGAAAAGGTTCATTATAAAAACCTCATCTAAAGAGAGCACAACAATTCATTTACCCTTAGCAAATAGTAGGAACAACAGTTGCTGAGTGGCAGCATGCTAGGAAGCCCAATATGAACTAGTTTAATTTAATTAGTAATGCACTGTAACCTATGTAACTAACCCAGAAGTGTAGAGATACTTTGGAAGAACAAAATAATTGGTGTTTGTATAGATTCATGTTTTACAATATGGATCAATTTATCCCTATAGGTATTGCCTTTACTACTTCTTTCAGTGAATTTCTTTTCCCATTTTCCATTAAAAAAAGTAAAGAAATAATATATCTCAATTTTAACATACTGTTTAGCCTTATAACCAATAATAGCACATACAGTAGCAATGATCTATTACCTTTCATTCAAGGGGACTTTAAAAACTATCATCCCTTCATTCAATTCACTGAATGCTTCTTAAATACCTATTAAACAAAAATAATCTCTGATCTTTTAGGACATTACTGAAATTCAATGTAGAATATATAATACATTTCACGAAAGAAATAGAAAATGCTATGAGGATTAAAGGATGAAAGAGGGGTAGGAATCACACCTACTTGTGGAGGGAAGGTACTGGGAATCAGCACACGCCCCTCCTTTTGAAAAGAGATTTGAAAGATGGTAAGGATTTTAACAGGAAGAAATTGGAGGTAGTGAAGAAAACAGGGCTGGGATAAGAAGGAAAAGCATGTTGGGAGAAGAAATAAGGGAAACAAGGCACAATGTGGGAAAGTGCACAGTAAACACAGGGAAATTTAGTTCAGCTCAGTTGGAACCTGGGGTATACATGAGGGAGCAGAGGGTGACAAGCTTGGGAAAGTTAGGGCCCTACTTTTGGGAAGGTACTTTAGATATTGCAAATGAACTGTTAACTTACTTCAGAGGTTTATCATCTTGAGAGGCAAGTGTTTTTGGAGCTTCTGGGCCAATTAAATCTGAGGGTTCTTCAGGCTCTGCAAAAAAGATGTTTAGAAAAATAATTCACATTTTGACTAATTGGTTAATTTAATGCTTTACCTGTTCTGAGTCAAAGTCTGTCAGAAGAACCTACTTGATCGATCCTTCCAGGGATTCTCCAGAAACTCTTCTTGGGAATCTTTAGAGCTTGAATCACTAGAATCTTTTCTGCTCTTCTTAGACTTTTTTTTCTTGTATTTCTTCCTGTAATTATTATAATTTGATACAAGTTGACTTAATATTCCCATGTTAAAGGGCATATTACTTTTTCAAGGCAATAAAAAGACTGATTAAAATGATTTGAATTCTCAGCTTATTTAAACTTTTTAATTTTAAAATCTTCTAACCTATTTAACCAAATCATGTTTCACTATAAAAAAGATCCCTAAAGGGAACAATGAAATAAAGTTCTCATGTTGTAAAAAGATAACAGAAATAAAGCAGTTTAAAAAACAGCTCTTACCAATTTGAGCATCAATGTAATTTTAAGTGTAATTGATCAAAAAACATTAAACATATATGAATATTTGGGTTCATAATACTAAAATAACCCAGCTCATTATTTTGAAAACTCATAAAACAAAAAAGTAAGCAATTATCCTGCCCTTCCTATACAAACTGTACTTTGGGATAACCAAATAGTTGATGAGGGTAGGTTTCTCTTATAAATAGAGGACAGAGCATGTTAAAAGGACACGATTAAAATACAATCAGCAAAATCCATACTGCAGGAAACTACAACACAAATAATTTGGTTTCTTCAACAATTTGCAAAAACAAAAAGAGAAGAGGATTTATTTATTTAAAAAATATTTTTATTGATTTTTTTTTTTTAGAGAGAGGAAGAGAGAGATAGAAACATCGATGTGAAAGAGACATCGATTGGCTGCTTCTTGCACATCCCCCATTGGGGATCGAGCCTGCAACCTGGGCATGTGCCCTGACCGGGAATCAAACCAGGACTTCTCTCAGTCCATGGGACGAAGCTCTATCAACTGAGTCACACCAGCCAGGCAAAAAAAGAGGATTTAGAGATGTAAGAGACATATAAATCAATGGCAATTTATGGCATTACTTGGATACTGATTTGAATAGTCTGTACAAAAAACTGCCAAGAATCGAGAAATTATCGTTAAACATTTTAGATGCGATAAAAGTACTGTAGTTATGATTTTTTTTTTAAAAAAAGAATGCCTATCTTTTAGAGAAACATGCTGGTTTATGGATAAAATGATGTCTGGGATTGGTTCCCACTGCTCATGAGTTGGTAACTGTGTAAGCTGGGTGATGGTTACATGGGGGGTCATTTTACTGTTTTTTGTAATTGTATATATATTTGAACTTTTCCATAATAAAAATTAAAGAAAAAACTGACGATCTGTGTTTCTTCTTCTTTTCCTTTTTCTTGGCTTTCTTTGATTTCCTTTTTGTGTCTTCATCTGCAAATTAAAGCACATGAAAAATTTTTTAAAAATTTAACTCTAAACCCTCAATACTTTTGAGTAAATATCCTATTGCTGTTCCATTTGTTGTTACACAGAAATTAATGGAATCATTTATTGCTACTTATCAGGAAGTGGGCTAGGCACTGAGGACGCAGAAATTAGTCACACTAAGTATTTGGCGGTATGGGGTATTATTATTAATTTTATTACATGAAATAATAGTATTGTGATTAAATAGGAAAATGTCATAAAAGAGATGTATACAGAAATCCTTAGGGTGGCAGTGTGATATCTGTAATTTACATTGACTATCAAAACAAAAATAAAAACACATTTAATACTAACAACTGTTAAAATCTAGGTGATATGTATATGATGTTATACTATTCTTTTTTTTTTCTCCTCACCCAAGGACATTTTTTTTTGCTATTTTGTTCAGATAGAGTGGGAGGGGGAGAGAGAGAGAGAGAGAGAGAGAGAGAGAGAGAGAGAGAGACATCAACGTGAAAGGAGCACATCGAGTGGTTGCCACCCACATGACCCAACCAGGGCCGGGGACAAACCGCAACCGAGGTACGTGCCCCTAGCGGGAACCGAACCTCGGTCTCTCCAGACCGCAGGCCAACACTCCAACCGCTGAGCCAAATTGGCCAGGGCAACTATTCTCTTTATTTTTCTGGATGTTTGGGCATTTTCATGATGGAAAGAGAGAAAATCTTATATGTGTGTTTGGGGAGGATGCTTCCCAGAAGCATCAGTTTAATGGAGGAGACAGAGATAAAGACATAAATAGAATCCCGAGTGATAGGGGGAAGCCTGGGGTACTCTGGGCCTACAGAGGAGTCTCAAAATCAGGCTGATTTGGAAAGAGTGGTTGAGGAATGACTGACCAGGCAAAGGTAACTTTTAAGCTACTTCTTTTTAAAATCGGTTTTATGCTTTCCAGCGATGACAACTTCCCCATAACAACATGCCTCTCGTTAAGGATCTCCTTCACCCTTTTCCAGAAGAGAAGAAGAAACGCAAGAAGCACCTGGTGCAGAGCCCCAGTGGCTGCTTCACGGATGTGAAATGCCCAGGATGCTGTAAAATCGCCACTGTCTTTAGCCCTACACAAACTTGTGTTGGTTGCTCCGCTGTCCTCTGTCAGCCTACAGGAGGAAAAGCAAGGCTTACAGAGGAGGTTCCTTCAGAAGGAAGCAGCACCAAAAGCACCTCGAATCAAGAGGAGTGGCGAACCATCCCAATAAACACATTTTGGATTAAAAAATCAGTTTTATTACAAAAGTACTGCATGCTCATTGTTGAAAATGAATAAGCCAAGTCGCATGCAGGGAGAGACTGGCATTGCAGGTAGACAGACTATCTGTGTCAAGTAACAAAAGCAAGAGAAAGAACATGGAATACTGAGAAGACAGAAAGTAGTTCTCAGGCTATGAGAGAAAGTGACAGGGTATATGTGATTAGAACAGATTAGTCAGGGTCTGAATTTTACCCTGAAGGCTATAAAGAGCTACTGAAGGATTTTAAGTAGGGGACTGACATGCTCAGATTTGTGCTTTAAGAAAGTTCAGTCTTCCAACAATGAGGAAGAAAAGTGACAACGGGGGCCAGGAAGCCCAGGTGACATGAGAGGAAGGGGCACCTTTGTGTAACGTGTCCCCAGAAGAGGCACATTCTGTCAATCATCAGTCAGTACTGGGCACAATAAAGGTGGCATTTTGTGATGTGCCACCCCACAGGGCGTGTCTTTCTTCCTTAAATCAGCTGCCAGCTTATAGGGTGTCCTTAATGGTGCACCTTTTTGAAAATTGCACAAAGGTGCCCACTGAGTGTGACAACGACACCAAAGATGTGCTCCACTGGGTGGATGCAGGCTTGGTTTGGTACCACACGTCTCGCAGCCCAACCCCGACTTGGTTCAGTGCTACATACCTTGTACAACTACACACAATCTAGAGTCACACTGCTTAGGTTTGAATCCCAAAGGTGTGACCTTGAGGGTGGTACTTTAAGCTGTTCTGTGCCTCCCTTTCCCCATCTCTAAGATGTATCCTACAGTTACTGTGTGGATTAAATAGCAAGCACTTAGCAGGGTGCCTGACACAAAGTCAGTAAATGTTCAAAAACTCTTGACTGCTATTATTGTTTTTAAGAACCTACTTCTGAAATAAACTTTAAGAAGTAAAAGTAGCTCTGGCCGGCCCTGGCCGGTTTGGCTCAGCGGTTAGAGCGTCGACCTGCGGTCCTGAGAGACCCGGGTTCGGTTCCCGCTAAGGGCATGTACCTCGGTTGCAGTTTGTCCCCAGCCCTGGTGGGTTGTGCGGGTGGCAGCCACTCGATGTGTTCCTTTCACATCGATGTTTCTCTCTCTCTCTCTCTTTGTTCCTCTCTCTCCCTTTCACTCTACCGGAACAAAAAATAGAAAAATGTCCTCCGGTGAGGATAAAAAAGTAGCTCTGGCTGGTTTGGCTCAGTGGTTAGAGCTTCGGCCCGCGGACCGGAGAGTCTGCTAAGAGCACGTACTTTGGTTGTAGTTTGTCCCTGGCCCCGGTTGGGGTCATGTGGGTGGCAACCACTCCATGCATCTCTCTCACATCGATGTTTCTCTCTCTCACTTCCTCCTTCTCTCCCTCCCACTCTATCTGAAGAAAATGCAAAAAAAGTGTCCTCTGGTGAGGATTAAAAAAAAAGGTAAAAGTAGTTTTTTTGTTATTCCTCACTTGAGGATATTTTTTCCATTGATTTTTTTTTTTTTTTTTACAGGGAGTGGAAGAGAGGGAGGCAGGGGGAGAGAGACACATCAATTGGTTGCCTTCTGCACAACCCTGATCAGGGCTGGGGATAGAATTTACAACCCAGGTATGTGCCCTTGACCAGGAATTGAACCCTTAATCCCTTTGGTCTGTGGGCCGACACTACCCGCTGAGCCAAACCGGCCAGGGCAGAAGTAAAAGCAGTTTTGAAGCAAGGCTTATAGAATGATGTTGACTTTCTTACCACTGGAGTCTGTTTCAGAATCAGAGTCACTATTGCTATCGTCAGAATACTTCTTGTGTTTTCTTTTAGATGATTTTTTCTTTCTCCTTTTCTTGGACCTTTCTTTAGAATGACTAGACTTCTTCTTCTTCTTCTTTTCTTCTACATAAAATACAAATAAAAACTAACTTCTAAAGAAGTATTTCTGAATATCAATTTTACTGTACTTGAAATACTGAAAAGGAACGTGATAGACAATTTGAACAAAAGGAAAACATAATGTTCATTATTTATAAACTTATTTTTTAACTTCTAAATTTAAAAAAAGCTCTGTATTTAAAATGTACCTTCCGAAGTAGAAGCTGAAGTGGTGCTTTTCTTTGGCTCTTCATCCTCTACTGGTGTATGTTCATCAGAGCTGAATTTAAAGGACATGGTTATAAGAATCAGAAAAATGGGGAGCTGGTCAAGATGATGGAGTAGGTAAATGCAGTACTTGGAACCTCCCACAACCACATCAAAATTACAAATAAACTACAGAACAACCATCATTCAAAACTACTTGAAATCTAGCTGAACAGAAGTCCCACAATTAAAAATCTACAGAAGCTACATCAAGACTGGCAGGAGGGGCAGAGATACTGAACAGGCTGGTCACACACCCACGTGTGGCGGTTAAAAATTGGAAGGGATACCTTGGCTGCAGAGGTTCTCCTCTGAGGAACTGTGAGTCCCAGCCCCACATCAGAACCCCTTGCCCAGGGTTCCAGTGCCAGGAAGAGAAGGTACCATAACTTCTGGTTATAAAAATCAGCAGGTAGCCTGGCCAGTGTGGCTCAGTGGATTGAGCATTGTCCTATGGACTGAGAGGTCCCAGTTTGATTCCTGGTCAGGGGACATGCCCAGGTTGTGGGCTCGATCCCCAGTGGGGGGTGTGCAGGTAGCAGCCGATCGATGTTTCTCTCTCACATCAATGTTTCTCTCCTGTCCTCTCTCTCTAAAAATCAATCAAAACATATTTAAAAAACAAAAACAAAAAAAAACCCCAACAGGGATTTTGGCTGGGTGAGACAGAGGCTTCTGGAGACCCAGGTGTACGTCCTGAAGGGCCCATGCATGGCCTTACTCAGACTCACTCTCTCTGAGGTCCATGCTGGGGCAGCAGTTTGAAAGGCATCAGGGATATATGGGGAGGAACTGAATTATCTGGCATCGGGGTGAGGGCTGGAGGGGCAGATTTCTCCCAGACAGAAGTGCTGGCAGAGGCCACTGTTCCTTTCCTGACCCCTCACCATACAGAACTGGTAGGCAGACACCATATCTGAGTGTCCATCAAGCCGGCTCACACTGTTTGCCCCACCCTGGTGACTCCCCGAGACCCCGCCCCACCCAACTTTCAGGACCACCAAAGCCCTTTGCAGTAGCTTTTCCATACAAAGAGCCCCTCTTGCCTCATGCTTCGGACTTTTGTAAAATCTCTCAAGCAGCAAGCATCTGGCCTCTGTGTACCCTGTACCTTTTGCTAAATGGCCCTAGTGGCAGCTGGACTTGGTTTGCAGCTTGGCCTCTCCCCGGCACCTCCAAGCCCAGCACAAGTAGAAGCCATCTGCAGTAGCTCATGCCAGATGGACCCAGGCAGGGCACAGATGGTGGTTGACTTTGCACCTCCCAGGAGGCCTCCGAGCCAGCATACCTAGTGGGCAGCTTTAGACCAAGATGGATTATAACCCAACCACCTCTACGAGCTACACACTGAAAGGGTGGACTCAGTGGGCACCAAAGCCCCACTGAAGTGAGTCCTGTTCTGTGGGGATGGTGCCTGCACAGCAGCTCCTCTGCTATAGTTGCAACTGGTCCTTGCAGCCGATTGGCCTTGGAGGGCATCGATCCCTCCCAGTTCCCTGCCAACAGCAATCAAGGCTCAACTAAAACAGGACAGTACACACAGCCCACACAGGAGGGACATCTGGAATGCCCAGCTCAGGTGACCAGGGACGCTGTGCCACTGGGCCCTATAGGACACATACTACATAAGGCCACTCTATCAAGACTGGGAGACATAGCAGCTCTACCTAATACACAGAAACAAATACAGGGAGGCTGCCAAAAGGAGGAGACAAAGAAACAGGTCCTAAATGAAAGAACAGAACAAAACTCCAGAAAAAGAACTAAACACTGGTTATAAGAATGTTCAAGGAACTTAGTGAGAATATCAACAGCATAAAAAAGGACATGGAGCCCAGCCCAGTGTGGCTCAGTTGGTTGGAGCATCATCCCATACACCAAAGGGTCACAGGTTCAATTCCTAGTCAGGGCAGATATACAAGATGTGTGTTCGATCCCTGGTCGAGGTGCATGCAGGAGGCAACCGATCGATGTTTCTCTATCACATCAATGTCTCTCTCTCTCTCTCTCTCTCTCTCTCTCAAATCAATTAAAAAAAAAAACATCAGCGAGTGAGGATTAAAAATAAAATAAAGGATATGGAAACCATAAAAAAGGATCAGTCAGAAATGAAGGACACACTAACTGAAATGAAGAATAAATAACAGGAAATCACCAGAAGAATAAATAAAGCAAAGAATCAAATCAGTAGTTTGGAATATAAGAAAACAAAAACACCCAGTCAGAACAGCAAAAAAAACCCCAAAAAATAAAAAACAGAAAGAAAGAATCTGCCCTGGCCAGTTTGGCTCAGCAGTTAAGAGAACTGACCTGCTGCCTGAAGGGTCTTGGGTTTGATTCCTGGTCAAGGGCACATACCTGGGTTGCAGGTTTGATACCCAGCCCTGGCTGGGGTCGTGTGTGAGGCAGCCAATCAATGTGTCTCTTTCACATCGATGTTTCTCTTTCTCTCTCTCTCTCTCCCTCCCTCCCAGTCTATCTAAAAATCAATGGAAAAATATCCTTGGGTTAGAGTTAACCAAAGAAAAAGAAAAAAGAATCCAAAAAATGAGGATAGTGTAAGGAGCCTCTGGGACAACTTCAAGCATGCCAACATTCGCACCATGGGGATGCCAGAAGGAGAAGAGACAGCGAGGAATTGAAAACCTATTTGAGGAGGTGGGTGGGAGGAGATAAACCAAAGAATTTAAACACATATATGCATAACCAATGGGCACAAACAACAGTGTGGTAAAGACCCGGGGGGTGGGGTGGGGAGGAGGGTGTCAATGGGGGGAAAAAGAAGGGGTATCTGTAATAAAGAAATAAATTAGTAAAAAAGAAAAATGATGGAAAACTCCCATAAACTGCTAAAGAAAATAGACATACAAGTCCAGGAAGCACAGAGTCCCAAAACAAAATGAACCCAAAGAGGCCCACACCAAGACACATCATAATTATTTTTTTTATTGTTGAAAGTATTACAGATATTCCCCTTTTATCCCCATTGACCCCCCAAGACACATAATTAAAATGCCCAAAGTTAAAGACAAAGGGAGAATCTTTTTAAATTTTTTTATTGATTGATTTGAGAGAGAGAGAGAGAGAGAGACAGACAGACACATTGATTTGTTGTTCCACTCATTTATGTATTCATTGGTTGATTCTTGCATGTGTTCTGACTGGGGATTGAATTTACAACCTTGGCATATTGGACAATGAGCCAGGGCCAAAGAGAGAATCTTAAAAGCAGCAAGAGAAAAGCAGTTAGTAACCTATAAGGGAGCTCCCATAAGAATGTCAGCTGATTTCTCAACAGAAACTTTGCAGGCCAGATGGGATTGGCATGGAATATTCAAAGTATTGAAAAGCAAGGATCGACAACCAAGATTACTCTACCCAGCAAAGTTATCATTTAGAATCAAAGGACAGGTAAAAGAGCTTCCCAGACAAGAAAAAGCTAAAGGAGCTCATCACCACCAAATTAGTATCACAATAAATATTAAACGGTCTTCTTTAAGAAGAATAAAAGATAAAAAATATGAATAATAAAATGGCAATACATACATTACCTCTCGACAATTATTTTAAATACAAATGGGTTAAATGCTCCAATCAAAAGATATACGGTGGGCCCTGGCCAGGTGACTCAGTTGTTTGGAGCATCATCTCATACACCAAAAGGTTGCAGGTTCGATCCCCAGTCTGGATGTGTATGGGAAGCAACTGATCAATGTTTCTCTCTTACGTTGATGTTTCTCTCTTTCTATCCTTTCTCCTCTCTCTAAAATCAATAAAAACATCCTTGGGTAAGGACTAAAAAAAAGATATATGTTGGCTCAATGGATAATAAAACAAGACCCTTACAAATGCTGTCTAAAAGAGACATACTTCAGACTGAAAGACACACAGACTGAAAGTAAAGGGATGAAAAAAGATATTTTATGAAAATGGAAACAAAACAAAAAGCTGGGGTAGCAATACTTATACCAGACAAAATAGACTAAAGCAAAGGCTATAACAAAAGATAAGGAAGGACCCAGCAACTCAACTTCTGTGTATTTATCTGAAGAAACACAAAACACTAAATCAAAAAGACATATAGCCCTGGTCAGGTAGCTCAGTTGGTTAAAGTGTTGTCCTTATACACCAAAGTTGTGGGTTTTGTCCCTAGTCAGGGCACATACAAGGAGCAACCAATGAATACATAAATAAGTGAAACAACAAATTGATGTCTCTCCCCCTTCCTTTCTCTTTCTCTAAAATCAATAAATAAAAATTTAAAAAAGACATATACATCCATATGTTTTTTGAAAAAATATGTTTTTACTGATTATTGATTTTAGAGAGAGAGGAAGGGGGAGGAAGAGAGAAAAACACCAATATGAGAAACATTGATCAGCTGCCTTCAGCATGCCCCTACTGGGGATCGAGCCCACAACCCAGGCATGTGCCCTGACTGGTAATCAAACTTCGACCTCTCAGTCCATGGGATGATGCTCAATCCACTGAGCCACACTTGCCGGATTCCACTGATTTTTAGATAGTGTGGAAGGGAGGGAGGGAGAGAGAGAAACATCTATGTGAGAGAGCGACACATTGATTGGTTGCTTCCCGCAAGGCCCTGACTAGGGTTGGGGATCAAACTTGCAACCCAGGTACGTGCCCCTGACCAGAAATTGAATTTGCAACCCTTCGTTCCCTGAACCAATGCTCTAACTGCTGAGCCAAACCAGCCAGGGCTTAACTGTAATTTAAAAATAAAAAAAGAATCAGAAAAGTGATAAAATATGGACCATGGAGTATAAAAATATAGGCTTAAAATTTTTTGGTAACAAATGATTTCCAAGAACCATTAAAAGTAAGCAACGGCCCTGGCTGGTTTGGCTCAGCGGTTAGAGCATTGGCCTGCGGTCTCAAGAGTTCGGTTCCTGCTAAGGGCATGTACCTCAGTTGCAGTTTGGCCCTGGCCCTGGTTGGGTTGTGCGGGTGGCAGCCACTCGATGGGTCCCTTTCACGTTGATGTTTCGTTCTCTCTCTCTCCCTTCCACTTTATCTGAACAACAAAATGGAAAAATGTCCTCAGGTGAGGATAAAAAAAAAGGTAAGCCATGGCCTGCTTTTGTTAAGAATACAGTTTAAGGATTTACTACCTTCATAATAACATAATAATAATTTACATTTGCATAATGCTTTAGAGTTTACAAAGTGCTATTTAAACTGAAATAAGCAAGTAAGATTCTAAGACTTATATTTTCAGAAGAAACCAAAAGTAAGGAAATGGGAGCCATAAGGAAAGAGGAAAGAAAGTGGAAATAAGGCTGAGGGAGACCTGGTCAGTTTGGCTCAACAGTTAGAGTGTTGGCCTGTGGACCACAGGTTCCATTCTGGTCAAGGGCACGTACCTTGGTTGCGGTTCATCCTCGGCCCTGGTTCATGTGGGAGGCAACCAGTCAATGTGTTGATGTTTCTCTCTCTCCCTCCCTCCTACTCTATCTGAAGACAAATAGAAAAATATCCTCAGGTGAGGATTGAAAAATAAATAGATAGATAAATAAATAAAGAAGGCTGAGGGAAGATGTCGTAATCTTATTGTACATGTGTAAAGAACATATGGCAGAGTAGCAACTGTTCTGTTTTCCCCGAGCAAGAAGACCCTCACACACTACAATATAAACACATTTCATTCTGTTGTAGAGAATTCTGAAAATGAGTATTATAAAAAATTCCATAATAGTTTAGAAAATACTTTGTATTCCTTTTTGGAAAACAAAACAAAACCCTATCAGTATATTCACTGTAAAAAATTCATTTGGCAACAGAATAGAGAGCCCAGAAATAAACCCACATATATATGGTCAATTAATTTACAACAAAGGAGCCAAGAATGTAAAGGGTGGGGCAAAAATAGGTTTACAATTTTGAGTATGTGAAACACAGATCTTATTCTTGTGTTATTACTTATTATCATACTATTTTCCATATGAACTGTAAATCTACTTTTGTCCACCCCTGTATACAAATATCAAGTCATTATGTTGTACACCTGAAACTAATATGTTATATGTCAATTATTATCTCAAAAAGTCCCTTTGTAAAGCTAACATCTGACATGAAATCTATTAGATTGAGAAAAAAATAATTAGGAATTATATAAATGTATTTGTTTAAACACTGAACTCTTCTATAAATAGAAAATTAGCACCCCCGTGAATAACAATTTAAGAAAACTATTAGCATGCTAAAATCTACTAGCAACATGTTTTAATCTTTAGGTATATTCAATGTTTTTAAAACTTAAGAGGTAGAATAGCATAAATCACAAGAAAGAAGAAAAATGTGAGCTGTACTTAAAGTTCTTCACTTAAAAATTTTGACAACAGACTGGATTTAAACAAATGTTATATTTAAAAAAATATATATTTTAAGCACTTACTCTGGTTCTGGATTCTTTGGAGAAAGTCCCCATACTTCAGGAGCTCCCAATTCTCCAATCCTCTCTCTCTCACTTAATCTCCTAGAAGAAAAAGGCATTTAAATGATAACTCCATGGATAAATTGTGTTTCCTAAATATATAATTAAATTCAAAGGAGTCCAGTTAAGTCTTATGTTCTCTTTACAGTTTAAACTTCAAATTAATTAAAAATTTGGTTTAAATATAGCTCAACAATTATAATCTGATGTTTTGATAATACCATCAAATGGTACAGACTATAGATAGGCCAGACTACAGACTAGGCCAGAAATGCAACCTGGGAGCCTGTCAAGTGTATCCTTTTCTGCTGCATACATGACATGGCGCTCAACTGCTCATTTCATCTTCTGCAATATGTGATGGAAACAGTTTTACATTTGGAAATACTTCATTTGTTTACACACATTTATGAAAAGAAAGAGAAGTCATTACTTTTGTTTGGTCAAACCTTCCATTTGCTGAAAATCAAGAATTAATGAAGGAAATAAAAACGAAGCATTAGAAGTAGAAAATAAAGGAAGCTCTGAAAACAAAAGTTTTATTTGACAAAAACTGTACTCGATGGGATACAAGGTTTGTTTTCGCTCTGGTTCTTTTTTTTTTTTTTTTAGAAAAGGAGTGTATCTCTATCTACTCTTGAAGGACACAAACTTTTTTTTCTTGTTTTATGTTTGTGATTTCTTCTTTTAATTTTTGTTATTACTCATAAACAAACAAAATACACAAAACTAAGGAAGGCCCAATTCTTCAAACTTTAGCTGCTTGTAACTCCATTTGTTTAAAAACCTTACCAAATAAATATAATTGGTTTGATTGTTTGAATAAACTATTTCTTACTTTTTTATTCAGAGGAAGAGGTATTATAATCATGCAGTCAGAGTCAGGTTTCCCACTTGAAGAAACAGATAGTCTAAAAAGGGACATATAACTGAAGTTGGAATACTATGTACACAGGCTGTAAAGAGCAAGCAGTTAAATTCTCACCCCTGGTGCCATCTGTCCTCTTAAGATAAATTATTTATCTTTTAAATGTACAAATGTAAATTTCATGCAAGAAGTTCTAACTTCTTTTAGAGAGGATTGTCTAGTAAGAAGCTGGTTGCTTTTTGATGGACACAGCCTTAGGATAACTTTCTGAAAAATTTAAGTTAGAGGTCTCCAACCTAATTCAGAATCATTTTTTACTGTTTCTGTTCCCATGCAGGAAACCTAATAGCTAACATTTAAGGACTCTTTATTATGTTCTAAGCACTCAATCATTACAACGCTGAAAGCAATCCTGCTAATTTCATCCCCTTTTAAACAGTGAAGAAATAAAGCTCATAGAGGTTAAGTAACTTGCCCAAGGTCACATAACTATTAAGTAGCAAAGCAGGGCTTCAAATTCAGAGGCAGTCTGATTCTGGAGCCTGTCCTCTTCATCACTGTGCTTTATGGACTTCCCAGTCCTGGAAGAAAACAATTCATGGGGACATCTCCCAGATGTTATAACCTTAACCTCAATGTCTGTAATAGTTTTAAATTTATTTTTAAACACATAGTGCATGTAAAGCACTTAGTACAGTACCTGACACATAATTTAACACTCAATAAGCATTAGATATTAAGACTTAGCAATAATTATAACCCCTTTCCTTTCTACTTAAACTATCCATTTTCCCAATCCAATACTCACTCTTATTAGAGACCTGATCTCACCCTGACCTTAACTTTACATGGTCAAGATTGAGAACACTTAACAAGATCTTTCTCAACATAGCATAAACAGTTTAGCAGATCGCTTTTCCTCCATTCATTCGATTATCTTGTTTCAGAGGTTTTTCTCCTCTCCAATGTAAACCCTTAATCTCAACCCTTCACAACTCGCTATAAAACATTTCCACTTACATATCCTGTTATTTCAAATCTGTCTGATCACTCAACAAACAACGGTTGCGTTCCTACAAAGTACTGTGGATTTTGTAATCAATAAAACAGGGCTCCTTCTTTCCATGAGATCAGTCTAATGGGGAATAAAAACATGCTCACGAATGATAGCCACGCAATCAAGTAAACGCTATATAATTCGGTAGGTCTGAGGCTCGCGGCCTTGTCCGTTACAAGTCAGGATGAAGAAAGGGGTAGCGAGAGACCAGGGCACTGCATAAAGGGGACCGAGGATGAATGGAAACCTAAGGGAAGAAAAGAGCGAGTAAGGCTTTGTCGTGGGTGGACCGAAGGGATGAAAATGGGCGCAAGGCAGGCAGAAAGAGCGAAATGCGAAGAGTTGGGAAGAACTATATAAATCGATTCGGAAGGCAAGTGGGCGCGAGAGAGGGTGCGTCCGTCTCACTCACTTCTGCCGCAGGCTCTCCTCCCTCTCCTTGTCCAGGAGGCTAGGCCACGGCTTGTCGCTCCCGTAGGGGCGTGAGTAGCCTCCATAATAGGTGGACGAGGAGGCAGAAGCGAAGGGGATGCCCCGCGTCGCAGAGGGCCGCTCTCGAGAGCGTGACCGCGAACGGGAGCGGTAGGGCTGCTTTCGGGACCCTTGGCTGAGGCCACTCGGCTGGTGGCTGAGGCCATTCCGATCCCCAGACCGAGAGCAAGAGTGCGAGCGGGAGCGGCGGCCCCGCGGGGAGCGGGCGGATTTGCTGGGTTTAGGGCTCCTCGACGAACTGCGACGCTTCACCCTGGAGCCCGAGGCCTCCCTCTCCGGGCTGCGCGAACCAGACACCGGAGCCATCACTGCCGCTGGGGCCCCGAAGCCGGGGTGGGGAAGGGGGCGGCCTAGCTAACCTGGGAAGGGATCGGTTGCTTTAGCTCCCAGAACCTGTCACTGCGCCACAACCCGAATCTGAGAAAACCTTGGAAATAGTTCCGGGTACGTCGGCAAATACCTTCCCCGAGCTTAGTTTGTCCTGCCCACGGGAGCCGATGTGTGCATCGGTATAAAGAAGCCGGTGCGGCAACAGGGTCCGTGCATCCTTCCAGTTCCGAAAGAGGTTGCTCAAGTCTAAACTGGACTGGGGACCTTGTCCTTTCTTCATCCTCTGCTTGAAATACCTGAAGGGAAGGGCAGGACGACAGACCACAGGACACTTTTCACTGAGCGGCTGTATGAACAAGAAACACAATGAAAATTTACATATAAGTTTTTTTGTGTGTGTATGTATGCGTGTATGCGCTGCATGCGTGCACACACATGAATACACATGCACGCACGCGCGCGCACACACACATACACTCAATTTTTTTCTTTCCAATCCCAAGCAAAGTAAGTAAGGTTTATCTTTTTTTTTAATTTTTAAATTTTTTTTGTTTATTTATTTTTTATTGATTAATTTTTCTTAGAGATGTTTCTCCTTTTCCCCCCTTCCCCTCCCTCCCTGCCCCTTCCCCAGATTGTTGTCCATGTCCACTGTTCATGCATACATGCGTATAAGTTCTGTGGTTCATCCCTCCCCCACCTCCCCACTCCTTAGGGGATTGTCAGTCTCTGGGACTACCCCATTCCTCAAACTGTTATGTTCATTATATTCCACAAATAAGTGAGATCATATGAAACTTGTCTTTCTCTGTTTGGCTTGTTTCACTTAGGATGATACTTTCAAGGTCCCTCCATGTAGTCTCAAAGGATAAGAGATCTTTCTTTCTTACTGCTGCGTAGTACTCCATTGTGTATATGTACCACAGCTTTCTGATCCATTTGTGTACTGATGGACACTTGGGCTGTTTCCAGATCTTAGCGATTGTACATAGTGCTGCTACAAAGATGGGGGTACATATATTCTTTCTGATTGGTGTTTTATGCTTCTTAGGGTATATTCCTAGAAGTGGGATCACTGGGTCAAATGGAAGATCAATTTTTAATTTTTTAAGGTGACACCATATTGTTTTCCATAGTGGCTGCACCAGTCTGCATTCCCACCAGCAGTGTACTAGAGTCCCCTTTTCTCCACACCCTCGCCAACACTTGTTGTTTGATGATTTGTTGATGGCGGCCATTCTGACAGGTGTGAGGTGATAGCTCATTGTTTTGATTTGCATCTCTCTGATGATTAGTGATGGTGAGCATTTCTTCATATGTTTCTTAGCCATTTGTATGTCCTGTTTGGAGAGGTGTCTATTTAGTTCCTCTGCCCATTTTTTAATTGGGTTCTTTGTCTTCCTTTTGTGGAGTTGTATGAGCACTCTATATGTATTGGAAATTAACCCCTTATCTGATATATCATTGGCAATTATGCTCTCCCATACAGTGGGTAGCCTTTCCGTTTTGATGATTGTATCTCTCGCTGTGCAGAAGCTTTTGAGTTTGATGTAGTCCCATGTGTTCATTTTCTCCTTTGTTTCTGTTGCCTTAGGTGATGTGTCAGTAACAATTCTGCTGCATATGATGTCTGAAATTTTGTTGCCCACAGTCTCTTCTAGGATTTTTATGGATTCATGAGTTACATTTAAGTCTTTTATCCATTTTGAGTTTATTCTGGTGTAGGGTGTAAGGTGATGGTCTAGTTTCATTTTTCTGCAAGTAGCTGTCCAATTTTCCCAGCACCATTTATTAAAGAGGCTGTCCTTACTCCACTGTATGCTTTTGCCACCTCTGTCAAATATTAATTGAGCATATTGCCTTGGGTCCATTTCTGGGTTCTCTATTCTGAGTAAGGTTTATCTTAATTGGTGGTTAGCTGTGATGTCTAAGCCCCATATTGCCCAATTAGCTTAGAGGGCACAAATTCTATGTTAATGATTTGAGCCTGATAGCACTGCAGTTAAGTTTGCAGCCTAGAGAAAAATTGCATATCCCTCCCCCGCAGACAACCATCTCCACCAATGTATTCCAGCAAAAGGTATTTGTAAACTCCCCTCCTTGTTGGACCCCTTAAACTAGTCCCAGCATATACTTGACTAGCTTAGCAACACGTGGTTAATGATCATTATTTCTATTCATTTTACTCTGTTTTTAAATATTTTTTCTTTATTGATTTTAGAAAGAGGAAGGGAGAGGGAGAGAGAGAAACATCAAAGAGAGAACATGATTGGCCGTCTCCTGCGTGCCCCCAACTGGGGATTCGGTCCACAACCTGGGCATGTGCCCTGACCAAGAATCCAACCAGGGACCTCTTGGTGCATGGGTCATTGCTCAACCACTGAGCCATACTGGCCAGGCTCATTTTACACTGTTTTTAAATGAAAAAGCACTGGAACACTAGTTCTACAGACTTTAATTTTTTTTTTATCCTCACCCGAGGACATTTTTTGATATTTTGTTCAGATAAAGTGGGAGAAAGAGAGAGAGAGAGAGGGAGAAAGAGAGAGAGAGAGAGAGAGAGAGAGAGAGAGAGAGAGAGAGAAACATCGACGTGAAAGGGACACATCGAGTGGTTGCCACCCACATGACCCAACCAGGGATGGGGACAAACTGCAACCGAGGTACGTGCCCTTAGCAGGAACCGAACCCGGGTCTCTCCAGACCACAGGCCAATGCTCTAACCACTGAGCAAAACTGGCTGGGATACAGACTTTAACTTTTGAAGACGCGTTGAGTTTGCTGTGGAAATTCTGAATCTATTCTACTAGTAGCTAGATGGCCTCTTGGCCGTTGTTCCTAAGAAGTAACTTATCAGGCCATGAAAACTAATGGCACTAATTATTGGAAACCCCCTTTTTGGGAATTGAAAGAAAATATGTATGACATAATGTTAAATGGAAAAAGTGGACCACACAATTGGATATCTTTTTTTTCCAATTGGTGAATAGAGGTAGAATCTTATTTGAAGATAAAACACATCATGAATTATTCACATTGATACTTCTGAAGACTATAGATAGTTTATTTAACCTCAATAATCTTATATATGTATTTCCCTTTTTCTGCACAAAAATTCCAGCTCTCAATGTCCCCAGTATAATTACTCATTTATTTTATCCCAAAATACACATACAGCGGTGTCAGTGTAAAAATACCAACATTACCACCAACAAAAGAATTACTAAAAAGAGTTGAAGATTTTTTTTATCCTTAGGGCATACCCCCACTACGGATGCACGATGAAATTACTGTATCTTTTTTTTTTTTTTTTTTTAATCCTCACCTGAGGACACTTTTCCATTTTTTGCACAGACAGAGTGGGAGGGAGAGAGAGGAAGGAAGAGAGAGAGAGAAACATCGACGTGAAGGGACACATCGAGTGGCTGCCACCCGCACGACCAACCAGGGCCGGGGACAAACTGCAACTGAAGTACGTGCCCTTAGCGGGAACCGAACCCGGGTCTCTCGGGACCGCAGGCCGACGCTCTAACCGCTGAGCCAAACTGGCCAGGGCGAAATTACTGTATCTTAAACTGACATGAAACTGTTTTTGTCTGTGTGGTTACGCCACTAATTTAATACACAGGTTCATTTGTTTAATTTTACTTTCAATATTTAGGGACTAATTTTTATTTTTGTTGTATAACTAAGTTGAATATCTTCTATGTAAAAACAATTGACCATGGGCGAGGACCAAGAAATGAAGTAAGAGAAGCTATATGATTTGGGGAAATTTCTAATAAGAAAGTTTTTTTTTTGTTTGTTTGTTTTTTTTGTTTTTGTTTTTTTATCCTCACCCGAGGACATTTTTCCATTTTTTGTATAGACAGAGTGGGAGGGAGAGAGAGAGAGGGAAACATCGATGTGAAAGGGACACATCGAGTGGCTGCCACCCGCACGACCAACCAGGGCCGGGGACAAACTGCAACCAAGGTACATGCCCTTAGCGGGAACCAAACCCAGGTCTCTCCGGACCGCAGGCGGGCGCTCTAACCGCTGAGCCAAACCGGCCAGGGCCTAATAAGAAAGTTTTGAATGGAAAACCTACACCTAACTTTTGTGACACCAGGCTGTACACTTTCACATCAATTGCTTCTAAAAGCCAACTTTGCAACAGTGCTTGGGCTACCTGCCTATTATCGTGTATGTTAGTTTCATGGAGAAAACTACTGCCTCTCCACCTCTGATGGGCATGATACTGTTCTTGCTCAATTTTCTTGGAGTAGCCTGTGTTTCTTGAATAGGACGCGAGGGATAAGTCAGAGCATGCAGTTAGGTACAGGCAGTCAGTGGGGTGGGGCAGAGGTTGAGTCCTGTGGCATTCCAGCCCAGCCAAGACAAAACATTATTGACACTTACATGGATCCATTCTTTGTTTGTTTGTTTAATCCTCACCTGAGGATATTTTTCCATTGATTTTTAGACAGAGTGGAAGGGAAGAAGAGGGAGACAGAAACATTGATGTGAGAGAGACACATTGACTGGTTGCCTCCCGTATGACCCCAACTGGTGCTGGGGATCAAACCTATAACTCAGGTACATGCCCTTGACAAGGATTCAAACCCACAATCCTTTGGTCCACAGGCCGACGCTCTAACCACTGAGCAAAATTAGCCAGGGCTGGATCCATTCTTCATAGGAGTTAAATCATTTTTGTGTGATGGTCTATAAGAGCGTTCAGCTTCTATTAACTACTTTTCTTTGTAATCTGAGTTGCCTGGGAAGGTGCATGGCTGCTACCCAGAGCACCAATGCAGGGATCTGGGTTGTGGAAATGGGGGTTGAGGAAGTTGTAGTTGGGAAGACTGTTTTGTAGTCTCTGTACATTTAATTTGTAGGTGCTTTCCAATTATACCAACAATTGTTTAAGAAGTTGTAAGACTAGCCCTGGCCGGTTTGGCTCAGCGGTTAGAGCGTTAGCCTGTGGTCCAGAGGGACCTGGGTTTGGTTCCCGCTAAGGGCACATACCTCGGTTGCAGTCTGTCCCCGGCCCTGGTTGGGTCGTGTGGGTGGCAACCACTTGATGTGTCCCTTTCACATCGATGTTTCTCTCTTCCTCTCTCCCTCCCACTCTATCTGAAGAAAAAATGGAAAAATGTCCTCGGGTGAGGATAAAAAAAAAAAGAAGAAGTTGCAAGACTAAATCAAAGTTTTAAATCACAGATCTGTTTTGAAAGTATTTATGGGCTCAAAACCTGAACTACATACTTAAAAATAATTTTCTTCTCAAATACTTCTGGGTTGACACAGACTTGTGATTTCTAGTAACTCTACAAGGCTGCTGGCTTTGTTGGTTCCTCTAACACCTGAATTGATGCTCCACATATAGGAAGGAGTCTGATTATATTAGCCTTCTAAATGTATGGAAAATTCTCAGATTCTTGGGTGGGCCAATATGAATTTCACATTGGAAATACCATGCCATAAATGAACAATTATTTCTAATTTAACCTTACTGGGAGGAGTTGTTTCTGCCAACAGGTAGAAATGTGGCTGGAGCTTGTGGAAGTGTTCTGACGACCAAAATAACACAGGATGAAATGAAATGATGTGACCATTTCAGGATATATTTGAGCTAAAGATCATATGTGCACATGTATCCAAAAGATAGAGAGAGGAAAGAGTGACTAATGCACCAGGTCCCGAGGAAATAGGATGTTGGTCAACTATGCTAGAGGCTAATGCCGAGTGTGAGGAGTCTCATCCTCAACATCTGAGAGGGTGGAGAATGAGAAAGTGCCAAAACTTGGCAAATAACCCAGATTCCAAAGAAAGCCAATGGTGGTGTCACAGATTCTAAATAAAATTGAGCAACTATCAAGTCACATCTATGTGTGAAAGAGGAGAAAATGGAAAGGAAGATGAATACAGATAAAGAAGATACAGTCCAGTGTCTTCATTGCTTAACTCTAATTTACTGATGTTCTTTATTTGCAGCATTTGGGGTACAAAACTTTTGTTGTGATGATATTAAAAGATAAATGTGCTGCATCTTTCCTATTTCTTTGAAAAATTAAAAAAAATGGCCCTGGCCGGTTTGGCCCAGTGGTTAGAGCATCGGCCTGCGGTCCTGAGAGACCCGGGTTCGGTTCCCGCTAAGGGCGCGTACCTCGGTTGCAGTTTGTCCCCAGCTCTGGTCAGTCGTGCGGGTGGCAGCCACTCGATGTGTTCCTTTCATGTCGATGTTTCTCTCTCTCTCTCTCTTCCTCACTCTACCTGAACAAAAAATGGAAAAATGTCCTCGGGTGAGGATAAACAAACAAAAAAAAATGTTTTTATTGATTTTTTTAGAGAGAGAGGAAGGGAGAGATAGAAACATCAATGTGAGAGATACATTGATTGGCTGCCTCTTGCACACCCCCTACTGGAGATTGAGCCTGAAACCTGGGCATATGCCCTGACCCTGAATTGAACCGGGACCTCTTAGTCCATGTGATGACGCTCAATCCACTGAGCCACATCAGCTGGGCATAAGGGAGAAGGTTAATATGGAACTGTGGCTTTTGAGTTCCTCAGGCTGTTACCTTCTCTTCCTCCTCTTTTTCCTTCTTCACCTCTCCCTTTTTCCTTCTTTTGCTTTAAAAATGAAGAAACAGGAGTTTCTCAAAATGCAGTTTTGCAAAATTTAACCAGCACAATATGAAGTACTTTTATATCTATTATCAGATAATCTACACCAATAAACCAAAACCCCAAAATAGGCACATCTTGAAAACATCAGATTCAATTTAGTGGAGGTGCTAGCAATGTTTATGCTCTGATCTCATCTTGCACATTTTATTGGTCCTGCTTTAAAAAAATTAATAGCTTTTCCCGGTGCTGCCCACCCTGTTCCAGTTTCTAATCCGAGGCCCGGCCCCCTTCGCCTGTGTCCATCACTCCGTGCAGAGTCGCCATCAGCATGTCTGACAAACTGCCCTACAAAGTTGCTGACATCAGCCTGGCTTCCTGGGGACGCAAGGTATTGGACGTGGTGGAGAACAAGATGCCGGGCCTGATGTGCATGTGGAGATGTACTCGGCTTCCAAGCCACTGAAGGGCGCTCGCATCACTGGCTGCCTGCTCATGACCGTTGAGACAGCTGTCCTCACTGAGACCCTCGTTGCCCTGGGTGCTGAGGTGCGGTGGTCCAGCGGCAACATCTTCTCCACGCAGGACTGTGCAGCAGCTGCCATTGCCAAGGCTGGCATTCCAGTGTATGCCTGGAAGGGTGAAACAGATGAGGAGTACATATGGTGCATTGAGCAGACACTGTACTTCAAGGATGGGCCTCTCAACATGATTCTGGATGATGGTGGTGACCTCACTAACCTCATCCACACCAAGTACCCACAGCTCTTGTCAGGCATCCGAGGCATCTCCGAGGAGACCACAACAGGGGTCTGCAACCTATACAAGATGATGGCCAAGGGGATTCTGAAGGTTCTGCCATCAATGTCAATGATTCCGTCACAAAGAGCAAATTTGACAACCTCTGTGGCTGCCGGGAGTCCCTCACAGATGGCATCAAGCGGGCCACAGACGTGATGATTGCGGGCAAGGTGGTGGTGGTAGTGGGATATGGTGACGTGGGCAAGGGTTTTGTCTAGGCCCTGAGGGGTTTTGGGGCCTGAGTCATCATCATCGAGATTGACCCTATCAACGCACTGCAGGCCGCCATGGAGGGTTATGAAGTGACCACTATGGATGAGGCCTGTCAGGATGGCAACATCTTTGTCACCACTGTTATAACCCAGTAATTCTCCACCCCCTAAAAGAAAGAACTTGTCCTATCCTTGAAACCGAGTTGTTTTTGCAAAATTTCTTGAAGAAGAAGGTATACATCAGCCATGACCACAAGGGTATTGACCATGAGCTTAACTACTCAGGAGGTGCCAGACGGGACAATGAGACATCCAAGGCTGGGATCTGATAAATGTTAAGAAATATAAAATAAACAACTTGTACAGCTACTAACTGCTGATATCCGCTTCTGTACACGTAGCTTGCTTGCTCTGCTAAACTCTTGAATGACCCCTGTCCTATATAAGCAACCCTTCCCCTGAGCTCGGGGCTGCAGTTCTCCTCTGTGAAGGTTGGCTGCAGTCCCTGTGCAGGTAATAAAGCTCCTAATATTCAAAATTACTTGGTGTCCGAGTGAGGTTGATTCTCCTGGGTTACAACCACCACCACAGTCTGTGTTGACATCATCCTCGGCAGGCACTTTGACCAGATGAAGGATGATGCCATCGTGTGTAACATTGGACACTTTGACGTAGAGATTGATGTCAAGTGGCTAAATGTGAATGCTGTGGAGAAAGTGAACATCAAGCCCCAGGTGGACCGTTACCGGCTGAGGAATGGGCACCACATCATCCTGCTGGCTGAGGGCCGTCTGGTCAACCTGGGCTGTGCAACGGGTCACCCCAGCTTTGTGATGAGCAACTCCTTCACCAACCATGTGTTGGCGCAGATTGAACTGTTGACCCATCCTGACAAGTACCCTCTTGGAGTCCACTTCCTGCCCAAGAAGCTGGACGAAGCAGTAGCTGAAGCCCAACTGCGCAAGCTGAATGTGAAGCTGACCAAGCTGACTGAGAAGCAGGCCCAGTACCTGGGCGTGCCCCATGATGGCCCCTTCAAGCCCAATCACTACCACTACTGAGAACCAGGCCTGCCCTTTCTACCTTCTAGCTGCTGTCCTTGCCTGGGTCCCACCTCTTCTCCCCAAGAGCAAATGGCACCAACTTTAAGAATGGTTTGTTAATGTCCCCCATCAACTCCCTGGGGCTGGTCACTCAGTCTTTGGCTTCCACTACATCCTGAGTACTGTCTCATGTGTGGCTGGGGGAATTGAGAAGCCCCTCCTCAAGCCCTGGTCACAGTGGAGGTACATGGGAGATACCTACTGGGAACCATGAGTTCAGGGATTTTGGAACTGCTTACTCACTCAGTCCTTCCTTAGGCTGGAAGTTGGAAGCAGTGGTCACAACCCTATCTAAACCCTAACCTGGCCTATGGGTGTTGTACCCACATTCTTGGTTTATAGGTTCACTGGTTCCTCAGCCCATAACAGATGAGGAGCTATATCAGAGGGCAGGGAGGAATTGTTGGCATTTGAATGTTCCTGAGATTCTGGCTTAGTGCTGAGCATTCTCTTAAACCTCAGAACAATGAGGTTGGTATTTTCAGTCCCTATTTTACAGGGGTTATGAAATATACTGTTATGGGTCAGCCAAAAAAGGGCAAGAGAATTGACAGCCAGAAGTTGAGAGGGGCCAGAGAATCTTAAAAGCAGACATAGGTCTGCCTCTACTTTGTAATGGTTCCTTTCACAACCCTGGACCAAAAAGAGATTAATTTGGTTTATAACGTTTATATAGTACTTATAATGTTAGAGCAGGAAGGTAGGTAAATAAAAATTTTGGTGCCTAAAAATAAAATAAAATAAAATAAAAAATTAATAGACTTTATTTTTAAAGCAGATTTAGGTTTACAGAAAAATTGAGCAGAAAGTACAGAGTTCTCAAATACTCCCTCTTTCCCCCCACCTCCCACTCCTCCTCCACAATTTCCCCTATTATTAATATTTTGCATTAGTGTGGTATATTTGTTACAATTGATGAGCCACTATTGATAAATTATAATTAACTAAAGTCTATGGTATTCATTAGGGTTCACTCTTTGTGTTGTACTTTCTACGGATTTTGTCAAATGCATAATTTCATGTATCTACTCTTACAATATCATACAGAATAGTTTCATTGCCCTAAAAATCTCCTGTGCTCCATCTATTCATCCTTTCTATCCTACCCTCTTCCCCTTCCACTCCCTCCCCTAACTCCTAGTAACCACTGATCTTTTTACTGTCCCTACAGTTGTTCCTTTTCCACAATGTTGTATAGTTAGAATCAGACTGGCTTATTCCACTTAGTGCTATGTATTTAAGGTTCCTCCATGTCTTTCATGGCTTGATAGCTCATTTCTTTTCATTGCTGAACAATATTTCATTGTTTGGATGCATAAGTTTATCTATTCACCTATTGAAAGACATCTTGGTTGCTTACAGGTTTTGGTGACTATAAATAAAGCTACTATAGACATTAATGTACAAGTTTTGGTAGTTATTCTAGCACTATTTGTTGAAAAAACTGTGCTTTCTCCATTGGATTGCCTTTGCTCCTTTGGCAAAGATAAGTTGACTATATTTATGTGAGTATATATCTGTGCTCTCTATTCTGTTCCACTTACCTGTTTACTCTTTAGGCAACACCACAATGTTTTGATTACTGTAGCTTTATATTGAGTCTTTTTAAAAATAAGTAAACTTAAAAAAATTTTATTGTTGAAAGTATTACAGATGTCCCCCTTTTTTCTCCATTGACCCCCCTCGATCCCACTCCCACCCCCCTCCTCCCTTCCCCAGCCTAATGTCTGTGTCAGTTGGTTGTGCATATATGCATATAAGTTCTTTGGTTTACCTCTTCGCATCCCCGTTCCCTCTAAGGTTTGTCAGTCTGTTCCTTACTTCTGTGATTCTGGATCTCTTTTGGTCTAGTTTATCAGTTTCCACAAAGTAACTTGCTGGGATTTGGTTGGGATTATATTCTAACTATAGATCAAGTTGGAAAGAACTAACATAGTTTTTCCCCTTTATATTGAATTTATTGAAGTGACACTGGTTAACAAAATTATATAGGTTTCAGGTACACAATTCCACAACACATCATCTGTACACTGTATTGTGTGTTCACCACCCAAAGTCAAGTCTCCTTTCATCATTTATTCCCCCAGTATCCTCCTCTACCTCCCCCAACCCCCTCCTCATAGCAATCCCCACACTGTTGTGAATGTTCATGAGTTTTCTCTCTCTCTTTTTTGGGAAATATCTGATATTTTAACAATATCAGGTCTGCCTATCAATGAACATAGAATATCTCTCCATTTATTCAGAACTTCTTTAATTTCTTATATCAGAGTTTTGTGGTTTCTCACATATAGACATTGAAATATTGCTCATATTTTGTTAGGTTTATACCCAAGTATTTCAGTTTTTGGTACTAATGTAAATGGTGTGTTTTAAATTCCAAATTCCAATTGCTTGTTGCTAGTGTATAGGAAAGGGATTGTCTTTTGTACATTTATCTGTGCCCTGCAATCTTGCTATAGTCATTTATTAGTGCCAGAAGGTTTTTTTGGGGGGTCAATTCTTTGAGAATTTCTAACTAGACAGTCATGTCACTGTGAACGAGGAGAGTTTTATTTTTTCCTTCAGTTTTATTTTACTTTGTCTTATTGCATTAGCTAGGACTTCTAGTATGATCTTCAAAAGGCGTGATTACAGGGGACATCCTTGCTTTGTTCCTAATATTATGGTGAAAGCACCTAGTTTCTCACCATTAAGTATGATGATAGCTGTAGATTTTTGATAAATGTCCTTTATTGTGATAAGGAACTTCCCCTCAATATCTAGTATGCTGAGAGTTTTTATTGTTGTTAATCCTCACCAGAGGATTTTTTTGGTTTGTTTTTTGTTTATTTATTTATTTTTTCTCCAATTTTTATTAATTTATTTTTGTTATAGGATGAGATGTTTCTGCTTCCCCCCCAGACACCTGCCTCCTCATCCTACTCCCTCAACCCCCCAGCATTATTGTCTATGTCCATTGGTTATGCATACATGCATATAAGTTCTTTGGTTCATCTCACCCATCCCCCATGTACCCATCCTCTGAGGTTTGTCAGTCTGAACCATACTCCTTTATGTCTCTGGGTCTATTTTGTTCATCAGCCCATCTTGTTTATTATATTCCACAAATAAGTGAGGTCATGTGGTATTTGTCTTTCTCTGTTTGGCTTATTTCACTTAGAATACTACTCGCAAGGTCCTTCCATGTCGCCTCAAAGGATAAGAGATCTTTCTTTCTTACCGCTGCGTAGTACTCCATTGTGTATATGTACCACAGCTTTTTTATCCATTCGTTTACTGATGGACACTTGGACTGTTTCCAGATCTTAGTGATTGTAAGTAGTGCTGCTATGAACATAGGGGTACATATAGGTTTGCTGATTGGTGTTTCAGGCTTCTTAGGATATATTCCTAAAAGTGGGATCACTGGGTCAAACGGAAGATCAATTTTTAATTTTTTGAGGAAACACCATACTGTTCTCCATAGTGGCTGTACCAGTTTGCATTCCCACCAGCAGTGTACTAGAGTCCCCTTTTCTTCACGCCCTCACCAGCACTTGTTGTTTGATGATTTGTTGATGGCAGCCATTCTGGCAGGTGTGAAGTGATACCTCATAGTTGTTTTAATTTGCATCTCTCTGATGATTAGTGATGTTGAGCATTTCTTCATATGTCTCTTGGCCATTTGTGTCTATTTAGGTCCTCTGCCCACTTTTTAATTGGGTTCTTTGTCTGCCTTTTGTTGAGTTGTATGAGCACTCTATATATTTTGGAAATTAACCCCTTATCTGATGTCTCACTGGCAATTACAGTCTCCCATATAGTGGGTTCTCTTTCCATTTTTATTTTCACAAGAGAACAAATCCATTTTATTTACTTTTCAATAGATTTAAATCCTTGAAGGGTACAGCATTACATGAATTCTGTGTCCAATGGCCTTAGAGGGAAGGTTGCTTCAGAATTTAGCATGAACCATGCCACTCTTTCCATGAGCATGAGTTACCTTTCCCCAGATTATTGTGGTTTTGTTTGGTTTGCTACCAGAAGTCACTGTGTTGTTCTTTGCTTTGTACACATAAGCACATCTCTTGCCCAGATAGAATTCAGTTTCATCTTGAGCATAAACACTTTCAATTTAAAGAAGAGCTGTGCGCTTCCTCTGGTTCCGGAGACCCTGTTTATAACCGTCAAAAATGGCCTTGGACCACAGCCTTCCAGACATATTTGTCCTTATAGAAGTCCTGTTCCCAGCAGGCTTCCAAAGGGTCCAAGATGGCAGAAAAAGCTCTTTCCATTTTGATGGTTGTTTCTTTTGCTGTGCAGAAGCTTTTGAGTTTGATGTAGTCCCATGTGTTCATGTTTTCCTTTGTTTCTGTTGCCTTATGTGATGCATCAGTGAAAATTCTGCTGTGTATGATGTCTGAAATTTTGTAGCCTACATTTCCTTCTAGAACTTTTATGGACTCATGAGTTAAATTTAAGTCTTCTATCCATTTTGAGTTTATACTTGTGTATGGTGTAAGTTGATGTTCTAGTTCCATTTTTATGCATGTAGGTGTCCAATTTTCCCAACACCATTTATTAAAGAGGTTGTCTTTATTCCATTGTATGCTCTTACCACCTTTGTCAAATATTAATTGAGCATAATGTCTTGGGTCAATTTCTGGGTTCTCTGTTCTGTTTCATTGATTTATATGCCTGTTGTTGTGCCAATACCAGGCTGTTTTGATTACAGTGGCTTTGTATTATAACCTGATATCTGGTATTGTGATCCCACCTACTTTCTTTTTCAAGATTGCTGTGGCTATTCGAGTTCTTTTTTGGTTCAATATGAACTTTTAAAGTATTTGCTCTAGTTCTGTGAAATATGTCGTTGGTATTTTGATGGGGATTGCATTGAATCTATAGATTGCTTTGGGTAGTATAGACATTTTAATGATGTTGATTCTTCCAATCCATGAACAATATATGTGCTTCCACTTTTTTATATCTTCCTCGGTTTCTTTTTTCAAAGTCCTGTAGTTTTCTGCAAATAGGTCCTTTACTTCTCTGGTTAAGTTTATTCCTAGGTATCTTAATTTTTTTTACTGCAATGGTAAATGGGATTTTTTTTTTAGTTTCTCTTTCTGTGAATTCATTATTGCTGTATAAGAATGCCATTGGTTTCTTGATGTTAATTTTGTATCATGCAACGTTGCCGAATTTGTTTATTAAATCCAGAATATTTTTGATGGAGTCTTTAAGGTTTTCTATGTATAATATCATGCCATCTGCGAATAATGACAGTTTCACTTTTTCCTTTCCAATTTGGATCCCTTTTATTTTTTCTTCATGTCTGAGTGCTATGGGTATGACTTCCAGTACTATGTTAAATCAGAGTGGCAAATATGGGCATCCCTGTCTTGTTCCTGTTCTTAAGAGAAATGCTTTTAGTCTTTGCCCATTGAATATGATGTTGGCTGTAGGTTTTTCATATATGGCCTTTATTAATTTGAGATATGATCCTTTTATTCCCACATTGCTGAGCGTTTTTATCAAAAATGGGTGCTGGATTTTGTAGAATGCTTTTTCAGCGTCTATTGATATGACCATATGATTTTTATCTGTCATTTTGTTAATGTGGTGTATCACATTTATTGATTTGCAAATATTGTACCAGCCTAGCATCCCTGGGATGAATCCCACTTGGTCATGGTGAATAATTTTTTTTGATGTATTGCTGGATCTGATTTGCTAGTATTGTGTTAAGGATTTTGGCATCTATGTTCATTAGGAATATTGGCCTGTAGTTTTCTTTCTTTGTAGTGTCTTTTTCTGGTTTTGGAATTAGAATTATGCTGGCATCAAAAAATGACTTTGGAAGTCTTCCTTCTTGAATTTTTTGGAATAGTTTGAGGAGAATGGGTGTTAGTTCTTCTTTGAATGTTCTGCAAAACTCCCTTGTGAAGCCACCCGGGCCTGGGCTTTTGTTTGCTGGGAGAGTCTTGATTACATCTTCAATTTCCTTAGTTGTTATTGGTCTGTTCAAGTTTTCTACCTCTTCCTGGTTCAGTTTTGGGAAACTATGTGTTTCTAGGAATTTGTCCATTTTGCTTAGATCGTCCAATTTGTTGGCGTATAATTGTTCATAGTATTTGTTAACAATCTTTTGTATTTCTGTGGTGTCAGCTGTTACTTCTCCTCTTTCATTTCTGATTTTGTGTATTTGGGTTCTCTCTCTTTGTTTCTTGGTGAGTCTAGCTAAGGGTCCATCAATCTTGTTTATCTTTTCAAAGAACCAGCTCTTTGTTTCATTGATCCTTTAAATTGTTTTTGTTTTTGTTTTGTTTTTGGTCTCTGTGTCGTTTTTGTCTGTTCTGATCCTTACTATTTCTTTCCTTCTACTTGCCCTGGGTTTTTTTTCTTAATGTTTTCTTTCTAGTTCTTTAAGTTGTGGGGTTAGGTAGTCCATTAGAAAATTTTCCTGTTACTTGAGGTAGGCCTGTACTGCTATGAACTTTCCTCTCAGAACTGTTTTCCTGCATCCTATAGATTTTGTGTTGTTGTGTGTTCATTTTCATTTGTTTCCAGGAAGCTTTTAATTTCTTTCTTGATCTCCTTGGTAACCCATTCATTGTTTAATAACATGCTATTTAGCCTCCATGTGTTCAAATGTCTTTGCATTTTGTCATTGCAGTTGATTTCTAGTTTCATGACATTGTGATCTGAGAACATTCTTGGTATGATTTCAATCTTTTTGAACTTGTATAGACTTAGTTTGTGTCCTAACATGTGGTCTACCTTTGAGAGTGTCCCATGTGCACATGACAAGAATGTGAATTTTGCAATTTTGTGGTATAATACTCTGTAGATATCTATTACATCCATTTGGTTTAGTGCTTCATTTGTAGTCTCTGTTTCCTTGTTAATTTTTTGTCTAGAGGATCTATCCAGTGATGCCAGCGGTGTGTTGAAGTCCCCTGCTATGATTGTATTGCTGTCGATTTCTCCCTTGAAGTCCTCCAGAAGATTTTTAATATATTTTGGTGCTCCTATATTGGGTGCCTGTATGTTTATCAAGGTTATATTCTCCTGTTGGATAGATCCTTTCAATATTATGTAGTGACCTTCGTTGTCTCTAGTTATGGCCTTCATTTTGAAATCTATTTTATCAGATATGAGTATTGCTGCCCCAGCTTTTTTTTTCATTTGCTTGGAAGATTTTTTCCATCCCTTCACTTTCAACCTATGTGAGTCTTTTGTTGTGAGGTAGATCTCTTGTAAACAACATATATGTGAGTAATGTTTTCTTATCCAATCAGCTACTCTGTGTCTTTTTATTAGAGCATTCAAACCATTCACATTTAAGGTGATTATTATTATTTTTTTTATGAATTATTTATTTATTTTTTTGTTACAGCTATTTTACCTTTTTACCCCATTGGCACCCCCCACCCCACCCCACCTCCACCCCGTCCCCGGCTTAGTTGTCCATGTCCATTGGTCATGCATACATGCATATAAGTTCTGTGGTTTATCTCTTCCCACCCCCCCACCCCCCACCCCCTCTTCTGAGGGATGTCAGTCTGTGCTCTACTTCCATGTTTCTGGGTCTACTGCATTCCTCAGACTGTTATGTTCATTATATTCCGTATATAAGTGAGATCATGTGGTATTTGTCTTTTTCTGCTTGGCTTCTTTCACTTAGGATAATACTTTCCAGGTCCCTCCATGTCGTCTCAGAGGATAAGAGATCTTTCTTTCTTACCACTGCATAGTACTCCATTGTGTATATGTACCACAGCTTTTTTATCCATTCGTCTACTGGTGAACACTTGGGCTGTTTCCAGATCTTAGCTATTGTAAATAGTGCTGCTATGACCATGGGGGTACATATATTCTTCCTGATTGGTGTTTCAGGCTTCTTAGGGTATATTCCCAGCAGTGGGATCACTGGGTCAAATGGAAGTTCAATTTTTAATTTTTTGAGGTAGCACCATATTGTTTTTCATAGCGGCTGCACCAGTCTGCATTCCCACCAGCAGTGTATTAGAGTCCCCTTTTCTCCACACCCTCGCCAACACTTGTTGTTTGATGATTTGTTGATGGCGGCCATTCTGACAGGTGTGAGGTGATATAAGGTGATTATTTATTGCCATTTTTTGTTTAGTGTGGTTATATTTTTCTTTCTCTTTCTTCTACTAATTACAGCAGTGCTTTTAACATTTCTTGCAGTGCTGGTTTGGTGCTAATGTATTCCCTTAGACTTTTTTTTTTTTTGGTCTGGGAAGCTTTTTATTTGACCTTCTATTTTGAATGATAGCCTTGCTGGGTAGAGTAGTCTTGGATTCAGATCCTTGTTTTTCATCACCTTGATTACTTCATGCCATTCCCTCTGGGCTGTAGTGTTTCTGTTGAGAAGTCTGCTGACAGCATTATGGGGGTTCCTTTGTAGGTAACCTGTTGCTTATCTCTTGCTGCCTTTAGGATTCTCTCTTTGTCTTTAATTTTTGGCATTTTAATTACTATGTGTCTTGGTGTGGGCCTGTTTGGGTTCTTCTTACTTGGGGCTCTCTGTGCTTCTTGAACTTGAATGCCTTCTTCCTTCACCAAGTTAGGAAAGTTTTCTGTCACTATTTCTTCAAATATATTCTCTAACCCTTGTTCATTTTCTTCTTCTTTGGAGACTCCTATGATGCAAATGTTATTACGTTTTCTGTTGTCCCACAGTTCTCTTAAGCTGTCTTACTGTTTTTTAAATTGTTTTTTCCTTTTTGTTTTCTGTTTGGTTAATTTTTTTCCTACCCTGTCTTCTAATTCACTGATCCAGTTCTCAGTTTCCTCTACTCTGCTGGTTATTCCTTCCAATATGTTCTTAATTTCTGCTATGTCATTCTTTATTTCCACTTGGTTGGTTTTCAAAGTTTCTATATCTTTACTCATTGTGCTGATGTCCTTATTCATGCTGTTGAGCTTCCTGAAGATCATGGCTCTGAACTCTACCTCTGATAATTTGCTTAGCTGCACTTCATTTATCTGATCTTCGATAGTATTCTCTTGTTCTTTCTTTTGGGATTTGTTTCTTTGTTTCACCATTTTGGCTGTCTCAGTGGGTTTTTGAGCCTGCCAAATTTTCCCTGTGGGTGTAGGTGTTCTGCTGTTTGTGGCTCCTTCTACGTACTGGGTTTGGATGAGCCTGTGTCAGCCCACATTAAACACCACTGTCAAGTCTTACTTTCCTGGGTCGATTTGCAAGCCCAGGAAAGGTTCAGTTATCCTCTAGCTTTTTCCTGATGGCTAGTAGTCTCAGTTACTCAGTGCCTTGGAATGTAGCCCTGGTGTTCTGCATAAGAGGATTTCCAGAGGGTGGGATAGATGCTGGTTATTAATGAGCCTCAATTTGCATTTCTTTGCCTCACCTGTGAAAGGCTGAGTCAGGGGTGGGGGTGGGGGGCTGCTGCTTTTCCACACATTTCTGTGAAGAAGCACACTGGCCACTGTCCTTTGTGGCTGCAACTCAGCAAAAACTCTGAGTGCCCTCTAAATCCTGGTTGTCCCCACAGAGTTCCAGCCCAGTCTGCTCTTTCTCTGCCGTAGCCTTTAGGTGAGTGGCTGTGGCTATTTTTGTGCTCTGTCCTGGCTCTCTGCACTGTGGAGTGGGCTTGGTCTTTATTCCCCAGGGGCACTGCTCACAGCTAAGACTGCTGCTGTCCATGGGCTCCCTACCCACCACCCTCTTACACCTCCTCAGATCCTACCAGTGTCCCTGGTTATATGGTCCTGCCCTGCTGCTTTTCTGTTGCCTTTTTCTCTGAGGATTTGTCTTTATTTTAGTTGTAATTCCCATTTGGCCCTGGGAGATCGTCTGCATAGCTTCTATTCAGTCCACCTCCATTTTCACATCTCCTATGCCTATCTTGTGCGCAGCTGGGTCGCACAAGCCTTCCTGGTGCCCCAGCATCCTGCAGGTCCTGCTGGTAACTGGACTGCACAGTCCCATTGGGGACAAGGCTCTATGGCTACATTATGGGCTGCTGGGTCGCACAGGCCTCTCTTGTGCTTCAGCACCCCACAGTCCCTGTGGGTAAGTAGATCACACAGGCTCTTCTGGGTCCCACAGGCCTCTCTTGTGCCCCCGTACCCTGCTGGTCCCGTGGGCGGGCAGCTGGATTGCACCAGTCTATCTTGGGCTTTGGCTTTCCACTGCTCTTGTAAGCTACTGGACTACACAGACCTCTTCTGGTGGCTGGGGAGTGCTGCTGCCCTGTGGGGCTCAACTCCTGCTCAGCTTTTGTTGTAGTTTTTGGGGATGGGTCTCAGCTGCTGGTCTTTTCTTCTTTTGCCTGGGGATGGATGTCTGCTCCCCAACCTCTGTTGCTGGGGGTATATCTGGACTCTGATTGGGCTGCTACTATGGGGGATGGTGCTGGGCTCCGGGCTGTCTGTGGCTTCCCTGACCAGCACCTTGGCAGCTCCACTACTGGGCACTGGTCTGTGTTGACACAGGGTGTCCACTGGTCCAATGGTGCCAGGTGCACTGTTGGGCTCAGGTTGCTGGGCCCTAGCTGTTCCCACTGTCTCCTCCTATGGAAGACCCAGGATCTTCCAAAATGGTGGGACCTCCCCGCGGCACATGGAGAAGGGCCCTGAAGGGCCGCCTACCGCGGTAGCTGGCTGATCTATTCCACAGCACAGGAACTTTCTGCTCCATGGCGCTGCACTGCTAGGGCTTGGTCGTCCAACGTTGCGTCCACTCACACTCTCTCACACACTCGCTCACTCTCTCACATACTCACCCTCCCTCCGGTCCTGCGCGCCACCGCCATCTTCTAGGAAAATTATTTTTTGTGCCTCCATACTACAAATCTTGGTTCAGGATTTAAATAGTTGTTTTTAGACTCACTGAGTAAATGACCAGGCAGATCTCACTGGTGCATTCAACTGTGGAAACTCATGTACCTGTTGCTATATTAGTTTGAACTTATTTTGTATAATCTGCTGTTGGCAGGGACCTTCATGACTCCAACAAACTGCATTCCCAAAGGCAATAGATAAAAGTTAAGGAATATAATGAGAACATGAAGTATTACTTTCACAAGAAAACAATAGGATTTTTAATATGTTTAAGAGTTTCATCCTGGCCAGTTTGGGTCAGCAGTTGGAGAATAGGCCCATGGACCAAAGAGTCCCGGGTTTGATTCTAGTAAAAGGCATCCACCTCGGATGTGGTTTGATCCCTGGCCCTGGTTAGGGTCATGAGGGAGGCAACCAATTGATGTGTCTCTCTCACATAAATGTTTCTCCCTCCTTTCCTCCCTCCCTCCCTCCCTCCCTCCCTCTTCCTCTCTCCCTCCCACTTTGTCTGAAAACCAATGGAAAATATCCTTGGGTGAGGATTAAATAAATAAATAAATAAATAAATAAATAAATAAATAAATGAGTTTCTTTGCTCTGTGGTGTGCATCTCCTAGGTGCCACCTACCACATGGTTGTCTGGGGGAGTTTTATTCTGCATACAGGGTGGGGCAAAAGTAGATTTATAGTTGTTTGTATGGAAAAGAATACTGTACAATGATTAGTAAATAATAATACAAGAATAAATACTGTTTTGCATGCTCACAACTGTAAACCTAATTTTGTCCCCCCATGTATATCTTTTTCTTCTAGACCTAATACACTACGTTTCTGGAGGCCAGGAAACAGCACCACACCTCAAAAGCCACTCTTTTCTTTTATCTGTAAGTACTTGTATTTGGGATTGTGTTAGTGAGGACTCTGATGCCCCTTGCTTTGTCTTTCTAGTTACCTCTCCTGATGAACATACTTTATTTTTCCAACTGGATTGTAAGTGCATTGAGGGTGGAAGCATAATCTTATTCAACCTTTCTTCCCCCGCCATGCCAGACACTGTAGTACTTTAAAGGTTCTCACAAGATATGCACTGGCTGGTTGGGTTCCCTTCAGAAGAAGAGAATATTAACATTTAGCCCGGACTTTGTTGCTGGGAGCTATGGGCAGGGAATGAAATGGGTAAGGGGTATGGAGCAATATGGGTTGGGTACAAGAGAGCTAAGACATGGAGTAATAGGGTAGGCAGAGAGGAGATGGGAGAAATTGAGATGTATGACTTGGGAGCAAATGTCCTTAAACATGTCCTATATTAGGAAGGATTATGTTCTCTTAAAATCTATAAGGGACTTAAAATCTGTATACTGATGAGCTAAACTAGTCTCCTTTCATAATGGCAACATGTACAACAAAGATTAGACATTTAAATCAAAGTGATTTTAAGAAGGAAGCAGAAAGTATTTCCATGAAAGATCTAGCTCAGTTGTGCATCTTCAGCTATGATCATTTTAGATGGCTAGAATTTCACAGTGCACATTATTTCCGGGCTAAAAGTTGTCACTCATATAATTTAAGCTCCTTAATTTTATTCAATTGAATTTAAAAGCGTGCAGCTGTGCCTGGTTGGTGTAGCTCAGTGGTTGAACATAGACCCACACACCAAATGGTCACAGGTTTGATTCTTGGTCAGGGCACATGCCTGGGTTGTGGGCTGGATCTCCAGTAGGGGGCATGCAGGAGGTAGCCAATAGATGTTTCTCTGTCATCGTTTCTATCTCTCACTTCCTCTCCCTTCCTCTCTAAAATCAATAAAATCATATTAAAAAAAAAATCTTTTAAAATAAGCATGCAGCTGTGAGAGGCCATAAACTGTTTCCTGGCTATGTTTCTATTCTATAAGTGTATGTAAATCCCTGGTTAATTTCTACAAAGCCAATAATCCAAACCTATTGAAGGCCCTTTTTCTTCAGAGCACATCATGAGGCAATTTTTGATTTTGAGTCACAGAATTAAAGAATTACATAACTAGTTAAAAGACAGAAAACGACATACACACATATATTTACAATGACATGTTTGCTTTCCTGAGGTACTGTGTGAGTTGAAAGGCAGTAGATATTCATATTTCTGAATGGATTTTATGAGATAAAACATTTTTGAAATGCCTTGTGCAATAACAACAGATCTTAAGAAACTTAAATGAAAATATGGCCAAAGTTGTTACCCACTTTTGGCTTCCAGGTTTTATTTTTGTTTGCTAACTGGGATTCCTGAAATATTTAATTTTATAAAACTAAATTTTGAAATGTGACTGTCTTCTCCCTTCACAACACTTCCAGGATCATAAAGGAGTAAATACATTATTTTATATGTTTATTTACGTTTATGATTATACATATTGGCGTGTGCAGTGGTGCAAATGCATTTAGAGTTGTAATTTTCAATCAATTCACTTTTACATTTTCCACAATTTTATATTACACCTAGAATTTGCAAATGACAAACACCTCGGTGTTTCTTCTACTCTATTTATTTTTTATTTTTATTATTATTTTTTTATCCTCACCTGAGGACATTTTTTTCATTTTTTCTTCAGATAGAGTGGGAGGGAGAGAGAGAGAAATATCGATGTGAAAGAGACACATTGAGTGGCTGCCACTCGCACGACCCAACCAGGGCTGGGGACAAACTGCAATTGAGGTACATGTCCTTACAGGGAACCAAACCCGGGTGTCTCTGGACCGCAGGCCAACGCTCTAACCACGTAGCTAAACCGGCCAGGGCTAGATACTCTACTTTAAATACTGACACTAATAATAACATTAAACAGGATTGGCTATGTACTTGTGTTGGGGGGCTCCCAGGTCCTGTATTAAATTAAGAATATGCAGACTGTGACCTGCTGAATGAGGAGGCATAGGCCACCCACAAGGGGTCAGCAGGGAGCCCATTTTGGGGAAGTATAAACTGGTCATTTAGAATGATGGCACAGTTTCAGTCCACTCACAGAAAGGAAGAAAAGACAAGATTTCCTATTTACTGATCCCAGGGCAAGGGCAGTACTTTGTCCCAGATCACCAGCCCGGGAGATAGAGAGCAAAGTAGCAAGCATCTATTAGTTATAAGGTGGTTGGGCCAAGGTCACTCATTTTCCTCAGGTTCAACTCTCTAAACAATTATTTTTAAAGGTGCCTTGGGTAAAGCAAGTAGGAACTTGTGGTGAAAATCCTAAGCTCAGGTTCTTAATTAAATGGCAAAACTCTGGGTGTGAGGAGGTCATACTGTTAAAATGCCTAGGCAAGAACTCCAAATAGCTATTTTCTTCACACAGTGCTGAGCTCTGCTCTGTACCCTCAAGCCTGGTGTTAGACACTATGAGCATCCCCTCTTTTATTCCTCACAGCATGGTAGGAGGTAGGTGTCCTATCCTCACCTTTCTATCTTTTCCAACCAATAGGTCCTTTATTTCTTTGGTTAAGTTTATTCCTGGTATCTTTTTTTTTTTTGCCAAAATGGTAAATGGGATTGTTTTCTTAGTTTCTCTTTCTTTCAGTTCATCATTGGTGTATAAGAATGCCATCAATTTCTTGACATTAATTTTGTATCCTGCTAATTTTCCACATTTATTTATTAAGTCTAGTAAATTTTTGATGGAGTCTTTGGGGTTTTCTACGTATAGTACCGTGTCATCTGCAAATAATGACGGTTTCACTTCCTCCTTTCCAATTTGGATTCCTTTTACTTTTTCTTTCTGTTTGATTGCTGTGGCTAAGACTTCCAGTACTATGTTAAATAAGAGTGGCGAAAGTGGGCATCCCTGTCTTGTTCCTATTCTTTTATTTTTTTTATTTTTTATGTTTTTTTTATTTTATTGATTATTTTTTGTTAAAGATGATTCTCCTTTTTTTCCCCCACTGATTCACCCCTCCCCCTTCCCTCCCTGCCCCTTCCCCAGATTGTTGTCCATGTCCACTGTTCATGCATACATGCATATAAGTTCTGTGGTTCATCCCTCTCCCACCTCCCCACTCCTTAGGGGATTGTCCTCAAACTTTTATGTTCATTATATTCCACAAATCAGTGAGATCATATGAAATTTGTCTTTCTCTGTTTGGCTTGTTTCACTTAGGATGATACTTTCCAGGTCCCTCCATGTAGTCTCAAAGGATAAGAGATCTTTCTTTCTGACCGCTGCGTAGTACTCCATTGTGTATATGTACCACAGCTTTCTGATCCATTCGTCTACTGATGGACACTTGGGCTGTTTCCAGATCTTAGCGATTGTAAATAGTGCTGCTACAAAGATGGGGGTACATATATTCTTTCTGATTGGTGTTTTATGCTTCTTAGGGTATATTCCTAGAAGTGGGATCACTGGGTCAAATGGGAGATCAATTTTTAATTTTTTGAGGTGACACCATATTGTTTTCCATAGTGGCTGCACCAGTCTGCATTCCCACCAACAGTGTACTAGAGTCCCCTTTTCTCCACACCCTCGCCAACACTTGTTGTTTGATGATTTGTTGATGGCGGCCATTCTGACAGGTGTGAGGTGATACCTCATTGTTGTTTTGATTTGCATCTCTCTGATGATTAGTGATGATGAACATTTCTTCATATGTCTCTTAGCCATTTGTATGTCCTGTTTGGAGAGGTGTCTATTTAGTTCCTCTGCCCATTTTTAATTGGGTTCTTTGTCTTCCTTTTGTGGAGTTGTATGAGCACTCTATATGTATTGGAAATTAACCCCTTATCTGATATATCATTGGCAATTATGCTCTCCCATACAGTGGGTAGCCTTTCCATTTTGATGATTGTATCTTTCGCTGTGCCGAAGCTTTTGAGTTTGATGTAGTCCCATGTGTTCTTTTTCTCCTTTGTTTCTATTGCCTTAGGTGATGTGTCAGTAAAAATTCTGCTGCGTATGATGTCTGAGATTTTGTTGCCCACAATCTCCTCTAGGATTTTTATGGATTCATGAGTTACATTTAAGTCTTTATCCATTTTGAGTTTATTTTGGTGTAGGGTGTAAGTTGATGGTCTAGTTTCATTTTTCTGCAAGTAGCTGTCCAATTTTCCCAGCACCATTTATTAAAGAGGCTGTCCTTACTCCACTGTATGCTCTTGCCACCTTTGTCAAATATTAATTGAGCATATTGCCTAGGGTCCATTTCTGGGTTCTCTATTCTGTTCCACTGGTCTATATACCTGTTCTTGTGCCAGTACCAGGCTGTTTTGATTATGGTGGCTTTGTAGTATAACCTGAAATCTGGTATTGTGATCCCTCCAACTTTGTTCTTTCTTTTCAAGATTGCTGTGGCTATTCGAGGCCTTTTTTGGTTCCATATGAACTTTTGAAGTAATTGTTCTAATTCTGTGAAGTATGCCGTTGGTATTTTGATGGGGATTGCGTTGAATCTATAGATTGCTTTGGGTAATATGGACATTTTAATGATGTTAATTCTCCCAATCCATGAACAGGGTATGTGCTTCCACTTTTTTACATCTTGCTCTATTTCTTTTTTCAAAGACCTGTAGTTTTCTGCGAATAGGTCCTTTATTTCTTTGGTTAAGTTTATTCCTAGGTATCTTATTTTTTTTGCCGCAATGGTAAATGGGATTGTTTGCTTAGTTTCTCTTTCTGTGAGTTCATCATTGGTGTATAAGAATGCCATCGATTTCTTGATGTTAATTTTGTATCCTGCTACTTTGCCAAATTCATTTATTAAGTCTAGTAAGCTTTTGGTGGAGTCTTTGGGGTTTTCTATGTACAGTATCATGTCATCTGCAAATAATGACAATTTCACTTCCTCCTTTCCAATTTGGATCCCTTTTATTTTTTCTTCCTGTCTGATTGCTGTGGCTAAGACTTCCAGTACTATGTTAAATAGGAGTGGCGAAAGTGGGCATCCTTGCCTTGTTCCTGTTCTTAGGGGAAATGCTTTTAGTTTTTGCCCATTGAGTATGATGTTGGCTGTAGGTCTTTCATATATGGCCTTTATTATGTCTAGGTATGATCCCTCAATTCCCACACTGCTGAGCGTTTTTATCAGAAATGGATGCTGGCTTTTGTCAAAGGCTTTTTCAGCATCTATTGATATGATCATGTGGTTTTTATTCTTCAATTTATTTATGTGGTGTATCACATTTATGGAATTGCGAATATTGTACCAGCCTTGCATCCCTGGGATGAATCCCACCTGGTCATGGTGGATAATTTTTCTGGTGTATTGCTGGATGCGATTTGCTAGTATTTTGTTCAGGATTTTGGCATCTATGTTCATCAGGGATATTGGCCTGTAGTTTTCTTTCTTTGTTGTGTCTTTTTCTGGTTTTGGAATTAGAATTATGCTGGCTTCATAAAACGAGTTTGGAAGTCTTCCTTCTTCTTGAATTTTTTGAAATAGTTTGAGGAGAATGGGTATTAGTTCTTCTTTGAATGTTCGGTAAAACTCCCCCGTGAAGCCATCCGGGCCTGGGCTTTTGTTTGCTGGAAGAGTCTTGATTACATCTTCAATTTCATCTGTTGTTATTGGTCTGTTCAAGTTTTCAATCTCTATCTGATCCAGTTTTGGGAGACTATGTGTTTCTAGAAATTTGTCCATTTCGCTTAGATTTTCGAATTTGTTGCCGTATAATTTTTCATAGTAGTTGTTAACGATCTTTTGTATTTCAGTTGTTATCTCTCCTGTTTCATTTCTGATTTTATGTATTTGGGTTCTCTCTCTTTGTTTCTTGGTGAGTCTAGCTAAGGGTCCATCAATCTTGTTTATCTTTTCGAAAAACCAACTCTTTGTTTTATTGATCCTCTGGATTGTTTTTTTTTGGTCTCTATGTCGTTTATTTCTGCTCTGATCGTTACTATTTCCTTTCTTCTACTTGCGCTGGGGTTTTCTTTTTGTTTACTCTCTAGTTCTTTAAGTTGTGAGGTTAGGTAGTCTATTAGAGATTTTTCTTCTTTTTTGAGGTAGGCCTGTAGTGCTATGAACTTCCCTCTCAGAACTGCTTTTGCTGCATCCCATAGATTTTGTGTTGTTGTGTCCTCATTTTCATTGGTTTCCAGGAAGTTTTTGATTTCTTCCTTGATCTCCTCGGTGACCCATTCATTGTTTAATAACATTCTATTTAGCTTCCATGTGTTAAAATGTCTTTGTATGTTCTTCTTGCAATTGATTTCTAGTTTCATACCATTGTGGTCTGAGAAGATGCTTGTTATAATTTCAATCTTCTTGAACTTGTAGAGACTTAGTTTGTGCCCTAACATGTGGTCTATCTTTGAGAATGTTCCATGTGCACTTGAGAAGAATGTGAATTCTGTAATTTTGGGGTGTAGTTCTCTGTAGATATCTATTAAATCCATTTGGTCTAGTGCTTCATTTAGAGTCTCTGTTTCCTTGCTAATTTTTTGTCTAGAGGATCTATCCAGTGATGTGAGCGGGGTGTTGAAGTCCCCTGCTATGATTGTATTGCTCTCGATTTCTCCTTTGAAGTCCTCCAATAGTTTTTTAATATATTTTGGTGCTCCTATATTGGGTGCATATATGTTTATCAAGGTTATATCTTCCTGTTGGATAGATCCTTTCAATATTATGTAGTGGCCTTCTTTGTCTCTAGTTATGGCCTTCAATCTGAAGTCTATTTTATCAGATATAAGTATTGCTACCCCAGCTTTTTTTTCTTTTCCATTTGCTTGAAAGATTTTTTTCCATCCCTTCACTTTCAATCTATGTGAGTCTTTTGTTGTGAGGTGGGTCTCTTGTAAACAGCATATAGATGAGTCTTGCTTTCTTATCCAATCAGCTACTCTGTGTCTTTTTATGGGAGCATTCAGTCCATTTACATTTAAGGTGGTTATTGATATGTACTTATTTATTGCCATTTTGTTTAGTGTGGTTCTATTTTCCTTCCCATTTCTCCTGGTAATTACAGGAGTCCTTTTAACATTTCTTGCAGTGCTGGTTTGGTGCTAATGTATTCCCTTAGCCTTATTTTGTCTGGGAAGCTCTTTATTTGACCTTCTATTTTGAATGATAGCCTTGCTGGGTAGAGTATTCTTGGATTCAGATCCTTGTTTTTCATGACCTTGATTACTTCATGCCATTCCCTTCGAGCCTGTAATGTTTCTTGTGAAAAGTCAGCTTAGAGCCTTATGGGGGTTCGTTTGTAGGTAACCCGTTGCTTATCTCTTGCTGCTTTTAGGATTCTCTCTTTGTCTTTAATTTTTGTTCCTGTTCTTAAGAGAAATACTTTTAGTTTTTGCCCATTGAGTATGATGTTGGCTGTTAGTTTTTAATATATGGCCTTTATTATGTCTAGATATGATCCCTCTATTCCCACGCTGCTGAGCTTTTTTTTTTTTTTATTAGAAATGGTTGCTGGATTTTGTTAAAGGCTTTTTCGGCCTCTATTGATATGATCATGTGGTTTTTATTCTTCATTTTGTTTATGGGGTGTATCACATTTATTGATTTGCGAATATTGTACCACCCTTGCATCCCTGGGACGAATCCCACTTGGTCATGGTGAATAATTTTTTTGATGTATTGCTGGATCCGATATGCTAGTATTTTGTTCAGGATTTTGGCGTCTATGTTCATCAGGCATATTGATCTGTAGTTTTCTTTCTTTGTAGTGTCTTTTTCTGGTTTCGGAATTAGAATTATCGTGGCCTCATAAAATGAGTTTAGAAGTCTTCTTTCTTCTTGAATTTTTTGAAATAGTTTGAGGAAAATTGGTGTTACTTCTTTTTTGTATGTTTGGCAAAATTCCCCTGTGAAGCCATCCGGGCCTGGGCTTTTCTTTGCAGGGAGTCTTGATTACATCTTCAATTTCTTTTGATTTTATTGGTCTGTTCAAGTTTTCTATCTCTTCCAGGTCCAGTTTTGGGAGACTGTGTGTTTCTAGAAACTTGTCCATTTTGCTTAGATTGTCGAATTTGTTGCCACATAATTTTTCATAGTAGTTGTTAATGATCTTCTGTATTTCCGTGGTATCAGTTGTTATTTCTCCTCTTTCATTTTTGATTTTGTGTCTTTGGGTTCTCTCTTTTTGTTTCTTGGTGAGTCTAGCTAAGAGTCCATCAGTCTTGTTTATCTTTTTGAAAAACCAGCTCTTTGTTTCATTGATCCTTTGAATTGTTTTTTTTTTTTTTTTTTTTTTTTTTGGTCTCTATGTCATTTATTTCTGCTCTGATGTTTACTATTTTCTTCCTTCTACTTGCTCTAGGGTTTTCTTTTTTTTTTGCTTTCTAGTTCTTTAAGTTGTGACGTTAGGTGGTCTACTAGAGATTTTTCTTGCTTCTTGAGGTAGGCCTGTAGTGCTATGAACTTCCCTCTCAGAACTGCTTTCGCTCTATCCCATAGGTTTTGTGTTGTTGTGTATTCATTTTTATTGGATTCCAAGAAGTTTTTAATTTCTTCCTTGATCTCCTCATTGACCCATTCGTTGTTTAATAACATGCTATTTAGCTTCCATGTGTTCAAATATCTTTGCGTGTTTTTGTAGCTATTAATTTCCAGTTTCATGCCATTGTTATCTGAGAAGATGCTTGATATGATTTCAGTCTTCTTGAACTTGTAGAGATTTAGTTTGTGTCCTATCATGTGGTCTATCTTTGAGAATGTCCCATGTGCACTTGAGAAGAATGTGAATTCTATATTTTTGGGGTGTAATTCTCTGTAGATATCTATTAAATCCATTTGGTCTAGTGCTCCATTTAGCGTCTCTGTTTCCTTGCTAATTTTTTGTCTAGAGGATCTATCCAGTGATTTCAGTGGGTTGTTTAAGTCCCCTGATATTATTGTATTGCTATCAATTTCTCCTTTGAAGTCTTCCAGAAGATTTTTAATTTATTTTGGTGCTCCTATATGGTGTGCATATATGTTTATCAAGATTATATCTTCCTGTTGGATAGATCCTTTCAATATTATGTAGTGGCCTCCTTTGTCTCTAGTTATGGTCTTCATTTTGAAATCTATTTTATCAGCTGTGAGTATTGCTACCCCAGCTTCTTCCTGCTTTCTGTTTGCTTGGAAGATTTTTTTCCATCCCTTCACTTTCAACCTATGTGAGTCTTTTGTTGTGAGGTGGGTCTCTTGTAAATAACGTATAGATGAGTCATGCTTTCTTATCTAATCAGCTACTCTGTGTCTTTTTATCAGTGCATTCAATCCATTTACATTTAAGGTGTTTATTGATATGTATTTATTTATTGTCATTTTTGTGTAGTATGGTTCTATTTTTCTTCCTATTTCTCCTGCTAATTACAGCAGTCTTTTTAACATTTCTTGCAGTGCTGGCTTGGTGCTAATGTATTCCCTTAGCCTTTTTTTTGTCCGGGAAGCTCTTTATTTGACCTTCTATTTTGAATGATAGCCTGGCTGGTTAGAGCAGTCTTCGATTCAGATCCTTGTTTTTCATGATCTTGATTACTTCATGACATTCCCTTCTGGCCTGTAGTGTTTCCTGTGAGAAGTCAGCTGAGAGCCTTATGGGGTTTCCTTTGTAGGTAAGCTGTTGTTTATTTCTTGCTGCTTTTAGGATTCTCTCTTTGTCTTTAATTTTTGGCATTTTGATTACTATGTGTCTTGGTGTAGCCCTGTTTGGGTTCTTCTTAAACTTGAATGCCTTCTTCCTTCACCAAATTATGAAAGTTTTTTGGCACTATTTCTTCAAATATATTCTCTAACCCTTGCTCATTTTCTTCTTCGAGGACTCCTATGATGTGAATATTATTATGTTTCCAGTTGTCCCACAGTTCTCTTAAGCTGTCTTTCTGTTTTTTAATTTTTTTTTTCCTTTTGGTTTTCCAATTGGTTGATTTTTTCTACCCTGTCTTCTAATTCACTGATCCGGTCCTCAGCTTCCTCTACTTTGCTATTTACATCTTCCAATGTGTTCTTTAATTCTGGTATGTCAGTCTTCATTTCTTCTTGGTGGTTTTTAATTTCCAACTGGTTGATTTTCAACATTTCTATGTCTTTACTCATGATGATCATGTCCTTACACATGCTGTTGAGCTTCCTCAAGATCATGGCTCTGAATTCTAGTTCTGTTAACTTGCTTAACTGCACCTCATTTATCTTCTCTTTGGTAGAGGTCTCTTGTTCTTTATTTTTTCTTTTGTTTCTGTGGTTTACCACTTTAGCTATCACAGTGGGCGTTGGAGCCTGCCAAATTTTCCCTGTGGGTGGTGGTGTTCTTCTCTTTGTGGCTCCTTCTCCTGGGTTTAGATGAGCGAGGGAGGATCCACGTTACACACCACTGTCACGTCTTACCTTCCTGGTTAAAGTTGCTAGCCCAGGGAATGGTACAGTTATCCTCTAGCTTTTTGCTTGCAGGCTATCAGTAGTGGTTACCTGAAAAACCTTGGCTTCTCAGTTGAATGAAAAACTCCCTCAGGTGCTCAGTGTAAGAGGATTTCCCGAGGGTGGGGCAGATGCTAGTTGTTAATAGGCCTCAATCAGCATTTCAATGGCCCACAGGGTGGGGTTGAATCTTCAAGGGAGGGGCGGCTGCCTCTCCCCAGAGCCCTGGGAAGGAGTAATATGACCACTGTCCTATGTGGTTGCAACTCAGCAAAAGCTCTGAGCGCCCTCCAAATCCCGAGTGTCCCCAAACAGTTCCAGTGTAGTGTGCCCTCCCTCTGCCGGAGCCCATGGTAAGTGGATGCTGCTATTTTAGCCTCTGTCTCAGCTCTGTGCTGTGGAGCCGCTTGGGAATTTAACCCGAGGGCGCAGCTCACAGCCAAGGCTGCAGCTCACAGCCAAGGCTGCTGCTCACAGCCAAGGCTGCTGCTCACAGCCAAGGCCGCTGCCCATAGTCAAGGCCATCGCTCCCAGCTAAGGCCGCGGCTCCCAGCTAAGACTGCTGCCGACTGTGGGCTCCCAGCCCTCCTCTCACATCTCCGCAAGCCTACCAGGATTGAGTCAGTGTCGCTGGTTATGTGGTTCTCCAATTGCTTTTCTGTTATCTTTTCCTGATGTTTTTCTTTATTTTTATTGTAATTCTAGTTTGGTCCTGAGAGATGGTCTGTGTAGCTTCCATTCATTCTGCCGCCATTTTGGAATTCTCCTACCCCTACTTCAAGATTCCTCTTAACGTCCACCTCTTCCATGTATGTTTTCAGATTTGTACTGAATGTGCTTTCTACCTTCTTTGAACTCTCATATGATTGCTTTGTTACTCGTGTGGTATTTGCCTTGTTCCAGAATATGTCATTTTAACTCATGTGTTTTCTTTCTCTACGTGACTTGGTTATTCTTTGGCTCTTGTTTCTAGTACATGAACCCTGAATTATACAATTACATGCACACACGCTCATGGGCACACAGACGCACACAATCAATAGGACGGAAAAAGATAACTGTGAAGGAGAAAGAAACAGGAGAGAAGAGTTTTTGCAACTCAGAGACTTCCAGGGAAATGCTCCAGACACTGCTTTCAGACAGAGAGGAGAGCATGTTTCTGATCTGTTTCTTAACCCACATCTAAGACCACCAAGTAAATGCCAGACCCTTTCTGGAAGGATCTTTGTTACCTCCAAGTTTGTTACTCAGGACTGGCAGATGGGCTGGCAGGAAAATAAGAAAATGGAGCCAACCCTATACATGATCAGCTAGTTAAAGTCCCCAGGTTCATTGGCCTTAGTCAAGGCCATCCAGCCTTCATCTATATTTGCTAACTAATCAACAAGTCCTTACTGAATACCTATTGTGTACACAGCACTGCTTTGGAGGATAACAAGTGTGTAAACTGCAAGGAGTTTACAGTCTAATTAAGAAACCACAAAATACTCATACATTTTGAGGGAAACCAAACTTTGCCTCCCCAAAATATACTTTAGGGATATAGATAAGTTTTAGCTGTTGATGGAAAAACTTGCTTCAGGAAGGAAGCCTTAGCATATTCACCTTAGCATGAATGAACTGTGGCAGACAGGGAAGCTCTGAGCAAATCCCTTTGTTAGACTCCCTCCCTGTCTAAGGAATTTATTTTCTTCCCCAACAGTATACATACATACTACATTTACCCATACACATGCACACACCTATACAGTTGTGCTTCCATAAATTTAAAAGTGACTCACAACCATGCAATGTGATAAAAATCCAATTAATCACTTCTTACAAGACATGGGGATTGAACTGGAACTTGAAAAATCTGAAAATCAATGGTAAATAGGACATTGCAATTTCTTTTTATCATGAAGTAGAATAAAAGCAAATAATTTTCTCCAGTCCTAGTGAGGATAAAGAATGTATGTAAGGACGAGATAAACCAAAGAACTTATATCCATATATGCATAACCAATGGACACAGACAATAGTTTTGGGAAAGCAGGAAGGGGTGAGAGTGAGAAGGAAGGGAAGGGGGGAACATCTGTAATACTTTCAACAATAAAGATTAAATAAATAAATAAATAAATAAATAAATAAATAAATAAATAAGAAAGATGAAAAAATGTATATAAGGTTTCCCCTGAAAGATTCCTGCCCAGAGAATTTGGCTAGAGGGAGCAGTTCTTAGAGGCTTCAGCCCAGGGTGCCTCAAGTAAAGACACACTTAGGCAGGGAATCCAGTTTATGTTTAACCACATAGAGCCAGGAACAACAGTGATTCTATAAGCTTCCTAGACATAATGCCCTAATATAGCAGGCATGATATAAAGAAAAATTATGAAATTTTACCCTTTTGGGGCAATAACATATTAATAAATTTCCTCCTGTCTACTAAGTTCTTCTAGGTGGGTTTAATAATCAAATAAACAGAACCAAATTAACAGGAGAAAAATCAAAGTTTAAATACATTGCACATGGGAAATTCACATAAGCATAAAAATTCCAGACAGCAAGGTAATATTTGGTGTATATGACATTAAAAAAATTGTTTTTTCTTTATTGATTTTAGAAAGAAAGGGAGAGGAAGAGAGAGATAGAAACATCGATGAGAGAGAACATCGATTGGCTACCTCCTGTATGTCCCCCTGGGATTGGGCCCACAGCCTGGACATGTGTCCTGACCTGAATAGAACCAGTGACCTCTTGGTGCATGGGTCAATGCTCAACCACTGAACCACACTGGCTGGACAGTATATATGACATTTTAAACAAAGGAGTAAAATGGGGAAATACGTTCTTAGATTTCAGCTTAGATAGGCAGCTTGAAAACTTTGGATTCAAACCCGCAGAAATTCTGATCATAGTAATGCTGTGTACTTGTCTTGCTTTTTAAAGTGCAAGACTTTCAGATTCTGATATGATTGTGTTTATAAACTGCTTACCACTCACCCAGGGAAAAGATCACTTTCTCTTGGAAAAAGGACAGCTTAATCCACAGTTAACATGCTTTTTCTTATATGTGGCCTTAAGTTGTAAGAAAGAATAAACAGATGCATGAATGGATCAAATAGGAAAGGACACAATGCAGAGGAAAGGGAATCCACTGAAATGGTGCAGGTACAAGAAATCACAAAACATCCTTCATTGGTACCCAGTAGTTTAACCCATTTGATTTGATTCTGAAATATTGCATTGGGCTAACCTGAATCTTTAATTAAACAGAATGTGCAAGAACACGTTTAACATCTTACAATATTTCTGTCTGAATACCTGTTTGGGTTGAGGTTTTGGTGTGTCTGGAAGGGTCTATGGAAGTCATGTGACATCCTTGCAACCTTTTTCTGGTTAGAATGATCAAATAAAACCTGAATATTACCTGGGATGTTGTGACTTGGGACTGGACCAGAAACGATCTCATTTGAAGACTCATTCCATGTCTTAACTCTCGCTCCTTTCTTGTGAGTATTTTACTCCTGGTGAAAACCCTTATAGTGAGCATTTGAGTTAATAGGAGGGTAGGCCAGAGAGAAAAAGATCTCTGTTGCTTGACCTCATGATTGGATCTGTGGAAGATGTTGAGGACTCATTTCAGTATGAAATGGAAGTTTCCTTTTCTCTGTGTCCTGTTTTATAAAGCCCACCGTCCACTGGCTACTTCCCAGTCCAGTTTAGCACCTATTTACCTACACCCACCACACCCTCCAAGAGCTCCATGCATGGCCATTAAGATGGATTTCTTTCTTCTCCTAGGTCTCCAAGGCTTCTTTTCAACTTCAGATTTCAAAATATTCTTTGTTTCATTCCTTTCTCTACAATGTTCAAAGGGAATGGGACAGAGACTCTTCCTTGGTCTTGACGTTGCCTCTACCCTCACCCTGCCGCAAACCAAGATTATTGGTCCTGAAATAGAAAATCATGTTCCAACTCTGCAGGCTCCAGTTTTGTCTGGGGGCTGAGCTTTGGAGGGAGCCATGAGTACCAATCTGCTACCCATGCCTGAACACTACCTTTTAAATTGCTTGTGTCCCCTTGTTTGTGATATACAAAAGAATGTGCTTCCAGAAAGTTTTTTGCATTCTTATTGGCATAATGAAAGTTTCCAAGCCATCAGCCTGCTTTCCTAAAAAAATTATTTCATCACATGTGCAGAGAAGGCTTTTGTTCCGGAGCTGTGCTGCCAGGTGGCAAGCTTAGCTTTGCAAGCAGAAGGGAGGAAATGATGCCTGTTGTAATGGAGTCACACTCAGCCTCTCATGAGAAGAGTACAAAGTGCATCACTTTCCCAAGTCTCTGATGTTTGCTGTGCAAGACTGACCAGCCACTGGATGCCTGGGGAGGGGTGAGGGGAGGTGGATTAGTGCTGAGGCTGAGTGAGACAATTTGAGTTAACAGCCCTCTGAAAAAGAGTTCTGTGCAGAATGGAGGTGTTAAGTGTGGAAGAGCTGAAGCTGGTTATGCACTGCACATTGCCAGGTGACTCTGGGCCAGGGGAGGGCATGGCCATCTAGAAGCTGGCCTTCTCTGGAATGCAGTCTGCATGCTCTCTCTTGCAGGGCCAATCCACTGCCCTGGGCTTGTGTTCCCTTATCTGTAATGGGAAGGGAATGGACTGGATGCCCACAAAAGTCCTTTCAAGGCAGACAGACTATTGTGATTTCTTTCTTTAATCCGGGTGTTTCCCAGATGGAAAAGAGGTACTGTGCTTGAAAGGGTAGCATAAAATGATGACACTGGTTCTCCATCATTTTCACCCTTTTACTACCAGGACCCTCAACATCTGTCTCACTTGCCACATGAAGGTGATCCTGTGTGAGAGTTCCACAAAAGAAAATTAGTATGTGTCTGCTAAGAGGAGGTGGCTGAGGCAAGGATTACTTCTGGTTGGAACACCATGCGGCCTTGGCTTAAAGGGAGGAGGGAGTGTAAGGCAAGTCTTAAATGAAAACAAAAGTTATGATGTGCAGCATTCTTAGGACGAAGGTTATGTCATTACATCAACTGACCCCAGAGGTGTCCACTCAAAGTTGAGAGAGAGAGAAAAACATCAATGTGAAAGGGACACATTGAGTGGTTGCCACCCACACAACCCAACCAGGGCCGGGGACAAACTGCAACCAAGGTATGCACCCTTAGCAGGACTGAACCCGGGTCTCTCTGGACCGCAGGCCAACGCTCTAACCGCTGAGCTAAACCGCCCAGGACAACTTTTGCAATATTTGAAGTGTAGGTTGAGAGAAGTTCTGTTTGGGACATTAGTTAATTTGGGGGATTAATTTTAGAAAATATCTCTCTTCGCAAACATAGGCTAAGGGTAAATTACCGTATATAGCAATACTCCGTGTGTTTCTTATGTCTCATGCCACCACTCGGCCTTAATAAATGTGGCACCTGAAAGAAGTAGAGTTATGTCTAAAGAACAATGTAGGTGACAAAGACACCATGCACTAAATAAATTGACTTTTTCTTTTCTTTCATGCAGGGTGAGCATGAACAAAGAATGATCTTTGTGAGTGTGTGTCAGACAGGGGGTGAGGGTTAACAGAGGGATTTGTGCTGAGTGTTCCCGCAGTCTCAGGTCGGAAAGGCTGAATGTAGTTTTTTCATCTATAGCCAGAGCAGAGAAGAAATCAGGACTGTGACTGACGGGGACTTAGAGATTATTTGTACAGGCCCTGTAGTTCGAAGGGTACTTAAAGCACTGAGAATACAGGGGTTTAAAAGAGAAGGAAAGTTGGTCAATGCTAGGAATTCAGAAATTTTGACTTTGAAATCATCTGGTGAGAATGGAGAGGAGCATATGTGGAATGTTCTCAAATTTCCCCCACTCTCAACAAAGCTTGGGGTCTCTGACTAGTAATAACATCCTTCTTTCTGCAGAAGCCCAGAATCAATCTCTCTCTCTCTCTCTCTCTCTCATACACACCCCCCCCACTTTGGTGACATTGGATACCCACAAGTGACAAAGATTGGAAGAAGAAACAGATAAAAATTAGTGGACACAGGGGCAAAGAGTGGATGCTTTCCCAAGAAACTGGAGCCTCCCTTCACACTAGGAATGCAGAAGCACTGAGAAACTGATCTTCGATTAACTCTCATCACAGAAGAAATGCTGATGTCACCACACCACCTTCTCTTCAGTCATTGCAATCACTCCATAGAATGACTGTGGTGTCCACAGTCACTTTTTTATTGATATTTCAGAGAGAGGGGGAGGGAGAGAGAGATAGAAACATCAATTGGCTGCCTCCTACCCGCCCCCTACTGGGGATCGAGCTGCAACCCTGGCATGTGCCCTGACCGGGAATCTAACAGGGACCTCTCAGTCCATGGGACGATGCTCAATCTGCTGAGCCACACCGGCTGGGCACAGTCAGTCACTTTTAACATAAAGCTCCACTAAAGGAGCCTCGCATTGCTAACAATTACTCAGAAACAAAGGTTTAACTGAGAAGAACTTAATACTATTTAAAAAGTGGGCCTGGCCTCTTCACTCTCCTAACCTCGTTTCCCCCTACCTTGACAGTTTCACCCAAAGAGGACAGCAGGAACGATGCAAACGTAAAACTGCTTCCTTCCAAGGAGTGATTCTTCTGCAACACTGCTCAGGACACCATCTCCTCATGCTGACTTTGAGCAGCATTAAACGCAAAGCCCCCTTTTAGTGTTCCACAGCAGGATCTGGGGTTCTCTCAAGGATGTTGAAGGTGACAAGATACATTTGAAGGCGTGATAGGCGGCTGCTAAGCTGAGGAAAGAGCAATAATAGGCATTCCTGGGGGGGGGGGAGAAGAGCCTCTTTGTGGCCTTGATGGAATCTCTTCTCACTTTTCTTTTGAAGCAGCAGAACCTGTGGGCCAGAATATTCCCCAATCTCCTCCGCCAAAGGGGAAGGCTGTGAATGAGATGTGGAGCACACCAGATGAAGGTTTGCTGGTCACCTGCCCATAAAGCCCTGTGAGAAGCCTTCGAGGACAACTCCCTTCAAGTCCTGTGTTCGGGTTTAACTTGTCAGCATGAATGGAGCTCACCCTGTTCAGAAACACAGTTCTCTCACTGGGGACACACCCCGCCCAATCTTGCACATGTCTGTGGTCCCAAAGGGACAGGGTGGGGACAAGGATGCAGTGACGGTGGGAAAGGAGGAGAAGATATGACTCAGTGCAAACTCACCATGGGCACTTGGGACATTTCTGTGATGTGCAGGGCCTACTGACAGTGATTTGGGGAGGTCATCTCATGAAAGGAGGCCTCCTGGTCATGCCTTTAAAATGGCATTTCCTTAACAATTTCCATACGTACACTACTCGTCCCATATGGCACGGAAAGACAAGCATACTGAGAATTTGCCTCTTTATTGATGCCACAAGTGCAGAGGAGGTGAGGGTGGCAGGGGTGGCATAGGAGTCAGTGGCACCAGAAGAACTGATCTCCAATCAGAGTCCTGAACAAGGATGGCATTCTAGGGCTTCTCCAACACCATAAAGTAGAGGTGGCTCAGAGGAGCAGACGGTGCATTTCTCAGTATCGATATCTCTCACTTCTCCAATCCTTGTCACTCCTGTTGTTAAACCAAGGCTAGACCAAGAAAGGTCTATATCCTGACAGCTGACTGTCAGCCTTTCAGCTGGCTTCTGCCCCCTCCTCACGAAGGATAGTGTCACTTTCTGTATGTGTGGGAATTTGGGCATGCTAAATAGCGGGCCCTATTTTATGCCATATTGAGGGTAAAGGCTCCCTATTTGAAAATCCTGTCTTCTGAGTGAAGTAAATAATTACTGGGAAAGAACAGAACGAGTATTTATTATTATTATTATTATTATCATCTTTAATCCTCACCTGAGGACATTTGTTTTTTTGCATTGACCTTCAGATAGAGTGGGGGGGGCAGGGAGGGAGACAGAGAGAAACATACACGTGAAAGAGACACATGGAGTAGTTGCCACCCACACGACCCCAACCAGGGCTGGGGACAAACTGCAACCGAGGTATGTGCCCTTAGTGGGAACCAAACCCGGGACTCTGTGGTCCGCAGGCCGATGCTCTAAACGCTGAGCCAAACTGGCCAGGGCCATAATGAGTTTTCAGAGGGAAGGTTTCCTTCAGGGATGTCTATGGGGTAATTAGTTCTCTGAAACCTCTTGAGAGTTAAAAAGGTGCTCTAGCAAGCAAGGCCTCACCATGAGGGTCCCATGTAGTTTGTGCCTTCTCTACTGAGTCATGAGAATCACTGAAAACCCTGGACACTGCCTTGACATTTTAGCCTGTAGTTTTAAGCACAGCTGAGTCCAACTCAACCAACCACCAATTGACTAAAACTCTCAAAAACATCTTCGGCCACGCAAAGGTTAGGAGGAAAAGGCATACCATTGCAACCGCTGTCAATTCTTTTGCTTCTTTTTTGTAATCCTCACACAGAGATATGTTTCTATTGATTTTCAGGGACAGAGGAAGGGAGAGACAGAGAGAATGTGTGTTTGGGGGGGGGAGGTCGGGCATGAATGCAATAGAAAAACATTGTTCAGTTGCCTCCTGTAGTTGCCAGGATGGAACCCACAAGCTAGGTATGTGCGCTGACCAGGAATGAAATCCGAAACCATTTTGGTGCAATGGAATGATACTCCAACCAAATGAGCAACCTGACCAGGGCATAACCATTGTTAATTCTTCACACTCCATCCTGCCCCGCCCTACAAAGTCTCCTGGGCTCCAGACCAGATAAGCTCACTCTGCTCTGGTCCAGGACCCTGGCCCAGAGCCACTGCTGTCCACTATGGCAGGTTATCCTAGGCGCTGCTACCGAACCAGGAGTCCCAATTCCATCCCTTATTCATAAGGCAAAGAGTGGAATAGGCATTTCAGGAAGATAATGAACTACCAGGGTAAGGGATCATAAACTCTTTCCTCCCTGAATATCTGCCAACTATTTCTGCAAACAAAGAAAACCTGTCAGTTAGACTTGTGTATCTTCTCAGTGTCCCAGTTAAGGGAGTTTACATTGTATTTAAATCCTTTAAGTTTCCAAACTGCACATTTTGCGACACAAAGGGCCATCTCTCCCTGCCTGAGACCTTGTTTTTTCCCTCCCCTCTTGGATGTCTTTGTGCCGCGTGAGTATATAGTCTAAACAAGCTGTGGTGGTGGGGGCAGGGGGTGGAGATCCAAATATACCAGTGGTCCAATCTCCAGGAACATAACCAAAGCCCCAAAGCCCCAAAGCCCACAGCTAGCTGTGGTATGGGCTGATATGGGTCTGTATTCCCAGTACCTGTTTCACAAATCGGTTCTATTTGCAAAAGAAGGGAAGAAAACCATGTCGTGTCGTAAGCTCCTTATGAAATTCATGCTGTAGGGTTTGGAAATAGATGAGAACACTAAGTTTTCCCCCTGATTTGTTTCTTGAGGCTCCTACTCCCTTCCCAATGCCACTGAGAGAGCACTATGGAAGCCCGGGGTGGGGGTGTGGTCGCAAGGCACCAAACTGTATGCTCTTTCTTTTCTTCTGCATATGTCTTTCCAGCCTGAGAAAGTGCTCCAAATCTCCTCCCAACCTTCCCAACCTGAGCCAGGCCTATGAGCCCAGGTTATGGTGTCAGCATGCCAGTACTCAATGGGCTGCAGCCTGTTTTTATCACTACACTCACATGCACTCTGTAGCAAAGCTAATAAACCCATCCTGATTTTCTTCACTTTCCTTTGGGTAAAAATCACTTTGATACACCTTTTGATCCCATGACCTACAAACTGGTCATCACAGCCTGCAAGAGTGAAAGAAGTATTTGAAATTAACACAGCTACCAATTTATCTGAAATGGGGGCTGCTTCCTGCCACCAAACAAATTCCATAAAACTCGCCTCTTCGAAACAGTACCATCGAAATGGAACAAAAATCTTTGGGTGTTAGAAATTCCTCAAGAGAATTTTCACTTATGCATTTCACAGATTCACAACGTTCGAATTTGCATCGGATCTGAAAGGCCTTTTTTGACTGTGTGTAATCCTCCTCTAACCTTTTCATCCTTATTAGCCCAATTCATTACTACTTTTTGCCTCTTTGTTTCATTCTGTAGACAGGCTTCCAAAGTTGGAAACTTTCCTCCCATCCTCCCCATGTGATTATTCTAGCAATGTTTTCAGGTTGATACCTCAAAGGGTTTCAGATAAGTGACATTTGGGGCTGCCACTCTTTCCAGTGCCTTACCAAACCCTTAAAAAGAAAAGAAGGAGAACCAGGCGACGGATCATGTAAGCTGTCTTCCCATGTCAGTCTCAGCTTAGCTAAACATGAGTTGTTCATGTAGAGCAGCAATTTTTAACCTTTTTCATCTCATGGCGCACATCAATGAATTACCAAAATTCTGCGACACACCTAAAAATGCGTTGTATGTTTGCCTGATCTGACAAAACGGGTATAATTTTGATTCATTCACACCAGAGGGCTATTGTGTGTTGGCTGTTGTCAGTTTTGTATATGTCAATCTAAGGCAGTGGTTCTCAACCTTCCTAATGCCACGACCCTTTAATACAGTTCCTCATGTTGTATGTGGGCCTATCTGCATGTGGGCAGGCCCGCCTGGAGACGGATAGAGGATCCGTGTCTCGGTTCCTAAGACCATCGGAAATATGTGTTTTCCGATGGTCTTAGGCGGCCCCTGTGAAAGGGTCGTTCAACCCCCAAAGGGGTCGCGACCCACAGGTTGAGAACCGCTGATTCTAAGGGAAAAGAGGTCAGTGCCCCTGACTATAGTCAGGTACTGCATGTCCTAAAATTCTTGCGGCACACCGGTTAAACATTGCTGAGACAGAAAATACTTTGGATAAGTTACTCCACCACCTCCATATTTTTACAAATGCACTGATTTAGTTAAGACCTTCAGCTTGGCTTTACATAATTTAGCACAACTGGAACCTCTTATAAGCCTCTCCTCTGTGCATTAATTTGCATACTCCCATAGGCAGGCTGAACCCCAACAGGAATCTACACAGAAGTGCTCCTTAAAGGATACCAGTGCTAGAAGGAGTTGAACTTTTTTGAATGTACTGATGAGGCTCAAGGCAGGCCGCCCCCAAAATATACCGATGTGGCATGTTGATTGTTTTTAATGAAAGTGATATGGGAAACAGCTGGTGCAAAAAGGACACTCTGACTCTCCTCTCTCTGTCCCCCTAAAAGCAGGTAATAAATCTTCCATATGAAAGGTACCCTCCCTGCACTGGGAGTTAAAGAGACATTCTCATCGCCAGAAATAGGGAATTCAGGACCGAGAGGCCTATACAAAATACATCTGTTAATTCTTGACGAATTTACTCCCCTAAGCAGAACTCGGCTGAGATTCTTCATTGATTGAGCGCCCAAGCCTGAGTCTCTTTGTCTCGTCAATTCCTCACAACTAGATTGTTTCTTTCTCTAAACAGTATGAAAGCTGCCTGCTTTGGACATTTCCTTCGGTCGTATTTCTGTGACACCTCCATATGTATGAATTAAATTCTTTTTTTCTCCTGTTACTCTGTCCCGCATCACTTTATTTGTTAGGCCAACCAGAAGAACTAAGAAGGGAAGGGGGCAAATTTCATTTCTCCCCGACGATACACTTATACGTGTCTTTGTGCATATGGTTAGAGACCTAAATATCTATATGCTTGTAAACAATACACGTTTAATCGTGTACACAGGCGGGAGAAACAGTTCATTTTTTCTTTTCCTTTAAGGAAGTGTGTTCTGTCTGGTATTGGGAAATAACCATAAGCTGGAATTTTCATATCCCATTTCCCTCCACAAAGATGCCTAAAGGCAAAACTTATTTGCCAACATAAAACAGACAGCAAAACACAGCAACGTGAGAATGTCTAGGACAAAGCTGTCCAAGTCCTGAAATTGGTTTTAGGACGATTTCCTGGCCACTCGGCTTTTATCAGGATTACTGACCTGCACTCTGGCTTCGGTCATGCCTATGCGTCTCACAATGATCCTTCTGGGGGGAGAAAACCACAAATGTTTAGTATTTGGAGTTGTGAATAAAATGAAATACATGGATATACACTTTATGCTTGTTTTAACATTTGTATTCTCCCCTCAACAACCTCCACAGGTACACTTTTCTGTCATTCCCAGCACCAGGTTTGCTTTATGGGCGGTTGTCTCTCAAAATTTCAGGTGGCATCAACAGCTGAGTAGTCGGGATAAATCTTTTTAGTGAACTTCAGAAAATTATAAAAATTAATGCAAAGATCTGTGATGAAACCATTATAAAACTTTTGAATAAAAGAAGGATCCGGTTGTTTGCACTACCTCATCCTTCGTACACTGACGCCAAAAATCGTGTTTACAACAGTAGGCCACCAGCACGGGTGATTAAAAAAAAAAAGATAAATCAGACCACATCAACATTAAAATCTTCCGTGCGTCAAAAGGAGTGAAAAGACAATGCACGACATGGCAGAAAATATTTGCAAGTCATATATGTAATAAGGAGTTTATATCCAGAATATATTAAGAAATCTACAACTCAACAATGAGAAAATACTCAGATGGAAAAATGCTCAAATGACCTGAATAAACATTTCTCCAAAGGTGGTAATCAAATGGCTACTAAGCACATGAAAACATGCTCAGTGTCACTAATTAATCATAAAAATAATGCAAATCGAAATCACACTGATAACACCTCATCCCATTACGATGGCTGCTGCCAAAAAATCAGAAAATAACAAATGTTGGGGAAGACATGGCGAAACTGACACCTTTGTGCACTGTTACTGGGAATGTAAAAGGGCACTGCCTGATTCCACCTGCATGAGGCACTTGTACGGGTGTTACACAATAAAGTATCAGTTTTGGAGGATGAACACCCATGCAGATGGATGGCGGGGATGCTTGCACAGTAAGAAGAATGTAAATACCGCTGAACTGTACGCTTAAAATGGTTAAGATAATAAATTTTACGTTATCTGTACTTTACCATAGTGGAAGTGAGAAACAAATTAGTCTTATAAAAAAATTAAAATGGGCAAAGGACTTGAAAAGCACATTAAATGATGTTCAACGTCACTTATCAATAGGGAAATGCAAATCAAAACCATAAGATGCCACTTCACATCCATTCGGATGGCTAATATCAGAAGGCAGAAAATAACACGTGTTGGGAAGAATGTGTAGAAATTGGAATCCTTGTGGCTGCTAGTGGAAATGTAAAATGGTGCAGCTACTGTGGAAAACAGTAGAGCAGTTGCTCAAAAATTTTAAGACAGAATTACCATATGATCCAGCAACTCCTCTTCTGGGTATACACAAGGTAATTGAAAACTCCCAACTGACTTTGCACCGCCAAGTTCACAGCAGCATTATTCACCGTCACCAAACGATAGAAGCAGCAAAATATGGTATTTACACACGATGGAATATTACTCAGCCTTAAAAAAGGAAAGAAATTTGGTCACATGCTACGACACGGAAGAAAGTGAAGTAATCCAGCCACAAAAAGAAAACCACTGTATGATGCCACGTCTAGGAGGCTCCTAGAGTAATCAATTCCATAAGAACAGAAAGTAGAAAGGTGGGTGCCAGGCCGGGGGAATGGAGAGTTCTTTACTGTGTACAGTGTTAGTTAAAAGGTGAAAAGTGTTGTGGGGGTTGACTGCACAACACGAATGCACTTAACACCACTGAACTGTACACTGAGAAATGGTTGAGATAGCCAATTTTATCCTTAAGTATACTTAGGTTAGCAAAATTTGACTTTAAGTGTACATTACCACAATAAAAATAAAAAAAAAATGACCACCGACCAGTAACCAGAGTTGATTCAGGTGGCAATTGTATGAAAATATTCCCTTGACCCGCAGAAGGCATTCTCCTCCCACACCGCTGGGGCACAGGTGGCTTTGTTGGCTTAGAAAGGGAAGGAGAAGGTGCCAGGCCCAGACAAATGTGCCTAGAAATAAACCTGGACCCTTGGGAGAATTGGGCACCTCTTGGAACATGCCACTTACCTTGCGAACCAGTCCGGGTCTTGAGTGTGTTCGTAAATGCTTTCCAGCTCCCGCAGTTGGGCTGGTGTGAAGGTACTGCTTTGCACACTTGGCTGCGCATTGTCCTGCTGCGGCGCCGCGGCAGCCGCCACCTGGGCCATCTCAGCCAGCTGCTGCCGGGGCTCCTGGTCGCCAGCAGCGCCCGCGTGGTTCTTGTGGCTCTCGTGGGTCCCGTGGGCTTCGTGGTCGATGTCAACTTCGTGGCCGATGCTGCCTTCCTGGTCGCCCTTGCGGCTGACGTCGCCTTTGCGGTTGATGCCATCCATGAGGCCCAGATCTTCTTCCTCTTCATTGCCTTCTTCTTTGGCTTCTGGCGCTGCACCCAGCACAGATTCAGATCTTATTTCCTCTTCGACCACACTTTCGTCCTGGCCGGGCAAGCCGGGGTCATAGTAGTCGCCTAGGGGCGGAGGCTCCATGGCTAGGATGCAGCCAAGGTCGAGCGCCTCCAGAAGCTGTGCTGGTCGGACACCCCAACTGTCCGCAGAGGCTGAGGCCAGTTCTCTTTTTGGCGCTAGGTACCGGTTATATCCGGTCTGCGGCAAGTTCAGTGCCTACGTGTTCAGCTTTCAGTGATTGCTATTGGCTTTGTTCCCCTGCCGAGTCGCGGTGGGTGGGGCTTGTTTTGGCGAGAAAGCAGCCGGGGTGTGGCCAAAAAATGGGAGCACTCTGGGGAAGAAGGGTGCTGGTGGTGGGCATGGGTGTGTGGAATCGGGGTTCTAATTTACGTCTCCACTTACTTATCCCGACTTCAGCAGGGTGCTTTATTAAGCAAGCTGACTGGGGTGGAGGGGTGCTTAGGGAGGGATAGTGCAGGGTGTGAGACCTCACAGAACCACAGGAGCCCTGTGGAAAAGATTGGAGAATGTCTCACGAACCAACATTTGGTCGTCGCAGGCCACGGGATAGTAATTAAGCTGAAATGATAAACTACGGAGGTCCTTGCTCTGGGTTTCTGCAAGGACCCTGAAGGCAGTGTTCGCTACGCTTCCCAGGGCGCCAGGAGCTGGATCTCGGGGCTGGGTGTGCACAGTATTCTGGGTCAGATGCCCTCTGCAAGAAACTCAACACAGCCCTGGTGAAGGTTCAAGGAGTCCAGAGTTTAAGTCACAAATCTGTACCAGAGTGCAAGTGTAGAGCCCAGCCCAGCGCTTAGCGCGTCCGAGAACGCTCGCATGGCAGGGGCTCTGGACGCCACACTGGAGTGTGCGTCCTCTTCTTCGGGCCACTCCCAAGTCTCTGGTTGCAGGACCTTCACGCAAATTCAGGGTTCCCTGTGCGGGGCGCTGGCTGTGAAGCCAGGTGTGCTTCCCCCCGTTCTCCTTGCTGCCTCGTCCTTACCTCTCTCTCTCCCCACTTCTTCTAGAAATATCGTCGTCAGCGCTTGCTGAGGAGAAGGATCAAATTCTATTTATTGCCGAGAACAAGAGAGCCAGGCCCGACTGAGGGGCTCTATGGTTCTCCCTTCAGGATGTGCTTTGTAGATGCTCCAGGAGGTGTTGATATCCCAGATACGGAAAATAACTGCTAATAATGGGCCCCACGCTTGGTATCACACATGATTGACCCTATTGTTACTGTCACAAACATCACTGTCTTTGGCATCATTTTAGAAAGTAATTAAAGCATTTTGTGCGACCTCCAAGGTATGGGGCTTAGGAACATCGCAGACTGTGGCCTAAGGGATAAGTGCCCCCTGCTTTTTTGTGGAGGGTGCCTGGGAAATCAGCTAGAAGATGGTGACTGACAGGTGCACTGTGTGCGTGAGTGAGCGAGTGTGTGTGTGTGTGTGTGTGTATGTGTTTGCACTCTGGGTTAGATCAGTCTTTTCTGGGCTGAATTCTTTACAGGGGTGTAGTGTGGGAACAGGGCCAGGGTAATGCTTGGGGTATGACACAGTAAATGTGGCACCGGGTTTTATAACTAACTTTTATGATCGTTGGTGTAGCTGCTCTAGTTTCAGAGGCTAAATGTTGGCAACAGTAAGGCTACTTGTGACTCACAAATGTTTTTGAGCACTTAAGAGTGATTGCAAAGGCGGTGCCTTCAGGGATAAAGAAACTCCTAAAGCCCACCTCGGGCCTTCAGTCTGGTTGTTCCAAACAAGTAGTCACTGCTTTTCCTCCTAAGGGTCTGTAAGCCAGTCAACACTGAAACTCACTGTTCTGCTGGCTGTCCCCAATATCTGTTCTTGCAAGTTTCCTCTCTTGGTCCACGTCTAGGGCACTCAGCAATCCTTAGTCTTTCTTCACAGATACTGAGATCAACATTATTGGTGTTTTGTTGCTCATTCTCCCTTTTGGACAATTACACGAAAAGTGAGCAGGGATATCTTTGCTGTGATATATCAGAGTGCCCTCTTTTTAAAATTTATTTTTCTTTAATTTGATAGCTTGTACAACACTTAGCCTTGTGCTGGCACACAGTAGGAGTGTAATAAATTGTCGTTATTTTCACCTATTGGTTTTCATACATCTGAAATCTTGTCCCTCCTCACCCTGTTTTATTTACCCATTTTGTTTTCTTTTATTTCACCCAACCCCCACCCTCTCCCCTTTGGCAGCTATCAACTTGGCTATATCTGTGGGTCTGTTGTCGTTTTTATGTATTGGTTTTGTTTTGTTTTAGATTCCACATGTAAGTGAAATCTTGTGGTATTTGTCTTTCTCTGTCTGACTTATTTCACTTAGCGTAATTCCTTCTAGGTCCATCTGTGTTGTCGAAAATGTCAGCTTGCATTCTTTTTTATCCATCCCTCTCTGGATGGACATGAAGCTTGCTTCCATAGCTGGCCTATTGTAAATAATGCTGTGTTGAACATAGGGGTGCATATATCTTTTTGAATTAGTGTTTTTGTTCTCTTCGGATATGCATGCTGAAGTGGAATAACTAGGTCATATGGTTGTTTTATTTTTAATTTTTGGAGGACACTCCATATTGTTTTCCATAGTGGCTGCACCAATCTGCATTCCCACCAACAGTGCCTGAGGTTTCTGTTTTCTCCACATCCCTGTCAACACTTGTTACGTGTTAATTATTTTATGATCACCATTGTGGTTTTCATGTGCATTTCCCTGATGATTGGTGATGTTGAGCATCTTTTCATGTGTCTATTGGTCATCAGCATGTCTTGTTTGGAGAAGTATCTATTCACGTCCTCTGTCTGTTTGTTAAGTGGATTGATTTTTTTTTTTTTTTTGGTGTTAGGTATTATGAGTTCCTCATATATTTTGGGTATCTAGTCTTTATCGAATTTATTATTTCGGAATATTTTCTCCCATTCAGTACGTTGTCTTTTCCTTTTGTTGGTGGTTTCCTTCGCTGTGCAAAAATCTTTTTGGAAGGGACTGAGATGAGGGATGGTTCTGCCAGACTGGGGACCAGAACGGGGAAATCAGGCGACAAGGAGACCACAGAGGCAACCAAGAGACAGGAACTCAAATGCTGGGGAGACAGTCCTGGCCTGTTTGGCTCAGCAGTGAGAGCGTCGGCCTGTGGACCAGAGAGTCCTGGGTTGGGTTCCCGCTATGGGCACGTACCTCGGTTGCAGTTTGTCCCCGGTCCTGGTGGAGGTCGTGTGGGTGGCAACCACTCAATGTGTCCCTCTCACTTCGATGTTTCTCTCTCTGTTTCTCTTACCCCCTCTCTCCCTCCTGCTCTATCTGAAGATAAATGCAAAAATGTCCTCAGGTGAAGATTTAAAAAAAAAAATGCTCTCCTCGGGTGAGGATTAAAAAAGGAAAGTGCTGGGGAAACAGGATGCACTAACTCCAGAGGAGCTAAAGAAGCATCCAGGGGGTTCAAGATGGCAGCGTAGGTAAACGCGGTATTGACTCCTCCCAAATCCAGATCAAAATTACAACTAAACTATAACACAACCATCATTCAGAAATGCCTGAAATCTAGCTGAATGGAAGTCCTACAACTACAGAATTAAAGCAGCCACCACGCGGAGACTGGTAAGAGGGGCAGAGGCGCAGTCGGGCTCGTGCCACACCCACGAGTGTGGCGGATAAAATCAGGAGGGACACCTCGGCTGGAAGGTCCTCGCTGAGGAGTGAGGGGTCCCCGTCCCACACCAGGTGTCCAGCTCAGGGTTGCAGTGCCAGGAAAGGAAGTCTCCATAACTTCTGGCTGGAAAAACCAGCGGGAACTGAGGCTGAGGGAGGCTGCGGCTGTGGGAGCCCCAGGCAGTTCCTCTTAAACGGCCAGCCCGTAGACTTACTCGGACTTCCTCCCTCTAAGCTCAGAGGGGAGGCAGCTTGAGGGGCGCCAGAGACACACAGGGAAAAACTGAGCTCTTTGGCCTCAGGATGAGGGCTGGAGAGGTGTCTTTCTCCTGGACAGACAAGGTAGATTTTAGGCACAGTGTTAGACATTGGTAGATTATACGCACATTGTTAGGCAAAGGTAAATTTTAGGCACAGTACTAGGCTGAATGTAGATATTAGGCACAGTAATATGCAAAAGTAAATATTAAGCACAGTATAAGGCGGAGGTGGATATTAGGCACCGTATTAGGGCGAACGTAGATTTTGGGAACAGTATTATGGCAAACATAGATATTAGGCACAGTATTAGTTTGAACGCAGAAATTGGGCACAGTATTATGCGAACGTAGATATTAGGCACAGTATTAGGAAAGGTAGATACTAGGGACAGTATTAGGCGAAGGTAGTGCTGGCCGAGGCTGATGTTGCTTTGGTGAGCCCTTCCCTGGGGTGGCAGACAGCCGCCATGTCTGGGACTCCAGCAACCTGGCTCAGACCGTTTGCCCCGCCCCAGTGATTTCCTGAGGCCCTGCCCCACCCAGCTTTCAGGCCCACCAAAGCTGTTTCCAAAGGCTTTACCATAGAATTGGCTTGTTTTGGATCCTGCTTCAGAGTTTCCTAAAATCTCTCAAACAAGCAGCGTCTATTCTCAGCAAGCCCCATACCTCTTGTTAAGTGTCCCCAGGCCTGGAACTAGACGCAGCCAGCCTTGGTTCACAACTTGGCTTTTCCTTGGTACCTCCAAGCCCAGCACAAGAAATAGCCATCTGCACATCACTTTGTAGCTTATGCTGGGTGGCACCGGATAGAACACAGGCAGTGGCTGACCTTGCCCCGGAGCCAGCACACCCGGTGGACAGCTTCAGACCACATCGAAACACCACCACCCAACCACCTCCCCAAGTGGCACACTCAATGATCGGACTCAGTGGGTACCAGAGTCCTGCTGAAGTAAACCTTGCTCTGTGTGGTGGGCCCCGACACAGCTGATCCTCCAAGGGAGTCAGAGGCCAGTGGTCAGTGGGCACAGCCAGTCCTTGCAGCTGATCGGCCTGAGTAAATCCCTCCCATTGACGTGCCAATGGCAATCAAGACTCAATTACAACAGAAGGGTGTACAGTCCACACTAGGGGTGCACCTTGTGGGCCCAGCTGGGCTGCTCAGGGAGACTGTGCCACTGGACCCTACAGGACACCTACAACAATAGGCCGCCCTACGAAGCCTAGTAGACATCGCAACTCTACCTAATACATAGAAACAATCACAGGGAAGCAACCAAAATGAGGCGACAAAGAAGCGTGTCCCCAGTGAAAGAAAAGAACAAAACTCCAGGAAAAGAATTAAGCAAGATGGAGATAAGCAATCAATCAGATGCAGAGTGCAAAACATTGGTTATAAGTAAGGTTGATCAAGGAACTAGGTGAGACGCTCAAAGAACTTAGTGAGACATCAACAACATAAAAAAGGACCAGTCAGAAATGAAGGCTGCAATAACTGAAATAAAGAATAATTTACAGGGAATCAATAGTAGAGTAGGTGAAGCCAAGAAGCAAACCATCGATTTGGAATATAAGGAAGCAAAAAACACCCAATCACAACAGCAGAAAGAAAAAAGAATCCAAAAAATGAGGATAGTGTAAGGAGCCTCTGAAACAGCTTCAAGCGTGCCAACATCCGCATCACAGGGGTGCTGGAAGGACAAGAGAGAGAACAAGAAATTGAAAACCTATTTAAAACAATAATGACAGAGAAATCCCCTAACTTGGTGAAGGAAACAGATATACAAGTCCAGAAAGTATAGAGTCCCAAACAAGATGAACCCAAAAGGGCCCACACCAAGACACATCATAATTAAAATGCAAAAGTTTAAAGACAAACAGAGAATCTGAAAAGCAGCAAGAGGAAAGCAGTTAATTACCTGAAAGACTGTCAGCTGATTTCTCAACAGAAACTTTGCAGGCCAGAAGGGAGTGGCAAGAAATAGTCCAAGTGATGAAAAGCAAGGACCTAATAACCAAGATTACTCTATGCTGCAAAGCTATCCTTTAGAATTGACGGACATATAAAGAGCTTCCCAGGCAAGAAACCAAAGGAATTCAACACCACTAAACCAGTATTATATGAAAGGTTAGAGTCTTCCTTAAGAAGAGGAAATAAAAACTATGAACAATGAAATGTCAATAAACACATATCTATCAACAACTGAACCTACAAACCAAATGAACAAGCAGAACAGAAACAGACTCATAGATACAGAGAACTTTTTGATGGTTGCCAGTTGGGAGGGGGTTAGGGGGGGATGGGTGAAAAACAGGAAGGGATTAACAAGTACAAATTGGTTGTCACAGAATAGTCATGGGGATGTAAAGTACAGCATAGGGAATGTAGTCAATAATATTCTAATAACTAGGCATGGTACCGAATGGGTGTGGGGTTTATTGGGGTAATCACGTATTAAGTTACGAAACGTCTGGTCACTGGGGTGTACGCCTGAAACTAGTATAATGATGTATGTCGACTGTAATTAAAAATAAAAAATGGCCCTGGCCAGTGTGGCTCAGCGGGAAGAGCGTCGGCCCAGGGACCAGAGAGTCGTGAGTTCGATTCCAGTCAAGGGCACGTACCTCGGTTGCGGTTCAGTCCCCCGCCCTGGTCGGGGTGGTGCGGAAGGCAGCCAGTCGGTGTGTCTCTCTCACATCGATGTTTTTATCTGTCTCTCTCTCTCTTCCTCTCTCTCTCTCGCACACACACACACACTCTGTCTGAAGACAAAAATGGAAAAATATCCTCAGGTGAGGATTAAAATATGAAAAAATAAATTGAAATTTATTTTTTAAAAAAAGAAATCACATCCCACAAAACTTGAACGTATAAAAGTAAACTCCCTAATAACACGGGCTCTTGGGCCTCCACATCCTTAAGAGTTTTATAAAATACAAAACAGTTTTTGCGCATTTATTTGACTGCCAAACAATTATAAGTAGGAATTCCTTGCCTAACTATTAATAACCTCATAATGATTCTCACGACGTCAAAAGAAAAGTTACATGCTATTGAATTTAACTGGATCAAGATATTCATAAAATAAAATAATATGTACAATACAGTATAAAACCAAAAGAAAAAAGAAAAAAATAGCCGTTTTCCCTCTAGTGTCTGACATGATTAAAATGCACACTGAAAGAGAACAGCATGATCTCCATCCAGGACCATACCAGGAAGTGGTTACAAAAATTGCTATTTACACAAACGGAACCTGGAGTCAGACGCAAAGATAGTGCCCAGGACTGCTCTTGAGAGTGACTCCTTGAGTGGAAGCTGCAGGATTAGTTCTGGGAGCCTGGGCTGAGCTGAGGCCCCAGGACTGAGGGAAGAATGTGAGCAAGAGTGGCGGCCACAGGCGCAATAAGAGGCTTTGCTGGGTTTGGGTATCTTCAAAGTAAGGCTATGCTTCCCCCATCCCTAGGCAAAATTCTGGAATCATTGCTGCTGCTTGAGGAGGAGGCGATCCCGAGCTCAGATGGGCCAAGGTTTGGGATGCCTTGGCTCGCAGGACCCGATGCGGGTCCCCACCCCTAACTCCACCACACCCTGCCCCAAACCTGAAGGAACCCAGGAAACAGATTTGGTCCATCCACAAAGTTCTTCCCTGGGGCTGGGGGGGTCTCCCTGGCAACCAGAAGTCTTGTGTGTGTCAATGTAAATAAACCGATCAGGCAAACAGGCACAGTCTCTATTCCTCGTGAGTCCATCCCCCTCTTCTCCTCCAAGCAGACTGAAAGCCATGGCCTTCCCCAGGCTTGAACTTGAAATAACTGAAGGCAAAGATGGCAGGAAACAAGATGTATTTCACAAAAATGTCATTTTAATAACACCAAAGATCATTTTAGTAACAGCCAATTCTACTAGTGTTGCGGGTGTTTCTCGGGTGTGTGTGTAAGTCACACATTGTATGACATAGCGTGCATACCATGTCGTTTTATATATACACGTGGGCGAGTGTCTTCTACCCTGGCATGGCCATGCGAAAAAGGTAGCATGAACAAAGCCAAAGTCTATCTGCTACTTTTAAATGCAGTGATTATTCTGAATCATTTCATTGCTCAAGGACCTGCTCCTCCTTGCTTCAGACAGCACTCGAGTAAGAGGTTCCTTTCAGTGTTGAATTAGCTGGAAGTGGGGTTCTCTCAGGGATGTTAAAGGTGACAAAATACACTTGAAGGCGTGGTTGTCAGCTCTGAGCTGGGGAAGGAGCAACACCAACACTCTGGGAGAGGAAGGGAGCAGGGCCTTGTGCTGGCCTAGACGGAGTCTCTTCTCCTATTACCTTTGAAGAGGCTGGACCCTTCCTCTAGAATGGTTTGTATCCCCTTGTCCCCTCCACAAAAGGGAAGAAGTGAAGGGAGCTTGGAGAGTAAGGGATGAATGCCTGGCTCTCACTTCTCCATATAGCCCTGTGAGTAACCGCTTAGGAAGTTTCCCTTAAAGTCCTGTGTTGTGCCTGCGCTGTCACCCTGAATGGGGCCGAGGCCTGCCTTGAAACTCACTGCTCTCTCCTCAGGGACTTGCCCCACCATGTTTTGTGTATCTGTGTGGTCCCCGTGCACAGGGGTGGGAGTGAGGGGAGAGAGAGGGGGGCGCTGAGGTGTTGGGGGACAGGGTCGGTCTGCTCCGTTGGAATGGCATTTAGCAATTCCCGTCGCATTTACCAACCCCATGTGACACACAAAACAGATATATAGAGAATTCACAACTTTAATGAAACGACAAAGAACATGCCCTAAAACAGTGGGTCAGTGATTTTATACTTTGATTTCATACACAAAGCAGATATTTGGTGAACTGTTACTCGTGGTGAGGTATGCAGAATTTGCATCTGGCTCAAAACCGTCACAGAAACCATTCCTTAGAAAATGGGGACTATAAAAGGGGCATTCACGGATAGAACACGGAAAAATGCCAGGCCCAGACACGTCGGTGGGGGCCACCAGGAAGCATAGGTGGAAAAAACAAGGGCGGTGGAGGAGGCAAAATCCGAGGAGGAAAGGGTAGCATGGGTGGCAGCAGCAGCCCCAACGGCAGTGGCGGAGGATACCATATCCAAGCCGGCTGCAGATACCATATCCAAACAGGCTGCGGATTAATGATGGTAATGTGGGGTACACCCAAATTAATGCCGACACGGTTGCCCAGGGCCACGCGATGCACATTTCTCAACGTAAATGCCCTCTGTCGTCTCCTCCTATTCTTATACCAAACCTTCAATCAGAGAGAAAAAGGTATTCGTTTAGTACATTGAGCATTTAATGTCATACCTGGAAAACAAACAAACAAACAAACAAACAAAAACCAGTAAGCAGCTATCTGCACCCTTAAGATTTAAAAAGTGCATCGGAGGAAGCTATTTCCTTCTTGCTCAAGCATCTTAGGAGAGTTCCCACCACGGGAACTTTAAGCTCACCTACAGTGAGTACTGTGTGCCAGGCTAAGGCTTGACTCTCTCTCCTCCCACTTTTAAATTTATTTGTTCCTACTCTTATATGCAGGTGGAACTGAGGAACTGCTCTCTGTGCCTGCTGTTATTGCTATACCTTGCATGCCCGTGTCCTGTGGGGAAGCAGATCATAGTAAAAAGTGGGTGCCTTTTACAATCCTGCTGAGGGGAACAGCCCCCATTTTGAAAAGGCCTATGTATCTTTAGTGTACAGTAAAGGGTCAATAAGGGGTGCATTGAAGTTTTAAACAAAAGCTTTCCTTCATGGATGCCCAAAGGGTCATTCATCATCTGAAACCTCTTAATAGTTAGAGATGGTATTGTGAGGGAGGCTGGGTCATGGGGGCCCAGGGAGTTTGTGGCTTGTCTTGCTGGGACACGAGAAAAGCTGAAGACTTGGACGTTGCCTTAGACTTTTAGAATTTTGAGGTAATGGATGTTTCCACAGACTTGGCCCAAATTTCTTAAAACTCTAAAAATCTTTGCCCAGCCAAGAGTTTGGAGGGAAGAAACCAAACCGTTGTCACAACTGTCAGTTCGGCTCGCTCCACCCCGCCCCACCCTCCAAACCTTTCTGGACTCAGGACCACGTCAGCTCACTCTGCTCTGGCTACAGTTCCAGGACCCTCAACCAGAGCCACTGCTGTTGGCATGGTGGGGCCCCCATGACCTGCTACTCAACCAGGGAATCCCCATCCCATCCCTTATCCTTAAGGCAAGAAAGTGGAACTGGTATTTTAAAGATAGACACGACCATTTGGGTGTGTGTGTGGGTGGGGGGGGGGTGTCCACAAGATTACTCCTCCCTAAATATCTGCCGACTATTTTTGCAAACAAAACTGTCAGACTCCACTGTATTCTCAGTGTCCTAGTTATTGGGGTTTACATTGTTTTGGAAGTTTTCAAACTGCAAACTTTAAGGGATACAAAGGGCCTTCTTCCGCTGCCTGAGGCCACATTTTCCCTCTTCGGTCTTAAAATTTGGGTCCTTCTACTGCAAGCATCTGTTGTCTAAAAAAGACACCGTAAACAAGGTCATTTGGGGGGGATCCAAGTGTACCCACGGTCAAATCTGCATAAGCATAACCAAAACACACACATCGGGCCAATACTACTTCCTTATTCCAATGCCGGTTTCATAAAACAAGTCTTACTCTATTTGCAAAATAGATGGGGTGGGGGGAGGGGGGACCTCCCTTAAAATTGCTTTGGACTAACACTGTGTGACCTCACTAATTATTTTTTTTAATAATTTAACCTGGTGAACCGCAGTTTTCCCATCTTTATTTTATTTATTTTTTATCCTCACCTGAGGACATTTTTGCATTTTTATCTTCAGACAGAGCAGGAGGGAGAGAGGGAGGAAGAGAGAGAGAGAAACATGGATGTGAGAGAGACACATCAAGTGGTTGCCACCCACACGACCCCCGCTGGGGCCGGGAACAAACTGCAACCAAGGTACGCGCCCCTAGCGGGAAAGAACCCGGGACTCTCTGGTCCGCGGCCGGACGCTCCCACCGCTGAGCCAAACCGGCCAGGGCTGACCTCACTTATTATATATGGAATCTAAAAAAATCTAAAAAGCCAAACTCACAGAAAAACAACAGATCTGTGGTTACTAGAGTGGGGGGTTGGGCACAAGAAGTTGGAGGAAGGTGGTCAGAAGGTACAAAGTTCCAATTATAAGATAAATAAGTCCTCAGGATATAATGTACAACATTATGACTACCGTTGACACTGCTCTGTGGTATAATATGAAAGTTGTTAAGAGGGTAAATCCTAAGAATTCTCATCACAAGGAAAGAACACATTATTGTTTTTTTGTATCTATGTGACATGATGGATGTTAACAAAACTTATTTTGTCAGTCATTTCCCCATCTATGCAAGTGAAATTATCGTGCTGTACACCTTAAACTTATCCAGTGCTGTATGTCAATTATATCTCAACAAAACTGGAAGAAACTTCTTGGTGGAATTCATGCCATAGAATTTGGAAATGGATGAGAACATTTTATTTGTTTCTGTGGCTCCTTTTCCCTTGTAGTACCCCACTGAGACAGCACTATGCAAACCCATGGAGGGGGGAGGAGGTCACCAAAGCAAACCGAAGTGTTTCTTTTCCTCTGAGCTGGCTTTGCCTGCAGGGAGAAAGTAGAGTTCCTGGTCTTCCCAAGCCTGGCCAGCCTTGACTGTGATCCCTGACCTTAGCACTCAGTGGCCGGCTTGGTGGGGCTGCTTTCCAGACAGCCCACCACCAGATCTGCAGACAGATTCCATCACTGCACTCACACATATTCTGCAGCAAAGCTAATAAGCCCATCCTGATGTTTTTCTCTCTCTTTTCTTCTCCATCCCCTTCCACCCTGATTTTTTCTTTGACACAACTTGTGTTTACCTATGGTCTCAGAAAATCATCACCTCTTGATCCATTGACCTGTGTTAGTCATCACTGGCTGAGCAAATGAAAAACTATTTCAAATTACCACAGGTGAGAATCCAACCTGATCTAAAAGCCACTTCCCACTACCAACAAGTTAGACACAACCCATCTCTTCACAAAAAGGATGAAAAAATCTCTTAGGTATTAGAAATTCCTCAAGGGAATATTCATTAATGCATTTGGTAGTTCCTAAAATTTCACCATGTGTGGTATCCCCGAGGCACATGTTCCACTTTATATGAATCTTGCCTAACACTTCCACTTTTCTGAGGTTGGTGAAAGTCTGAAGTTGTTTTAGTTTATTTCCTTTTTTAGACATATTTCAAATGTTGTAACTCTTTGTTCCATCTCCACCATAATGCACAACCTACTATGTTAACCATGTTTGCAGGCTAACATATCTGAGTATTCCAGAAAATTAAATTTTAGGGCTGCCACTCTCTACAGTTTTACCAAACCCTTCAAAAGAACAGCAGGAGAAACAGGCACTTGGACTTGGAAACTACCCTCACCATTAGTCTCACCTTAACTAACAGACATTAGTTGCTCATCTGTTGCATTCTAATGTGTGAATTATTCCCTCCCCAATCCCTAAATATTTATAAATTCACCCCTTATGCAATGAACTTATGCTTGCTTTTAAATAATTTAGTATAATGGAATTCCTTGGTTCATTAATATGAATAATTTCCACTTCACACTTAACCCCAATGTGACCTCACACAGAAGTGTTATCTCAAGGATACCAGTGTTAGGAGTTGAACTGTGTGTGTGTGTGTGTGTGTGTGTGTGTGTGTGAGAGAGAGAGAGAGAGAGAGAGAGAGAGAGAGAGAGAGATACACATGTAATATGTAAGTAGATATAGCTATAGCTTATACAAAGATATGTATCTTTGTATACAAGGAATAGTGTACTATAGTAATTCATTTTTTCAATTGGAAATCGTGTTCCCTCTGATAAGGGCAATTTCCAAAAGCTAGAGTGTACTTATCTTATTAACTAAGGCCCCCAAATTTGTTTTCCAATGATGGGAAAGGCAACAAAAACATACCAACTTGAGAATGTCTTGGACAAAGGAGTGTAAGTCCTGAAACAGGTTTTAGAATGGCTGCCCTGCCTAATGGCTTTATTCAGGTTTACTGACCTGCACTCTGGCTTCAGGCACATTCATTCGTCTGGCAATGTCCTGTCTGAGAGGAGAAAACCACAAATGTTCAGTATTCAGAGATGTGGATGAAAGTTAAATATAAGATGTTATTTCATTCTTATTTAAATTTTTCAGGGTAATGTCAGTGATTTACTTTATGAACCAATTTCTGTAGTAGGACAACTCACACCATTTCAGGATTTACAGTGAAATTAAGTCGACAAAGCATTTTTAAAAAGCCAAGTCTCATGGAGGCATGGTTCCCAAGAACACATGAAATTCTAACTCACTGTTTCTTTCAGTGTTACCAACTTCAAAGTGACTAAAAATCTCTGACTGAGGAAACATCTTTACCAACTTTCACCCATTGCTCTTACACATTTTATGGATTAAATTAGATCCTTAAATGACTTGGCCTTCCTGTTTATCTATCTATCATCTATATCTATCTATCTATCTATCTATCTATCTATCTATCTATCTATCTATCATCTATCATCTATCTATCTATCTATCATCTATCATCTATCTATCCATGATGCATAGATTGTATTACATTCCTAGTAGATGCTAAAAGATGACACAAACTCTCACATTCTTTGATTGTGCCTATTTAAAAATATTTTAATCAGCAACTCCTCCTCAACACCACCACCATTCTGTAATATCTAGCTTGAGGCTTGCTTTAGAGTCTCCTCTCAAGAGCAAAGTTTAAGAGGATGCAGAAACATCACTACTCAAGGTAAAGAATTTTCAAATGCAGCATTAAAAAATATAAATCAGCCCGGGCCAGTTTGGCTCAGCGGTTAGAGCGTTGGCCTGCGGTCAGAGAGACCCCGGTTCGGTTCCCGCTAAGGGCATGTACCTCGGTTGCAGTTCGTCCCCGGCACTGGTTTGTCATGCAGGTGGCAGCCACTCGACGTGTCCCTTTCACGTTGATGTTTCTCTCTCTCTCTCTCTCCCCCTCCACTCTATCTGAGCAAAAAATGGAAAAATGTCCTCCAGTGAGGATAAAAAAAAAAAATGGAAAAATGTCCTCGGGTGAGGAGATTTTATATATATATATATATATATATATATATATATATATATATATATATATCAATGCCAAAATAATCTATGATGAACAGATTTGTGCCCATTTTAAATTAAGTTAGGATCCGGTTCTAATAGAACGTTATTTGAAACAACAGGCGCCTGTTTCCCAGTTTGATTCATTTGAACACCACACGATAGCCTTGGCCCAGTGGCTCAGTGTCCTCCTGTACACCAAAAGGTTGCAGTTGGATTCAGGTCAGGGTACATACCAAGGTAGTGGGTGGATCCCGGTTGGGGCGTGTACGGGAGGCAACCGATGGATTTGATGTTTTTCTCTCATATTGATGTCTCTCTCTCTCTCTCTCTCTCTCTCTCTCTCTCTCTCTCTCTCCCCTCCCTCCTTTCCTTCTTCTCTGTCTAAAAAGCATATAAATAAATAGCATACATACACACAGCATGACATTATTTACCTCGAGTTCCAAAAGGCATAGCGTCCCCCGCCCCCGACTCAAGTGCAGGAGAGCAGCTGCCCTCCCCTCCCCACAGCCTCCAGTCCCCCAGGTAGTGTTTAGTTCAGGAGAGAAGGAGAGGGACACGTGAGAGAGCGCCAACGGCCGCCCTGGCCCATTGCCACAGGGTACCTGAAAAGGGCGGCCAACGCCCTCACTCCGCTTACCTCAGCAGGAAGCCGGGATAGGGGTTGTGTTGGAAAATGTGCTCTAGCTCCTGCATCTGCACCTCAGTGAACATGGTACGCTGGGCCAACTGCTGCTGGTCCCCTGGCAGTGGGTGCTGGACGTCGGCCAGGAGGAGCTGTTCCTCCTGCTCTTGCTCTACTGGTTCTTCGTCACTATCGCCACTGCCCTCCTGGTATTCGTCGTACATGGGGCCCGGGGTGCCTAGGCCGCCTGGGCCACCATGGCTGCCTTCTTTGGCTTCTTCTTCAGCTCCTACCTCTTTTCCTTCTGCGGATGCTGCTCCCTGCTCAGGTTCGGGCTGTGTACCCTTTTCCTCTTCTCCCTCTCCGATCAGCAAGATACCCGCAGACGTCACTTCTACAAAGGAAGAAACCCAAAGAGAAACATTAGGGTGTTACGTAGCCCAGGCTGTGGGAAGGAGGAGGTGAGTGGCTGCGTCCGAGGAGTGTCCCGGTCCGCTCGCCTCCCCCAGAAAACGTTGGTTTCTTGGAGTTGGCTGAAGCGCCTGTCCCGACCAGCACGAACCACGCAGTTCTCCCCCATCTTCCTCCACTCCTAGGCTGAGGAAGCCAGCGGCATCCTGGCTGTGCTGGTCCTGAGCCTTCATGTCCTGCGTGCTGTCCATGACGTGGTAACTTCCGCAGATGCTGCCATGCGGCCTGGCTCCTTCAAGGTTCTTCTGGCGTCTAGCCAGGCAACTGTTCACCGGGTGCTGGGGGTGGGGTGGGTGTGCCGAGGTGCGCATGCGGCAGGGGTTACGGCAAAAGGGAGGGTGTACTTGTAAGAAGGGCTCTGGTAGGGCGCATGCGTGAGAGCATAACTTGGGCCTCCAAGTTGCAACTTAGCCGACCGCTCCGGACTTGGTGGAGCGTCTTCCCAGAGGACCCGCCTGTGCTGAATTGTGCAAGCCGATTTGTGGAGAGTAAACGGCAGACCTCATACTAGCTCCGGAGACCTCGGAGAAATGTTTACATAATATCTCTTGGCCTAGCCTCCATACACAGTGTCCAGTATTAAGCAGGGAGTAGTGATCAAACTATATAACTAGCTAGGAGGTTGCTTGCTGAGTTTTTGCAATGAGGCTGATGTCAGACCCTACCAAGCTTCTCAGGTCTGCAGAAACAGGAGCTTGAGGTTGGCTTTTCTGAGCATGCCAGGTGCTCAGATGCACTATGCAAAACAAAACACAAATACACAACCACCACCACATGTGAGTGATATCATATAGTACTTGTCTTTCACTGACTGGCTTATTTCACTTAACATAATGCTCTCCAGATCCGTCCATGCTGTCACAAAGGGTAAGATTTCCTTCATTTTTTTTTTTTTTAATGGATGAATAGTATTCCATTGTGTAAATGTACCACAGCTTTTTTTTTTATCCACTCATCTACTGATGGGCACTTACTTGGGCTGTTTCCAGATCTTGGCTATTGTAAACTAACAAACAAAATAGAAACAGACTGAGAACAGACTGACAGTTGTCAGCAGGGCTGGTTGAAAAAGGTTAAGGGATTACGCAAAACAAAAAAAGAAAGAAAGAAAAAAAGAAAACTCATAGTCACAGACAACAGTATGGTGATTACCAGAGGGAAGGGGATGGGGAGAGGTAGAAGAGGGGATAGGGGCAATGAAAGGAGACTTGACTTGAGGGTGGTGAACACACAATACAATATACAGATGATATATTATAGAATTGTGCACCTGAAACCTATCGAATTCTACTAAACAATGTCACCCCAATGAATTTAAAAGGAAAAACAATCATCAGGCACACCGGTTGAGTAAGTCCACTGCTTATAAACTTTTAGTAATGAATCCATTTCCACTTGCAGGAGTAGAAACCCACACAGTGTTTAGAGCATAGAAGACTGCCCAAACTGCAAGAGGCTCCTGGTTCTTATCGTGGATAACGTCTCTTCTGCTGTGCCTATGCCTATATTCTCTCTTCAAAAGATCACTTGTTCCCTGTGCTAGGTGGGTGCTGTGGACCTGGTTGAGTTTCTCCCTTTCCTGCTGCTGCCACCTCCCATTTTCCCCTACATCCCCCTTTTCCTTGAAATAGCTTCCTGAGCTCTTGCTTAGGAATTAATAAACTGTCAAACAAAGAGAGCCAGGACAGATTGAAGGCTGTTAGATTCTTTCTTCAAGGAGTGTTTTGTGGATGTTGCAACATGTGTTCAAATTCTAATGTTAAAACTAGGCTCTAACAATGGGCCCTGTGCTCAACAATGTATGTCAATTAGCTTATTTTTATCTGCACAATCACCATGGTCATCAACCCTATTTTTTTTTTATTCATTGTACTATATAGTTTATTCAAACCAAACTATGATAATACGGAGAAGAGACTGAGGTCCCAGCTGCTCAGAATCTTTGTAGATTACAGATGCAAACTGGCTGGAGAGGAGTCCTTGGACCCACACTTCAGTAAAAGACAGGCAAGTCAGTTGCATAAATCCAGAGAACATAAGACAGACATTTCACAGCTTTTTACTTTGCATTTCCATTTTAGACATATGCATGTTACAACTTTACATTTTAAAATTACTACTCCACACATTTTGTGGCAATGGCTAAGGATACAATGGTCTCAACCCCCCGACATAAGCAGATTTTGCTCTGCAACATGGAGCATTTCAGTGAGATACCAAACAAATCCTTAACACAGAACATACAAAAAGATCCTAAAAAGATCAGATTAATACAATGCTCTTTATGTTATATGAGCAGGAAAAAAGGGGAGCGAAAACACAAGACCTTCAGGGTACTTTAAATGTATAGTATCTTGAGGTCTTAAAAGTTGCATTCCCTTCCTCCAAGGGGAAAATATTTTAATGGAAAAAAGAAAGCAACATCAGGAAGCCCTACAATGAGGAAAAACACTATCCTGACAATGCTGAGATGCTTTTTTGTAATAAATACAGGTAGCAGAGCAAATGTCACAAATACTGGCTGTTTTTATTTCTATGCTTATAAAAATAAAAATAAAAATACTAAGCTTCTTTGTGTGGACTGAACAGTGTTAGCCTGTGGGTGTTGGTCTCCGGTTCCTGTACACCAGTGGCTGTTTTCATTCCAGGCCCATCCTATAGCAAGCTCCAGTGCCAGCTGTCTGCACGCTACTTCCCAGGGGAGGAGTTGACTTCACTTGACTGCAACAGGGTTCCTGGCTCAGTTACACGCTCATGTGTTCCAGAAGAACATATGAAATATCATCCCATGGGTGACGATACAGCCCCTGCTTCAGCCTCTTCTGATCAAGATAGTGTCCAATGAAGCCCATACTCCTTCCCAACACGAAGATGCCATTGAGGGCTCCAATGTCAATATATTCATCAGCTTCTTCCCGAGTAAAGGACCCACAGTTTCTAAGCATGTCTACAAACGCAACTCCAATGAAGCCATCTACATTCAGGATAAGATTTGGTTTCTTTGAGGTGGTAATCTTTCCCACTTCCAGCGCATAGTCGAGCAGGGGGGTGGCAGGGAAGTGCTGTTTGACATCATCTTTGAGGATCTGCACTCGCATGTCTGGGTTGTTTATCGACTTCACTCGGTGACCGATGCCCATGATCAGTTTTCCTTCCTTCTTCTTGTTCACAAATTCCATGGGGATAATGCCACTGTCAAAAGCTTTGCTGAACATCTTGGCTGCTGCATCCAGGGCACCCCCAAATCTGTCCCCAATGGTGGGCAGCCTGAGGTGAGGCTGGAGACCAGGTCCTTCCCAGCCCGAGCACAGATAGTGGTGTTATGAGCCCCAGACACTGCTGGCCCGTGATCAGCCGTCACCATCAGGCACATCTCAATGAACTGGCAGGAATACTTGGGTAACCTTCTCTGGAAACAAAGGAGACCAAGGACCCCACCAATGCCCATCTCTTCCTTGAAGACCTCAGTGATGGGCATGCCTGCGTAGATGAGTTCCTGTCCCCGCTCATCGCAGATGCTGGTCATGAATGAGGCAGGTTTGCGGATCAAGCCCAGCTCCCTGGCCCAGGAGTAGTCCATCGGCACTGTCGGGGGAGGCACCTCCTGAGCAGGTACAATGACACCTTTGTTGACGAGATCATCGTACACAGACTGCATGATTTCTCCAAGTTCATCGAAGCTCCAGGGCACAAACACTCCTGCCTCCTTCAAAGCCTGGTTCTTGGCTACTGCAGTTTCAGAAGCCTGGTTGGCACAAGCTCCAGCGTGGCCAAATTGTACCTCAGAGGAGAACATGGTGGCACAGGTTCCGATGCACCAGCAGACCACGGGCCTGGGACGTGGCCCTCCTTGATGCCCCGGCAGATTTTATACTCTTCAGTGCCCCCTATCTCTCCAAGAACTACGATCATTTTGACTCCTGGGGTGTCCTGGTAACGTAACACATGATCCATAAACGTGGAGCCGGGGTGCCTGTCCCCACCAATGGCCACGCCCTCATAGACGCCATCTGTAGTCCGAGAGATGATATCGTTGAGCTCATTGGACATGCCTCCAGAATGCGAGACGTAAGCCACGCTGCCAGGGCGGTACAGCTTGGAGGCCAGGATGTTGTCTAGCATCCCACCGGTATTCCCGATCTTAAAGCACCCGGGCTCGATGCCTCCAACAGTGGCAGGTCCAATGATGGTCACCCCCTTCTGGTCCGCCTTCTTGATCAGTTTCCTTGTGAGGGCCTCAGGGATACCTTCAGCTGTGAGGGCAATGGTCCGGATCTGTGCATAATTCATGGTCTCAATGCTACTGTCATAGGCAGAGCGAAGAGAGGCGAAGTTGATCAGCACGTCTACCTCTGGGTGTTTCTTCATGGCATCAGCCATGTTCTTGAAGACAGGGATCAGGATCTCCTTGTGACCCCAGTAAAACTTCTGCTTGTGGTCCCCAGTGAAAGGGTAGACCATGGCGGCCACCGAGGGCTCGTCTTGGGAGCAGACGTAATTGAAGTCCAGCATGCCTTGCACAGCCCTGGTCTGCATGCCTCACACAATGGCCTTGGTATGGCGGCTGAAGAGGGTGGCGCTCTTTCCTTACGGCACAGTGGGCTTGGCCTTCTTTGCAGGAGTCACTTCATCGGCCCTGGACTCAGAAAAAGACGCAGTCCTGCTGGGGGCTGGAGTCAACGTGCTCCCACTGGCATTGAGGAGGAAGTTTGCAGTGTGGGCGGCTGTGGGCGGCTGATTGGGGATGGGCCGGTGACCCAAGGCCATGCCCACAATGGCTATCATGTGAGTCTCGGTACCAAACACGTCGATGGGGATCCCCGTGTTCTTCCCAACTTCTCCCATCACTCGTAAGCCCTCCTGATAGTTGGGGCCACCTATTCGGACAAAGATTGTACCTCATGATCTTTCAGGGGGCCCTGGTAATCTCGAATCGCTCTCACGATGCCCTTGAACGTGGCGGCCACATTGGTAAAGTTTGCGATGCTGCCTCCAATGATGAGGATCTTTCCATCTGGGTGTTTCTCATGGGTCATGCGAGAGAGAATCGTCTTGGCATAGTCATAGGTCTGCTGCTCACTGGGGGCACCCGAGTACTCCCCGTAGTTCGCCAGCTCATTGACACTCCCTAGATCGCAGATGGTATCACTGTACACGACAGAGGCACCACCTCCAGCCACCATGGTCAAGATCCTCCCTTTGGGGTTCAGTAAGGTCAGCTTCAGGCTTGCCCCACTTTTGGCATCCAGGTCTGCAATGTAGGCTTCCTCTGGGTAACCCTCACGCCCAAAGGGGGGAGGGAACTCTATATCACCCCACTTCACTTTGCAGATGTAGTCGGCAATGGCATCCACCTTGGCCGCCAAGTCAAGAACGTAGACACCACTTTTGGTCACAACAGGGGGGTTGATCTCGAGGTAGGTTAAGTACATATCCCCATAGAAATTGAAGAGGCCGGAGATAAAACTGGCCAGAATTTCTTTCTTGAATTCAGGGGCATGGACCAACAGATGTTTCTTAATGTCCTCAGGATTCAGCTTCTCGTCCACCCCGACAAGCAGTTTCTGGGCTTTGCTGTCCACATCACCCACATCCACGCCCCCTTCATGGTGGAACAGGACGTAGTCCCCTTCTCGGGTAGCATAGATGCAGACATAGAACTCCTCCACCTGACTGTGCGGGTGTTCGATCAGACGAAGGGTTCGATCAGAAAGTTCTTGAGGAAGCCTCTGGCCTTGGCCACTGTGGCTTCCTGACCCAGCCGTGGCTTCAGCCAGGACTTGACCCCATCCAGAGTGAGGTTGACCCCCACTAGGCCCAGCTTTCCACGCCGTTTGATCAGTTGGTCTGGCTTGACCACCAAGCTCTGGCTGAGCAGCCACGGGTGGTCCTGCAGCAGACGGGCCCAGTCTGTGTCAGGGGTGATGCGGGCGTACTTGAACCTGTTCTGGATGGCCGAGGTAGTGCAGATGTACTTGTAAAGGAGTTCTTTGCCCATCTGCTCTGAAATCGCCTTGGCTGACATGGCTGCGGAGGACCTGCTCTACCTCTCTGGTTAAGTCAGTGCGTCTCATCAACCCTATTTTAAATCAGAAATTTAACTATTCTCATGGGCCCCTAAGTGCATTATGGACCCCAACCACCTCACGTAGTGTGCCTAATAGGTAAGTGCCCCCTGTCTCATGTTCCCAGAGAATGGGTAAAAAAAAAAAAAAAACCTTAAAAAAAAAAAAAGTTTGGTTGACCACTTTCAAAAAGATGGTCAGAGATGGCATTCCGACAGCCTCTGTGTGACTTTGACCAAGATGTTTCCTGCTCGGGCTATCAAACTGCTGACATCAAAAACCTTGTCTGCTCACCACCTGCTACCTGGTTAACCGAAGTTGCTTATTCTCCCTTAGCCTTAGTTTCCTTATCTGCAAATGAAGATAACAATAATACCTAGCTCCTCGGTCTGTTGTGAAGATTAATAGGGATGATTTTTTTAAATCTTTATAAACGACCATACCTTGTCGGCTCCCATTTCCTACTTTCATCTTTTTAGTAATTATTTTTAAATAAAGGCCCATGAGATAAAGAGGAGATAAAGATGTTTATCATCTAAGTGTGGGCAATGAAGAGAGGATGTTTTCTTGTGAAAATAATGTCCCTACCATGTCTTTTTTGTACCTATATGTGTTTCAGACAATAAGCATATGCTGGCTGCTGCATATCCAGGGCAGCAGTGTGGGGAAGGCCATGAAGGCCAGTCTGGCCATTGTGCTGTGGGTTCTCACAACCTGGGAAGGCATATTGGCCCACCCAAGAGCAAGAGGCCCCACACTGTGGGAGCAGACTGCCCAGCCCCACTGCTGACTTGCTCTGTGACCTGGGCAATTTAGCTGACCCCTCTGTTCCTCAGGTGCTACATCTGTAGAAAGGGGATGGTGGTGGTACCTGTTCTTTGGTGTTGTGAAATTTACATGAAATCATGCAAGTAAGGCTCATGGTGAGGGCTCAGACAACTAGAGCTGATACTGGAGTTAAGATGTCGGGACTGCATGGGGTCAGTGTGTATGTGGGCTGCACTGTGATTGAAGATGCCAGACATGGAGTGTAGCCCCTGCTCCTGAGTGGATATGAGAGCCTGTGGAGCAGCACCATAGCTCTGCTTACTCATGCTGGTGACATCACATGGGTGCTCACTGTGTACCAGGACCTGGCTAATCAGTCTTATAGCCACCCCTGGGGTGGGGGAGGCATCACTCTCTTTAGTTCCTAGCCAAAGAAATGGAGGCTCAGGGACCATCAGTGACTTTCCCAAGATTACATAGTCCAAAGGTAGAGGGCCAGAATTCAAGCCTTTGAAGACACTGTTCTTAACAGCTGATGGTAGAAACAGGGTCGGTTTTTGTGGCTAGTAGGATGCCCTTTGCACCTCACAGGATACCTTGGCAGTTGCTGAGCATGCTGTGCAGGGAATCCCAGTCAAAAGAGGTAGTGTGAGCAGCCCCAGGATGGACCAAGTGCAAGCTTGTCTCAGGGAACCCCAACACAGGCAGGGTGGCCAAGAGAGTGAGTGCAGGTAAAGTGTGACCTTGACAGGGAGCTGGAAGGAGAGCCTGAATATAACACTGCAGCAGGTGAAAAATAAAGTTTAAAAGGTGCATTGGGGTCAAACTTACGGAAGGAGTTGTCAGAATCCCAGCATAGGGGCATAGATAACTGTAAATGTTTTGGTCAGGGGCAGTGACTTCATGAAAGCAGAGTCTTAGGATGTGGAATAGAGGGGGGGAGTCTCTAAGATGGCTTTTGGCTGAGTTCATTGCAGTTATTGGGGTGGGGCACATTGTCCAGACACGGGCATCCTGATTTGGAGGCCACAGTTGGCCATCACGGAGATTGTGAGTCTCTTTGAACTCGAATGTAAAATCTGTACTGCTGTAATTTTAACAATGTGTATACCTTTCATCAGATAATGAAGGGTACCTGATGACACCAACCAGCCCTTCCCCCAAAATACGGCAAACCAGGGATTTGTGTGCGTAAAGAAGTCAGGCTTTGGCATTACAACATCTGAATCTGGTTTCAGGGTACAGCATTGGTCTTCTAGTTGACCTTTCGCCCCATATTATTATCACGTGGCCCCGAAGCAGGCCTCATCATCTCTCTGAGTTTCAGTTTCCTAACTCTAAAAATAGGGTGACTATTAGTAATACTACTATTTGTGAAAATAAAGATTATCATGTGATGGAATATTTTTTCTTTTCTTTTCTTTTTTTGGTCTGTGTCGGGCTAATTTCATTCAGCATAATGTCCTCTAGATTCATCCACGTTGTTGCAAATGATATTATTTCTGTAAGTATTTCAGGGTGTCTCTCTAAATGAATCAGAATGTGTGATTCCTTTATCAGGCCTCTTTCCATTATGTCACATATGCCACAGGTAATAAATACCATTGTGATAGGATAGATTATGGAGTAACAGTAGTGAACATTTCTAAGGGCTTCTTCTGTGGGTAGACATTGTGCTAGGTACTTAACGTATGTTATGTCATTTATTCCTCTCATCAATTCTATGGCATAGATATTGTTATTATTCCCAACTGATAGTCTCCACAAGCAGTCCTCACTAAGATATATATATGCGATATACAGATGCACATATTGCTTATATATAACATATTTATATATTACATATATATATATATAATCCATCTATATATAGATATATTTATTTATTTCATTGTATGCAGGAACTAGAAGAAGTAGTTCCGTTCTATTGTTTTTTTTTCTTTAGGAAATCACATTCCATCTGGTAATGGGCAATTCCCATAAGCTGGGGTTTACGTATCAGGATTCCAGATAAATAATAGTTTGCACAATTTTTAAAAGTAAAAATTAATTTGTATTATGAACAAGTTATCAAATTTTTAAATAAAGACAGAATCTGACCCTTCACTTGTATGACCCATGGTCCCTTCCTCTCCTCACCCTGATCACCATCCTGTTTCCAATCAAAGGCTGTTTACAAGAACCTAGCATCAGGCTAAAGCCCCCCCCCCCACACACACACACACACACACGTGATTTATTATAATGGTGTATGAAAATACTTACCTCGATGCCCAAGAGGCATTGCCTTCACGCTGTCGCCTAAGGACAAGCAGGCCCCAGTGGCCTTGAGACCCCTATTTGGCCTTTAGCTCAGCAAGGGAGGGAAGAGTGAGAGAATGAGGCCCGGGTCCAGGCCCATGCCCCCTGGAAAGTGCTTGCTGCCTGAGCATGCCTCTTTCACCTGGGGGTGAAAGTGGTTCAGGAGAGGGGCTGCTGCCTGTCCCTAGTCTGCCTGGACTCCAGCCGCTGCCCTCAAGGTTCTCTTTGTCTACGGGGTCAGGAGCCCCTGCACCAACTGGCCTTGGCCTTTTGCTGGTACTGCTGGTGCTGCTGGTGCTGTTGCTCCTTGAGTAGGTTCAAACTGTGTTTTCTTCTTGTCTTCTGATGCAATCACGGAGATCACAGGAGGACTCACATCTGGATAGGAGGAAAAGCAAATAGAGAGAAAGGGGCTTTCATGCCAGGGCTCGAGGGCAGGAGGAGGCCAGGGGCCCAGAACTGAGAAACTCGGCGTCCTGCCTGCTCTGCTGTCAGGAAAGTTCATTTCCTGGAGTTTGCTGAAGCACTTGTCCTGGTCCAGGCACAGAACCCACAGTTCCTCCCGGTCCTCGCTGACTCCCATGTAACAGGTTTCATCGCGGCTGCACCTCAGTTGATGCTCCTTGTCCTCAGCGCTATCCATGTAGCCGTGTGTCTCTGCAGACTCTGGGGTGCGCAGTGATCCCTGGTGCGGGCCTCTGTTGGTGTCTGGTCTCAGTGACAACATGTCAGCCTCACATTCAAAGCATGTGCACTTACATGTTTGATGCTGGCTATTGGCTTTGTCACCTCTGTTAATGGAGGGGAGAAAGCCTCGTCTCCCCAGTAGATAGTGGGGGTGGATTTCTTTCGATATCTCGAGAAAAGGAATTTTCTGAGACTCACACAGGAGGGTGCAGTATAGTAGCAAGCTTTATTTTCATGGAATTAAATCCCTGAGTTTCCAAAGTCCCATTTCCCTTTGCCCAGTCATAGAAGAAGTGTAGCTGGGGCTTTAGCAGAGCTAAAATCAGAGCCAGTGTCCAGAGTTTCCTTTCCATGTTGGAGCCGAGTCCAGTCCAGCATCAGGCTAGCTTAGCTTGTTTCCTGCTGCAATCCATTAGCCCATTGTGTGTGGGGTCCCCATGGCTGTGGGCCATACAGGTGAATGCAAGGAAGCAGGAGCAAGCCAAGAGCACAAGAGAGCCAAGAGCAACAAGAGTCACAAGCCAAGTGTGCCAAGAGAGGGAACTCCTTTGTTTAGGAGATTATGTATTCCCCAATTTTTGTTGGCTTGCAGTGGCCACACCCGTTCTGGCCAATGATCTCTGTTCCCAGGTGTGATTGACAGGCAAGTTACCTTCCCTATGTCACCCCAACTTTACCGGGCATGCATCTACCTTCCCTTTGTCCAGTCCCTCCCCCCAGTGTTTTGCAGGAAATAGGCTGGTGGTTCCCTGGGGAGTGCAGAGTTGCAGTTTTCTGGTGGAGCTGCCCAAATGACATTCCTATAATGTCTGGCTTCCCCCTTTCTTTGCTCCTTTTCTATAATTAATAATTAGTTACAACAGTATCACCACCAATTGCCGTAGGTGGGACCAGCTGGTGCGGGCATGTGCTAGTGTGTGGCCATACAATACAAATTATTCTTTTGTTTATAAATATATAAAATATTATATGACTATATAAAACATAAATATAAATTTTATGCAGTATTTGAATAAGGAAGAAAATATATTTGCTACTAAAATCGCATGCACTGATAAGAAATGTTATAAAGAGAATGCCTTTAATAACATCGTCGTCAGCTTCAAAAAATTTTTAAGCATTTTTATATTTTATATTTATCATTACAGATTATATAAAATATAATTAATACATAAACATTATGTATTAAATTATTAAAGATATAAATATTTAATGAATGTATAAATAATTAAATATTAATATAATTTACAATCATTTCATATTATACATATTCAATATATTATTCACAAACATATTTTATACGCTTATAATAAATATATTTATAAATATGTAAATATAAAATATCTTTTAAAATCTTAAGGCTGACAAGGTTAAAAGCATTCTCTTCATAGCATTTCTTATAAGTGCATACGATTTTAAGAACAAAAACTCACTGTTCTGCTGGCTGTCCCCAATATCTGTTCTTGCAAGTTTCCTCTCTTGGTCCACGTCTAGGGCACTCAGCAATCCTTAGTCTTTCTTCACAGATACTGAGATTAACATTATTGGTGTTTTGTTGCTCATTCTCCCTTTTGGACAATTACATGAAAAGTGAGCAGGGATATCTTTGCTGTGATATATTATAGTGTCCTGTTACTTTTTTAAAAATGTATTTGTTCTTTTTTTTTTTAGACTAATCTTTTAATCAGCTTTCTCGAGATATTACTTACAAAATGAATTTTATATTCGGATATATGGAGCATCCCTCTTTCCACTCAACAGCATGGATTTTATATAAATCAAATGCTCCATTTTAGACCACACTGAAACAAATGAAATGCTGAAGTTATGGAAAACAAAGTGTAATATAAAATTTCTAACCGAGATTCACACAACTTCTTAATTTTGTTTGGTTGTACAACACTTAGCCCTGTAGTGACATTAATGGTGGATATTTTCAGCTATTTGTTTTCTGAAATCGGATCATGTCTCCATATCAGCCATGCCAGTGTTAATTTAAACATTTAAAGTTGAATTAAATTTTTATTTTTAAATTCAAATGGAGCCCCATCTTAAGCTACATTCTCCAGGACTCATGGTCTGATGTGACAGCTTTATGAAAGGAAGAGCCCTGGAGCCAGACTTCTGGCAGGAGTCCTCCCTTTGGTCACCACTTGCTATCTGGCCAATCTGGTGAGCTGCTTATTATCACTTTGCCTTGCTTTAATCCTCTTTAAAATGGGCATAACAGCCCTGGCCGGTTTGGCTCAGCGGTTAGAGCGTCGGCCTGCGGTCCACAGAGACCCGGGTTCGGTTCCTGCTAAGGGCATGTACCTCGGTTGCAGTTTGTCCCCGGCCCTGGTTGGTCGTGCGGGTGGCAGCCACTCGATGTGTCCCTTTCACATTGATGTTTCTCTCTCTCTCTCTCTCTGCCTCCTGCTCTATCTGAACAGAGAATGAAAAAGTGTCCTCGGGTGAGGATAAAAATAAAATAAAATAAAATAAAATAAAATAAAATAAAATAAAATGGGCATAACAATTGTAACTACCAATAGCAGTGGGGTGTTGTGAGGATTAACTGAGGTGACAACAAGACTTCAGAATAACTATACACCACGCAGCCTCACATTTCTTCATTCTTTCACTTTCCATACTTTTTTTATTTATAAGAGCCCAAGAGAGAAGAGAGAAATTGTTGTCCTCCTGCACTGTGAAATGCAGAGAGGACATTTTCCTGTGAAAATAGCGCTTGCGTCAAGTCTTTTTGTACCGTTATGTACTTCATTCAATAAGCCTGTATTGGTTCCTTTGTGTATGAGCTCTGTGCCAGGAAGTGTGTCAGGAGAGTATTTCACTTGGAAGATAGATTCCCTTTCTAGGCCTAATGCATTTTATTCCTAGAAACCAGAGAATAATAATGTAATAGTAGTTACCATGTATCAAGTGCCTATTCTGGGTCCAACAGAAGGACAAGCATTATAAGTCATAATTAGGGGTACGACAGGGTCTAATTTACATTTCAACTATCAGATCACACTGGCTCCTGAGTGAAGAGTCATCATGGGAGACAAAGAGTGAAAGCAGGGAGACAAGAGGTTAATATAACACCCTACTTTAAGATGACAGTGGTTAGGTTTGAGGCATGTAAGTCCATGTTACATTTAGGGGCCCATGAAAAAAATTTTAATTTTAAAATAATTTTAATTACAAGTATGTTTAATTTCTGATTTGCTTCTGATAGATTGGATGTTTGGAGTTGAAGAAAGAAGACGAGACAACCTACATACATTAACTCATTGAACTCTCATGAAACTCCTGTGATGTAGGCAGTGTTATTATCCCCATTTTCCAGATAAGGAAGCTGAGAATCAGGTTGGTGCATTGGCCCAGGACACAGAGTGGACCTATGCTTCTACCTACCTTCTCCTCATTATCAGTGGCCTTTTCCTTCTTTCCACAATATACATCTCTTCCTATTTTGTTTTCTCTTGTTTTATTTCATTATTTTTTCCTCCTTTCTCCCTCTTCCTTGACTGAGGGTAGAACCCCGGGATTTAGCCCAGTGGGTGTCAGTCAGTTATAGAGGTAGGTGACCCAGTCCTGTCATGCTGACTCCCTCCCTGGATGCTGCAAAGGATCAGGGCCTTTTCATGCTCAGAGTCACCACGAAGACCACGGTCTCCAGGACTGTCTCTATTGGTGGGTTTCAGACTCAATAGATCTGCCTCTGTTTAATTTGCCAAAAACCTTGTTAAAAGTTCAATATCTGTAAATACATATAGAAAGTTTAAAAAAGAATGTAACATCACTTCAGAGCACATTTGTCCACCCTCAGAAAGGGTGCTTCCTCATGACAGACTCTAGCGTTTCTCTTTGTGATTTCGTTTATTGGGGGCAGGGGTGGAGGAGTCTGTGAAATTATGAGTCTATCATGAAGAAGGGGGCTCAAGTCGAGTAAGCTGTGTATCTATAGATATCTGAATCTTGACTGGAGACTCAGCAGGTACGCGTTTACTGTGACTCTCCCTAAACAGCACCTCCTCCACTTTTATTTTTTTAACTAAGGCCAATCCTGTGCTTGAAGCTCTGTTTGCTTGTCCTAAAAGCACTCCATTTTTGCCACAAGTACAGGTGTCTTTTGCCTACCCAAAGATATTTCATCTCAGACGAGAGGATTATACCCAATGTTTATTTTCACCCGAAGGTTCCTCTAACTTATTTAAAGGCCTCCACCAATGTACTTAATCAAAGATAGGCTTTCAGAAAGTCAGAAAGCCTGGGCTAGGCAGCAGCTAGCTCTCAGTATTAGACAAGTCCCTTATTTTTCTAGACATTGGTTCACATTTGTAAAATGAGATGTTTACACAAGATTAGTTCTTAGAAATTGTCTAGGCTCGCAATTCCACAACTCTATCCATCTGTGCTCAAAATAAGTTTATCGAGCTTATAGGAGTTTCCTCCCTCAAGATACCAAAAACAAACTATTGGCTTTTCTACAGAGTCCTATTAATACTGTCCCCCATAGATCCTTAAAACGTCTTTTGTCCAGAGTGGAACATCTTAGAAGATATCTGGGAATAAATATTTCACGTATTTCTTTGACATTTGTGTAGTCCTTACTACTCGTTTTTCTTCACTACAACACTAATTGTGAAGAATCCCCATACAGTGTAAGTATTCTTAGCTGCACTAAGCACTGAGCTGAGGTCTACACTTGCACTGATGTGGATTCATTACTAAACTCTGGAGCGCTTAAAACTTTCTCAAGGGGCACATTGGGTTTCTGGCAGAGTGCACCTGACTACCCAGAGTGCTGGGCAAACCCAGTTTCTAAGATTCTTCTCCCAGAGCTCCAGGTAGCACTTTGATTTTGGCATCATTGCAAATACTTATAGGAAGTAGCCTACAGCAAATAATTTCAGTTTAATTACAAGGCTCTTTGGGATTACTGCCTGCTGGATATGAAGGGCTAGGTCAAAAGACATCTCCAAGCTTTCTTGCAAAGACTATAGTGAGGTCTTTTCCTTACCATACCCTGATCAGCTTGTACAATCAAGCAAAGCCCCTTCCTCTGAGTAGGCACCCCTCCAAGTACTGAGTACCCAGCTGAGCAGGGGTATAGATCCCTCATTCAGTACTTTCATGCACCCCACAGGCACCATTCTGCTTTTTAAACTCATGACTTCATTGGTTAGAAAACTTTCAGTGTCTTTGTAAAATGTTGTGCGCGTGTGTGTGTGTGTGGAGGCTAAAAAATATTAATACTTTTCCCTCCATCATCCAAGTTCTTCTGGTTAGGCTAATAACCAGATTAACAGGAGAAAATCATAGTTTTAATACACGCACATGGGGAACTCCCATAGGTATGGAAATTCCAAAGGCAGTGAGGCAACACTGGTTATTAAATAAGACATTCTGGACAAAGGAGAAAGGGGAAGAAGGGAGTCTTAGATTTCAGAAGTGAGAATGGGCAATTTACAAGTAGTTGAGGAAGAGGGGGACTTACCTGGCACGCAAATCCTTGCTAGGCAACTCAGAAACAATGGGACACAGTGGGTATCTAGCTAACAGGCACCTGCCTGAAGTCCTCTTGCTTACCATACTTAATCCAAATTAGTCTAAGGCCACATCCTGAACTCTTCTTCCTGAAGCAGTTTTCTCTGTCTGAATTCCTTGGGCAGGAAAAGGGGGAGGGCAAAGGTTCTTTTGAGTCTTTTTTGTTTCTTAACAAGCAGCTTAAAAATCAATATCCCAAAGAGCAGCATCAGGATGGCAGAACTTTCTTCCCTTCCATGCCCTTACCTAGATTGTTATACAGTACTTGAATGGTGAAAATGTATTTGTTCTTAAAATCGTATGCACTTATAAGAAATGCTATGAAGAGAATGCTTTTAACCTTGTCAGCCTTAAGATTTTAAAAGATATTTTATATTTACATATTTATAAATATATTTATTATAAGCGTATAAAATATGTTTGTGAATAATATATTGAATATGTATAATATGAAATGATTGTAAATTATATTAATATTTAATTATTTATACATTCATTAAATATTTATATCTTTAATAATTTAATACATAATGTTTATGTATTAATTATATTTTATATAATCTGTAATGATAAATATAAAATATAAAAATGCTTAAAAATTTTTTGAAGCTGACGACGATGTTATTAAAGGCATTCTCTTTTTTTTTTTTTTTCCTCACCCGAGGATATTTTTCCATTTTTCGCACAGATAGAGTGGGAGGGAGAGAGAGGAAGGGAGAGAGAGAGAGAAACATCGACGTGAAGGGACACATCGAGCGGCTGCCACCCGCACGACCAACCAGGGCCGGGGACAAACTGCAACCGAAGTACGTGCCCTTAGCGGGAACCGAACCCGGGTCTCTCCGGACCGCAGGCCGATGCTTTAACCGCTGAGCCAAACTGGCCAGGGCAAAGGCATTCTCTTTATAACATTTCTTATCAGTGCATGCGATTTTAGTAGCAAATATATTTTCTTCCTTATTCAAATACTGCATAAAATTTATATTTATGTTTTATATAGTCATATAATATTTTATATATTTATAAACAAAAGAATAATTTGTATTGTATGGCCACACACTAGCACATGCCCGCACCAGCTGGTCCCACCTACGGCAATTGGTGGTGATACTGTTGTAACTAATTATTAATTATAGAAAAGGAGCAAAGAAAGGGGGAAGCCAGACATTATAGGAATGTCATTTGGGCAGCTCCACCAGAAAACTGCAACTCTGCACTCCCCAGGGAACCACCAGCCTATTTCCTGCAAAACACTGGGGGGAGGGACTGGACAAAGGGAAGGTAGATGCATGCCCGGTAAAGTTGGGGTGACATAGGGAAGGTAACTTGCCTGTCAATCACACCTGGGAACAGAGATCATTGGCCAGAACGGGTGTGGCCACTGCAAGCCAACAAAAATTGGGGAATACATAATCTCCTAAACAAAGGAGTTCCCTCTCTTGGCACACTTGGCTTGTGACTCTTGTTGCTCTTGGCTCTCTTGTGCTCTTGGCTTGCTCCTGCTTCCTTGCATTCACCTGTATGGCCCACAGCCATGGGGACCCCACACACAATGGGCTAATGGATTGCAGCAGGAAACAAGCTAAGCTAGCCTGATGCTGGACTGGACTCGGCTCCAACATGGAAAGGAAACTCTGGACACTGGCTCTGATTTTAGCTCTGCTAAAGCCCCAGCTACACTTCTTCTATGACTGGGCAAAGGGAAATGGGACTTTGGAAACTCAGGGATTTAATTCCATGAAAATAAAGCTTGCTACTATACTGCACCCTCCTGTGTGAGTCTCAGAAAATTCCTTTTCTCGAGATATCGAAAGAAATCCACCCCCACTATCTACTGGGGAGACGAGGCTTTCTCCCCTCCATTAACAGAGGTGACAAAGCCAATAGCCAGCATCAAACATGTAAGTGCACATGCTTTGAATGTGAGGCTGACATGTTGTCACTGAGACCAGACACCAACAGAGGCCCGCACCAGGGATCACTGCGCACCCCAGAGTCTGCAGAGACACACGGCTACATGGATAGCGCTGAGGACAAGGAGCATCAACTGAGGTGCAGCCGCGATGAAACCTGTTACATGGGAGTCAGCGAGGACCGGGAGGAACTGTGGGTTCTGTGCCTGGACCAGGACAAGTGCTTCAGCAAACTCCAGGAAATGAACTTTCCTGACAGCAGAGCAGGCAGGACGCCGAGTTTCTCAGTTCTGGGCCCCTGGCCTCCTCCTGCCCTCGAGCCCTGGCATGAAAGCCCCTTTCTCTCTATTTGCTTTTCCTCCTATCCAGATGTGAGTCCTCCTGTGATCTCCGTGATTGCATCAGAAGACAAGAAGAAAACACAGTTTGAACCTACTCAAGGAGCAACAGCACCAGCAGCACCAGCAGTACCAGCAAAAGGCCAAGGCCAGTTGGTGCAGGGGCTCCTGACCCCGTAGACAAAGAGAACCTTGAGGGCAGCGGCTGGAGTCCAGGCAGACTAGGGACAGGCAGCAGCCCCTCTCCTGAACCACTTTCACCCCCAGGTGAAAGAGGCATGCTCAGGCAGCAAGCACTTTCCAGGGGGCATGGGCCTGGACCCGGGCCTCATTCTCTCACTCTTCCCTCCCTTGCTGAGCTAAAGGCCAAATAGGGGTCTCAAGGCCACTGGGGCCTGCTTGTCCTTAGGCGACAGCGTGAAGGCAATGCCTCTTGGGCATCGAGGTAAGTATTTTCATACACCATTATAATAAATCACGTGTGTGTGTGTGTGTGTGTGGGGGGGGGGGGCTTTAGCCTGATGCTAGGTTCTTGTAAACAGCCTTTGATTGGAAACAGGATGGTGATCAGGGTGAGGAGAGGAAGGGACCATGGGTCATACAAGTGAAGGGTCAGATTCTGTCTTTATTTAAAAATTTGATAACTTGTTCATAATACAAATTAATTTTTACTTTTAAAAATTGTGCAAACTATTATTTATCTGGAATCCTGATACGTAAACCCCAGCTTATGGGAATTGCCCATTACCAGATGGAATGTGATTTCCTAAAGAAAAAAAAACAATAGAACGGAACTACTTCTTCTAGTTCCTGCATACAATGAAATAAATAAATATATCTATATATAGATGGATTATATATATATATATGTAATATATAAATATGTTATATATAAGCAATATGTGCATCTGTATATCGCATATATATATCTTAGTGAGGACTGCTTGTGGAGACTATCAGTTGGGAATAATAACAATATCTATGCCATAGAATTGATGAGAGGAATAAATGACATAACATACGTTAAGTACCTAGCACAATGTCTACCCACAGAAGAAGCCCTTAGAAATGTTCACTACTGTTACTCCATAATCTATCCTATCACAATGGTATTTATTACCTGTGGCATATGTGACATAATGGAAAGAGGCCTGATAAAGGAATCACACATTCTGATTCATTTAGAGAGACACCCTGAAATACTTACAGAAATAATATCATTTGCAACAACGTGGATGAATCTAGAGGACATTATGCTGAATGAAATTAGCCCGACACAGACCAAAAAAAGAAAAGAAAAGAAAAAATATTCCATCACATGATAATCTTTATTTTCACAAATAGTAGTATTACTAATAGTCACCCTATTTTTAGAGTTAGGAAACTGAAACTCAGAGAGATGATGAGGCCTGCTTCGGGGCCACGTGATAATAATATGGGGCGAAAGGTCAACTAGAAGACCAATGCTGTACCCTGAAACCAGATTCAGATGTTGTAATGCCAAAGCCTGACTTCTTTACGCACACAAATCCCTGGTTTGCCGTATTTTGGGGGAAGGGCTGGTTGGTGTCATCAGGTACCCTTCATTATCTGATGAAAGGTATACACATTGTTAAAATTACAGCAGTACAGATTTTACATTCGAGTTCAAAGAGACTCACAATCTCCGTGATGGCCAACTGTGGCCTCCAAATCAGGATGCCCGTGTCTGGACAATGTGCCCCACCCCAATAACTGCAATGAACTCAGCCAAAAGCCATCTTAGAGACTCCCCCCCTCTATTCCACATCCTAAGACTCTGCTTTCATGAAGTCACTGCCCCTGACCAAAACATTTACAGTTATCTATGCCCCTATGCTGGGATTCTGACAACTCCTTCCGTAAGTTTGACCCCAATGCACCTTTTAAACTTTATTTTTCACCTGCTGCAGTGTTATATTCAGGCTCTCCTTCCAGCTCCCTGTCAAGGTCACACTTTACCTGCACTCACTCTCTTGGCCACCCTGCCTGTGTTGGGGTTCCCTGAGACAAGCTTGCACTTGGTCCATCCTGGGGCTGCTCACACTACCTCTTTTGACTGGGATTCCCTGCACAGCATGCTCAGCAACTGCCAAGGTATCCTGTGAGGTGCAAAGGGCATCCTACTAGCCACAAAAACCGACCCTGTTTCTACCATCAGCTGTTAAGAACAGTGTCTTCAAAGGCTTGAATTCTGGCCCTCTACCTTTGGACTATGTAATCTTGGGAAAGTCACTGATGGTCCCTGAGCCTCCATTTCTTTGGCTAGGAACTAAAGAGAGTGATGCCTCCCCCACCCCAGGGGTGGCTATAAGACTGATTAGCCAGGTCCTGGTACACAGTGAGCACCCATGTGATGTCACCAGCATGAGTAAGCAGAGCTATGGTGCTGCTCCACAGGCTCTCATATCCACTCAGGAGCAGGGGCTACACTCCATGTCTGGCATCTTCAATCACAGTGCAGCCCACATACACACTGACCCCATGCAGTCCCGACATCTTAACTCCAGTATCAGCTCTAGTTGTCTGAGCCCTCACCATGAGCCTTACTTGCATGATTTCATGTAAATTTCACAACACCAAAGAACAGGTACCACCACCATCCCCTTTCTACAGATGTAGCACCTGAGGAACAGAGGGGTCAGCTAAATTGCCCAGGTCACAGAGCAAGTCAGCAGTGGGGCTGGGCAGTCTGCTCCCACAGTGTGGGGCCTCTTGCTCTTGGGTGGGCCAATATGCCTTCCCAGGTTGTGAGAACCCACAGCACAATGGCCAGACTGGCCTTCATGGCCTTCCCCACACTGCTGCCCTGGATATGCAGCAGCCAGCATATGCTTATTGTCTGAAACACATATAGGTACAAAAAAGACATGGTAGGGACATTATTTTCACAAGAAAACATCCTCTCTTCATTGCCCACACTTAGATGATAAACATCTTTATCTCCTCTTTATCTCATGGGCCTTTATTTAAAAATAATTACTAAAAAGATGAAAGTAGGAAATGGGAGCCGACAAGGTATGGTCGTTTATAAAGATTTAAAAAAATCATCCCTATTAATCTTCACAACAGACCGAGGAGCTAGGTATTATTGTTATCTTCATTTTGCAGATAAGGAAACTAAGGCTAAGGGAGAATAAGCAACTTCGGTTAACCAGGTAGCAGGTGGTGAGCAGACAAGGTTTTTGATGTCAGCAGTTTGATAGCCCGAGCAGGAAACATCTTGGTCAAAGTCACACAGAGGCTGTCGGAATGCCATCTCTGACCATCTTTTTGAAAGTGGTCAACCAAACTTTTTTTTTTTTTAAGGTTTTTTTTTTTTTTTTACCCATTCTCTGGGAACATGAGACAGGGGGCACTTACCTATTAGGCACACTACGTGAGGTGGTTGGGGTCCATAATGCACTTAGGGGCCCATGAGAATAGTTAAATTTCTGATTTAAAATAGGGTTGATGAGACGCACTGACTTAACCAGAGAGGTAGAGCAGGTCCTCCGCAGCCATGTCAGCCAAGGCGATTTCAGAGCAGATGGGCAAAGAACTCCTTTACAAGTACATCTGCACTACCTCGGCCATCCAGAACAGGTTCAAGTACGCCCGCATCACCCCTGACACAGACTGGGCCCGTCTGCTGCAGGACCACCCGTGGCTGCTCAGCCAGAGCTTGGTGGTCAAGCCAGACCAACTGATCAAACGGCGTGGAAAGCTGGGCCTAGTGGGGGTCAACCTCACTCTGGATGGGGTCAAGTCCTGGCTGAAGCCACGGCTGGGTCAGGAAGCCACAGTGGCCAAGGCCAGAGGCTTCCTCAAGAACTTTCTGATCGAACCCTTCGTCTGATCGAACACCCGCACAGTCAGGTGGAGGAGTTCTATGTCTGCATCTATGCTACCCGAGAAGGGGACTACGTCCTGTTCCACCATGAAGGGGGCGTGGATGTGGGTGATGTGGACAGCAAAGCCCAGAAACTGCTTGTCGGGGTGGACGAGAAGCTGAATCCTGAGGACATTAAGAAACATCTGTTGGTCCATGCCCCTGAATTCAAGAAAGAAATTCTGGCCAGTTTTATCTCCGGCCTCTTCAATTTCTATGGGGATATGTACTTAACCTACCTCGAGATCAACCCCCCTGTTGTGACCAAAAGTGGTGTCTACGTTCTTGACTTGGCGGCCAAGGTGGATGCCATTGCCGACTACATCTGCAAAGTGAAGTGGGGTGATATAGAGTTCCCTCCCCCCTTTGGGCGTGAGGGTTACCCAGAGGAAGCCTACATTGCAGACCTGGATGCCAAAAGTGGGGCAAGCCTGAAGCTGACCTTACTGAACCCCAAAGGGAGGATCTTGACCATGGTGGCTGGAGGTGGTGCCTCTGTCGTGTACAGTGATACCATCTGCGATCTAGGGAGTGTCAATGAGCTGGCGAACTACGGGGAGTACTCGGGTGCCCCCAGTGAGCAGCAGACCTATGACTATGCCAAGACGATTCTCTCTCGCATGACCCATGAGAAACACCCAGATGGAAAGATCCTCATCATTGGAGGCAGCATCGCAAACTTTACCAATGTGGCCGCCACGTTCAAGGGCATCGTGAGAGCGATTCGAGATTACCAGGGCCCCCTGAAAGATCATGAGGTACAATCTTTGTCCGAATAGGTGGCCCCAACTATCAGGAGGGCTTACGAGTGATGGGAGAAGTTGGGAAGAACACGGGGATCCCCATCGACGTGTTTGGTACCGAGACTCACATGATAGCCATTGTGGGCATGGCCTTGGGTCACCGGCCCATCCCCAATCAGCCGCCCACAGCCGCCCACACTGCAAACTTCCTCCTCAATGCCAGTGGGAGCACGTTGACTCCAGCCCCCAGCAGGACTGCGTCTTTTTCTGAGTCCAGGGCCGATGAAGTGACTCCTGCAAAGAAGGCCAAGCCCACTGTGCCGTAAGGAAAGAGCGCCACCCTCTTCAGCCGCCATACCAAGGCCATTGTGTGAGGCATGCAGACCAGGGCTGTGCAAGGCATGCTGGACTTCAATTACGTCTGCTCCCAAGACGAGCCCTCGGTGGCCGCCATGGTCTACCCTTTCACTGGGGACCACAAGCAGAAGTTTTACTGGGGTCACAAGGAGATCCTGATCCCTGTCTTCAAGAACATGGCTGATGCCATGAAGAAACACCCAGAGGTAGACGTGCTGATCAACTTCGCCTCTCTTCGCTCTGCCTATGACAGTAGCATTGAGACCATGAATTATGCACAGATCCGGACCATTGCCCTCACAGCTGAAGGTATCCCTGAGGCCCTCACAAGGAAACTGATCAAGAAGGCGGACCAGAAGGGGGTGACCATCATTGGACCTGCCACTGTTGGAGGCATCGAGCCCGGGTGCTTTAAGATCGGGAATACCGGTGGGATGCTAGACAACATCCTGGCCTCCAAGCTGTACCGCCCTGGCAGCGTGGCTTACGTCTCGCATTCTGGAGGCATGTCCAATGAGCTCAACGATATCATCTCTCGGACTACAGATGGCGTCTATGAGGGCGTGGCCATTGGTGGGGACAGGCACCCCGGCTCCACGTTTATGGATCATGTGTTACGTTACCAGGACACCCCAGGAGTCAAAATGATCGTAGTTCTTGGAGAGATAGGGGGCACTGAAGAGTATAAAATCTGCCGGGGCATCAAGGAGGGCCACGTCCCAGGCCCGTGGTCTGCTGGTGCATCGGAACCTGTGCCACCATGTTCTCCTCTGAGGTACAATTTGGCCACGCTGGAGCTTGTGCCAACCAGGCTTCTGAAACTGCAGTAGCCAAGAACCAGGCTTTGAAGGAGGCAGGAGTGTTTGTGCCCTGGAGCTTCGATGAACTTGGAGAAATCATGCAGTCTGTGTACGATGATCTCGTCAACAAAGGTGTCATTGTACCTGCTCAGGAGGTGCCTCCCCCGACAGTGCCGATGGACTACTCCTGGGCCAGGGAGCTGGGCTTGATCCGCAAACCTGCCTCATTCATGACCAGCATCTGCGATGAGCGGGGACAGGAACTCATCTACGCAGGCATGCCCATCACTGAGGTCTTCAAGGAAGAGATGGGCATTGGTGGGGTCCTTGGTCTCCTTTGTTTCCAGAGAAGGTTACCCAAGTATTCCTGCCAGTTCATTGAGATGTGCCTGATGGTGACGGCTGATCACGGGCCAGCAGTGTCTGGGGCTCATAACACCACTATCTGTGCTCGGGCTGGGAAGGACCTGGTCTCCAGCCTCACCTCAGGCTGCCCACCATTGGGGACAGATTTGGGGGTGCCCTGGATGCAGCAGCCAAGATGTTCAGCAAAGCTTTTGACAGTGGCATTATCCCCATGGAATTTGTGAACAAGAAGAAGGAAGGAAAACTGATCATGGGCATCGGTCACCGAGTGAAGTCGATAAACAACCCAGACATGCGAGTGCAGATCCTCAAAGATGATGTCAAACAGCACTTCCCTGCCACCCCCCTGCTCGACTATGCGCTGGAAGTGGGAAAGATTACCACCTCAAAGAAACCAAATCTTATCCTGAATGTAGATGGCTTCATTGGAGTTGCGTTTGTAGACATGCTTAGAAACTGTGGGTCCTTTACTCGGGAAGAAGCTGATGAATATATTGACATTGGAGCCCTCAATGGCATCTTCGTGTTGGGAAGGAGTATGGGCTTCATTGGACACTATCTTGATCAGAAGAGGCTGAAGCAGGGGCTGTATCGTCACCCATGGGATGATATTTCATATGTTCTTCTGGAACACATGAGCGTGTAACTGAGCCAGGAACCCTGTTGCAGTCAAGTGAAGTCAACTCCTCCCCTGGGAAGTAGCGTGCAGACAGCTGGCACTGGAGCTTGCTATAGGATGGGCCTGGAATGAAAACAGCCACTGGTGTACAGGAACCGGAGACCAACACCCACAGGCTAACACTGTTCAGTCCACACAAAGAAGCTTAGTATTTTTATTTTTATTTTTATAAGCATAGAAATAAAAACAGCCAGTATTTGTGACATTTGCTCTGCTACCTGTATTTATTACAAAAAAGCATCTCAGCATTGTCAGGATAGTGTTTTTCCTCATTGTAGGGCTTCCTGATGTTGCTTTCTTTTTTCCATTAAAATATTTTCCCCTTGGAGGAAGGGAATGCAACTTTTAAGACCTCAAGATACTATACATTTAAAGTACCCTGAAGGTCTTGTGTTTTCGCTCCCCTTTTTTCCTGCTCATATAACATAAAGAGCATTGTATTAATCTGATCTTTTTAGGATCTTTTTGTATGTTCTGTGTTAAGGATTTGTTTGGTATCTCACTGAAATGCTCCATGTTGCAGAGCAAAATCTGCTTATGTCGGGGGGTTGAGACCATTGTATCCTTAGCCATTGCCACAAAATGTGTGGAGTAGTAATTTTAAAATGTAAAGTTGTAACATGCATATGTCTAAAATGGAAATGCAAAGTAAAAAGCTGTGAAATGTCTGTCTTATGTTCTCTGGATTTATGCAACTGACTTGCCTGTCTTTTACTGAAGTGTGGGTCCAAGGACTCCTCTCCAGCCAGTTTGCATCTGTAATCTACAAAGATTCTGAGCAGCTGGGACCTCAGTCTCTTCTCCGTATTATCATAGTTTGGTTTGAATAAACTATATAGTAACAATGAATAAAAAAAAAATAGGGTTGATGACCATGGTGATTGTGCAGATAAAAATAAGCTAATTGACATACATTGTTGAGCACAGGGCCCATTGTTAGAGCCTAGTTTTAACATTAGAATTTGAACACATGTTGCAACATCCACAAAACACTCCTTGAAGAAAGAATCTAACAGCCTTCAATCTGTCCTGGCTCTCTTTGTTTGACAGTTTATTAATTCCTAAGCAAGAGCTCAGGAAGCTATTTCAAGGAAAAGGGGGATGTAGGGGAAAATGGGAGGTGGCAGCAGCAGGAAAGGGAGAAACTCAACCAGGTCCACAGCACCCACCTAGCACAGGGAACAAGTGATCTTTTGAAGAGAGAATATAGGCATAGGCACAGCAGAAGAGACGTTATCCACGATAAGAACCAGGAGCCTCTTGCAGTTTGGGCAGTCTTCTATGCTCTAAACACTGTGTGGGTTTCTACTCCTGCAAGTGGAAATGGATTCATTACTAAAAGTTTATAAGCAGTGGACTTACTCAACCGGTGTGCCTGATGATTGTTTTTCCTTTTAAATTCATTGGGGTGACATTGTTTAGTAGAATTCGATAGGTTTCAGGTGCACAATTCTATAATATATCATCTGTATATTGTATTGTGTGTTCACCACCCTCAAGTCAAGTCTCCTTTCATTGCCCCTATCCCCTCTTCTACCTCTCCCCATCCCCTTCCCTCTGGTAATCACCATACTGTTGTCTGTGACTATGAGTTTTCTTTTTTTCTTTCTTTCTTTTTTTGTTTTGCGTAATCCCTTAACCTTTTTCAACCAGCCCTGCTGACAACTGTCAGTCTGTTCTCAGTCTGTTTCTATTTTGTTTGTTAGTTTACAATAGCCAAGATCTGGAAACAGCCCAAGTAAGTGCCCATCAGTAGATGAGTGGATAAAAAAAAAAGCTGTGGTACATTTACACAATGGAATACTATTCATCCATTAAAAAAAAAAAAAATGAAGGAAATCTTACCCTTTGTGACAGCATGGACGGATCTGGAGAGCATTATGTTAAGTGAAATAAGCCAGTCAGTGAAAGACAAGTACTATATGATATCACTCACATGTGGTGGTGGTTGTGTATTTGTGTTTTGTTTTGCATAGTGCATCTGAGCACCTGGCATGCTCAGAAAAGCCAACCTCAAGCTCCTGTTTCTGCAGACCTGAGAAGCTTGGTAGGGTCTGACATCAGCCTCATTGCAAAAACTCAGCAAGCAACCTCCTAGCTAGTTATATAGTTTGATCACTACTCCCTGCTTAATACTGGACACTGTGTATGGAGGCTAGGCCAAGAGATATTATGTAAACATTTCTCCGAGGTCTCCGGAGCTAGTATGAGGTCTGCCGTTTACTCTCCACAAATCGGCTTGCACAATTCAGCACAGGCGGGTCCTCTGGGAAGACGCTCCACCAAGTCCGGAGCGGTCGGCTAAGTTGCAACTTGGAGGCCCAAGTTATGCTCTCACGCATGCGCCCTACCAGAGCCCTTCTTACAAGTACACCCTCCCTTTTGCCGTAACCCCTGCCGCATGCGCACCTCGGCACACCCACCCCACCCCCAGCACCCGGTGAACAGTTGCCTGGCTAGACGCCAGAAGAACCTTGAAGGAGCCAGGCCGCATGGCAGCATCTGCGGAAGTTACCACGTCATGGACAGCACGCAGGACATGAAGGCTCAGGACCAGCACAGCCAGGATGCCGCTGGCTTCCTCAGCCTAGGAGTGGAGGAAGATGGGGGAGAACTGCGTGGTTCGTGCTGGTCGGGACAGGCGCTTCAGCCAACTCCAAGAAACCAACGTTTTCTGGGGGAGGCGAGCGGACCGGGACACTCCTCGGACGCAGCCACTCACCTCCTCCTTCCCACAGCCTGGGCTACGTAACACCCTAATGTTTCTCTTTGGGTTTCTTCCTTTGTAGAAGTGACGTCTGCGGGTATCTTGCTGATCGGAGAGGGAGAAGAGGAAAAGGGTACACAGCCCGAACCTGAGCAGGGAGCAGCATCCGCAGAAGGAAAAGAGGTAGGAGCTGAAGAAGAAGCCAAAGAAGGCAGCCATGGTGGCCCAGGCGGCCTAGGCACCCCGGGCCCCATGTACGACGAATACCAGGAGGGCAGTGGCGATAGTGACGAAGAACCAGTAGAGCAAGAGCAGGAGGAACAGCTCCTCCTGGCCGACGTCCAGCACCCACTGCCAGGGGACCAGCAGCAGTTGGCCCAGCGTACCATGTTCACTGAGGTGCAGATGCAGGAGCTAGAGCACATTTTCCAACACAACCCCTATCCCGGCTTCCTGCTGAGGTAAGCGGAGTGAGGGCGTTGGCCGCCCTTTTCAGGTACCCTGTGGCAATGGGCCAGGGCGGCCGTTGGCGCTCTCTCACGTGTCCCTCTCCTTCTCTCCTGAACTAAACACTACCTGGGGGACTGGAGGCTGTGGGGAGGGGAGGGCAGCTGCTCTCCTGCACTTGAGTCGGGGGCGGGGGACGCTATGCCTTTTGGAACTCGAGGTAAATAATGTCATGCTGTGTGTATGTATGCTATTTATTTATATGCTTTTTAGACAGAGAAGAAGGAAAGGAGGGAGGGGAGAGAGAGAGAGAGAGAGAGAGAGAGAGAGAGAGAGAGACATCGATGTGAGAGAAAAACATCAAATCCATCGGTTGCCTCCCGTACACGCCCCAACCGGGATCCACCCACTACCTTGGTATGTACCCTGACCTGAATCCAACTGCAACCTTTTGGTGTACAGGAGGACACTGAGCCACTGGGCCAAGGCTATCGTGTGGTGTTCAAATGAATCAAACTGGGAAACAGGCGCCTGTTGTTTCAAATAACGTTCTATTAGAACCGGATCCTAACTTAATTTAAAATGGGCACAAATCTGTTCATCATAGATTATTTTGGCATTGATATATATATATATATATATATATATATATATATATATATATATATATATAAAATCTCCTCACCCGAGGACATTTTTCCATTTTTTTTTTTTATCCTCACTGGAGGACATTTTTCCATTTTTTGCTCAGATAGAGTGGGAGGGGGAGAGAGAGAGAGAGAGAAACATCAACGTGAAAGGGACACGTCGAGTGGCTGCCACCTGCATGACAAACCAGTGCCGGGGACGAACTGCAACCGAGGTACATGCCCTTAGCGGGAACCGAACCGGGGTCTCTCTGACCGCAGGCCAACGCTCTAACCGCTGAGCCAAACTGGCCCGGGCTGATTTATATTTTTTAATGCTGCATTTGAAAATTCTTTACCTTGAGTAGTGATGTTTCTGCATCCTCTTAAACTTTGCTCTTGAGAGGAGACTCTAAAGCAAGCCTCAAGCTAGATATTACAGAATGGTGGTGGTGTTGAGGAGGAGTTGCTGATTAAAATATTTTTAAATAGGCACAATCAAAGAATGTGAGAGTTTGTGTCATCTTTTAGCATCTACTAGGAATGTAATACAATCTATGCATCATGGATAGATAGATGATAGATGATAGATAGATAGATAGATGATAGATGATAGATAGATAGATAGATAGATAGATAGATAGATAGATAGATAGATAGATATAGATGATAGATAGATAAACAGGAAGGCCAAGTCATTTAAGGATCTAATTTAATCCATAAAATGTGTAAGAGCAATGGGTGAAAGTTGGTAAAGATGTTTCCTCAGTCAGAGATTTTTAGTCACTTTGAAGTTGGTAACACTGAAAGAAACAGTGAGTTAGAATTTCATGTGTTCTTGGGAACCATGCCTCCATGAGACTTGGCTTTTTAAAAATGCTTTGTCGACTTAATTTCACTGTAAATCCTGAAATGGTGTGAGTTGTCCTACTACAGAAATTGGTTCATAAAGTAAATCACTGACATTACCCTGAAAAATTTAAATAAGAATGAAATAACATCTTATATTTAACTTTCATCCACATCTCTGAATACTGAACATTTGTGGTTTTCTCCTCTCAGACAGGACATTGCCAGACGAATGAATGTGCCTGAAGCCAGAGTGCAGGTCAGTAAACCTGAATAAAGCCATTAGGCAGGGCAGCCATTCTAAAACCTGTTTCAGGACTTACACTCCTTTGTCCAAGACATTCTCAAGTTGGTATGTTTTTGTTGCCTTTCCCATCATTGGAAAACAAATTTGGGGCCTTAGTTAATAAGATAAGTACACTCTAGCTTTTGGAAATTGCCCTTATCAGAGGGAACACGATTTCCAATTGAAAAAATGAATTACTATAGTACACTATTCCTTGTATACAAAGATACATATCTTTGTATAAGCTATAGCTATATCTACTTACATATTACATGTGTATCTCTCTCTCTCTCTCTCTCTCTCTCTCTCTCTCTCTCTCACACACACACACACACACACACACACACACAGTTCAACTCCTAACACTGGTATCCTTGAGATAACACTTCTGTGTGAGGTCACATTGGGGTTAAGTGTGAAGTGGAAATTATTCATATTAATGAACCAAGGAATTCCATTATACTAAATTATTTAAAAGCAAGCATAAGTTCATTGCATAAGGGGTGAATTTATAAATATTTAGGGATTGGGGAGGGAATAATTCACACATTAGAATGCAACAGATGAGCAACTAATGTCTGTTAGTTAAGGTGAGACTAATGGTGAGGGTAGTTTCCAAGTCCAAGTGCCTGTTTCTCCTGCTGTTCTTTTGAAGGGTTTGGTAAAACTGTAGAGAGTGGCAGCCCTAAAATTTAATTTTCTGGAATACTCAGATATGTTAGCCTGCAAACATGGTTAACATAGTAGGTTGTGCATTATGGTGGAGATGGAACAAAGAGTTACAACATTTGAAATATGTCTAAAAAAGGAAATAAACTAAAACAACTTCAGACTTTCACCAACCTCAGAAAAGTGGAAGTGTTAGGCAAGATTCATATAAAGTGGAACATGTGCCTCGGGGATACCACACATGGTGAAATTTTAGGAACTACCAAATGCATTAATGAATATTCCCTTGAGGAATTTCTAATACCTAAGAGATTTTTTCATCCTTTTTGTGAAGAGATGGGTTGTGTCTAACTTGTTGGTAGTGGGAAGTGGCTTTTAGATCAGGTTGGATTCTCACCTGTGGTAATTTGAAATAGTTTTTCATTTGCTCAGCCAGTGATGACTAACACAGGTCAATGGATCAAGAGGTGATGATTTTCTGAGACCATAGGTAAACACAAGTTGTGTCAAAGAAAAAATCAGGGTGGAAGGGGATGGAGAAGAAAAGAGAGAGAAAAACATCAGGATGGGCTTATTAGCTTTGCTGCAGAATATGTGTGAGTGCAGTGATGGAATCTGTCTGCAGATCTGGTGGTGGGCTGTCTGGAAAGCAGCCCCACCAAGCCGGCCACTGAGTGCTAAGGTCAGGGATCACAGTCAAGGCTGGCCAGGCTTGGGAAGACCAGGAACTCTACTTTCTCCCTGCAGGCAAAGCCAGCTCAGAGGAAAAGAAACACTTCGGTTTGCTTTGGTGACCTCCTCCCCCCTCCATGGGTTTGCATAGTGCTGTCTCAGTGGGGTACTACAAGGGAAAAGGAGCCACAGAAACAAATAAAATGTTCTCATCCATTTCCAAATTCTATGGCATGAATTCCACCAAGAAGTTTCTTCCAGTTTTGTTGAGATATAATTGACATACAGCACTGGATAAGTTTAAGGTGTACAGCACGATAATTTCACTTGCATAGATGGGGAAATGACTGACAAAATAAGTTTTGTTAACATCCATCATGTCACATAGATACAAAAAAACAATAATGTGTTCTTTCCTTGTGATGAGAATTCTTAGGATTTACCCTCTTAACAACTTTCATATTATACCACAGAGCAGTGTCAACGGTAGTCATAATGTTGTACATTATATCCTGAGGACTTATTTATCTTATAATTGGAACTTTGTACCTTCTGACCACCTTCCTCCAACTTCTTGTGCCCAACCCCCCACTCTAGTAACCACAGATCTGTTGTTTTTCTGTGAGTTTGGCTTTTTAGATTTTTTTAGATTCCATATATAATAAGTGAGGTCAGCCCTGGCCGGTTTGGCTCAGCGGTGGGAGCGTCCGGCCGCGGACCAGAGAGTCCCGGGTTCTTTCCCGCTAGGGGCGCGTACCTTGGTTGCAGTTTGTTCCCGGCCCCAGCGGGGGTCGTGTGGGTGGCAACCACTTGATGTGTCTCTCTCACATCCATGTTTCTCTCTCTCTCTTCCTCCCTCTCTCCCTCCTGCTCTGTCTGAAGATAAAAATGCAAAAATGTCCTCAGGTGAGGATAAAAAATAAATAAAATAAAGATGGGAAAACTGCGGTTCACCAGGTTAAATTATTAAAAAAAATAATTAGTGAGGTCACACAGTGTTAGTCCAAAGCAATTTTAAGGGAGGTCCCCCCTCCCCCCACCCCATCTATTTTGCAAATAGAGTAAGACTTGTTTTATGAAACCGGCATTGGAATAAGGAAGTAGTATTGGCCCGATGTGTGTGTTTTGGTTATGCTTATGCAGATTTGACCGTGGGTACACTTGGATCCCCCCCAAATGACCTTGTTTACGGTGTCTTTTTTAGACAACAGATGCTTGCAGTAGAAGGACCCAAATTTTAAGACCGAAGAGGGAAAATGTGGCCTCAGGCAGCGGAAGAAGGCCCTTTGTATCCCTTAAAGTTTGCAGTTTGAAAACTTCCAAAACAATGTAAACCCCAATAACTAGGACACTGAGAATACAGTGGAGTCTGACAGTTTTGTTTGCAAAAATAGTCGGCAGATATTTAGGGAGGAGTAATCTTGTGGACACCCCCCCCCCACCCACACACACACCCAAATGGTCGTGTCTATCTTTAAAATACCAGTTCCACTTTCTTGCCTTAAGGATAAGGGATGGGATGGGGATTCCCTGGTTGAGTAGCAGGTCATGGGGGCCCCACCATGCCAACAGCAGTGGCTCTGGTTGAGGGTCCTGGAACTGTAGCCAGAGCAGAGTGAGCTGACGTGGTCCTGAGTCCAGAAAGGTTTGGAGGGTGGGGCGGGGTGGAGCGAGCCGAACTGACAGTTGTGACAACGGTTTGGTTTCTTCCCTCCAAACTCTTGGCTGGGCAAAGATTTTTAGAGTTTTAAGAAATTTGGGCCAAGTCTGTGGAAACATCCATTACCTCAAAATTCTAAAAGTCTAAGGCAACGTCCAAGTCTTCAGCTTTTCTCGTGTCCCAGCAAGACAAGCCACAAACTCCCTGGGCCCCCATGACCCAGCCTCCCTCACAATACCATCTCTAACTATTAAGAGGTTTCAGATGATGAATGACCCTTTGGGCATCCATGAAGGAAAGCTTTTGTTTAAAACTTCAATGCACCCCTTATTGACCCTTTACTGTACACTAAAGATACATAGGCCTTTTCAAAATGGGGGCTGTTCCCCTCAGCAGGATTGTAAAAGGCACCCACTTTTTACTATGATCTGCTTCCCCACAGGACACGGGCATGCAAGGTATAGCAATAACAGCAGGCACAGAGAGCAGTTCCTCAGTTCCACCTGCATATAAGAGTAGGAACAAATAAATTTAAAAGTGGGAGGAGAGAGAGTCAAGCCTTAGCCTGGCACACAGTACTCACTGTAGGTGAGCTTAAAGTTCCCGTGGTGGGAACTCTCCTAAGATGCTTGAGCAAGAAGGAAATAGCTTCCTCCGATGCACTTTTTAAATCTTAAGGGTGCAGATAGCTGCTTACTGGTTTTTGTTTGTTTGTTTGTTTGTTTGTTTTCCAGGTATGACATTAAATGCTCAATGTACTAAACGAATACCTTTTTCTCTCTGATTGAAGGTTTGGTATAAGAATAGGAGGAGACGACAGAGGGCATTTACGTTGAGAAATGTGCATCGCGTGGCCCTGGGCAACCGTGTCGGCATTAATTTGGGTGTACCCCACATTACCATCATTAATCCGCAGCCTGTTTGGATATGGTATCTGCAGCCGGCTTGGATATGGTATCCTCCGCCACTGCCGTTGGGGCTGCTGCTGCCACCCATGCTACCCTTTCCTCCTCGGATTTTGCCTCCTCCACCGCCCTTGTTTTTTCCACCTATGCTTCCTGGTGGCCCCCACCGACGTGTCTGGGCCTGGCATTTTTCCGTGTTCTATCCGTGAATGCCCCTTTTATAGTCCCCATTTTCTAAGGAATGGTTTCTGTGACGGTTTTGAGCCAGATGCAAATTCTGCATACCTCACCACGAGTAACAGTTCACCAAATATCTGCTTTGTGTATGAAATCAAAGTATAAAATCACTGACCCACTGTTTTAGGGCATGTTCTTTGTCGTTTCATTAAAGTTGTGAATTCTCTATATATCTGTTTTGTGTGTCACATGGGGTTGGTAAATGCGACGGGAATTGCTAAATGCCATTCCAACGGAGCAGACCGACCCTGTCCCCCAACACCTCAGCGCCCCCCTCTCTCTCCCCTCACTCCCACCCCTGTGCACGGGGACCACACAGATACACAAAACATGGTGGGGCAAGTCCCTGAGGAGAGAGCAGTGAGTTTCAAGGCAGGCCTCGGCCCCATTCAGGGTGACAGCGCAGGCACAACACAGGACTTTAAGGGAAACTTCCTAAGCGGTTACTCACAGGGCTATATGGAGAAGTGAGAGCCAGGCATTCATCCCTTACTCTCCAAGCTCCCTTCACTTCTTCCCTTTTGTGGAGGGGACAAGGGGATACAAACCATTCTAGAGGAAGGGTCCAGCCTCTTCAAAGGTAATAGGAGAAGAGACTCCGTCTAGGCCAGCACAAGGCCCTGCTCCCTTCCTCTCCCAGAGTGTTGGTGTTGCTCCTTCCCCAGCTCAGAGCTGACAACCACGCCTTCAAGTGTATTTTGTCACCTTTAACATCCCTGAGAGAACCCCACTTCCAGCTAATTCAACACTGAAAGGAACCTCTTACTCGAGTGCTGTCTGAAGCAAGGAGGAGCAGGTCCTTGAGCAATGAAATGATTCAGAATAATCACTGCATTTAAAAGTAGCAGATAGACTTTGGCTTTGTTCATGCTACCTTTTTCGCATGGCCATGCCAGGGTAGAAGACACTCGCCCACGTGTATATATAAAACGACATGGTATGCACGCTATGTCATACAATGTGTGACTTACACACACACCCGAGAAACACCCGCAACACTAGTAGAATTGGCTGTTACTAAAATGATCTTTGGTGTTATTAAAATGACATTTTTGTGAAATACATCTTGTTTCCTGCCATCTTTGCCTTCAGTTATTTCAAGTTCAAGCCTGGGGAAGGCCATGGCTTTCAGTCTGCTTGGAGGAGAAGAGGGGGATGGACTCACGAGGAATAGAGACTGTGCCTGTTTGCCTGATCGGTTTATTTACATTGACACACACAAGACTTCTGGTTGCCAGGGAGACCCCCCCAGCCCCAGGGAAGAACTTTGTGGATGGACCAAATCTGTTTCCTGGGTTCCTTCAGGTTTGGGGCAGGGTGTGGTGGAGTTAGGGGTGGGGACCCGCATCGGGTCCTGCGAGCCAAGGCATCCCAAACCTTGGCCCATCTGAGCTCGGGATCGCCTCCTCCTCAAGCAGCAGCAATGATTCCAGAATTTTGCCTAGGGATGGGGGAAGCATAGCCTTACTTTGAAGATACCCAAACCCAGCAAAGCCTCTTATTGCGCCTGTGGCCGCCACTCTTGCTCACATTCTTCCCTCAGTCCTGGGGCCTCAGCTCAGCCCAGGCTCCCAGAACTAATCCTGCAGCTTCCACTCAAGGAGTCACTCTCAAGAGCAGTCCTGGGCACTATCTTTGCGTCTGACTCCAGGTTCCGTTTGTGTAAATAGCAATTTTTGTAACCACTTCCTGGTATGGTCCTGGATGGAGATCATGCTGTTCTCTTTCAGTGTGCATTTTAATCATGTCAGACACTAGAGGGAAAACGGCTATTTTTTTCTTTTTTCTTTTGGTTTTATACTGTATTGTACATATTATTTTATTTCATGAATATCTTGATCCAGTTAAATTCAATAGCATGTAACTTTTCTTTTGACGTCGTGAGAATCATTATGAGGTTATTAATAGTTAGGCAAGGAATTCCTACTTATAATTGTTTGGCAGTCAAATAAATGCTCAAAAACTGTTTTGTATTTTATAAAACTCTTAAGGATGTGGAAGCCCAAGAGCCCGTGTTATTAGGGAGTTTACTTTTATACGTTCAAGTTTTGTGGGATGTGATTTCTTTTTTTTTAAATAAATTTCAATTTATTTTTTCATATTTTAATCCTCACCTGAGGATATTTTTCCATTTTTATCTTCAGACAGAGTGTGTGTGTGTGTGCGAGAGAGAGGGAGAGAGAGAGAGACAGATAAAAACATCGATGTGAGAGAGACACACCGACTGGCTGCCTTCCGCACCACCCCGACCAGGGCGGGGGACTGAACCGCAACCGAGGTACGTGCCCTTGACTGGAATCGAACTCACGACTCTCTGGTCCCTGGGCCGACGCTCTTCCCGCTGAGCCACACTGGCCAGGGCCATTTTTTATTTTTAATTACAGTCGACATACATCATTATACTAGTTTCAGGCGTACACCCCAGTGACCAGACGTTTCGTAACTTAATACGTGATTACCCCAATAAACCCCACACCCATTCAGTACCATGCCTAGTTATTAGAATATTATTGACTACATTCCCTATGCTGTACTTTACATCCCCATGACTATTCTGTGACAACCAATTTGTACTTGTTAATCCCTTCCTGTTTTTCACCCATCCCCCCCAACCCCCTCCCAACTGGCAACCATCAAAAAGTTCTCTGTATCTATGAGTCTGTTTCTGTTCTGCTTGTTCATTTGGTTTGTAGGTTCAGTTGTTGATAGATATGTGTTTATTGACATTTCATTGTTCATAGTTTTTATTTCTTCTTCTTAAGGAAGACTCTAACCTTTCATATAATACTGGTTTAGTGGTGTTGAATTCCTTTGGTTTTCTTGCCTGGGAAGCTCTTTATATGTCCGTCAATTCTAAAGGATAGCTTTGCAGCATAGAGTAATCTTGGTTATTAGGTCCTTGCTTTTCATCACTTGGACTATTTCTTGCCACTCCCTTCTGGCCTGCAAAGTTTCTGTTGAGAAATCAGCTGACAGTCTTTCAGGTAATTAACTGCTTTCCTCTTGCTGCTTTTCAGATTCTCTGTTTGTCTTTAAACTTTTGCATTTTAATTATGATGTGTCTTGGTGTGGGCCCTTTTGGGTTCATCTTGTTTGGGACTCTATACTTTCTGGACTTGTATGTCTGTTTCCTTCACCAAGTTAGGGAATTTCTCTGTCATTATTGTTTTAAATAGGTTTTCAATTTCTTGTTCTCTCTCTTGTCCTTCCAGCACCCCTGTGATGCGGATGTTGGCACGCTTGAAGCTGTTTCAGAGGCTCCTTACACTATCCTCATTTTTTGGATTCTTTTTTCTTTCTGCTGTTGTGATTGGGTGTTTTTTGCTTCCTTATATTCCAAATCGATGGTTTGCTTCTTGGCTTCACCTACTCTACTATTGATTCCCTGTAAATTATTCTTTATTTCAGTTATTGCAGCCTTCATTTCTGACTGGTCCTTTTTATGTTGTTGATGTCTCACTAAGTTCCTTGAGCGTCTCACCTAGTTCCTTGATCAACCTTACTTATAACCAATGTTTTGCACTCTGCATCTGATTGATTGCTTATCTCCATCTTGCTTAATTCTTTTCCTGGAGTTTTGTTCTTTTCTTTCACTGGGGACACGCTTCTTTGTCGCCTCATTTTGGGTGCTTCCCTGTGATTGTTTCTATGTATTAGGTAGAGTTGTGATGTCTACTAGGCTTTGTAGGGCGGCCTATTGTTGTAGGTGTCCTGTAGGATCCAGTGGCACAGTCTCCCTGAGCAGCCCAGCTGGGCCCACAAGGTGCACCCCTAGTGTGGACTGTACACCCTTCTGTTGTAATTGACTCTTGATTGCCATTGGCACGTCAATGGGAGGGATTTACTCAGGCCGATCAGCTGCAAGGACTGGCTGTGCCCACTGACCACTGGCCTCTGACTCCCTTGGAGGATCAGCTGTGTCGGGGCCCACCACACAGAGCAAGGTTTACTTCAGCAGGGCTCTGGTACCCACTGAGTCCGATCATTGAGTGTGTCACTTGGGGAGGTGGTTGGGTGGTGGTGTTTCGATGTGGTCTGAAGCTGTCCACCGGGTGTGCTGGCTCCGGGGCAAGGTCAGCCACTGCCTGTGTTCTATCCGGTGCCACCCAGCATAAGCTACAAAGTGATGTGCAGATGGCTATTTCTTGTGCTGGGCTTGGAGGTACCAAGGAAAAGCCAAGTTGTGAACCAAGGCTGGCTGCTTCTAGTTCCAGGCCTGGGGACACTTAACAAGAGGTATGGGGCTTGCTGAGAATAGATGCTGCTTGTTTGAGAGATTTTAGGAAACTCTGAAGCAGGATCCAAAACAGGCCAATTCTATGGTAAAGCCTTTGGAAACAGCTTTGGTGGGCCTGAAAGCTGGGTGGGGCAGGGCCTCAGGAAATCACTGGGGCGGGGCAAACAGTCTGAGCCAGGTTGCTGGAGTCCCAGACATGGCGGCTGTCTGCCACCCCAGGGAAGGGCTCACCAAAGCAACATCAGCCTCGGCCAGCACTACCTTCGCCTAATACTGTCCCTAGTATCTACCTTTCCTAATACTGTGCCTAATATCTACATTCGCATAATACTGTACCCAATTTCTGCGTTCAAACTAATACTGTGCCTAATATCTATGTTTGCCATAATACTGTTCCTAAAATCTACGTTCGCCCTAATACGGTGCCTAATATCTACCTCCGCCTTATACTGTGCTTAATATTTACTTTTGCATATTACTGTGCCTAATATCTACATTCAGCCTAGTACTGTGCCTAAAATTTACCTTTGCCTAACAATGTGCGTATAATCTACCAATGTCTAACACTGTGCCTAAAATCTACCTTGTCTGTCCAGGAGAAAGACACCTCTCCAGCCCTCATCCCGAGGCCAAAGAGCTCAGTTTTTCCCTGTGTGTCTCTGGCGCCCCTCAAGCTGCCTCCCCTCTGAGCTTAGAGGGAGGAAGTCCGAGTAAGTCTACGGGCTGGCCGTTTAAGAGGAACTGCCTGGGGCTCCCACAGCCGCAGCCTCCCTCAGCCTCAGTTCCCGCTGGTTTTTCCAGCCAGAAGTTATGGAGACTTCTTTTCCTGGCACTGCAACCCTGAGCTGGACACCTGGTGTGGGACGGGGACCCCTCACTCCTCAGCGAGGACCTTCCAGCCGAGGTGTCCCTCCTGATTTTATCCGCCACACTCGTGGGTGTGGCACGAGCCCGACTGCGCCTCTGCCCCTCTTACCAGTCTCCGCGTGGTGGCTGCTTTAATTCTGTAGTTGTAGGGCTTCCATTCAGCTAGATTTCAGGCATTTCTGAATGATGGTTGTGTTACAGTTTAGTTGTAATTTTGATCTGGATTTGGGAGGAGTCAATACCGCGTTTACCTACGCTGCCATCTTGAACCCCCTGGATGCTTCTTTAGCTCCTCTGGAGTTAGTGCATCCTGTTTCCCCTGCACTTTCTTTTTTAATCCTCACCAGAGGAGAGCTTTTTTTTTTTTAATCTTCACCTGAGGACATTTTTGCATTTATCTTCAGATAGAGCAGGAGGGAGAGAGGGGGTAAGAGAAAGAGAGAGAGAAACATCGAAGTGAGAGGGACACATTGAGTGGTTGCCACCCACACGACCTCCACCAGGACCGGGGACAAACTGCAACCGAGGTACGTGCCCATAGCGGGAACCGAACCCAGGACTCTCTGGTCCACAGGCCGACGCTCTCACTGCTGAGCCAAACAGGCCAGGACTGTCTCCCCAGCATTTGAGTTCCTGTCTCTTGGTTGCCTCTGTGGTCTCCTTGTCGCCTGATTTCCCCGTTCTGGTCCCCAGTCTGGCAGAACCATCCCTCATCTCAGTCCCTTCCAAAAAGATTTTTGCACAGCGAAGGAAACCACCAACAAAAGGAAAAGACAACGTACTGAATGGGAGAAAATATTCCGAAATAATAAATTCGATAAAGACTAGATATCCAAAATATATGAGGAACTCATAATACCTAACACCAAAAAAAAAAAAAAAAAAATCAATCCACTTAACAAACAGACAGAGGACGTGAATAGATACTTCTCCAAACAAGACATACTGAGGACCAATAGACACATGAAAAGATGCTCAACATGACCAATCATCAGGGAAATGCACATGAAAACCACAATGGTGATCATAAAATAATTAACACGTAACAAGTGTTGACAGGGATGTGGAGAAAACAGAAACCTCAGGCACTGTTGGTGGGAAAATGCAGACTGGTGCAGCCACTATGGAAAACAATATGGAGTGTCCTCCAAAAATTAAAAATAAAACCACCATATGACCTAGTTATTCCACTTCAGCATGCATATCCGAAGAGAACAAAAACACTAATTCAAAAAGATATATGCACCCCTATGTTCAACACAGCATTATTTACAATAGGCCAGCTATGGAAGCAAGCTTCATGTCCATCCAGAGAGGGATGGATAAAAAAGAATGCAAGCTGACATTTTCGACAACACAGATGGACCTAGAAGGAATTACGCTAAGTGAAATAAGTCAGACAGAGAAAGACAAATACCACAAGATTTCACTTACATGTGGAATCTAAAACAAAACAAAACCAATACATAAAAACGACAACAGACCCACAGATATAGCCAAGTTGATAGCTGCCAAAGGGGAGAGGGTGGGGGTTGGGTGAAATAAAAGAAAACAAAATGGGTAAATAAAACAGGGTGAGGAGGGACAAGATTTCAGATGTATGAAAACCAATAGGTGAAAATAATGACAATTTATTACACTCCTACTGTGTGCCAGCACAAGGCTAAGTGTTGTACAAGCTATCAAATTAAAGAAAAATAAATTTTAAAAAGAGGGCACTCTGATATATCACAGCAAAGATATCCCTGCTCACTTTTCGTGTAATTGTCCAAAAGGGAGAATGAGCAACAAAACACCAATAATGTTGATCCCAGTATCTGTGAAGAAAGACTAAGGATTGCTGAGTGCCCTAGACGTGGACCAAGAGAGGAAACTTGCAAGAACAGATATTGGGGACAGCCAGCAGAACAGTGAGTTTCGGTGTTGACTGGCTTACAGACCCTTAGGAGGAAAAGCAGTGACTACTTGTTTGGAACAACCAGACTGAAGGCCCGAGGTGGGCTTTAGGAGTTTCTTTATCCCTGAAGGCACCGCCTTTGCAATCACTCTTAAGTGCTCAAAAACATTTGTGAGTCACAAGTAGCCTTACTGTTGCCAACATTTAGCCTCTGAAACTAGAGCAGCTACACCAACGATCATAAAAGTTAGTTATAAAACCCGGTGCCACATTTACTGTGTCATACCCCAAGCATTACCCTGGCCCTGTTCCCACACTACACCCCTGTAAAGAATTCAGCCCAGAAAAGACTGATCTAACCCAGAGTGCAAACACATACACACACACACACACACACTCGCTCACTCACGCACACAGTGGACCTGTCAGTCACCATCTTCTAGCTGATTTCCCAGGCACCCTCCACAAAAAAGCAGGGGGCACTTATCCCTTAGGCCATAGTCTGCGATGTTCCTAAGCCCCATACCTTGGAGGTCGCACAAAATGCTTTAATTACTTTCTAAAATGATGCCAAAGACAGTGATGTTTGTGACAGTAACAATAGGGTCAATCATGTGTGATACCAAGCATGGGGCCCATTATTAGCAGTTATTTTCCGTATCTGGGATATCAACACCTCCTGGAGCATCTACAAAGCACATCCTGAAGGGAGAACCATAGAGCCCTCAGTCGGGCCTGGCTCTCTGGTTTCGACAATAAATAGAATTTGATCCTTCTCCTCAGCAAGCGATGACGATGATATTTCTAGAAAAAGTGGGGAGAGAGAGAGGTAAGGACAAGGCAGCAAGGAGAACGGGGGGAAGCACACCTGGCTTCACAGCCAGCGCCCCGCACAGGGAACCCTGAATTTGCGTGAAGGTCCTGCAACCAGAGACACGGGAGTGGCCCGAAGAAGAGGACGCACACTCCAGTGTGGCGTCCAGAGCCCCTGCCATGCGAGCGTTCTCGGACGCGCTAAGCGCTGGGCTGGGCTCTACACTTGCACTCTGGTACAGATTTGTGACTTAAACTCTGGACTCCTTGAACCTTCACCAGGGCTGCGTTGAGTTTCTTGCAGAGGGCATCTGACCCAGAATACTGTGCACACCCAGCCCCGAGATCCAGCTCCTGGCGCCCTGGGAAGCGTAGCGAACACTGCCTTCAGGGTCCTTGCAGAAACCCAGAGCAAGGACCTCCGTAGTTTATCATTTCAGCTTAATTACTATCCCGTGGCCTGCGACGACCAAATGTTGGTTCGTGAGACATTCTCCAATCTTTTCCACAGGGCTCCTGTGGTTCTGTGAGGTCTCACACCCTGCACTATCCCTCCCTAAGCACCCTTCCCCCCCAGTCAGCTCGCTTAATAAAGCACCCTGCTGAAGTCGGGATAAGTAAGTGGAGAGGATTCCGCACACCCATGCCCACCACCAGCACCCTTCTTCCCCAGAGTGCTCCCATTTTTTGGCCACACCCCGGCTGCTTTCCCGCCAAAACAAGCCCCACCCACCGCGACTCGGCAGGGGAACAAAGCCAATAGCAATCATTGAAAGCTGAACACGTAGGCACTGAACTTGCCGCAGACCGGATATAACCGGTACCTAGCGCCAAAAAGAGAACTGGCCTCAGCCTCTGCGGGCAGTTGGGGTGTCCGACCAGCACAGCTTCTGGAGGCGCTCGACCTCGGCTGCATCCTAGCCATGGAGCCTCCGCTCCTAGGCGACTACTATGACCCCGGCTTGCCCGGCCAGGACGAAAGTGTGGTCGAAGAGGAAATAAGATCTGAATCTGTGCTGGGTGCAGCGCCAGAAGCCAAAGAAGGAGGCAATGAAGAGGAAGAAGATCTGGGCCTCATGGATGGCATCAACCGCAAAGGCGACGTCAGCCGCAAGGGCGACCAGGAAGGCAGCATCGGCCACGAAGTTGACATCGACCACGAAGCCCACGGGACCCACGAGAGCCACAAGAACCACGCGGGCGCTGCTGGCGACCAGGAGCCCCGGCGGCAGCTGGCTGAGATGGCCCACGTGGCGGCTGCCGCGGCGCCGCAGCAGGACAATGCGCAGCCAAGTGTGCAAAGCAGTACCTTCACACCAGCCCAACTGCGGGAGCTGGAAAGCATTTACGAACACACTCAAGACCCGGACTGGTTCGCAAGGTAAGTGGCATGTTCCAAGAGGTGCCCAGTTCTCCCAAGGGTCCAGGTTTATTTCTAGGCACATTTGTCTGGGCCTGGCACCTTCTCCTTCCCTTTCTAAGCCAACAAAGCCACCTGTGCCCCAGCGGTGTGGGAGGAGAATGCCTTCTGCGGGTCAAGGGAATATTTTCATACAATTGCCACCTGAATCAACTCTGGTTACTGGTCGGTGGTCATTTTTTTTTTTTATTGTGGTAATGTACACTTAAAGTCAAATTTTGCTAACCTAAGTATACTTAAGGATAAAATTGGCTATCTCAACCATTTCTCAGTGTACAGTTCAGTGGTGTTAAGTGCATTCGTGTTGTGCAGTCAACCCCCACAACACTTTTCACCTTTTTAACTAACACTGTACACAGTAAAGAACTCTCCATTCCCCCGGCCTGGCACCCACCTTTCTACTTTCTGTTCTTATGGAATTGATTACTCTAGGAGCCTCCTAGACGTGGCATCATACAGTGGTTTTCTTTTTGTGGCTGGATTACTTCACTTTCTTCCGTGTCGTAGCATGTGACCAAATTTCTTTCCTTTTTTAAGGCTGAATAATATTCCATCGTGTGTAAATACCATATTTTGCTGCTTCTATCGTTTGGTGACGGTGAATAATGCTGCTGTGAACTTGGCGGTGCAAAGTCAGTTGGGAGTTTTCAATTACCTTGTGTATACCCAGAAGAGGAGTTGCTGGATCATATGGTAATTCTGTCTTAAATTTTTTGAGCAACTGCTCTACTGTTTTCCACAGTAGCTGCACCATTTTACATTTCCACTAGCAGCCACAAGGATTCCAATTTCTACACATTCTTCCCAACACGTGTTATTTTCTGCCTTCTGATATTAGCCATCCGAATGCATGTGAAGTGGCATCTTATGGTTTTGATTTGCATTTCCCTATTGATAAGTGACGTTGAACATCATTTAATGTGCTTTTCAAGTCCTTTGCCCATTTTAATTTTTTTATAAGACTAATTTGTTTCTCACTTCCACTATGGTAAAGTACAGATAACGTAAAATTTATTATCTTAACCATTTTAAGCGTACAGTTCAGCGGTATTTACATTCTTCTTACTGTGCAAGCATCCCCGCCATCCATCTGCATGGGTGTTCATCCTCCAAAACTGATACTTTATTGTGTAACACCCGTACAAGTGCCTCATGCAGGTGGAATCAGGCAGTGCCCTTTTACATTCCCAGTAACAGTGCACAAAGGTGTCAGTTTCGCCATGTCTTCCCCAACATTTGTTATTTTCTGATTTTTTTGGCAGCAGCCATCGTAATGGGATGAGGTGTTATCAGTGTGATTTCGATTTGCATTATTTTTATGATTAATTATTGACACTGAGCATGTTTTCATGTGCTTAGTAGCCATTTGATTACCACCTTTGGAGAAATGTTTATTCAGGTCATTTGAGCATTTTTCCATCTGAGTATTTTCTCATTGTAGAGTTGTAGATTTCTTAATATATTCTGGATATAAACTCCTTATTACATATATGACTTGCAAATATTTTCTGCCATGTCGTGTGTTGTCTTTTCACTCCTTTTGACGCACGGAAGATTTTAATGTTGATGTGGTCTGATTTATCTTTTTTTTTTTTTTTTTTAATCGTCCGTGCTGGTGGCCTACTGTTGTAAACACGATTTTTGGTGTCAGTGTACGAAGGATGAGGTAGTGCAAACAACCGGATCCTTCTTTTATTCAAAAGTTTTATAATGGTTTCATCACAGATCTTTGCATTAATTTTTATATTTTTCTGAAGTTCACTAAAAAGATTTATCCCGACTACTCAGCTGTTGATGCCACCTGAAATTTTGAGAGACAACCGCCCATAAAGCAAACCTGGTGCTGGGAATGACAGAAAAGTGTACCTGTGGAGGTTGTTGAGGGGAGAATACAAATGTTAAAACAAGCATAAAGTGTATATCCATGTATTTCATTTTATTCACAACTCCAAATACTAAACATTTGTGGTTTTCTCCCCCCAGAAGGATCATTGTGAGACGCATAGGCATGACCGAAGCCAGAGTGCAGGTCAGTAATCCTGATAAAAGCCGAGTGGCCAGGAAATCGTCCTAAAACCAATTTCAGGACTTGGACAGCTTTGTCCTAGACATTCTCACGTTGCTGTGTTTTGCTGTCTGTTTTATGTTGGCAAATAAGTTTTGCCCTTAGGCATCTTTGTGGAGGGAAGTGGGATATGAAAATTCCAGCTTATGGTTATTTCCCAATACCAGACAGAACACACTTCCTTAAAGGAAAAGAAAAAATGAACTGTTTCTCCCGCCTGTGTACACGATTAAATGTGTATTGTTTACAAGCATATAGATATTTAGGTCTCTAACCATATGCACAAAGACACGTATAAGTGTATCGTCGGGGAGAAATGAAATTTGCCCCCATTCCCTTCTTAGTTCTTCTGGTTGGCCTAACAAATAAAGTGACGCGGGACAGAGTAACAGGAGAAAAAAAGAATTTAATTCATACATATGGAGGTGTCACAGAAATACGATCGAAGGAAATGTCCAAAGCAGGCAGCTTTCATACTGTTTAGAGAAAGAAACAATCTAGTTGTGAGGAATTGACGAGACAAAGAGACTCAGGCTTGGGCGCTCAATCAATGAAGAATCTCAGCCGAGTTCTGCTTAGGGGAGTAAATTAGTCAAGAATTAACAGATGTATTTTGTATAGGCCTCTCGGTCCTGAATTCCCTATTTCTGGCGATGAGAATGTCTCTTTAACTCCCAGTGCAGGGAGGGTACCTTTCATATGGAAGATTTATTACCTGCTTTTAGGGGGACAGAGAGAGGAGAGTCAGAGTGTCCTTTTTGCACCAGCTGTTTCCCATATCACTTTCATTAAAAACAATCAACATGCCACATCGGTATATTTTGGGGGCGCCTGCCTTGAGCCTCATCAGTACATTCAATAAAGTTCAACTCCTTCTAGCACTGGTATCCTTTAAGGAGCACTTCTGTGTGGATTCCTGTTGGGGTTCAGCCTGCCTATGGGAGTATGCAAATTAATGCACAGAGGAGAGGCTTATAAGAGGTTCCAGTTGTGCTAAATTATGTAAAGCCAAGCTGAAGGTCTTAACTAAATCAGTGCATTTGTAAAAATATGGAGGTGGTGGAGTAACTTATCCAAAGTATTTTCTGTCTCAGCAATGTTTAACCGGTGTGCCGCAAGAATTTTAGGACATGCATTACTTGACTATAGTCAGGGGCACTGACCTCTTTTCCCTTAGAATCAGCGGTTCTCAACCTGTGGGTCGCGACCCCTTTGGGGGTTGAACGACCCTTTCACAGGGGCCGCCTAAGACCATCGGAAAACACATATTTCCGATGGTCTTAGGAACCGAGACACGGGTCCTCTATCCGTCTCCAGGCGGGCCTGCCCACATGCAGATAGGCCCACATACAACATGAGGAACTGTATTAAAGGGTCGTGGCATTAGGAAGGTTGAGAACCACTGCCTTAGATTGACATATACAAAACTGACAACAGCCAACACACAATAGCCCTCTGGTGTGAATGAATCAAAATTATACCCGTTTTGTCAGATCAGGCAAACATACAACGCATTTTTAGGTGTGCCGCAGAATTTTGGTAATTCATTGATGTGCGCCATGAGATGAAAAAGGTTAAAAATTGCTGCTCTACATGAACAACTCATGTTTAGCTAAGCTGAGACTGACATGGGAAGACAGCTTACATGATCCGTCACCTGGTTCTCCTTCTTTTCTTTTTAAGGGTTTGGTAAGGCACTGGAAAGAGTGGCAGCCCCAAATGTCACTTATCTGAAACCCTTTGAGGTATCAACCTGAAAACATTGCTAGAATAATCACATGGGGAGGATGGGAGGAAAGTTTCCAACTTTGGAAGCCTGTCTACAGAATGAAACAAAGAGGCAAAAAGTAGTAATGAATTGGGCTAATAAGGATGAAAAGGTTAGAGGAGGATTACATACAGTCAAAAAAGGCCTTTCAGATCCTATGCAAATTCGAACGTTGTGAATGTGTGAAATGCATAAGTGAAAATTCTCTTGAGGAATTTCTAACACCCTAGGATTTTTGTTCCATTTCGATGGTACTGTTTCGAAGAGGCGAGTTTTGTGGAATTTGTTTGGTGGCAGGAAGCAGCCCCCATTTCAGATAAATTGGTAGCTGTGTTAATTTCAAATACTTCTTTCACTCTTGCAGGCTGTGATGACCAGTTTGTAGGTCATGGGATCAAAAGGTGTATCAAAGTGATTTTTACCCAAAGGAAAGTGAAGAAAATCAGGATGGGTTTATTAGCTTTGCTACAGAGTGCATGTGAGTGTAGTGATAAAAACGGGCTGCAGCCCATCGAGTACTGGCATGCTGACACCATAACCTGGGCTCATAGGCCTGGCTCAGGTTGGGAAGGTTGGGAGGAGATTTGGAGCACTTTCTCAGGCTGGAAAGACATATGCAGAAGAAAAGAAAGAGCATACAGTTTGGTGCCTTGCGACCACACCCCCACCCCGGGCTTCCATAGTGCTCTCTCAGTGGCATTGGGAAGGGAGTAGGAGCCTCAAGAAACAAATCAGGGGGAAAACTTAGTGTTCTCATCTATTTCCAAACCCTACAGCATGAATTTCATAAGGAGCTTACGACACGACATGGTTTTCTTCCCTTCTTTTGCAAATAGAACCGATTTGTGAAACAGGTACTGGGAATACAGACCCATATCAGCCCATACCACAGCTAGCTGTGGGCTTTGGGGCTTTGGGGCTTTGGTTATGTTCCTGGAGATTGGACCACTGGTATATTTGGATCTCCACCCCCTGCCCCCACCACCACAGCTTGTTTAGACTATATACTCACGCGGCACAAAGACATCCAAGAGGGGAGGGAAAAAACAAGGTTTCAGGCAGGGAGAGATGGCCCTTTGTGTCGCAAAATGTGCAGTTTGGAAACTTAAAGGATTTAAATACAATGTAAACTCCCTTAAGTGGGACACTGAGAAGATACACAAGTCTAACTGACAGGTTTGTTTGTTTGCAGAAATAGTTGGCAGATATTCAGGGAGGAAAGAGTTTATGATCCCTTACCCTGGTAGTTCATTATCTTCCTGAAATGCCTATTCCACCCTTTGCCTTATGAATAAGGGATGGAATTGGGACTCCTGGTTCGGTAGCAGCGCCTAGGATAACCTGCCATAGTGGACAGCAGCGGCTCTGGTCCAGGGTCCTGGACCAGAGCAGAGTGAGCTTATCTGGTCTGGAGCCCAGGAGACTTTGTAGGGCGGGGCAGGATGGAGGGTGAAGAATTAACAATGGTTATGCCCTGGCCAGGTTGCTCATTTGTTTGGAGCATCATTCCATTGCACCAAAATGGTTTCGGATTTCATTCCTGGTCAGCGCACATACCTAGGTTGTGGGTTCCATCCTGGCAACTACAGGAGGCAACTGAACAATGTTTTTCTATTGCATTCATGCCCGACCTCCCCCCCCCCCAAACACACATTCTCTCTGTCTCTCCCTTCCTCTGTCCCTGGAAATCAATAGAAACATATCTCTGTGTGAGGATTACAAAAAAGAAGCAAAAGAATTGACAGCGGTTGCAATGGTATGCCTTTTCCTCCTAACCTTTGGGTGGCCGAAGATGTTTTTGAGAGTTTTAGTCAATTGGTGGTTGGTTGAGTTGGATTCAGCTGTGCTTAAAACTACAGGCTAAAATGTCAAGGCAGTGTCCAGGGTTTTCAGTGATTCTCATGACTCAGTAGAGAAGGCACAAACTACATGGGACCCTCATGATGAGGCCTTGCTTGCTAGAGCACCTTTTTAACTCTCAAGAGGTTTCAGAGAACTAATTACCCCATAGACATCCCTGAGGGAAACCTTCCCTCTGAAAACTCATTATGGCCCTGGCCAGTTTGGCTCAGCGGTTAGAGCATCGGCCTGCGGACCACAGAGTCCCGGGTTTGGTTCCCGCTAAAGGCACATACCTCGGTTGCAGTTTGTCCCCAGCCCCGGTTGGGGTCGTGTGGGCGGCAACTACTCCATGTGTCTCTTTCACGTGTATGTTTCTCTCTCTCTCTCCCTCCCTGCCCCCCCCACTCTATCTGAAGGTCAATGCAAAAAAACAAATGTCCTCAGGTGAGGATTAAAGATGATAATAATAGTAATAATAATAAATACTCGTTATGTTCTTTCCCAGTAATTATTTACTTCACTCAGAAGACAGGGTTTTCAAATAGGGAGCCTTTACCCTCAATATGGCTTAAAATAGGGCCCGCTATTTAGCATGCCCAAATTCCCACACATACAGAAAGTGACACTATCCTTCGTGAGGAGGGGGCAGAAGCCAGCTGAAAGGCTGATAGTCAGCTGTCAGGATATAGACCTTTCTTGGTCTAGCCTTGGTTTAACAACAGGAGTGACAAGGATTGGAGAAGTGAGAGATATCGATACTGAGAAATGCACCGTCTGCTCCTCTGAGCCACCTCTACTTTATGGTGTTGGAGAAGCCTTAGAATGCCATCCTTGTTCAGGAGTCTGATTGGAGATCAGTTCTTCTGGTGCCACTGACCCCTATGCCACCCCTGCCACCCTCACCTCCTCTGCACTTGTGGCATCAATAAAGAGGCAAATTCTCAGTATGCTTGTCTTTTCATGCCATATGGGACGAGTAGTGTACGTATGGAAATTGTTAAGGAAATGCCATTTTAAAGGCATGACCAGGAGGCCTCCTTTCATGAGATGACCTCCCCAAATCACTGTCAGTAGGCCCTGCACATCACAGAAATGTCCCAAGTGCCCATGGTGAGTTTGCACTGAGTCATATCTTCTCCTCCTTTCCCACCGTCACTGCATCCTTGTCCCCACCCTGTCCCTTTGGGACCACAGACATGTGCAAGATTGGGCGGGGTGTGTCCCCAGTGAGAGAACTGTGTTTCTGAACAGGGTGAGCTCCATTCATGCTGACAAGTTCAACCTGAACACAGGACTTGAAGGGAGTCGTCCTCGAAGGCTTCTCACAGGGCTTTATGGGCAGGTGACCAGCAAACCTTCATCTGGTGTGCTCCACATCTCATTCACAGCCTTCCCCTTTGGCGGAGGAGACTGGGGAATATTCTGGCCCACAGGTTCTGCTGCTTCAAAAGAAAAGTGAGAAGAGATTCCATCAAGACCAAAAAGAGGCTCTTCTCCCTTTTCTCCCCCCCCCCAAGGAATGTCTATCATTGCTCTTTCCTCAGCTTAGAAGCCGCCTATCACGCCTTCAAATGTATCTTGTCACCTTCAACATCCTTGAGAGAACCCCAGATCCTGCTGTGGAACACTAAAAGGGGGCTTTGCGTTTAATGCTGCTCAAAGTCAGCATGAGGAGATGGTGTCCTGAGCAGTGTTGCAGAAGAATCACTCCTTGGAAGGAAGCAGTTTTACGTTTGCATCGTTCCTGCTGTCCTCTTTGGGTGAAACTGTCAAGGTAGGGGGAAACGAGTTTAGGAGAGTGAAGAGGCCAGGCCCAGTTTTTAAATAGTATTAAGTTCTTCTCAGTTAAACCTTTGTTTCTGAGTAATTGTTAGCAATGCGAGGCTCCTTTAGTGGAGCTTTATGTTAAAAGTGACTGACTGTGCCCAGCCGGTGTGGCTCAGCAGATTGAGCATCGTCCCAGGGACTGAGAGGTCCCTGTTAGATTCCCGGTCAGGGGAGATGCCAGGGTTGCGGTTCGATCCCCAGTAGGGGGCGAGCAGGAGGCAGCCGATCGATGTTTCTATCTCTCTCTCCCTCCCCCTCTCTCTGAAAAATCAATAAAAAAGTGACTGACTGTGGACACCACAGTCATTCTATGGAGTGATTGCAATGACTGAAGAGAAGGTGGTGTGGTGACATCAGCATTTCTTCTGTGATGAGAGTTAATCGAAGATCAGTTTCTCAGTGCTTCTGCATTACTAGTGTGAAGGGAGGCTCCAGTTTCTTGGGAAAGCCTCCACTCTTTGCCCCTGTGTCCACTAATTTTTATCTGTTTCTTCTTCCAACCTTTCTCACTTGTGGGTGTCCAATGTCACCAAAGTGTGTGTGTGTGTGTGTGTGTGTGGGGGGGGAGATTGATTCCGGGCTTCTGCAGAAAGAAGGATGTTATTACCAGCCAGAGATCCCAGGCTTTGTTGGGAGTGGGGGAAATTTGAGAACATTCCACATATGCTCCTCTCCATTCTCACCAGACGATTTCAAAGTCAAAATTTCTGAATTCCTAGCGTTGACCAACTTTCCTTCTCTTTTAAACCCCAGTATTCTCAATGCTTTAAGTACCCTTCAAACTACAGAGCCTGTGCAAATAATCTCTGTTCACCTTGGATCTGAATCCAAGACTACTCTATCCAGCAAGGCTATCATTCAAAATAGAAGGTCATTTAAAGGGCTTCCCCCCCAAAAAAAAGTCTAAGGGAATACATTAGCACCAAACCAGCACTGCAAGAAATTAATGGGACTGCTGTAATTAGAAGAAATAGGAAGAAAGATATAATCACAGTAAACAAAAATGGCAATAAATAAGTACATATCAATAATCACCTTCAATGTAGATGGACTGAATGTTCTGATAAAAAGATACAGAGTCGATGATTGGATAAGAAAGCATGACTCACATATGTATTGTTTACAAGAGACCCACCTCAGCAAAAGACTCACAAAGGTTGAAAGTGAAGGAATAGAAAAAAATCTTCCAAGCAAATGGAAAGGAAAAAAAGCTGGGGTAGTAATACTCATATCTGATAAAATAGATTTCAAAATGAAGACCACAACTAGAGACAAAGAAGGTCACTACAGGATGTGGGTCAAGATGGCGGCATAGGTAAACACAGTATTGCGTCCTCCCAGAACCACATCAAAATTACAATAAAACTACAACACAACCATCATTCAGAACTGCCTGAAATCAAGGTGAATGGAAGTCCTACAACCAAGAAATTAAAGAAGCCACCACATTGACACTGGTAGGAGGGGCGGAGGGGCGGAGGGGCGGAGGGGCGGAGGAGCAGACGGGCTGATCCCACACCCAGTTGTGTCGGATAAAAATCAGGAGGGTCACATTGGCTGGGAAGGTCCTCCCTGAGGAATGAGGGGTCCCCATCCCACACCAGGTGCCCTGCTCAGGGTTCCAGTGCCAGGAAGAAAATCCCCCATAACTTCTGGCCATAAAACCAGTGGGAACTGAGGCAGAGGGAGGCTGTGGATGCAGAAGCCCCAGTAGTTCCTCTTAAAGGGCCCGCACACAGACTTACTCAGACCTGCTCCCTCTGAGCTCTGAGGGGAGGCAGCTTGAGGGGCACCAGAGAACAGGGAAGAACTGAGCTGTTTGGCCTCCGGATAAGGGCTGGAGGGACAGCTTTCTCCTGGACATATGTGCTGGTGGACACCGTTTTTCCTTTGGTGAGCCCTTCCCCCACAGGGCAGGGAGATAGCCGCCATATCTGGGACTCCAGCAACCTGGCTCACACTGTTGGCCCCACCCTGGTGATTTCCTGAGGCCCCGCCCCACTGAACTTTCGGGCCCACCCAAGCTGTTTCCAAAGGCTTTACTATAGGATTGGCCTGTCTTGGACCCTGTTTCAGAGTTTCCTAAAATCTCTCAAATAAGCAGCATCTGGTACCTGAGCCCAGCAGTGCACCTGGCACCATCGAACCAGTGGACACCCTTTGTCAACACAGACCAGTGCACAGTAGTGGAGCTGTCAAGGTGCTGGATGCAGAAACTGCAAACAGCCAGGAGCCCAGCACCATACCCCGCAGTAGCAGCCCAATCAGAGTCAAGATATATCCCCAGAAACAGAGGCTGGGGAGCAGACATCCATCCTCAGGCAATAGAAGCACAGACCAGCAGCAGAGAACAATCCCCCCCGCCCCCCAAAAAAACTACAGCAAAGACTGAGCAGGAGCTGAGCCCCACTGGGCAGGAGCACTCCCCAGCCACCAGCAGCGGGACCGGGGGTTCAATAGAGCCCTGTGTGACCCCACAGCCCACAAGAGCAGAGTGGAGCCAGGGTTCTGGATGGACCTGTGTGACCCAGTGGTCCACAAGAGCAATGTGGAGCTGGGGCTCGAGAGGGGTCAGTTTCAGTGGGCCCCATAACTCTCATTAAGTGGCCCCAGGCCAGGAACTAGAAGCAGATAGCCTTGGTTCACAACTTGGTTTTTACTGGACACCTCCAAGCCCAGCACAAGAAGCAGCCACCTACATTTCACTTTGTAGCTTATGGTGGGTGGCCCTGGATAGAGCATAGGCAGTGGCTGACCTTGCCCCATAGCCAGCACACCTGGTGGACAGCTTCAGACCACATCGAAACACCACCGCCCAACCACCTTCACAACTGACACACTCAATGAGTGGGCTCAGTGGGTACCAGAGCCCTGCTGAAGTAAGCCTTGCTATGTGTGGTGGGGCCTCTACACAGCTGATCCTCCAAGGTAGTCAGAGGCCAGTGGTCAGTGGGCACAGCCAGTCCTTGCAGGTGACCAGCCTGAGTAAACCCCTTCTATTGATGTACCAACAGCAATCAAGACTCAATTACAACAGAAGGGTGTACAGTTTACACTAGGGGTGCACCATGAGGGCCTAGCTGGGGTAATCAGGGAGACTATGCCACTGGATCCTACAGGACACCTACATTAGGCCACCCTACAAAACTTAGGAGGCATAGCAACTTAGCCTAATACATAGAAACAATCACAGGAAAGCAGCCAAAATAAGGAGACAAAGAAATATATCCCAAATAAAAGAAAAAAAACACTCCAGAAAAAGAACAAAACAAAACGAAGATAAGCAATCTAACAAGTGCAGAGTTCAGAACACAGGCTATAAGGTTGCTCAGGGAACTTGGTGAGACATCCAAGGGACCTAGTGAGACCTTCAAGGAACTTCAGGAGACCTGAGGAACTTAGTGAGAACATCAACAACATAAAAAAGGGCCAGTCCGAAATTAAGGATGCACTAACTGAAGTAAAGAATAATTTACAAGGAATCAACAGTAGAGTAGGTAAACCCAAGAAGCAAACCATTGATTTGGAATATAAGGAAGCAAAAAACACCCAATCAGAACAGCAAAAAGAAAAAAGAATCCCAAAAAAAATGAGGATAGTGTAAGGAGCCTCTGGGACAACTTCAAGTGTGCCAACATTCGCATCATAGGGGTGCCTGACGGTGAAAAGAGAGAGCAAGAAATTGAAAAACTATTTGAAACAATAATGACAGAAAACTTCCCTAACTTGCTGAAGGAAACAGACATACGAGTCCAGGAAGCACAGAGAATCCCAAACAAGTTGAATCTAAAGAGGTCCACACCAAGACACATCATCATCAAAATGCCAAAGATTAAATACAAAAAGAGAATCTTAAAAGCAGTGAGAGAATAGCAGTCTGTTACCTTCAAAGAAGCTCCCATAAGACTGTCAGCTGATTTCTCAAAAGAAACTTTGCAGGCCAGAAAACAGTGGCAAGAGATATTCAAGGTGATGAAAAGCAATGACCTACAACCAACATTACTCTATCCTGCAAAGCTATCATTTAGAATCGATGGCCATATCAAGAGTTTCCCAGACAAGAAAAAGCTAAAGGAATTCATCACCACCAAACCAGTATTATATGAAATGTTGAAGGGCTTCTTGATGGTGAAGAACAACAAAAATATGAACAATAAAATGACAATTAATACGTATCTATCAACAACTGAATCCACAAACAAAATGAGCAAGCAGAACAGAAACAGACTCATAGGTACAGAGAACATTTTGTTGCTTGCCAGATGGATGGGGGCTGGGAGAATGGGTGGAAAAGATGAAGGAATTAAGAAGTACAAATTGGTTGTTAGACTGATGAAACTCAAAGGGAAAAGGGAGGGGAGGGTGGGATGGGATAAACCAAAGACCTTCTATGCATATATGCACAACCAATGGACACCAACAATAGTGTGAGGAAGGCAAGAGTGGGCAGGAATGGGGAGGAGCAGGTCAATGGGGAAAAAGGGGAGAAACATCTGTAATACATTCAACAATAAAGATGAGTTAAAATAAAAAAAAAAGGTCACTACATAATATTGAAAGGATCTATCCAATAGGAAGATATAACCTTGGTAAATATATATGCACCCAATATAGGAGCACCAAAATATATTTAAAATCTTCTGGAGGACTTCAAAGGAGAAATCAACAGCAATACAATCATAGCAGGGGACTTCAACACCCCGCTGACATCACTAAATAGATCTTCTAGACAAAAAATTAACAAGGAAACAGAGACTCTAAATGAAGCACTAGACCAAATGGATTTAATAGATATCTACAGAGAACTACATCCCAAAAACTAGAGAACTGACATTCTTCTCAAGCACATGAGTCATTCCCAAAGATAGACCACATGTTAAGACAGAAACTAAGTCTCTACAAATACAAGAAGATTGAAATCATATTAAGCATCTTCTCAGATCACAATGGCATGTAACTAGAAATCAACTGCAATAAGAACATGCAAAGACAATTCCGGTCAAGATGGCGGTGTAGGTAAACGAAGTATCGCGTCCTCCCACAACCACATACAAGTTACAACTAAACTACAGAACAACCATCATTCAAAACAGCCTGAAATCAAGCTGAATTGAAGTCCTACAACTACGGAATTAAAGAAGCTGCATCGAGACTAGTAGGAGGGGCAGAGGCGAGATGGGCTGGTCCCACACCCATGTGTGGTGGATAAAAATCAGGAGGCTACCTCAGCTGGGAAGGTCCTTCCTGAGGACTGAGGGGTCCCCGTCCCACACCAGGTGCCCTGCTCAGGGTTCCAGTGCCAGGAAGAGAAGTCCCCATAACTTTTCGCTGGAAAAACCAGCAGGAACTGAAGCTCAGGGAGGCTGAAGCGGCTGGAGCCCCAGGCAGCTCCTTAAAGGGCCCACACACAAACTTAACAGACTCTCTCCCTCTAAGCTTGGAGGGGAGGCAGCTCAAGGGGCACCAGAGACATACAGGGAAGAACTGAGCTGTTTGACACTGGAGCGAGGGCTGGAGAGGGGGCTTTTTCCAGGACAAACATGCTGTCAGAGGCCTTTGTTCTTTTGGTGAGCCCTTCCCTGGGGCGGCAGATAGCCGCCATATCTGGGACTCCAGCAACCTGGCTCACACTGGTAGTCCCACCCTGGTGACTCCCTGAGGCCCCGCCCCACCCCACCCAACTTTCAGGCCCACCCAAGCTGTTGCCACTTGCTTAACCATAGGATTGGCCTGTCTTGGATCCTGCTTCAGGTTTTTCCTAAATTTTTTCAACTGAGCAGCATCTGGTCTCAGGTAGCCCCATACTGCTCTTTAAGTAATACACAGAAACAAACACAGGGAGGCAGCCAAAATGAGGAGACAAAGAAACAGGTCCCAAATAAAAGAACAGAACAAAACCCCTAGAAAAGAACTAAGCGAAATGGAGATAAGCAACCTAACAGATGCTGAGTTCAAAATGCCGCTTATAAGGATGCTCAATGAACTCAGTGAGGGCCTCAAGAGCATAAAAAAGGACCAGTCAGAAATGATCGATGCACAGTTAGAAACAAAGGAGGCTTTAACGGAAATAAAGAATAATTTACAAAGATTCAATAGTAGAGTACGTAAATCCAAGAAGCAAACCATTGATTTGGAATATAAGGAACCAAAAAACGCCGAATCAGAGCAGCAAAAAGGAAAAGGAATCCAAAAAAATGTGGGATAGTGTAAGGAGCCTCTGGGACAACTTCAAGCATGCCAACATTTGCATCTTGGGGGTGCCAGAAGGAGAAGAGCGAGAACAAGAAATCGAAAACCTGTTTGAAACCTTAATGGCAGAAAACTTTCCTAACTTGGTGAAGGAAACAGACATACAAGTCCTGGAAGCACAGAGAGTCCCAACAAGATGAACCCCAACAGGCCCACAGCAAGACACATCATCATCAAAATGCAAAAGGTTCAAGACAAAGAGAGAGTCTTAAAAGCAGCAAGAGAGAGGCAGCTATTTACCTAAAGGGAGTTCCCATAAGACTGTCAGCTGATTTCTCAAAAGAAACTTTGCAGGCCAGAAGGGAGTGGCAAGACATATTCAGAGTGATGAAAAGTAAGAACCTACAACCAAGATTACTCTTTCCTGCAAAACTGTCATTTAGAATCGATGGCTATATAAAGACTTTTCCAGACAAGAAAAAGTTAAAGGAGTTCATCACCACCAAGCCGTTATTATTTGAAATGATGAAGGGTCTTTTTGAACAAAAAGATAAAATATATGAACAAACAAAATGGCAATGAATACATATCTATCAACAATGGGATCTACAAACAAAATGAACAAGTAGAACAGAAACATTCCCATAGATACAAAGAACATTTTGTTGGTTGCCAGATGAGATGGGGGTTGGGGGAATGGGTGAAAAAGGTGAAGGGATTAAGAACTACAAATTCATTGCTAGACTGACAAACCTCAAAGGGAAAGGGGTTGGGGGGTGGGAAGAAATAAACCAAAGAACTTATATGCATAACCAATGGACACAGGCAATAGTGTGGGAAAAGGTGGGAGGGGGGCGGGAGTGGGGAGAAGGGGGTCAATGGGGGAAAAATGTGGAACATCTGTAATACATTCTACATTCAACAATAAAGATTAAAAAAAAAGAACATGCAAAGACATTTGAACACATGGAGGCTAAATAGCATGTTATTAAACAATAATTAGGTTACTGAGGAGATCAAAGAAGAAATTAAAAACCTCCTGGAAACCAATGAAAATGAACACACAACAACACAAAATCTATGGGATGCAACGAAAGCAGTCCTGAGAGGGAAGTTCATAACACTACAGGCCTATCTCAAGAAACAAACAAAAAAATTCCTAATTGACTTTCTAACCCTACAACTTAACGAACTAGAAAGTAAACAAAAAGAAAAACGCAAACCTAGTAGGAGGAAAGAAATCGTAAAGGTCAGAGGAGAAATAAATGATATTGAGATCAAAAAAAAAAAATTCAAAAGATCAATGAAACAAAAAGCTAGTTCTGTGAAAAGATGAAAAGAGATCAATGGAACTTTAGCCAGACTGACCAAGAAACAAAAAGAGAGAAACCAAATAAACAAAATCAGAAATGAAAAAGGAGAACTAATAACTGACACCACAGAAATATAAAGGATCATCAAAACATACTATGAACACTTATACACCAACAAATTGGACAATCTAGGAGAAATTGACAAATTTCTAGAAACACACAGCCTCCCAAAAATGAACCAGAAAGAGACAGAAAACTTGAACAGACCAATAACAACAAAGGAAATTGAAGATGTAATCAAGAAACTCCCAGCAAACAAAAGCCCAGGCCCAGATAGCTTCACAGGAGAGTTTTACTAAACATTCAAAGAAGATCTAATACCCATTCTCCTCAAACTAATCCAATAAATCCAAGAAGACAGAGCACTTTCAAATTAATTTTATGAGGCCAGCACAATCCTAATTCTAAAACCAGATAAAGACACTACAAAGAAAGAAAATTACAAGCCAATATCCCTGATGAACACAGATGCCAAAATCCTTAACAAAATATTAGCAAATCAGATCCAGCAATACATCAAAAATATTATTCAAGACCAAGTGGGTTTCATCCCAGGCATGCAAGGATGGCACACTATTCGCACATCAATAAATGTGATACACCACATAAACAAAAGGAAAGATAAAAACCATATGAGCATATCAATAGATGCTGAAAAATCATTTGACCAAATTCAGCACCTATTTCTGATAAAAACGCTCAGCAATGTAGGACTAGAGGGATCATATCGCAACATAATAAAGGCCATATATGAAAAACCCACAGCCAACATCATACGCAATGGGCAGATTTAAAAGCATGCCCCTTAAGAATGGGAACAAGACTGGGATGCCCACTTTCGCCACTCTTATTTAACATAGTACTGGAGGTCTTAGCCACAGAGATTAGACATGAAGAAAAAATAAAGGGGATCCAAATTGGAAAGGAGGAAGTGAAACTGTCATTATTTGCAGATGACATGATATTGTACATAGATAACCCTAAAGACTCCATCAAAAATCTACTAGACTTAATAAATGAATTTGGCAAAGCAGCAGGATATAAAATTAATGTCAAGAAATTGACAGCATTTTTATACACCGATTATGAAATTACAGAAAGAGAAACTAAAGAGACTATCCCATTTACCATCGCAGCAAAAAAATTAAGATACCTAGGAATAAACTTAACCAAAGAAGTAAAGGACTTCTTCACAGAAAACTACAGGTCACTGCAAAAAGAAATAGAGGAAGATATAAAAAGGTGAAAGCACATACCTTGTTCATGGATTGGAAGAATTAACATCATTAAAATGTCCATACTACCCAAAGCAATCTATAGATTCAGTTCAATCCTCATCAAAATACCAATAACATACTTCACAGAACTAGAACAAATACGCCAAAAGTTTATATGGAACCAAAAAAGACCCCAAATAGCCACAGCAATCTTGAAAAAGAAGGACAAAGTAGGAGGAGTCACATTACCAGATTTCAGGTTACACTACAAAGCCACTGTAATCAAAACAGCCTGGTACCGGCACAAGGACAGGCAGATAGATCAATGGAACAGAATGGAGAACCCAGAAATGGACCCAAGACAATATGCTCAGTTAATATTTGACAAAGGTGGCAAGAGCATACAGTGGAGTAAAGACAGCCTCTTTAATAAATGGTATTTGGAAAATTGGACAGCTACATGCAAAAAAATGAAACTGGACCATCAACTTACACCCTACACAAGAATAAACTCAAAATGGATAAAAAAACTTAAGTGTAACTCATGAATCCATAAAAATTCTAGAAGAAACTGTAGGCAACAAAATTTTGGACATTATACGCAGCACAATGTTCACTGATACAACACTTAAGGCAACAGAAACAAAGGAGAAAATGAACACATGGGACTACATCAAACTAAAAAGCTTCTGTGCAGCAATAGAAACAATCATCAAAATGGAAAGGGATCCCACTATGTGGGACATCATAATCGCCAATGATGCATCACATAAGGGGTTAATTTTCAAAATATGTAGAGTGCTCATACAACTCGACAAAAAAAACCAAAAAACAACCAATAAAAAAATGGGTAGAGGACCTAAATAGACACCTCTCCAAAAAGGACATACAAATGGCCAAGAGATATATTAAGAAATGCTCAACATCACTAATCATCAGAGAGATGCAAATTAAAACAACAATGAGGTATCACCTCACACCTGTCAGAATGGCCACCATCAACAAATCATCAAACAAGTGTTGGCAAGGGTGTAGAGAAAAGGGGGCTCTAGTACACTGCTGACGGGAATGCAGACTGCCACAGCCACTGTGGAAAACACTATGGTGTTGCCTCAAAAAATTAAAAATTGAACTCCCATTTGCCCCAGTGATCCCACTTCTAGGAATACACCCAATGAAACCTGAAACACCAATCAGAAAGAATATATGTGCCCCTCTGTTCATAAGAGCACTATTTATAATAGCTAAGATCTGGAAACAACGCAAGTGTCCATCAGTAGATGAGTGGATTAGAAAGCTGTGGTACATTTACACAATAGAAAACTATGTAGCTATAAGAAATATCTCTTATCCTTTGAGATGGCATGGAAAGACCTGGAGAGTATTATGCTAAGTGAAACAAGCCAAGCAGAGAAAAACAAATATCACATGATCTCACTTATTTGTAGAATATAATGAGCTAAACATACTGCTGAACAAAATTCTCCGAGACATGGAGGTGGGGTACAGAGTGACAAGCCTCAGAGGAGTGGGGATTTGTGGGGAAAGAGATAAACCACAGAACCTACATGCATGTATGCATGACCAATGAACATAGACAACAAAGCTGGGGATGGGGCAGGGGGGAAGGAGTGGAGGGTGTCAATGGGGGAAAATGAGAAACATCTGTAACAAAAAGAAATTAATAAATTAAAAATTAAAAAAAAAAAGATTCACCATGACCAAGTGGGACTCATTCCAGGGATGCAAGGCTGGTAAAATATTCGCAAATCAATAAATGGGATACACCACATAAACAAAATAAAAGATAAAAACCACGTGATCATATCAATAGACGCTGAAAAAGCATTTGATACAATCCAGCACCCATTTCTGATAAAAACGCTCAGCAACGTGGGAATAGAGGGACATATCTCAACATAATAAAGGCCATATATGAAAGATCTACAGCCAACATCATACTCAATGGGCGAAAACTAAAAGCATTTCCCTTAAGAACAGGAACAAGACAGAGATGCCCACTTTTCCTCTCTTATGTAACATAGTACTGGAAGTCTTAGCCACAGCAACCAGACATTTAGAAAAAATAAAAGGGATCCAAACTGGAAAGGGGGAAGTGAAACTGTCATTATTCGCAGATGACATGATGTTATACATAGAAAACCGTAAAGACTACATGAAAAATATGACTAACTTAATAAATGAATTTGGCAAAGTAGCAGGATACAAAATTAACATCAAGAAATCAATGGCGCCCTGGCCGGTTTGGCTCAGCGGTTAGAGCGTTGGCCTGCGGTCTGGAGAGACCCGGGTTCGGTTCCCGCTAAGGGCACGTACCTCGGTTGCAGTTTGTCCCTGACCCTGGTTGGGTCGTGTGGGTGGCAGCCACTCGATGTGTCCCTTTCACATCGATGTTTCTCTCTCTCTCTCTCTCTCTCTCTCTCTCTCTCTCTCTCTCCCCTTTCCACTCTATCTGAACAAAATATCAAAAAATGTCCTCGGGTGAGGATAAAAAAAAATTTTAAAAAAAAGGTTAAAAAAAAAAAAAGAAATCAATGGCATTCTTATACACCAATGATGAACTTACAGAAAGAGAAACTAAAAAAAAACAAAAAAAAACAATCCCATTTACTATTGCAGCGAAAAAAATTAAGATATATAGGAATAAACTTAACCAAAGAAGTAAAGGACCTATTTGCAGAAAACTACAGGACTTTGAAAAAAGAAACAGAGGAAGATATAAAAAAGTGGAAGTACATACCTTGTTCATGGATTGGAAGAATTAATTATTAAAATGCCCATATTACCCAAAGCAATCTATAGATTCAATGCAATCTCCATCAAAATACCAACAGCATATTTCACAGAACTAGAGCAAGTACTTCAAAAGTTCATATGGAACCAACAAAGACCCGGAATAGCCACAGCAATTTTGAAAAAGAAGGACAAAGTTGGTGGGATCACAATACCAGATATCAGGTTATACTACAAACCTACTGTAATCAAAACAGCCTGGTACTGGCACAAGAACAGGCAGATAGACCAGTGGAACAGAACAGAGAACCCAGAAATGGACCCAAGACATTATGCTCAATTAATATTTGACAAAGGAGGAAAGAGCATACAATGGAGTAAAGACAGCCTCTTTAATAAATGGTGTTGGAAAAATTGGAAAGCTACATGAAAAAAACTTAAACTAGACCATCAACTTACACCATACACAAAAATAAACTCAAAATGGATAAAAGAGTTAAATGTGACCCGTGAATCCATAAAAATCCCAGAAGAAAATGTAGGCAACAAAATTTCGGACATTATACGCAGCAGAATTTTCACTGATACATCACCTAAGGCAACAGAAACAAAGGAAAAAATGAACAGATGGGACTATATCAAACTAAAAAGCTCTGCACAGCAAAAGAAACAATAATCAAAATGGAAAGGCAACTCACTGCACGGGAGAGCATCATTGCCAATGATACATCAGACAAGGGGTTAACTTCCAAAATATATAGAGTGCTCATACAACTCTACAAAAGGAAAACAAAGAACCCAATTAAGAAATGAGCAGAGGATCTGAATAGACACCTCTCCAAACAGGACATACAAATTGCTAAGAGACATATAAAGAAATGCTCAACATCACTAATCATCAGAGAGATGCAAATTAGAACAAGTTATCACCTCACACCTGTCAGAATAGCTGCCATTAACTAATCATCAAACAATAAGTGTTGGCGAGGGTGTGGAGAAAAGGGACTCTAGTACACTGTAGGGGGGAATCCAGACTGGTGCAGCCACTATGGAAAACACTATGCTGTTACCTCAAAAAATTAAAAATTGAATTGCCATTTGACTCAGTGATCCTACTTCTAGGAATATACCCTAAGAAACCTGAAACACCAATCAGAAAGAATATATGTACCCCCATGTTCATAGCAGCACTATTTACAATAGCTAAGATCTGGGAACAGCCCAAATATCCATTAGTAGATGAGTGGATAAAAAAGCTGTGGTACATATACACAGTGGAGTACTATGCAGATGTAGGAAAGAAAGATCTTTTATTCTTTGAAACCACATGGAGGGACCTGGAGAGTATTATGCTAAGCGAAACAAGCCAAGCAGAGGAAGACAAATATCACTTGATCACACTTATTTGTGGAATATAATGAACATAACAGTCTGAGGAACGGGGTATCCCCACTGATGTAGAAGTAGGGTACAGACTGACAACCCTCAGAAGAGGGGGGTGGAGAGAAGAGATAAACCATAGAACTTATGTGCATGTACATATAAGCAATGGACATGGACAAAACAAACCTGGGGAAGGGGTGGGGGGGGATGGGGAGGAAGGTGTCAATGGGGAAAAAAGGAGAAACATCTGTAACAAAAATAAATTAAATAAAAAAGAAAGAAAGAAAGAAAGAAATATTCCCACTAATATGTAAAGATTTTATATTTTTTTCCTTAGAAATGCATCATCTTTCTTATAAATAATTAATCACTAACCCAGCTCATATGCCACTGGATAATTAAGTTGGACATAGTACTTTTGTGTAATTTCCCAAGTGTTCTCCACTTTACCCAGTACAAAATTGAAAATAAATCAGTATACATAAAAAAAGAAGAATAAATTGGTTACTAGACTGACAAACCTCAAAGAGAAGGGGGTTGGGGATGGGAAGAAATAAACCAAAGAACTTATATGCATAACAAATGGACAGAGACAATAGTGTGGGAAAAGGCGGGAGGGAGGCAGGAGTGAGGAGGAGGGGGTCAATGGGGAACATCTGTAATACATTCAACAATAAAGATTAAAAAAAGAAAGTCTGAAAGAGGAAAAAAATAAAAATAAAATAAAATCAATAAAAAAATTTTAATGTCATATATACCAAATATTACCTTACTGTCTGGAATTTTCATGCTTATGTGAATTCCCCATGTGCAATGTATTTAAACTTTGATTTTTTTCCTGTTAATTTGGTTTTGTTTATTTGATTATTAACCCCACCTAGAAGAACTTAGTAGGTGGGAAGAAATTTATTAATATCTTATTGCCCCCAAAAGGATAAAATTTCATAATTTTTCTTTATATCATGCCTGATATATTAGGGCATTATGTCTAGGAAGCTGGTAGAATCACTGTTGTTACTGGGTCTATGTGGTGAAAGATAAACTGGATTCCCTGCCTAAGTGTGTATTTACTTGAGGCACCCTGGGCTGAAGCCTCTAAGAGCTGCTCCCTCTAGTCAAATTCTCTGGGTAGGAATCTTTTGGGGGAAACCTTACTTACACTTAAAAAAAAACCTTACTTACTTACTTATTTAATCTTTATTGTTGAAAGTATTACAGATGTTCCCCCCTTCCCTTCCTTCTCACTCTCACCCCTTCCTGCTTTCCCAAAACTATTGTCTGTGTCCATTGGTTATGCATATATGGATATAAGTTCTTTGGTTTATCTCGTCCTTACATACATTCTTTATCCTCACTAGGACTGGGAAAAGTTATTTGATTTTATTCCATTTCATGGTAAAAAGAAAATGCAATGTCTTGTTTACCATTGATTTTCAGATTTTTCAAGTTCCAGTTCAATCCCCATGTCTTGTAAGAAGTGATTAATTGGATTTTTATCACATTGCATGGTTGTGAGTCACTTTTAAATTTATGGAAGCACAAGTGTATAGGTGTGTGCAGGTTTATGGGTGAATGTATTATGTATGTATACTGTTGGGGCAGAAAATAAATTCCTGGGACAGGGAGGGAGTCTAACAAAGGGATTTGCTCAGAGCTTCCCTGTCTGCCACAGTTCATTCATGCTAAGGTGAATATGCTAAGGCTTCCTTCCTGAAGCAGGGTTTTCTATCTGAGTGTGTTGTTTCTTAAAAAACAACAGCAACAAAAATCCAGCTAAAACATCAATACTCCAAAAGTATATTTTGGGGAGGCAAAGTTTGGTTTCCCTCTATATGTATGAGTATTTTGTGGTTTCTAAAATAGATTGTAAACCCCTAGCCGTTTACACACTTCTTATCCCCTGAAGCAGTGCAATGTACACAATAGGCATTCAGTAAGGACTTGTTGATTAGTTAGCAATTATAGATGAAGGATGGATGGCACTGTTGGCCATCAATTCATTCAACAAATATTTATTGAGTACCTAACATGTGCCAGGCACTGCGCTTGATCCTGAAATACAACAATGGTTATAGTTGGCAATACATATTGTTTGAATGACTGAATGAGGGAAAAAATGAAGGAATAACAATTGTGGCATAATAAGAAATATATCTGGAGCCCTGGCAGGGTAGGTCAGTTGGCTAGAGTGTCGTCCCAATATGCCCAGGTTTCAGGTTTGATCCCTGGTCAGGGCACATATAATAATCAACCAATGTATGCATAAACCAGTGGAACAACAAATCTCTCTCTCTCTCTTTCTCTCTCCACTCTTCCTCTCTCTCTAAAACTCTGGCAGAAAATTCCTCAAACACTTGCAATTTTCTGAGTGATAAGAGTGTTTTGTCATGTATAAGGAGCTATTTTTGAGCTTATGCTATAGAGGCAGGGACACTGCAGATGAAGCTCTATAACAACCTGTCTATCAGTGGATGAATAAGTAAAGGTGTGGAACATAAATACAATGGAATAATACTCAGCCAAACAAATGATGACATATGGCCATTTTCAACAACATGGATGAATCTTGAGTGTATTATGCTACGTGAAAGAAGTCAGATGGAATATGACAAAAGCCATATGATTTCACTCATATGTGGAATATAAAACCAAAAAAATGTTACCAATGAACTATCAAAATAGAAACAAACTCATAGATACAGACAGCAGAATGGAGTTGCAAGATGGAAAGAAGGGTGGGGAAGAGTGAAATAGGTAAAGGAGTCAAATATATGATAATAAATGGAACTAGACTTTGGTAGTGAGCACACAGTATGGTGTACAGATTTTGAATTATGTTGTACACCTGAAATTGATATACTGTTATTAACCAGTGTTACTGCAATAAAATGTAATTAATTAAAAAAAACCCTCTTGAAGTTTATATGGAACTAAAAAAGACCCTGAATAGCCCCAGCAATCTTGAAAAAGAACAAAGTAGGAAGGATCACAATACTGGATATCAGGTTATACTACAAAGCCACTGTAATCAAAACAGCCTGCTAATGGCACAAGAACAGGCATATAGATCAGTGGAATGGAACAGAGAACTCAGAAATTGACCCGAGACATTATGCTCAATTAGTATTTGACAAAGGTGGAAGAGCATACAATGGAGTAAAGACAGCCTCTTTAATAAATGGTGTTGGAAAAACTGAACAGCTACATGCAAAAAAATAAAACTAGATCACCAACTTATGCCATACACAAGAATAAACTCAAAATGGATAAAAGACTTAAATGTGACTTGTGAATCCATAAATATCCTAGAAGAAAATGTAGGCAACAAAATCTCAGACATCACACGCAGCAGAATTTTCAGTGATACAATGCCGAAGGCAAGAGAAACAAAGGAGGATTCAAAAATGGCAGCAGAGTGAATGGAAGCTACACAGACCATCTCCCAGAACCAAACTGGAATTACAACTATAACACGGACAAATCGAAGGGAAAAACCAACAGAAAATCAGCTCGCGAGGACCATATAAGCAGGGGCACTCACTCGATCCTGGTAGGCTTTCGAAGGCGCGAGACAGGGGCTGGGAGCCCATGGTCAGCAGCTCGGCAGCGGCCTTAGCTGGGAGCGGTGCCCTCCGGTTACACTCCCAAGTGGCTCCACAGCGCAGAGCCTGGACAGAGGCTAAAAAAGCCACAGTCACTCACCTTGGGCTCCAGCAGAGGAAGGGCAGACTGGACTGGAACTACGTCGGGACACTTGGGATTTGGAGGGCACTCAGAGCTTTTGCTGAGTTGCTGCCACGCAGGATGGTGGCCATATTGCTCCTTCCCAGGGCTCTGGGGAGAGGCAGCAGCCCCTCCCTTGGAGATCCAACCCCACCCTGTGGGCCATTGAAGTGCTAATTTAAGCTCATTAACAATCAGCATCTGCCCCACCCATGTGAAATCCCCTTATGCTGAGCACCTGAGGGAGTTCTTCAATCAACTGACAACCCAAAACCCATCAAGTAACCTTGACTGCTGGCTTCCAGGCAACAAGCTAGAGGATAACAGTACCTTTCCTGGGCTAGCAACTTTAACCAAGAAAGTAAGACTTTACAGTGGTGTTGAACGTGGGTCCTCCCTCGCTCATCTAAACCAAGGAGAGGTAGCCACAAACAGCAGAACACCAACACCCACAGGGAAAACTTGACAGGCTCCAAAGCCCACGGTGATAGCCAAAATGGTGAAACACAGAAACAGAAGCCAAATGAAAGAGCAAGAGACCTCCACCGAAGATGAGATCAATGTGGAGCAGTTAGGCATGTTAACAGAGCTAGAATTCAGAGCCATGATCTTGAGGAAGCTCAACAGCATGAGTAAGGACATAGAGACACTGAAAATAAGCCAATTGGAAATTAAAAACCATCAAGAAGAGATAAAAAATGACATATCAGAAATGAAAAACACATTGGAAGGTTTAAAAAGCAGAGTAGAGGAAGCTGAGGATCAGATCAGTGAATTAGAAGATAGGGTAGAACAAAATCAACCGATCAGAAAACCAAAGGGAAAAAACGATTAAAAAACAGGAAGACAGCTTAAGAGAACTGTGGGACAACTGGAAACGTAATAACATTCGCATCGTAGGAGTCCTGAAGAGGAAAAAAATGGGCAAGGGTTAGAGAATATATTTGAAGAAATTGCGACAGAAAACTTCCCTAATTTGGTGAAGGAAGAAGGCATTCAAGTTCAAGAAGCACAGAGAGCCCCAAGTAAGAAAAACCCAAACAGGCCCACACCAAGACACATAGTAATTAAAATGCCACAAATTAAAGACAAAGAGAGAATCCTAAAAGCAGCAAGAGATAAGCAACAGGTTACCTGCAAAGGAAACCCCATAAGGCTCTCAGCTGACTTCTCACAAGAAACACTACAGGCCAGAAGGGAGTGGCATGAAGTAATCAAGGTCATGAAAAACAAGGATCTGAATCCAAGACTACTCTTCCCAGCAAGGCTATCATTCAAAATAGAAGGTCAAATAAAGAGCTTCCCAGACAAAAAAAGGCTAAGGGAATACATTAGCACCAAAGAGAAACAAAGAAAATATTAATACATGGAACTACATCAAACTAAAAAGCTTTTGCACAGCAAAAAACCAAGCATCAAAATGGAAAGAAAACCCACTATATGGGAGAGCATAATTGCCAACAATACATCAGATAAGGGGTTAATCTCCAAAATATATAGAGTACTCATACAACTCAACAAAAGAAGACAAATAATCCAATTAAAATGGGCAGAGGAACTAAATAGACACCTCGCCAAACAAGACATACAAATGGCCAAGAGACATATGAAGAAATGCTGAACATCACTAATTATCAGAGAGATGCAAATTAAAATGACTATGAGGCATCACCTCACACCTGCCTTAATGGCTGTCATCAACAAATCACCAAACAACAAGTGCTGGCGAGGGTGTACAGAAAAGGGGACTCTAGTACACTGCTGGTGGGAATGCAGACTGGTGCAGCCACTATGGAAAACAATATGGTGCTTTCTCAAAAAGTTAAAAATTTAACTGCCATTTGACCCAGTGATTCCACTTCTAGAAATATATCCTAAGAAGCTTGAAACACCAATCAGAAAGAATATATGCAGCCCTATGTTCATAGCAGCACTATTTACACTTGCTACGATCTGGAAACAGCCCAAATGCCCATCAGTAGATGAGTGGATAAAAAAGCTGTGGTATATATACACAATGGAGTACTATGCAGCTGTAAGAAAGAAAGATCTCTTATCCTTTGAGACTACATGGTGGGACCTGGAGAGTTATTATGCTATGTGAAATAAGTCAGTCTGAGAAAGACAAATATCATATGATCTCACTTATTTTTGGAATATAATGAATAATAGAACCTGAGGAACAAAATGTACCCAGGAACAGGGAAGTGGGGCACAGACTGACAAACCTCAGAGGAGGGGGACAGGGGTGAGGGAAGAGATAAACCACAGAACTTATAGTCATGTATGCATAACCCACTTGGGAGAAGGTTGTCAGTGGGGGGAAAAGGAGAAACATCTGTAATCAAAATAAATTAACAATAATAAAAAAAAAATGAAGCACACTTGTGCATAGGATGGCATGAACAAACTAGGGACTATTACAGGACTACTGAAAATTATCATTACAGTGGAGTAGATTCAAGATCAAAGAGAAGATATTTAAAGGAAAGTAGGACATGCATAGTATTGGACTCTTCAAAGTCCTTTGTACAACCTTAACAGTCATTGGTTTAAGATTGACATTTAATCTAACATGGCCAAGGAAACATTGATGGAGTCCTACTGGAAATTTCTGGAAAAGGATTCCTCATTCTTAATAAAGAGACATAGAAAAAAAATGTTCTCATCGATTTCCAAACTCTACAGTATGAATTTCCCCCAGAAACTCTTAATATAGGCTTACCCCCCCCTTTCTTTTGGAAATATAATAGAACTGTCTTACATAACCAGAATTGGGCATAGGGATCTAATAATTGGCCCAGATCACAGCCCACTGTGGGCTCTGGCTGTTTAGGGAGATTTGACCTCTGGTACATTTGAATCTCCCCCAAATAAGCTCTATTACACTGGCCTTCTTTATGCTACAGAGTATGGCCCAGCTGGTATGGCTCAGTTGGTTGAGTGCTGTACCATGCACCCAAGGGGCACAGGTTCAATTGCCAGTCAGGGCACATACCCAGGTTGTGGGCCAATTGCCATTGTGGGGTGGCATTCAGGAGGTGGCCAATTGATTCTCTCTCATCGATGTTTCTATCTGTCTCTCCCTCTCCCTTCCTTTCTCTCTAAAATCAATAAAGAAAACAATAAACTACAAAGTATGGCAAAAGTAGGTTTACAGTTATGTGTATTGAAAGACATGCAGGTTATGATTATTACAATCGCTTTATTAAATTAAAAGAATATCAAAATGTAATTGTAAACCTACTTTTGTCCTACTCTATATATACTCATACAGAGGAAGGATTCTAAATCCTAAAATTGGTGAGCAAAAGTGAAGAATCCAGCAGGGAGAGGAGGCTCACAGTCACAGTTTATAGATTGGGAATTTTTAAAAGGACTAAATATAATGTAAATCTCATTACTAGGATGCTGAATAGATTGTGAGGTTTAATTAACATTTTTTAAATAGTTGCCAGGCATTTAGGGAAAAGCCTTTTGTATGACCCTCATCTCCACATTATTGTTGGTTTTTTAAATTAATTAATTTTCATTGAGGTATAACTGACATATAACATTATATTAGTTTCAAGTGTGCAACATTATGACTCAGTTATTTTTATATATTGCAAAATGATCACCACAGTAAGTCTAGTTACAGTCACCATATGGTTCTAGAAGTGTTTCTTGTGATAAGAACTTTTAAAATTTATTCTCTTAGCAACTTTCAAATATGCAATACAGTTTAATTAACTGTAGTCACCATACTGTATATTATGTCCCCGTGACATTTATTTTATAACTGGAAGTTTGTATATTTTGATCTCTGTCACCCATTTTTTCCCATCCGCAATCTCCCACCTCTGGCAACCACCAATCTGTTCTCTATGTCTATGAGCCCAGTTCTTTTGTTTTTGTTTTTTAGTTTCTACACGATTTCATACAGTGTTTGTCTTTCTCAATCTTATTTCACTTCGCATAATGCCTTCAAGGTCCATCCATGTTATCACAAATGTCAGGATTTCATTCTTTTTTATGGATGAATAATATTCCATTATATATATATATAATTTTCTTTATCCATTCATTATCAATGGACACGGGTTGTTTCCATATCTTGGCTATTGTGAATAATGCTGCAGTAAATATGGGGTGCCACTTATAAACCTTGTTCTGTAATGCCTAGTACTACTCCCCTGCCTTAGGAATTGGTGATGGAATTGCTATCTCCTAGTTGAGGAGTAAGGCTGGCAGGGGCCTAGAGTCCTCCACTCCAGGTAACATCACCTTCCATCTGGAATCCTGAACCTGTAGCTAGATCTGGATTAGCTAACAGTGTCCTAAATCCAGAAAGGTTGGAGAGTGGGAGCAGGTTGACACAGGTAGAATTGACAATGGTATGACTCTTTCCCTCCAAACTGTTGGCTGGGCAGAAATTGAGTTTTAATAAATTAGAACCTAGTTTGGCTAAAGTTCCCTAGCATTAAAGGCTAAAATATCAAAGCAGTGTCCAGAGCTTCAGCAACTCTTATATACCAGCAAGACAAGTGATAAACCCACTTGGCCCCCTTGCCAGACCACTATTTTAACTCCCAAGAAGTTTCCTAGGATGAACAATCCCTTATAGTCATTCTTGAAGGAAATCTTCTGTCTAAAAATCCAATGTGCTCCTCTTGATTAGTTACTTCAGGATAAAGATGGGCTTTTCAAATAGGAGGCTGGTTTCCCCAGTATAACTTTGAAAGGGGTTGAGCTTTTACCATGGTCAGCTTCCCCTTTCACCAGGGTGATACTATCTCTAGTGAGGGGGGAGCAGAGCAGCTGGATAGCTGATAGTCTGCTGTCAGGACACTAACATTTCTTTATCCTGTTACCAGGCAAAGCATTAACAGCAAGGACACAGTGCAATTCACTGGTTAGTCCTGTATCCAAGATCTGGAAAAATAATTAAAGAATATTAAAGGTGGGAGGATTAAAAAAAAAAAGCAATAAGCCCTGGCTGGTTTGGCTCAGCAGTACAGCATCAGCTCACGGACCAATGAGTCTTCGGTTTGAATCTGACCAAGGGCATGTACCTCGGTTGCAGTCCATCCTGGGCCCTGGTTGGGGTTGTGTGGGAGGCAGCCATTCGATGTTAAAAAAAAAAAAAAGAAGAAGCAATAAGTCTAGTCCAGAGCTTGGCACATAGTCCACTCTCACTAAGGGTAAGCTGAAGTTAGGAAGCACAGTATTCACTTTCCTAAGATATTTTACCAATGAGGAAATAGCTTCTCCCCTTGTGATTTTAAATCTCAATAGCATATACATTTGCATGTTGTTTTTCTATTATGACATTAACTGTTGGATATACTAAACCAATTCCCTTTTTTCCTGTGATTGAAGATTCAGTTTAAGAATAGAGGACCAAGGATTGGAGACATTAGAGGGCTTTAATTCTCAAAAATATGTCCCCTCTTGCCATGGGTCACTCTGTTGTCATAATATTGAATGGACTTCATAATGACCTTTCTGCTCTGGAGCCCAATTGGAGTTGGGTTCTCTGGGGACACTGCAACCCACACCACCCATGCCATCCTTGCATTGTCTGTCTGTCTCCTCCACCTGTGCTCTTTTGGCCTGGCTTTGACCTGGGTCTCAGTCTCAGCATTCACTACAGTGTTTCTACTTTCCAAGGTGTGTGTATTCTATGACAATTTTCCAACGTATTTTTCTGCCAGACACAAATTTTTCACGGCACATCATCAAGAATGGTTTACCAATTCCCTATTAAATGAATTGAGTAAATAAAAAAAATCAGTGCATTGTGTTTTATAGGGCATGTTTTTGTATTTTCAATAAATATGTGAATTCTCTGCATACATGTTTTTGCGTACCAAGCTGGGCTAGTGGTATATGAATAGGTATTGCTGAGGGATGGTGGCAAGGCCTCTTTTCATGAGGTGACATCCCTGAGTCACTACCAATAGGCCCTGCACTTCTTGGATACATACATGTGCAAAATGGGGTTGTGAAAATCCCTACTAAGAGAACATTATGTTGGAAGTAGGGGCAGAGCTCTACCCATGCTAAGGATTCCAAAAGAATTTTCCTAAGAAACTACTCATAGATCTTTATAGGAAAGTGACATCCAGACATTCATCTAGTGTGCTGCAAGTTCTGTTCATTTTCCTACATTTTTGTGAAGAGCATAGGAGAACAGAAACCATTCTGGCCCAAAGGTCCTGCTGCTTCAAAGGAAACACAAGAGGAAACTCCATCAAGGCCAGAAAGATGCTCTTCTCCCTTTTCTCTCCTCCCCCACCACAGGAGCAATTCTATCCCCAGCTCACAAGGGATGATGACACCTTCAAATGTATATTTGTCTCATTCAACATCCTTGAAAGGACTCTGGTTCTGGATGATTATACTAAAAGAGAACTTTTGATTTAGTGCTGCTGGAAGCAAAAGGAAGGTGGTTCTTTGATTAATATTCCAGATTAATGGATCATTGGAAAGAAGCAGTCAGACCTTGGTTTTCTTCATGTTGTCTTTATCACATGAAACTATCAGGCTAGAAAACAACAAAAATAAAAATGGAGAGTGATAAGAATTGAGGAATTACTGTTAAAATTTTAGGGCACTGCAATGGTATTGTGGTTATATTTAAAAAAAGAAGACTATCTTTTAAAGAAACATGCTGAATTGTTTTAAATGAAATTATATCTGAGATTTGTTTCAAAATTCATTAGGGGCCCATGTCAACTTCCCACAAGCAGGGTGATGTGTATGTGGGCAATCACTACACTACTCTCTGTACATTTATATATATTTGAAATTTCCCAAAACAACAAAGAAAAAACCTGGCCATCTGCGTTTCTTCCTTTCCTTCTTCTTGGCTTTTAAAAATTTCCTTTTGTATTTTGATCTGCAAATTAAAATACATTATAATTTTAAAAAATTACCTCTAAACATTGATACCTTAGAGCACATAAATATGCTTTTGCTGTCCCATTTGTTATTACACAGAAATTCATTTGTTCAAACACTTATGTCAGGAACCATGCTAGGCACTGGGAAAAAAAAAAACAAAACTTAAAATCACACCTGGTAAAACATTAAAAAAAAACAACAACTAACATCTATCTTTCTCAAACTATTCCAAAAATTTCAAGAGGAAGGAAGACTCCCCAAGCTCATTTTACAAGGCCAGCATTATCCTAATTCGAAAACCAGATAAAGACACTACAAAGAAAGAAAATTATTGGCCAATATCCCTGATGAACATAGATGCTAAAATCCTCAACAAACTGAATCCACAATACATAAGATCATACATCATGATTAAGTGGGATTTATTCTGGAGATTCAAGCTTGGTACAATATCCACAAGTCAATCAACATGATACACCACATACAAAAAATTAAGGATAAAAACCACATGATCAGACACTAGATCAAGAACACATAACACTTCTCAGTATATATGCACCTAATCAGGGAGCACTGAAATAAATATATAAAGCAACTACTTGCAGAACTAAAGGGAAAAACAGACTAAAACACAATCATAGTTGGGGATCTTAATACTCCATTGACAGCTCTAGATAGATCATCCAAATAGAAAATAAAGAAAGAAATGGCCTTAAATGACATTTTGGATCAAATGGGCATAATTGATATTACAGAGCCTTTCATCCCAGAACACCAGATCAAACATTGTTCTCCAGTACACATGGAACATTATCAAGGATAGACCATATGTTGGATCATAAAACTAGCCTCAACAAGTTCAAGAAGACTGAAATTATACCAAGTATATTCTCTGACTACAATGCTTTGAAGTAGAAATCAACTGCAAAAAGGAAGTAAAGGAACCCATAAATATGTGGAGATGAAATAGTACTAAAACTGACTGGGTCTGAGAAGATGGCAGCAGGCAGGACCTGAGGTAGGGGGAGTGTGTGAGAGGGTATGAGTGGACATGAAGGTGGACAACCAAATATGTGCAGTGGAGAGACGTGGAGCAGAGGTTCCTGTGTTGTGGACGGGAGCAGCCAGCTACCTCAGTAAGTGGCCCTTCAGGGTACTTCTCCCTGTGCCTCAGGGAGGTCCCACAATTTTCAAAAATCCCCAGTCTTCCCTGGAAGGAGGCAGTGGGAGTGGCTAGGTCCCAGCAACCAGAGCTCACCAGCACACCTGGCACCATAGGACCAGTAGACACTCTGTGTCAACACAGACCCTTGCACAGTAGTGGAGCTCTCAAGGTGCCAGTCGCGGAAGCCATGGACAGCCTGGAGCCCAGTACCATCCCCCACAGTAGCAGTCCAATCAGAGTCAAGATATACCCCCAGCAACAGAGGCTGGGGTGCAGACATCTATCCCCAGGCAACAGAAGCACAGACCAGCAGCTGAAACCCATCCCCAAAAACTACAACAAAAGATGAGCAGGAGTTGAGCCCCACAGGGCAGCAGCACTCCCCAGCTGCCAGCAGCAGGACATGGGGCTCCTCAAAGGCCTCTTCATGGAGCTACTGTGTGGCCCAGTAGCTCACAAGAGCAGGGGCAAGCCGGAGCCCGAGAGAGACTGGTGTGATCCACCTGCCCGCCCTCGGGACCAGCAGGGTGCAGGGGCATCAGAGAGGCCTGCGCGTCCCAGCAGGGACTGTGCTATCCAGTTATCCCCAGGACCTGTGGGGTGCTGAAGCACCAGAGAGGCCTGTACAACCCAGCAGGGACTGTGCAATCTAGTTACCCCCAGGACCTGGGGGTGCTGAAGCACCAGAGAGGCCTGGATGACTCAAAAGAGACTGTGCCATCTAGTTACCCCCAGGACCTGCTGGGTGCTGAAACACCAGAGAGGCCGGTGCGACCTAGCAGGGACTGTGCTATCTAGTTACCCGCAGGATATGTGGGGTGCTGAAGCACCAGAGAGGCCTGTGTGACCCAGCTGTGCACAAAATAGGCATAGAGGATGTGAAAAATGGAGGTGAAGTAAATAGAAGCTACACAGATGATTCCCAGGACAAAATAGGAATTAAAAGTAAAATAAAGACAAATCCTAGGAAAAAAGCAACAGAAAAGCAGCAGGACAGGACCATATAACCAGGGACACCAGTAGGATCTGTGGAGGTGCGAGAGTGTAGTGGGCTGGGAGCCCACAGACAGCAGCAGTCTCAGCAGTGAGCAGTGCCCTTGGGGAATAAAGACCAAGCCCGCTCCACAGTGCAGAGAGCCAGGACAGAGTGCTAAAATAGCCACAGCCACTCACCTGAAGGCTACATCAGAGGGAGGGCAGACAGGGCTGGAACCCTGTGGGGACACCTGAGATTTGGAGAGCACTCAGAGGTTGTGCTGAGTTGTGGACACAAAGAACGGTGGCCAGTGTGCTTCTTCCCAGAGCTATGGGGAAAAGCAGCAGCCCCCTTGGCCCCCCTTTGTGGATTCAGCCTTTCCCAGGTGAGGCAAAGAAATGCAAATTGAGGCTCATTAATAACCAGCATCTATCCCACCCTCTGGAAATCCTCTAATGCAGAACACCAAGGCTATATTACAAGGCACTGAGTAACTCAGACTACTAGCCACCAGGAAAAAGCTAGAGGATAAGTGAACCATCACTGGGCTTGCAAATGTATCCAGGAAAGTAAGACTTGACACTGGTGTTTAACGTGGGATGACCCATGCTCGTCAAAACCCAGTAGAAGGAGCCACAAACAGCAGAACACCTACACCCACAGGGAAAATTTGGCAGGCTCCAAAACCCACCGAGGTAGCCAAAATGGTCAAACAAAGAAACAAATCCAAAATGAAAGAACAAGAACTCTATCGAAGATGAGATCCATGAAATGCAGCTAGCAAATTATCAGAGGTAGAGTTCAGAGCCATGATCTTGAGGAAGCTCAATAGCATGAGTAAGGACATCAGCACCATGAGTAAAGATATAGAAACACTGAAAACCAATCAAGTGGAAATTAAGAATAACAAACCAGAAAAGAAGAACACATTGAAAGGACTAAACAGCAGAGTAGAAAAAGCTAAGGACCGGATCAGTGAATTAAAGGACAGGGTAGAAAAAATCAAACAATCAGAAAACGAAAAGGAAAAAACAATTAAAAAACAGGAAGACAGCTTAAGAGAACTGTGGGACAACAGGAAATGTAATAACATTCGCATCGTAGGAGTCCTGAAGAGGAAAAAATGGGCAAGGGTTAGAGAATATATTTGAAGAAATTGCGACAGAAAACTTCCCTAACTTGGTGAAGGGAAAAGGCATTCAAGTTCAAGCAGCACAGAGAGCCCCAAGTAAGAAGAACTCAAACAGGCCCACACAAAGACACATAGTAATCAAAATGCCAAAAATTAAGGACAAAGAGAGAATCCTAGAAGCAGCAAGAGATAAGCAACAGGTTACCTACAAAAGAAACCCCATAAGGCTCTCAGCTGACTTCTCAACAGAAACACTACAGGCCAGAAGAGAGTGGTATGAAATAATTAAGGTAATGAAAAACAAGGATCTGAATCCAAGACTACTCTATCCAGCAAGGCTATCATTCAAAATAAAAGGTCAAATAAAGAGCTTTCCAGACAAAAAAAGTCTAAGGAAATGTATTAACACCAAAAAAGCACTGCTGAAAGGACTGCTGTAATTTGTAGAAAAAAAAGGATAAAAAATAGAACCACACCAAACAAAAATGGCAGTAAATAAGTACATATCAATTATCACCTTAAATGTGAATAGTTTGAATGCTCTGACAAAAAGACACAGAGAGCTGACTGGATAAGAAAGCATGACTCACATATATGTTGTTTACAAGAGACCCACCTCACAACAAAAGACTCACATAGGTTGAAAGTGAAGGAATGAAAAAAAATCTTTCAAGCAAACGGAAAGCAAAAAGAAGCTGGGGTAGCAATACTCATATCTAATAAAGTAGATTTCAAAATAAATTCCATAACCAGAGACAAAGGAAGCTTCTACATAATATTGAAAGAATCTATCCAACAGGAAGATATAACCTTGGTAAACATATATGCACCCAATTTAGGAGCACCAACATATATTAAAAATCTTCTGGAGGACTTCAAAGGAGAAATCAAGAGCAATACAATCATAGCAGGGGACTTCAATGACCCGCTGGTATCACGGGATAGATCTTCTAGACAAAAAATTAACAAGGAAACACAGACTCTAAATGAAGCACTAGATCAAATAGATTTAATAACTATCTGTAGAGAATTACATCCGCAAATCTCAGAATTCACATTCTTCTCAAGTGCACATGGGACATTCTCAAAGATAGACCACATGTTAGGGCACCAACTAAGTCTCTGTAAGTTCAAGAAGATTGAAATCATATCAAGCATCTTCTCAGATCACAACGGCATGAAACTAGAAATCAATTGCAACAAGAACATGCAAAGACATTTGAAAACATGGAGGCTAAATGGCATGTTATTAAACAATGAATGGCTTTCCATGGAGATCAAGGAAGAAATTTAAAAATTCCTGAAAACCAATAAAAATGAACACACAACAACACAAAATCTATGGGATGCAGCAAAAGCAGTTCTGAGAGGGTAGTTCATAGCACTACAGACCTACATCAAGAAGCAAGAAAAATTTCTAATAGGCTGTCTAACCTCACAACTTAAAGAACTAGAAAGCAAACAAAAAGCAAACCCCAGAGCGAGTAGAAGGAAGGAAATAGTAAAGATCAGAACAGAAATAAATGACATGAAGACCAAAAAAAAAAAAAAAAAATCAAAGGATCAATGACACAAAGATCTGGTTTTTCGAAAAGTTAAACGAGACTGATGGACCGTTAGCTAGACTCACCAAGAAACAAAGAGAGAACCCAAATACATAAAATCAGAAATGAAAGAGGAGAAGTAACAACCGACACCACAGAAATACAAAAGATTGTTAACAACTACTATGAACAATTATATGGCAACAAATTCAACAATCTAAGCGAAATGGACAAATTTCAAGAAACACATGGTCTCCCACAACTGAACTAGGAAGAGTTAGAAAACTTGAACAGACCAATAACAACAAATGAAATTGAAGATGTAATTAAGACTCTCCCAGCAAACAAAAGCCCAGGCCTGGACGGCTTCATGGGGGAATTTTACCGAACATTCAAAGAAGAACTAATACTCATTCTCCTCTAACTATTTCAAAAAATTCAAGAAGAAGGAAGCCTTCCAAACTTATTTTATGAGGCCAGCATAATTCTAATTCGAAAACTAGAAAAAGACACTACAAAGAAAGAAAACTACAGACCAATATTCCTGATGAACATAGATGCCAATATCCTGAACAAAATGGTAGCAAATCAAATCAAGCAATGCATCAGAAAAAGTATTCACCATGACCAAGTGGGATTCATCCCTGGGATGCAAGGCTGGTACAATATTCACAAATCAATAAATGTGATACACCACATAAACAAAATGAAAGATAAAAATCATATGATCATATCAATAGATGCTGAAAAAGCATTCAACAAAATCCAGCACCCATTTCTGATAAAAATGCTCAGTGATCTTGGAGTAGAGGGATCATATCTCGACATAATAAAGGCCATATATGAAAGACCTACAACCAATATCATACTCAATGGGCAAAAATTAAAAGCATTTCCCTTAAGAACAGGAACAAGACAAGGATGCCCACTTTCGCCATTCTTATTTAATATAGTACTGGAAGTCTTAGCCACAGCATTCAGACAGGAAAAAAATATAAAAGGGATTCAAATTAAAAAAGAGGAAGTGAAACTGTCATTATTTGTAGATGACATGACACTATACGTAGAAAACCCCAAAGACTCCATAAACAATTTATGAGATATATATATATATATACTTTTTTATCCTCACCCGAGGACATTTTCCCATTTTTTGTTCAGATAGAGTGGGAGGGAGAGAGAGGAAGAGAGAGAGAGAGAGAGAAACATCGATGTGAAGGGACACATTGAGTGGCTGCCACCCGCACGACCAGCCAGGGCCGGGGACAAACTGCAACCGAGGTACGTGCCCTTAGCGGGAACCAAACCCGGGTCTCTCCGGACCGCAGGCCGACACTCTAACCGCTGAGCCAAACTGGCCAGGGCCAATTTATGAGATTTAATAAATGAATTTGACAAAGTAGCAGGATACAAAATTAATGTCAAAAATCCATGGTATTCGTATACACCAATGATGAACTCACAGAAAGAGAAACTAGAATACAATACCATTTACCATTGCAGCAAATTAAATTAAGATACCTAGGAATAAACTTAACCAAAGAAATAAAGGACGTATTTGCAGAAAACTACAGGTCATTGAAAAAAGAAATAGAGGAAGATATAAAAACATGGAAGCATATACCTTGTTCATGGATTGGTAGAATTAACATCATTAAAATGTTCATACTACCTAAAGCAATCAATAGATTTAATGCAATTCTTATTAAAATACCAATGACATATTTAACAGAACTAGAACAAATACTTCAAATTTCATATGGAACCAAAAAAGCTGGGGACAGGGCAGGGAGGGGGCAGGGGGGAATCAGTGGGGGGAAAAGCAGAAACAGCTGTAACAAAAATAAATAAATTAAAAAATAAGAAAATAAAACTGACTGGGTCAAAGAATAAATAAAAGGTATTAATATCAAAAGCTACATAGAGACAAATGGAATGACAATACACTATATCAAAACTTCTCTGATGCAGTGAAAGCAGTAATAAGAGGAAAGTTTATATCGTTACTGCCCTATCACAAGAAAAAAAAAAAGAAACCCTAAGTAAATAACTTAACATTATATCTTAAAGAACTCGAAAAAGAACAAAAGCCACCCCAAATCAGCAGATAAAAGAAAATAATAAAAATTAGAGCAGAATTGAATGAAATAGAGAATAAAAAGTCTGTACAAAAAATTAACACAAAAAAGAGCTGTTTCTTTGAAAAGATTGATAAAATTGACAAACCTCTGGCTAGACTCACTAAGGAAAAAAGAAAAAAAAGACCCATATAAGCAAAATCATATATGAAAGGACAAATGTTACCACAAATATCACAGATATACAAAGGTTCATACTAGAATATTATAAAAGACTATATGCCACCAAATTCAATAGCCTAAAAGAAATGGATAAGTTCCTACAAATGTATAACCTTACTAGACTGAATCATGAAGAACTGGAAAATCTAAATAGAATAATCAGCAGTGAGGAAATTGAAACAACCACTGAAAACCTTCCAAAAAATAAAAGTCTAGGACCAAATGGCTTCACCAGTGAATTCTACCAAAGAAAGACGATTTGAAATTGATCCTTCTCAAACTGTTCCAAAAAACTGAAGAGGAGGCAATAAATACTTCCTAACATATTTTATGAGGCTATCATAACCCTGATACCAAAAGCTGGCAAGGATAACACACAGTAAAGAAAACTACAGACCAATATCTCTGATGAAAACAGATGTAAAAATCCTAAACAAAATACTAGCAAATTAAATACAACAAATACATAAAAAAAATAATACATCTCAATCAAGTGGGGCTCATTCCAGGGGCACAAGGATGGTTCAACATACACAAATTGATGAATGTAATACACCACATTAACAAAAGAAAGAATAAAAGTCATATTATCTTATCAATAGATTCAGAAAAAGCATTTGATAAAATACAACATCCATTTATGATTAAACCACTCAGTAAAATGGGTATAGAAGAAAAGTATGTCAACATAATAGAGGCCATATATGACAAACCTTCAGTCAATATCATACTCAATAGTGAAAAACTGAAAGCTTTCCCTCTAAAATCAGGAACAAGGCAAGAATGTCCACTCTCACCACTCTTACTCAACATAGTTCTGGAAATCCTAGCCAGACTAATAAGGCAAGAGAAAAAATAAAAAGCATCCAAATTGGGAAGGAAAAAGTAAAAGCATCACTTTTTGCAGATGACACAATTCTGTACACATAAAACCCTAATGACTCCACCAAAAAACTATTAAAAACAATAAACAAACACACAAAAGTTGCAGGTTACAGAATCTATGTACAAAAAGCCACTGCTTTCCTATATACTAAAAATGAAACTTCAAAAAAAGAAATAAAAAAATTCTCTGTGCAATTACAACAAATAGAATAAAATACCTAGGTATAAACTTAATAAAGGATGTGAAATGCCTATATACTGAAAACTACAAAGCATTATTAAAAGAGATTGAGCCCTGGCCTATTTGGCTCAGCAGATAGAACATCAGCCCACAGACCAAAAGGTTGTGGGTTTAATTCCCAGTCAAAGGCATGTACCTAGGTTGCAGGTTTAATCCCTGGCTCCAGTCAGGGTTGTGCAAGAGGCAACCAATTGCTGTGTCTCTCTCACATCCATGTCTCTCTCTCTCTCCCTCCCTCTATCTAAAAATCAATGGAAAAATAAAATACCCTTGGGTAAGAATTAACCAGAGAGAGAGAGAGAGAGAGAGAGAGAGAGAGAGAGAGAGAGAGAAGGAAATGGAAAGATATTCTGTGTTCATGAATTGGAAGAAACAACATAGTTAAAATGGCTATACTACCCAAAACGAAAAGAACCCACCCCAAACAGCAAAAGCAATCCTGAGACAAAAGAATGAAACTGGAGACATCACACTACCTAACTTCAAATTATACTACAGAGCTATTATAATCAAACCAGCATGGTATTTGGCAGAAAAACAGACATACCGATTCAGTTGAGGGCTACAAACCAAGGCTCATCAAGCAACTGAGACCAATAGCCTCCAGGCAAAAAGCTAGAGGATAACTGAAGCTTTCCTGGGCTTGCAAATCCACACAGGAAAGTAAGACTTGACAGTGGTGTTTAATGTGGGTCCTCCCGAATTCATAGAAACCCAGTAGAGGGAGCCACAACAAGCAGAATACCAACACCCACAGGGAAAATTTGACAGGCTCCAAAACCCACTGAGAGAGCAAAAATGGTGGAACAAAGAAACAAAACCCAAATGAAAGAACAAGATAATTCGAAAGAAGACGAAATAAATGAAAGGAAACTGAACAAGATATCAGAGGGAGAGTTCAGAGTAGTAATCATGAGGAAGCACAATAGCATGAGTAAAGATACAGAAACATTGAAAATCAACCAAATGGAAATGAAGAATGACATAACAGGAACAAAGAACACATTGAAAGGAATAACCAGCAGAGTAAAGGAGGCCAAGGATCGGATCAGTAAATTAGAAGACAGGGTAGAAAAAAATCGCCCAATCAGAGAACCAAAACCAAAAAAAAATCAAAACAAAACAAAAAACACTTAAAAAACAGGATGACAGCCTAAGAGAACTGTGGGACAATATGAAACATAACAACATCTGCATCATAAAAGTTCAAGAAGAAGCAAATGAAAAAGGGTTAGAGACTATATCTGAAGAAATAGTGACAGAAAATTTCCCTAACTTGGTGAAGGAAAAAGGCAAACAAGTACAAGAAGCACAGAGAGCCCCAAGTAAGAACACACCAGACCCACACCTAGACACATAATAATTAAAATGTCAAAAATTAAAGACAGAGAGAGAATCCTAAAGGCAGCAAGAGATAAGCAACAGATTACCTACAAAGGAACCCCCATAAGGCTATCAGCTGACTTCTCAACAGAAACTTTACAGTCCAGAATAGAATTGTATGAAGTATTCAAGGTAATGGACAAAGAAATCTGAACCCAAGATTACTCTATCCAGCAAGGCTATCATTCAAAATAGAAAGTGAAAAAAAGAGCTGCCCAGACCAAAAATAAGGCTAAAGGAATACACTACCACCAAGCCATCACTACAAGAAATGTTAAAAGGACTGCTGTTATAAGTAGAAGAAATAGGAAGAAAAATATAAGTACAATAAACAAAAATGGCAATAAATAAGTGCATATCAATAATAACCTTAAGAGATTCCAAAATGGTGGCAGAGTGAATGGAAGCTACACAGACCATCTCCCAGGACCACAATGGAATTATAACAAAAATAAAGACAAATTGTCAGGAAAAAGCAACAGAAAAGCAGTTTGCAGGACCATATAACCAGGGACACTGACTCAATTGTGGTAGGACTGCGGAGGCGTGAGAGCGGGGCTGGGAGCCCACAGACAGCAGAGGCCTTAGCTGTGAGCAGTGCCCTCGGGGTTACACTCCCAAGTGGCTGCACAGCGCAGAGCCAGGACAGACGCTAAAATAGCCACAGTCACTCACCTTGGGCTCCAGCAGAGGGGGACAGATTGGACTGGAACTGTGTGGTGACACTTGGGATTTGGAGGGCGCTCAGAGCTTTTGCTGAGCTGCGGCCACGCAAGATGGTGGCCATCTTACTCCTTCTCAGGGCTCTGGGGAGAGGAGGTGGTGCCTCCCTTGGAGATTAAACCCCACCTGGTGGCCATTGAAAAGTAAATTGAGGCTCATTAACAACCACCACCTGCCCCATCCTCAGGAAATCCCCTTACCCTGAACACCTGAGGGAGTTTTTCATTCAACTGAGAGGCCAAGGCTCTTCAAGTAACTGTGACTAATAGCCTCCAGGCAAAAAGCTAGAGAATAAATGAACCCTTCCTGGGCTTGAAACTCTGCCCTTGAAGGTTAGACTTGACTGTGATGTTTAACATGGGTCCTCCCATGCTCATTCAAACCCAGTAGAGGGTGCAACAAACAGCAGAACACTAGTAACCACAGGGAAAATTTGGCAGGCTCCAAAGCCTACTGAGATAGCCAGAATGGTAAAACAAAGAAACAAATTCCAAATGAAAAAACAAGAGACATCTACCGAAGATGAGATAAATGAGGTGCAGTTAAGCAAGTTAACAGAGCTAGAATTCAGAGCAATGATCTTGAGGAAGCTCAATAGCCTATGTAAGGACATCAGCACCATGAGTAAAGACATAAAAATGTTGAAGATCAACCAACTGAAAATTAAAAACCACCAAGAAGAAATGAAGAATGACATAGCAGAAATAAAAAAAACACATTGGAAGGTCTAAACAGCAGAATAGAGGAAGTTGAGGACCAGATCAGTGAATTAGAAGACGGCGGAAAAAAAAATCAACCAATTAGAAAAAAAAAAAAAATAATTCAAAAACAAGAAGACAACTTTGGCCGGTTTGGCTCAGTGGATAGAGCATTGGCCTGCAGCCCAAAGAGACCCAGGTTTGTTTCCCGCTAAGGGCATGTAACTTGGTTGCAGTTTGTCCCTGGCACTGGTTGGATCATGCAGGTGGCAGCCACTCGGTGTGTCCCTTTCATGTCGATGTTTCTCTCTCTGTCTCTCTCTCCCTCCCACTCTATCTGAACGAAATATGGAAAAATGTCCTCGGGTGAGGATAAAAAAACAAACAATAAAAATTAAAAAGCAGGAAGACAGCGTAAGAAAACTGTGGGACAACTGGAAACATAATAATATTTGCATCATTGGAGATCCTGAAAAAGAAAATGAGCAAGGGTTAGAGAATATTTTTGAAGAAATAGTGACAGAAAACTTCCCTAATTTGGTGAAGGAAGAAGGCATTCAAGATCAAGAAGCACAGAGAGTCCCAAGTAAGAAGACCCCAAAAAGGTCTACACCAAGACACATAGTAATCAAAATACCAAAAATTAAAGACAAAGAGAGAATCCTAAAAGCAGCAAGAGATAAGCAACAGGTTACCTACAAAGGAAACCCCATAAGGCTCTCAGCTGACTTCTCAACAGAAACACTGCAGGCCAGAAGAAAATGGCATGAGGTAATCAAGGTCATGAAAAACAAGGATCTGAATCCAAGACTCTATACCCATCAAGGCTATCATTCAAAGTAGAAGGTCAAAAAAAAAAAAAAAAAAAAAAAAAAAAAAAAAAAAAAAAAAAGGCTAAGGGAATACAATAGCACCAAACCAGCACTGCAAGAAATGTTTAAAGGACTACTGTAATTAGCAAAAGAAATAGGAAGAAAAATATAACCGCACTAAACAAAATGGCAATACATAAGTACATATCAATAATCACCTTAAATGTAAATGGATTGAATGCTCCCATAAAAAGACACAGAGTAGCTGATTGGATAAAGAAGCATGACTCATATATATGTTGTTTACAAGAGACCCACCTTACAACAAAAGACTCACATAGGTTGAAGGTGAAGGGATGGAAAAAAGTCTTTCAAACAAACGGAAAGAAAAAATAAGCTGGGGCAGCAATACTCATATCTGATAAAATAGATTTCAAAATGAAGACCATAACTAGAGAGAAAGAAGGCCACTACATAATATTGAAAGGCTCTATTCAACAGGAAGATATAACCTTGATGAACATATGTGCACCCAATACAGGAGCACCAAAATTTATTACAAATCTTCTGGAGGACTTCAGAGGAGAAATTGATAGCAATACAATCATAGCAGGGGACTTCAACACCCCACTGACATCACTGGATAGATCCTCTAGAAAAAAAATTAGCAAGAAAACAGACTCTAAATGAAGCGCTAGACCAAATGGATTTAATAGATATCTACAGAGAATTATACCCCAAAACTGAAGAATTCACATTCTTCTCATGTGCACATGGGACATTCTCAAAGATAGACCACATGTTAGGACACAAACTAAGTCTGTGCAAGTTAAAGAAGATTGAAATCATATCAAGCATCTTCTCAGATCACAATGGCATGAAACTAGAAATCAATTGCAACAAGAACATGCAAAGACACTTGAACACATGAAGGCTAAATAGCATATTATTAAACACTGAATGGGTTACTGAGGAGATCAAGGAAGAAATTAAAAACTTCCTGGAAATCAATGAAAATGAACACACAACAGTAGAAAATCTATGGGATGCAGTGAAAGCAGTTCTGAGAGGGAAGTTCATAGCAGTACAGGCCTACCTCAAGAAACAAGAAAAATCTCTAATAGACCACCTAACCTCACAACTTAAAGAACTCAAAGCAAACAAAAAGAAAACCCTAGAGCAAGTAGAAGAAAGGAAATAGTAAAGATCAGAGCAGAAATAAATGACATAAACACCAAAAAAAAAAAAAAAATCAAAGTATCAATGACACAAACAGCTGATTTTTCGAAAAGATAAACAAAATTGATGGACCATTGTCTAGACTCACCAAGAAACTAAGAGAGAGAACCCAAATACACAAAATCAGAAATGAAAGAGGAGAAGTAACCACTGACGCCACAGAAATACAAAAGATCGTTAACAACTACTATGAACAATTATATGCAACAAATTCAACAATCTAAGCGAAATGGACAAATTTCAAGAAACACATAATCTCCGAAAACTGGACCTGGAAGAGATAGAAAACTTGAACAGACAAATAACAACTAAGGAAACAGACGATGTAATCAAGACTCTCCCAGCCAAACAAAAGCCCAGGCCTGGATGGCTTCACGGGGGAGTTTTACCGAACATTCAAAAAAGAACCAATACCCATTCTCCTCAAACTATTTCAAAAAATTCAAGAAGAAGGAAGACTTCTGAACTCGTTTTATGAGGCCAGTATAATTCTAATTCCAAAACCAGAAAAAGACACTGCAAAGAAAGGAAACTACAGTCCAATATTCCTGATGAACATAGACACCAAAATCCTGAACTTAATACTAGCAGATTGGATCCAGCAACACATCAAAAAATTATTCACGGGCGTGGCGTGGTGTGGCGAGGACACTTCCCACCCAGGAGCTGTCGCGCCGGCCCGATTTTCTGTGGCTCTATAAGGAGTAGTGCTTCGGTAGCCGTGGAGCTGGAGGAGAACCTGATTTGAGATCAATTCTTGAAGAACACAAAGAAGTGTGGTGGTATGTTCCAGGACTGGCAGTGACATTCAAAGAGACAATTAGAAAAAAATTTCTTGGCTACCCTGGAAAAAATGGCGGCGAAGTGAATGGAGCAACACAGACCATCTCCCAAGACCAATCTGGATTTACAATGAAAATAAAGGCAAACCGTCAGGAAAGGGCAGCCAAAAGACATCTTGGAGGACCACTTAACCAGAGACACCCACTCAATCCTGGTAGGCTTGCGAGGACGGGAGAGGGGACCTAGAGCCCAGGGTCCGCAGCGGCCTGGGCAGGGGCCAGGGAACTCGGCGGGAAGTTAATCCTACGGTCTCCCTTGCCACCCTGCACGGGCCCTGGGAACTCTGTAGCCGGCTAAACTCTCTGCTGGAGCCACAAAGACTCTTGGGCCCCAGGGAACTCGGCGGGACCAGGGAACTGGGCGGGAAGTTAATCCTACCGTCTCCCGTGCCACCCTGCACGGGCCCTGGGAACTCTGTAGCCGGCTAAACTCTCTGCTGGAGCCACACAGACTCTTGGGCCCCAGGGAACTCAGCGGGACCAGGGAACTGGGCGGGAAGTTAATCCTACCGTCTCCCTCGCCACCCTGCATGGGCCCTGGGAACCCTGTAGCCGGTTAAACTCTCCTCTGGAGCCGCACAGACTCGTGGAGACCAGGGAAGTCGGCGGGAAGTTAATCTACCCTCTCCCTTGCGACCCTGCATGGGCCCTGGGAACTCTGTAGCCTGCTAAGCTCTCGGCTGGAGCCGCACAGTCTCCCGAAGACCAGGGGACTCGGCGGGGCCAGGGAACTCGGCCGGAAGACAATCCTACCGCCTCCCTTGCCACCCTGCATGGGCCCTGGGAACTCTGTAGCCTGCTAAACTCTCGGCTGAGGCCCACAGACTCGCGGACACCAGGGGACTCGGCCGTACCAGGGAACTCAGCGGGAAATTACTCCCACCGCCTCCCTTGCCACCCTGCACGGGCCCTGGGAACGCTGTAGCCTGCCAAGCTCTCGGCTGGAGCCACACAAATTCCCGGAGAACAGGGGACTTGGCGGGATTAAAGTGGGTACTCCCTGGTGCATCCAAACCCAGGAGAGGGAGCCACAAACAGCAGAACACCAACACCCACTGGGAAAACTTGGCAGACTCCAAAGCCCACTGTGATAACCAAAATGGTGAGAAACAGAAACAAAAGCCAAATGAAAGATCAAGAGACCTCTACAGAAGATGAAATAAATGAGGTGCAGTTAAGCAAGTTAACAGAACTAGAATTTAGAGCCATGATGTTGCGAAAGCTCAACAGCATGTGTAAGGACATGAGCAACATGAGTAAAGACATAGAAATGTTGAAAATAAACCAGCTGGAAATGAAAAACCAACAGGAAGAAATGAAGAATGACATATCAGAAATGAAAAACACACTGGAAGGTCTAAAAAGCAGAGTAGGGGAAGCTGAGGACCGGATCAGTGAATTAGAAGACAGGCTAGAAGAAATCAACCAATCAGAAAACCAAAAGGAAAAAATGATTAAAAAACAGGAAGAGAGCTTAAGAGAACTGTGGGACAACTGGAAATGGAATAATATTCATATCATAGGAGTCCCTGAAGAAGAAGAAAGTAAGCGAGGGCTAGAGAATATATTCCAAGAAATAGTGACAGAAAACTTCCCTAATTTGGTGAAGGAAGAAGGCATTCAAGTTAAAGAAGCTCAGAGAGCCCCAAGTAAGAAGAACCCAAACAGGCCCACACCAAGACACATAGTAATCAAACTGCCAAAAATTAAAGACAAAGAGAAAATCCTAAAAGCAGCAAGAAATAAGCAACAGGTTACCTACAAAGGAAACCCCATAAGGCTCTCAGCTGACTTTTCAAAAGAAACACTACAGGTTAGAAGGGAATGGCATGAAGTAATCAAGGTCATGAAAAACAAGGATCTGAATCCAAGAATACTCTACCCAGCAAGGCTATCATTCAAAATAGAAGGTCAAATAAAGAGCTTCCCAGACAAAAAAGGCTAAGGGAATACATTAGCACCAAACCAGCACTGCAAGAAATGTTAAAAGGACTGCTGTAATTACCAGGAGAAATGGAAAGGAAAATAGAACCACACTAAACAAAAATGGCGATAAATAAGTACATATCAATAACCACCTTAAATGTAAATGGACTGAATGCTCCCATAAAAAGACACAGAGTAGCTGATTGGATAAGAAAGCATGACTCATCTATATGCTGTTTACAAGATCAAAGGACTCACATAGATTGAAAGTAAAGGGATGGAAAAAAATCTTTCAAGCAAATGGAAAAGAAAAAAAAGCTGGGGTAGCAATACTTATATCTGATAAAATAGACTTCAGATTGAAGGCCATAACTATAGACAAAGAAGGCCACTACATAATATTGAAAGGATCTATCCAACAGGAAGATATAACCTTGATAAACATATATGCACCCAATATAGGAGCACCAAAATATATTAAAAAACTATTGGAGGACTTCAAAGGAGAAATCGAGAGCAATACAATCATAGCAGGGGACTTCAACACCCCGCTCACATCACTGGATAGATCCTCTAGACAAAAAATTAGCAAGGAAACAGAGACTCTAAATGAAGCACTAGACCAAATGGATTTAATAGATATCTACAGAGAACTACACCCCAAAACTACAGAATTCACATTCTTCTCAAGTGCACATGGAACATTCTCAAAGATAGACCACATGTTAGGGCCCAAACTAAGTCTCCACAAGTTCAAGAAGATTGAAATTATAACAAGCATCTTCTCAGACCACAATGGAATGAAACAAGAAATCAATTGCAAGAAGAACATACAAAGACATTTTAACAAATGGAAGCTAAATAGAATGTTATTAAACAATGAATGGGTCACCGAGGAAATCAAGGAAGAAATCAAAAACTTCCTGGAAACCAATGAAAATGAGGACACAACAATACGAAATCTATGGGATGCAGCAAAAGCAGTTCTGAGAGGGAAGTTCATAGCACTACAGGCCTACCTCAAAAAAGAAGTAAAATCTCTAATAGACTACCTAACCTCACAACTTAAAGAACTAGAGAGTAAACAAAAAGAAAACCCCAGAGCAAGTAGAAGAAAGGAAATAGTAAGGATCAGAGCAGAAATAAACGACATAGAGACCAAAAAAAACAATCCAGAGGATCAATAAAACAAAGAGCTGGTTTTTCGAAAAGATAAACAAGATTGATGGACCCTTAGCTAGACTCACCAAGAAACAAAGAGAGAGAACCCAAATACATAAAATCAGAAATGAAAGAGGAGAGATAACAACTGACAGCACAGAAATACAAAAGATCGTTAACAACTAATATGAACAATTATACGGCAACAAATTCGACAATCTAAGCGAAATGGACACATTTCTAGAAACACATAGTCTCTCAAAACTGGATCAGGAAGAGATTAAAAACTTAAACAGAACAATAACAACAGAAGAAATTGAAGATGTAATCAAGACTCTTCCAGCAAACAAAAGCCCAGGCCCGGATGGCTTCACGGAGGAGTTTTACCGAACATTCAAAGAAGAACTAATACCCATTCTCCTCAAACTATTTCAAAAAATTCAAGAAGAAGGAAGACTTCCAAACTCGTTTTATGAAGCCAGCATAATTCTAATTCCAAAACCAGAAAAAGACACAACAAAGAAAAAAAACTACAGGCCAATATCCCTGATGAACATAGATGCCAAAATCCTGAACAAAATACTAGCAAATCGCATCCAGCAATACACCAGAAAAATTATCCACCATGACCAAGTGGGATTCATCCCAGGGATGCAAGGCTGGTACAATATTTGCAAATCCATAAATGTGATACACCACATAAATAAATTGAAGAATAAAAACCACATGATCATATCAATAGATGCTGAAAAAGCCTTCGACAAAATCCAGCATCCATATCTGATAAAAACACTCAGCAGTGTGGGAATAGAGGGATCATATCTAGACATAATAAAAGCCATATATGAAAGACCTACAGCCAACATCATACTCAATGGGCAAAAACTAAAAGCATTTCCCTTAAGAACAGGAACAAGGCAAGGATGCCCACTTTCGCCACTCCTATTTAACATAGTACTGGAAGTCTTAGCCACAGCAATCAGACAGGAAGAAAAAGTAAAAGGGATCCAAATTGGAAAGGAGGAAGTGAAACTGTCATTATTTGCAGATGACATGATACTGTACATAGAAAACCCCAAAGACTCCACCAAAAGCTCACTAGACTTAATAAATGAATTTGGCTAAGTAGCAGGATACAAAATTAACGTCAAGAAATCAATGGCATTCTTATACACCAATGATGAACTCACAGAAAGAGAAACTAAGAAAACAATCCCATTTACCATTGTGGCAAAAAAATTAAGATACCTAGGAATAAACTTAACCAAAGAAATAAAGGACCTATTCGCAGAAAACGACAGGTCTTTGAAAAAAGAAATAGAGCAAGATATAAAAAAGTGGAAGCACATACCCTGTTCATGGATTGGGAGAATTAACATCATTAAAATGTATTACCCAAAACAATATATAGATTCAACGCAATCCCCATCAAAATACCAACGGCATACTTCACAGAATTAGAACAATTACTTCAAAAGTTCATATGGAACCAAAAAAGGCCTCGAATAGCCACAGCAATCTTGAAAAGGAAGAACAAAGTTGGAGGGATCACAATATCAGATTTCAGGTTATACTACAAAGCCACCATAATCAAAACAGCCTGGTACTGGCACAAGAACAGGTATGTAGACGAGTGGAACAGAATAGAGAACCCAGAAATGGACCCAAGGCAATTTGCTCAATTAATATTTGACAAAGGTGGCAAGAGCATACAGTGGAGTAAGGACAACCTCTTTAATAAATGGTGCTGGGAAAATTGGACAGCTACTTGCAGAAAAATGAAACTAGACCATCAACTTAAACCCTACACCAAAATAAACTCAAAATGGATAAAAGACTTAAATGTAACTCATGAATCCATAAAAATCCTAGAGGAGACTGTGGGCAACAAAATCTCATACATCATACGCAGCAGAATTTTTACTGACACATCACCTAAGGCAATAGAAACAAAGGAGAAAATGAACACATGGGACTACATCAAACTCAAAAGCTTCTGCACAGCGAAAGATACAATCATCAAAACGGAAAGGCTACCCACTGTATGGGAGAGCATAATTGCCAATGATATATCAGATAAGGGGTTAATTTCCAATACATATAGAGTGCTCATACAACTCCACAAAAGGAAGACAAAGAATCCAATTAAAAAATGGGCAGAGGAACTAAATAGACACCTCTCCAAACAGGACATATAAATGGCTAAGAGACATATGAAGAAATGCTCATCATCACTAATCATCAGAGAGATGCAAATCAAAACAACAATGAGGTATCACCTCACACCTGTCAGAATGGCCGCCATCAACAAATCATCAAATGGCGAGGGTGTGGAGAAAAGGGGACTCTAGTACACTGCTGGTGGGAATGCAGACTGGTGCAGCCACTGTGGAAAACAATATGGTGTCACCTCAAAAAATTAAAAATTGATCTTCCATTTGACCCAGTGATCCCACTTCTAGGAATATACCCTACGAAGCATAAAACACCAATCAGAAAGAATATATATACCCCCATCTTTGTAGCAGCACTATTTACAATCGCTAAGATCTGGAAACAACCCAAGTGCCCATCAGTAGACGAATGGATCAAAAAGCTGTGGTACATATACACAATGGAGTACTACGCAGCGGTAAGAAAGAAAGATCTCTCATCCTTTGAGACTACATGGAGGGACCTGGAAAGTATCATCCTAAGTGAAACAAGCCAAACAGAGAAAGACAAATTTCATATGATCTCACTGATTTGTGGAATATAATGAACATAACAGTTTGAGGAATGGGGTAGTCCCAGAGACGTGGAAGCGGGGTACAGACTGACAATCCCCTAAGGAGTGGGAAGGTAGGGGAGGGATGAACCACAGAACTTATATGCATGTATGCATGAACAGTGGACATGGACAACAATCTGGGGAAGGGGCAGGGAGGGGAGAAGGAGGGGGGAATCAGTGGGGGAAAAAAGGAGAATCATCTGTAACAAAAATTAATCAATAAAAAGAAAAAAAAAGAAAAAAATTATTCACCATGACCAAGTGGTATTCATCATAGGGATTCAAGGCCGGTATAATACACAACATAAATAAAATAAAGAATAAAACCAAATGACCATATCAATAGATGCCAAAAGATCCTTAGACAAATCCAGCATCCATTTCTGATAAAAACGCTCAGCAATGCAGGACTAGAGGGATCATATCTCAACATAATAATGGCCATATATGAAAGACCTATAGCCAACATCATACTCAATGGGCAAAAATTAAAAGTATTTCCCTTAAGAACAGGAACAAGGCAAGGATGTCCACTTTTGCCACTCTTAGTTAACATAGTACTGGAAGTCTTAGCCACAGCAATCAGACAGGAGGAAAAAATAAAAGGGATCCAAATTGGAAAGGAGGAAGTGAAACTGTCATTATTCATAGATGACATGATACTATACATAGAAAACCTCAAAGACTCCATCAAAAATTTACTAGACTTAATAAATGAATTTGGAAAAGTAGCATGGTACAAAATTAACGTCAAGAAATCAATGGCATTCTTATACACCAATGAACTCACAGAAAGAGAAACTCAAAAAACAATCCCATTTACCACTGCAGCAAAAAAATTAAGATACTTAGGAATAAACTTAACCAAAGAAATAAAGGACCTATTCGCAGAAAACTACAGGTTGTTGAAAAAAGTAATAGAGGAAGATATAAAAAAAGTGGAAGCATATACCTTGTTCATGGATTGGAAGAATTAATATCATTAAAATGTTCATAGTACCCAAAGCAATCTATAGATTCAATGCAATCCCTATCAAAATACCAATGGCATACTTCACAGAACTAGAACAAATACTTCAAAAATTTATATGGAACCAAAAAAGACATCGAATAGCCAGAGCAATCTGACATCACTGATAGATCCTCTAAAGAAGACAATTAACAAGGATACAGAGACTCTAGATGATGCACCAAATCAAGTGAATTTAATAGATATGTACAGAGAATTGCACCTCAGAATTTCAGAATTCATATTCTTCTCAAGGGCACATGGGGCATTCTCAAATATAGACCTCATGTTAGGACACAAACAAAGCCTCTGCAAGTTCAAGAAAATTGAAATTATATCAAGCATCTTCTCAGATCTCAATGGCATGAAACTAAAAACCAATTACAATAAAAACATTCAAGCCCTGGCCTGTTTGGCTCAGCGGTTGGAGCGTTGGCCTGCAGTCCAGAGAGACAAGGGTTCAGTTCCCACTAAGGGCGCATACCTAGGTTGCAGTTTGTCCCCGGCCCTGGTTGGTCATGCGGGTGGCAACCACTCGATGTGTCCCTTTCACATCGATGTTTCTCTCTCTCTCTTCCTCTCTCTCCCTCCCACTCTATCTGAACAAAAAATAGAAAAATGTCCTCGGGTGAGGATAAAAAACAAAACAAAAAAAACACTCAAAAACATTTAAACACATGGACGCCAAATAGCATGTTATTAAATATGAATGGGTTACCAAGGAGATCAAGGAAGAAATTAAAAACTTGCTGGAAATCAATGAAGATGAACACAGAATAACACAAATCTATGGGACACAGCAAAAGCAGTCCTGAGAGGGAAGTTCATGGCACTACAGGCCTACTTCAGCAAACAAAAAAAATTCTAATTGACTATCTTATCTCACAACTTAAAGAACTAGAAAGCAAACAAACAAACAAATGAAACCAAACCAGAGCAGGTAGAAGGAAAGAAATAGTAAAGATCAGAGCAGAAATAAATGACATAGAGACATTTAAAAGATCAATGAAACAAAAAGCTGGTTCTTTGAAAAGATAAAAAAGATTGATAGACCCTTAGCTAGACTCACCAAGAAACAGATAGAGGACCCAAATAAACAAAATCAGAAATGAAAGAGGAAAAGTTAACAACTGACACCACAGAAATACAAAGGATTGTTAACAAATACTATGATCAATTATATGCCAACAAATTGGGCAATGTAGGTGAAATGGACACATTTCTACAAACACATAGTCTCCCAAAACTGAACAGGGAAGAGATAGAAAACATGAACAGACCAATAAAAACTAGGGAAATTGAAGATGTAATCAAGAGTCTACCAGCAAAGAAAAGCCCGGGCCCAGGTGGCTTCACGGGGGAGTTTTCCCAAACATTCAAAGAACTAAGACCCACTCTCCTCAAACTATTCCAAAACACTCAAGAAGAAGGAAGACTTGCAAACTCTTTTTATGAGGCGAGCATAATTCTAATTCCAAAATCATTTAAAGACACTACAAAGAAAGAAACCACAGGCCAATACCCCTGATACACATAGATGCAAAAATCCTTAACAAAATATTAGCAAATCAGATCCAGCAATGCATCAAAAAAAAAAAAAAAAAATTCACCATGACTAAGTTGGATTCATTCCAGGACTGCTAGCTTGGTACAATATTTGCAAATCAATACATGTGATACACCACATAAACAAAATGAAAGATAAAAACCATATGATCATATCAGTAGATACTGAAAAAGCATTTGACAAAATTCAGCACCATTTCTGATAAAAACGCTTAGCAATGTGGGAACAGAGGGATCATATCTTGACATAATAAAAGCCATATATGAAAAACCTACAGCCAACATTATAGTCAAGGGGCAAATCTAAAAGCATTTCCCTTAAGAACAGTAACAAGACAGGGATGTCCACTTTCACCACTCTTATTTAACATAGTACTGGAAGTCTTAGCCACAACAATTAAACATGAAGAAAAATTAAAAGGGATCCAAATTGGAAAGGAGGAAGTGAAACTGTCATTATTTGCAGATGACATGGTATTGTACTTAGAAAACCATAAAGATTCCATCAAAAAACTACTAGATTTAATAAATAAATTTGGCAAAGTGGCAAGATATAAAATTAACATCAAGAAATCAACGTCATTCTTATACACCAATAATGAATTCACAGAAAAGAGAAACCAAAATAATAATTTGATTTACCATTGTGGCAAAAAAAATTAAGATACCTAGGAATAAACTTAACCAAAGAAGTAAAGGACCTAGTCGCAGAAAACTATAGGTCATTGAAAAAAAAAAAAATAGAGGAACATATGAAAAAGTAGAAGCAAGAACTTATATGCATGTATGCATGACCAATGGACATGGACAACAAAGCTGGGGACAGGGTTGGGAGGGAGGGGGAGGAGGGTGTCAATGGGGGAAAAAGAAGAAACTTCTGTAACAAATAAACAAATAAATAAATAAATAAATAAATAAATAACAATAACAAAATTAAAAAAGTGAAAGCATATACCTTGTTCCTGGATTGGAAGAATTAACATCACTAAAATGTCCATACTACCCAAAGCAATCTATAGATCCAATGCAATCCCCATTAAAATATTAATGAAATATTTAACAAAACTAGAACAAATACTTCAAAAGTGCACATGAAACCAAAAAAGACCCCGAACAGCCACAACAGTCTTGAAAAAGAACAAAGTAGGAGGCATCATAATACTTGATAGTAGGTTATAGTAAAAAGCCACTGTAACCAAAACAGCCTGGTACTGGCAGAAGAACAGGCATATAGATCAATGGAACAGAACAGAGTACCGGGAAATTGACCCAAGACATTATTCTCAATTAATATTTGACAAAGGTGGCAAGAGCATACACTGGAGTAAAGACAGCCTCTTTAATAAATGATGCTGGGAAAATTGGACAGCTACATGCAAAAAAATGAAACTAAACCACCATCTTATACCATACACAAGAATAAACTCAAAATGGATAAAAGACTGAAATATGACTCATAAATCCATAAATATCCTAGAGGAAAATGTAGGAAACAAAATCTTAGACATCACATGCAGCAGAATTTTTACTGATATAACACCTAAGGCAAGAGGAACCAAGGAAAAATTAATACATGGGATTGCATCAAACTAAAAAGCTTCCGCAAAGCAAAAGAAACAACCATCAAAATGGAAAGGGAACCCACTATTGGGGAGAGCATAATTGCCAGCAATACCTCAGATAAGGGGTTAATTTCCAAAATATATGGAGTACTCATACAATTCAACAAAAGGAAGACAATAAACCCAATTAAAAAATGGGCAGAGGACCTATGTAGACACCTCTCCAAACAGGACATACAAATGGCCAAGAGACAGATGAAAAAATGCTTAATGTCACTAATCATCAGAGAGATGTAAATTAAAATGACTATGAGGTATCACCTCACACCTGCCAGAATGGCTGCCTTCAACAAATCATCAAACAACAACTGTTACCGAGGATGTGGAGAAAAGGGGACTCTAGTCCACTTCTGGTGGGAATGCAGACTCGTACAGCCACTATGGAAAACAATATGGTGTTGCCTCAAAAACTTAAAAATTGAACTGCCATTTGGCCCAGTAATCCCACTTCTAGGAATATATCCTAAGAAGCCTAAAACACCAATCAGAAAGAATATATGTACCCCCATGTTCATAGCAGCACAATTTCCAATTGCTAAGATCTGGAACAGCCCAAGTGTCCATCAGTAGATGAGGGGATAAAAAAGCTGTGGTACATATATGCAATGAAACATTATGCAGGTGTAAGAAAGAAAGATGTCATATCGTTTGCGATGACATGCAGGGACCTGGAGAGTATTATGCTAAGTGAAATAAGCCAATCAGAGAAAGACAAATACCACGTGATCTCACTTATTTGTGGAATGTAATGAACAAAAAAAAAGCTGATGAACAAAACAGACCCAGAAACATAGAAAGGAGTATGGTTCAGACTGGCAAACCTCAGAGGAGAGGGGCAGGGTGGGGGGCAGGGATGAGATAAACCAAAGAACTTATGTGTAACCAATGGACATAGACAACAATGCTTTGGGGTGGGGGCGGGATTGGGAGGAGGATGTATGTGGGCAAAAAGGAGAAACACCTAACAAAAATAAATTAATAAAACAAACAAAAAACAGACACACAGCTCAGTGGAATAGGACTTGATATTCTGATGTCAAATGGTATAGACTACAGACAGCTTGAAAGGCTGGGACAGAAATGTAGCCTGGGAGCCTGTCAAGTGCATCCTTTCTGCCACACGCATGACAGCTCCCAATTGCTCATGTGAAAGAAACAGTTTTACATTGGGAAATAACATTTATAAAAGAAAAAAAGAAGTCTGTTTCAGTTTGGTTAAAACTTTAGTTTTCAGAAACCTAGGAATTAGTAAAGACAGTTTTCTAAAAACAAAAACAAAAAACGAAGCACTAGAAGTAGTAAAAAATAAACAGAGCTCTGAAAAGGAAAGTTGCATGTGAAAAAAAAACTGAATTCTATGCGATTCAGGGTTTCTTTCCTCTGTTTTTTTTTCCCTTTAGTTCCTTTATGTTTGCCATTTTTTGTCTTAATTTTTGTGGTAACTCAAACTGAAAACAAACAAACAACAGGGGCTTAATTCCCCAAGGTTTAGCTGTTTATGCCTCTGTTTGTTTTTTAAATATTCACAAAATAAATATATTTGGTTTCATTGTTTGAATAAATTTATTTTTTACTTCTTTATACAGGGGAAAGTGTACAGCTATGCACGGTTGGAACTCAGAGGTCTCCCACTTCAAGAAGCTGACAATCTCCTCGCTCCAGCCTCCATTGAGGAGCAGCCTCCCGCAGTCTGCTCTGCAAATGAGCTCCTTGGCTTAGCGCCCTCCTCCCTGCCACCTGTGATTTCAAATCACATCGACGCTAGCAAGGGGTCACCACCGAGGTTTCCACCAGCCCACAAGCAAGAGCATGGCAGCCATCCCCTCCAGCGGCTTGCTCATGGGTTTCACTTCCAGTAACAGCTCCTGTGGAAGTGTCAAGTACTCTGGGGAAGCCATCCGTCACCACCCTGGTCTCCCCAAGGCCTCCCCAGGGTCACTGGTAGGTGAGCTTCTATTCTGGGACATCCACTCTCCAGTTCATAGCCACAGTGTTGGAGTCCCCAGAGCACTTGGAATCTTCCCAGGCCTCCAGCAGCATGATCATCTGTGACGAGGCTTGGGAAGCCACAAGGAGGTAGCCTGGTAGCCAGCCTGCCAAAGCCAACGTGGGCCCTCATCCTGAGTGTTCACCACCAGCCACCCGACTTCCAACAGTGCTAGGTTCTTTTAAGCACCTCCCCCCCCTTCTCCTCTACTCCTTTCCCACCTCCCCACCCCACCCCACCCCACTCCACCACATAGACTAGGGCAGGCTGCAGCAAGCAGAAACAGTTGGGTTCTTTTATATCAAAACAGCAAAATACCAAAAAGGAGTTGAGAGAGCTCTGCTCTTTACTAGCGAAGTCACACTGGAACCTTACTGACACCCTGAGCCCAGCAACCAACCGCGAACCCAGCAACCATGTGCTGTGCACCAAGGGGAAAATAAAGGATGGGGAGGATACAGTCTAAAAGTAAACATACAAATAACAATTATTTTAATACAGTGATACCTCGGTTCTTGAACATAATGCGTTCCAGGAGGACGGTCGAGAACCGAATTGTTCGAGAACCGAAGCAATAGGAAAGCGTGACTCCACAAAGCGTGACTCTCTCTCTGCACTCACACTGATGACGCAAGCAAGGCGCGCTGGGCCGAATGAACGCCATTCGGCTCAACTCGGCTCATCTCGGAAGTTCGAGTTCCAAATATTTGTTTGGATTCCGAGACAAAAGTTTCTCGAATCTCCTGGTCGAATACCGATTTGGTCGAAAACCGAGGCGTTCGAGAACTGTAAAGACACAGTCCTTAAGTCCTTAACATTAAGGCCCACCACTATGTGTTTCTTAGAAATCTGGGGAAACCAGTAGGGCCTCCAATGGCCTAACTGCAAATTCCCCTCCCCACTCTGCTCCTGCAGATGAGGTCCTCTAGCCAAACAAGCCTCTTTATCTCAAAGGGACCAGGTACAGTTCCAGATAATCCCTGGGTAGTGAGTCTTAGTACACTGCCAGCCTGTGGATCTCATTTGTTCAATGTCAGGTGTCCTGGGTTCAGCTCCCCATAATCCTAGGGAGGACATCCCTTCCTCACCAACAGGGTTAGTAGGAGACTACTAAAATGGTCCCTGCTGCTAATTGGTTTCATCTGTACTCTTTTTTTTTAAATTAATTAATTAATTAATTAATTATTTTTATTTGTTTTATTTTTTTGGTATGTGCCCCTAGCGGGAACTGAACGCAGGACTCTCTGGTCCGCAGGCCAATGCTCTAACCGCTGAGCCAAATCGGCCAGGGCTATTTTTTTTAAATTTATTTATTTATTTTTTTTGTTACAGATGTTTCTCCTTTTTTACCCCATTGCCAACCCCACCCCACCCCACTCCTGCTCTGTCCCCTGCTTTGTTGTCCATGTCTATTGGTTATGTATACATGCATATAAGTTCTGTGGTTTATCTCTTCCCACCCCCACCCCCTTGTCAGTCTGTGCCCTACTTCCATGTTTTTGGGTCTACCGTATTTCTCAGCCTGTTATGTTCATTATATTCCATATATAAGTGAGGTCATGTGGTATTTGTCTTTTTCTGCTTGGCTTATTTCACTTAGGATAATACTTTCCAGGTCCCTCCATGTCGTCTCAAAGGATAAGAGATCTTTCTTTCTTATAGCTGCATAGTACTCCATTGTGAATATGTACCACTGCTTTTTTATCCATTCGTCTACGGATGGACACTTGGGCTGTTTCCAGATCTTAGCTATTGTAAATAGTGCTGCTACAAACATGGGGGTACATATATTCTTCCTGATTGGTGTTTCAGGCTTCTTAGGGTATATTCCTAGAAGCGGGATCACTGGGTCAAATGGAAGTTCAATTTTTAATTTTTTGAGGTAACACGATATTGTTTTCCATGGTGGCTGCACCAGTCTGCATTCCCACCAGCAGTGTATTAGAGTCCCCTTTTCTCCACACCCTCGCCAACAGTTGTTATTTGATGATTTGTTCATGGTGGCCATTCTGACAGGTGTGAGGTGATACCTCATTGTTGTTTTAATTTGCATCTCTCTGATGATTAGTGATGTTGAGCATTTCTTCATAAATCTCTTGGCCATTTGTATCTTCTGTTTGGAGAGGTGTCTATTCAGCTCTTCTCCCAATTTTTAATTGGGTTCTTTGTCTTCCTTTTGTTGAGTTGTATGAGCACTCTCTATATATTGGAAATTAACCCCTTATCTGATATATCATTGGCAATGATGTTCTCCCATACAGTGGGTTGCCTTTCCCTTTTGATTATTGTTTCTTTTGCTGTGCAGAAGCTTTTTAGTTTGATGTGGACCCATGTGTTCATTTTCTCCTTTGTTTCTGCTGCCTTAGGTGATGTATCAGTAAAAATTCTGCTCCGTATGATGTCCGAAATTTTGTAGCCTACATTTTCTACCAGAATTTTTATGGATTCATGGGTCACATTTAAATCTTTTATCCACTTTGAGTTTATTTTTGTGTATGGTGTAAGTTGATGGTCTAGTTTCATTTTTTTGCATGTAGCTGTCCAATTTTCCCAACACCATTTATTAAAGAGGCTGTCTTTACTCCACTGTATGCTCTTGCCCCCTTTGTCAAATATTAATTGAGCATATTGCCTTGGGTCCATTTCTGGGTTCTCTCTTCTGTTCCACTGGTCCATATGCCTGTTCTTGTGCCTGTACCAGGCTGTTTTGATTACAGTGGCTTTGTAGTATAACCTGATATCTGGTATTGTGATCCCACCTACTTTGACCTTCTTTTTCAAAATTGCTGTGGCTATTCGGGGACTTTTTTGGTTCCATATGTACTTTTGAATATTTGCTCTAGTTCTGTGAAATATGTTGTTGGTATTTTGATGGGGATTACATGAAATCTATAGATTGCTTTGGGTAGTATGGACATTTTAATGATGTTAATTCTTCCAATCCATGAACAAGGTATGTGCTTCTACTTTTTTATATCTTCCTCTATTTCTTTTTTCAATGTCCTGTAGTTTTCTGCAAATAGGTCCTTTACTTCTTTGGTTAAGTTTATTCCTAGGTATCTTAAGTTTTGTGCACGATGCTAAATGGGATTGCTTTTTCAGTTTCTCTTTCTGTGAGTTCATCATTGGTGTATAAGAATGCCATTGATTTCTTGACGTTAATTTTGTATCCTGCTACTTTTCCAAATTCATTTGTTAAGTCTAGTAGATTTTTGATGGAGTCTTTAGGGTTTTCTATGTATAATATGTCATCTGCAAATAATGACAGTTTCACTTTCTCCTTTCCAATTTGGACCCCTTTTATTTTTTCCTCATGTCTGATTGCTGTGGCTAAGACTTCTAGTACTATGTTAAATAAGAGTGGTGAAAGTGGGTATCCCTGTCTTGTTCCTGTTCTTAATGGAATTGTTTTAGTTTCTGCCCATTGAGTATGATGTTGGCTGTAGGTCTTTCATATATGACCTTTATTATGTCGAGATATGATCCCTCTATTCCCACGTTGCCGAGTGTTTTTATCAGAAAAGGGTGCTGGATATTGTCGAATACTTTTTCAGCATCTATTGATATGATCATGTGGTTTTTATTCTTCATTTTGTTTATGTGGTATTTCACATTTATTGATTTGCGAATATTGTACCAGCATTGCATCCCTGGAATGAATCCCACTTGGTCATGGTGAATAATTTTTTTGGTGTATTGCAGGATCCGATTTGATAGTATTTTGTTCAGGATTTTGGCGTCTATGTTCATCAGGGATATTGGCCTGTAGTTTTCTTTCCTTGTAGTGTGTTTTTCTGGTTTTGGAATTAGAATTACGCTGGCTTCATAGAACGTGTTTGGAAGTCTTCCTTCTTCTTGAATTTTTTGAAAGAGTTTGAGGAGAATGGGTGTTAGTTCTTCTTTGAATGTTCGATAAAACTCCCCCGTGAAGCCATCTGGGCCTGTGCTTTTGTTTTCTGGGAGAGTCTTGATTACATCCTCAATTTCTTCTGTTGTTATTGGTCTGTTCAAGTTTTCTTTCTCTTCCTGATCCAGTTTTGGGAGACTATGTGTTTCTAGAAATTTGTCCATTTTGCTTAGATTGTCGAATTTGTTGCCATATAATTGTTCATAGTAGCTGTTAATGATCTTTTGTATTTCCGTGGTGTCGGTTGTGACTTCTCCTCTTTCATTTCTTATTTTGTGTATTTGGGTTCTCTCTCTTTGTTTCTTGGTAAGTCTCGCTAAGGGTCCATCAATCTTGTTTATCTTTTCGAAAAAACAGCTCTTTGTTTCATTGATCCTTGAATAGTTTTTTTTTTTTTTTGTTCTCTATATCATTTATTTCTGCTCTGATCTTTAATATTTCCTTCCTTCTACTTGCTCTAGGGTTTTCTTTTTGTTTGCTTTCTAATTCTTTAAGTTGTGAGGTTAGACAGTCAATTAGAAATTTTTCTTGTTTTTTGAGCTAGGCCTGTAGTGCTATAAACTTCCCTCTCAGAAATGCTTTCACTGCGTCTCATAGATTTTGTGTCATTTTGTGTTAATTTTCACTGGTTTCCAGGAAGTTTTTAATTTCTTCCTTGATCTCATCGGTGACCCATTCATTGTTTAATAACATGCTATTTAGCCTCCATGTGTTGAAATGTCTTTGCATGTTCTTGTTGCAATTGATTTCTAGTTTCATGCCATTGTGATCTGAGAAGGTGCTTGATATGATTTTAATCTTCTTGAACTTGTAGAGATTTAGTTTGTGTCCTATCATGTGGTCTATCTTTGAGAATGTCCCATGTGCACTTGAGAAGAATGTGTATTCTGTAGTTTTGGGGTGTAATTCTCTGTAGATGTCTATTAAATCCAGTTGGTCTAGTGCTTCATTTAGAGTCTCTGTGTCTTTGCTAATTTTTGGTCTAGAGTATCTATCTAGTGGTATCAATGGGGTGTTGAAGTCCCCTGCTATGATTGTATTGCTGTCGATTACTCCGTGGAAATCCTCCAGAATATTTTTAATATATTTTGGTGCTCCTATATTGGGTGCATATATGTTTATCAAGGTTATATCTTCCTGTTGGATAGATGCTTTCAATATTATGTAGTGGCCTTCTTTGTCTCTAGTTATGGCCTTCATTTTGAAATCTATTTTATCAGATATGAGAATTGCTACCCCAGCTTTTTTTTGCTTTCCATTTGCCTGGAAAACTTTTTTCCATCCCTTCACTTTCAACCTATATGAGTCTTTTGTTGCGAGGTGGGTCTCTTTAAACAGCATGTAGATGAGTCATCCTTTCTTATCCATTCAGCTACTCTGTGTCTTTTTACGGGAGCATTCAATCCATTTACATTTAAGGTGATTATTGATATGTACTTATTTATTGCCATTTTTGTTTAGTGTGGTTCTATTTTTCTTCCCATTTCTCCTGCTAATTACAGAAGTTCGGCCAGGGCTATTAATTTATTTTTGTTACAGATGTTTCTCCTTTTCCCCCCACTGATTCCCCCCTCCCCCTCCCACCCCTGTCCCCACCTTTGTTGTCCATGTCCATTGTTCATACATACATGCATATAAGTTATGTGTTTTAGCTCCACCCACGCCCTCTTCAGGGTATTGTCAGTCTGTACCCCACTTCCAGATCTCTGCCCATTCCCCAGACTCTTATGTTCATTATAATCCACAAATAAGTGAGATCATGTGATATTTGTCTTTCTCTGCTTGGCAAGTTTCACTTAGCATAATACTCTCCAGGTCCCTCCATGTCGTCTCAAAGGATAAGAGATCTTTCTTTCTTACAGCTGTATCGTACTCCATTGTGTATATGTACCACCAATTTTTTATCCATTCGTCTACTGATGGACATTTGGACTGTTTCCAGATCTTAGCTATTGTAAATAGTGCTGCTATGACCATGGAGGTATATATATTGTTTCTAATTGGTGTTTTAGTCTTAGGTTATATTCCTAGAAGCGGGATCACTGGGTCAAATGGCAGTTTAATTTTTAATTTTTTGAGGTAACACGATATTGTTTTCCATAGTGGCTGCACCAGTCTGCATTCCCACCAGCAGTGTACTAGAGTCCCCTTTTCTGCACACCCTCGCCAAACTTGTTGTTTGATGATTTGTTGATGGCGGCCATTCTGACAGGTGTGAGGTGATACCTCATTGTTGTTTTAATTTGCATCTCTCTGATGAATAGTGATGTTGAGCACTTCTTCATATGTCTCTTAGCCATTTGTATCTTCTGTTTGGAGATGTGTCTATTTAGTTCATTTGCCCATTTTTTAATTGGGTTCTTTGTCTTCCTTTTGTTGAGTTGTATGAGCACTCTATATATATATTGGAAATTAACCCCTTATCTGATACATCATTGTCAATTATGCTCTCCTATACAGTGGGTTGCCTTTCCCTTTTGATGATTGTATCTTTTGCTGTGCAGAAGCTTTTGAGTTTGATGTAGTCCCATGTGTTCATTTTGTCCTTTGTTTCTATTACCTTAGGTGATGTATCAATGAAAAATTTTCTGCCTATAATGTCTGAAATTTCGTTGCCTACAGTTTCTTCTGGGGTTTTTAAGAATTCATGATTCACATTTAAGTCTTTTACTATTTTGAGTATATTTTTGTGTATGGTGTAAGTTGATGGTCTAGTTTCATTTTTTTTTTTTTTTTGCATGTAGCTGTCCAATTTTCCCAACACCATTTATTAAAGAGCCTGTCTTTACTCCACCATATGCTCTTGCCACCTTTGTCAAATATTAATTCAGCATATTACTTTGGGTCCATTTCTTGGTTCTCTGTTCTGTTCCACTTGTCTATATGTCTGTTCTTGTGCCAGTACCAGGTTCTTTTGATTACAGTGGTTTTGTAGTATAACCTGAAATCTGGTAATGTGATCCCTCCTACTTTGTTCTTCTTTTTCAAGATTGCTGTAGCTATTTGAGGTCTTTTTTGGTTTCATATAAACTTTTGAAGTATTTGTTCTAGTTATGTGAAGTACGTCATTGGTATTTTGATGGGGATTACATTGAATCTATAGATTGCTTTGGGTAGCATGGTCATTTTAATGATGTTAAGTCTTCCAATCCATGAACAAGGTATGTGCTTCCACTTTTTATATCTTCCTCTATTTCTTTTTTCAATGACCTGTAGTTTTCTGCGAATAGGTTCTTTATTGTTTTTGGATAAATTTATTCCTAGGTATCTTAATTTTTTTGCTGTGATAGTAAATGAGATTTTTTTTTAGTTTCTCTTTCTGTGAGTTCATCATTGGTGTATAAGAATGCCACTGATTTTGTGAAGTTAATTTTGTATTCTGCTACTTTTCCAAATTCATTTATTAAGTCTAGTAGATTTTTGATGGAGTCTTTGGGGTTTTCTAACTATAGTATCATGTCATCTGCGAATAATGACAGTTTCACTTCCTCCTTTCCAATTTGGATCCCTTTTATTTTCTCCTCTTGTGTGATTCCTGTGGCTAAGACTTCCAGTACTATATTAAATAAGAGTGGTGAAAGTGTGCATCCTTGCCTTGTTTCTGTTCTTAAGGAAAATGCTTTTAATTTTTGCCCATTGAGTATGATGTTGGCTGTAGGTCTTTCATATATGGCCTTACGTTGAGATATGATCCCTCTATTCCCAGATTGCCGAGCGTTTTTATCAGGAAAGGGTGCTGGATATTGTCGAATGCTTTTTCAGCATCTATTGATATCATCATATGATTTTTATCTTTCATTTTGGTTATGTGGTGTATCACATTTATTGATTTGCGAATATTGTACCAGTCTTGCATCCCTGGGAGGAATTCCACTTGGTCATGGTGAATAATATTTTTGATGTATTGCTGGATTTGATTTGCTAGTATTTTGTTCAGGATTTGGGTATCTATGTTCATCAGGGATATTGGTCTGTAGTTTTCTTTTTTTGTACTGTCTTTTTCAAGTTTTGGAATTAGAATTATGCTGGCCTCCTAAAACGAGTTTGGAGTCTTCCCTCTTCTTGAATTTTTTGAAATAATTTGAGGAGAATGGGTATTAGTTCTTCTTTAAATGTTCGGTAAAATTCCCCCATGAAGCTGTCCACGCCTGGGCTTTTTTTTGCTGGGAGAGTCTTGATTACATCTTTAATTTCTTCTGTTGTTATTGGTCTGTTCAAGTTTTCTTTCTCTTCCCGGTCCAGTTTTGGGAGAGTATGTGTTTCTAGAAATTTGTCCATTTCGCTTTGATTGTCAAATTAGTTGCCATATAATTGTTCATAATATTTGTTAACAATCTTTTGTATTTCTGTAGTGTCAGTTATTGTTTCTCTTCTTTCATTTCTGATTTGGTGTATTCGGGTTTTCTCTCTTTGTTTCTTGTTGAGTCTAGCTAAGGGTCCATCAATCTTGTTTATCATTTCAACGAACCAGCTCTTTGTTTCATTGATCCTTTGAATTGTTTTTTTGTTCTCTATGTCATTTATTTCTGCTCTGATCTTTACTATTTCCTTCTTTCTACTTGCTCTGGCGGGGGGGGGGGGGGGGGTTGGTTGCTTTTTGGTTCTTTAAGTTGTGAGGTTAGATAGTCTATTAGAAATTGTTCTTGTTTCTTTCTTTCTTTCTTTCTTTCTTTCTTTCTTTCTTTCTTTCTTTCTTTCTTTCTTTCTTTCTTTCTTTCTTTCTTTCTTTCTTTCTTTCTTTCTTTCTTTCTTTCTTTCTTTCTTTCTTATTTTTTATCCTCACCCGAGGACATTTTTCCATTTTTTGTTCAGGTAGAGTGGGAGGGAGAGAGAGGAACAGAGAGAGAGAGAGAAACATCGATGCGAAAGGAACACATCGAGTGGCTGCCACCCGCACGACCGACCAGGGCCGGGGACAAACTGCAACCGAGGTACATGCCCTTAGCGGGAACCGAACCCGTGTCTCTCAGGACCGCAGGCCGACGCTCTAACCGCTGAGCCAAACCGGCCAGGGCTGTTCTTGTTTCTTGAGGTAGGCCTGTAGTGCTATGAACTTCCCTCTCAGAACTCCTTTCACTACATCCCATAGATTTTGTGTTGTTGTGTGTTCATTTTCATTGGTTTCCATGAAGTTCTTAATTTATTCCTTGATCTCCATGGTAACCCATTCATTGTTCAATAACGTGCTATTTAACCTCCATGTTTTCAAATGTCTTTCATGTTCTTGTTGCAGTTGATTTCTAGTTTTAGGCTATTGTGATCTGAAAAGATGCTTGATATGATTTCAATTTTCTTGAACTTGTAGAGACTTAGTTTGTGTCCTAATATGAGATCTATCTTTGAGAATGTCCCATGTGCAGTTGAGAAGAATGTGAATTCTGCAGTTTTGGGGTGTAATTCTTTGTAGATATTTATTAAATTCATTTGATCTAGCGCTTCATTTAGAGTCTGTGTTTCCTCTCTAATTTTTTGTCTAGAAGATCTATCCAGTGATGTCGACGGTGTGTCGAAGTCCCCTACTATGATTGTATTGCTGTCTATTTCTCCTTTGTAGTCCTCCAGAAGATTTTTAACATATGTTGATGCTTCTAAATTGGGTGCATATATGTTTACCAAGGTTATATCTTCCTGTTGGATAGATCCTTTCAATATTATGTAGTGGCCTTCTTTCTCTCTAGTTATGGTCTTCATTTTGAAATCTACTTTATCAGATATGAGTATTGCTACCCCAGCTTTTTTTTTGCTTTCAGTTTGCTTGAAAGATTTTTTTCCATTCCTTCACTTTCAACCAATGTGAGTCTTTTGTTGTGAGGTGGGTCTCTTGTAAACAACATATATGTGAGTCATGCTTTCTCATCCAGTCAGCTACTCTGTGTCTTTTTATCGGAGCATTCAAAGCATTCACATTGAAGGTGATAATTGATATGTGCTTATTTATTGCCATTTTTGTTTAGTGTGGTTATATTTTTCTTTCTTTTTTTTTCCTACAAATTACAGCAGTCCTTTTAGCATATCTTGCAGTGCTGGTTTGGTGTTAATATATTCCCTTATCCTTTTTTTGTGTGTGGAAAGCTTTTTAGTAGACCTCCTATTTTGTATGATAGCCTTGCTGGGTAGAGTAGTCTTGGATTCAAATCCTTGTTTTTCATGACCTTGATTACTTCATGCCACTCTCTTCTGGCCTGTAGTGTTTCTGTTGAGAAGTCAGTTGAGTGCCTTATGGGGTTTCCTTTGTAGGTAACCAGTTGCTTAACTCTTGCTGCCTTTATGATTCTCTCTTTGTCTTTAATTTTTGTCATTTTGATTACTGTGTGTCTTGGTGTGGGCCTGTTTGGGTTATTGTTACTTGGGCCTCTCTGTGCTTCTTGAGCTTGAATGAGTTCTTTCTTCACCAAGTTAGGAAAGTGTTCTGTCACTATTTCTTCAAATATATTCTCTAACCCCTGCCCATTTTCTTCCTCTTCAGGGACTCCTATGATGTGAATGTTATTACATTTCCAGTTGTCCCACAGTTCTCTTAAGCTATCTTCCTGTTTTTTAATCATTTTTTCATTTTGGTTTTCTGATTGGTTGATTTTTTCTACCCTGTCTGCCAATTCACTGATCCGGTCCTCAGCTTTCTCTACTCTGTTGTTTAGTCCTTCCAATGTGTTCTTAATTTCTGCTATGTCATTCTTCATTTCACCTTGGTTGGTTTTCAGTGTTTCTATATCTTTATTCATGGTGCTGATGCCCTTCCTCATGCTGTTGAGCTTCCTCAAGATGATGGCTCTGAACTCTACCTCTGATAATTTGCTAGCTGCATTTCATGGATCTCATCTTCGATAGAGTTCTCTTGTTCTTTCATTTGGGATTTGTTTTTGTTTTTGTTTTTTTGTTTGTTTGTTTCACCATTTTGGCTATCTATGTGGGTTTTTGAGCCTACCAAATTTTCCCTGTGGGTGTTGGTGTTCTGCTGTTTGTGGCTCCTTCTACTGGGTTGGAATGAGCCTCGATGGCACACGTTAAACACCATTGTCCAGTCTTACTTTCCTGGGTCAATTTTCAAGCCCAGGAAAGATTCAATTACCTCTAGCTTTTTTCTAATGACTAGTAGTCTCAGTTACTCAGTGCCTTGGAATTTGTCCCTGGTGTTCTGCATAAGAGGATTTCCAGAGGGTAGGATAGATGCTAGTTGTTAATGAGCCTCAATTTTTATTTCGTTGCCTCACCTGGGAAAGGCTGCATCTCCGAGGGATGGGGGTGGCTGCTGCTTTTCCCCATAACTTGGGGAAGGAGCACACTGGCCACAGTCCTTTGTGGCTGCAACTCAGCAACAACTCTGAGTGCCCTCCAAATCTTGGGTGTCCCCACAGAGTTTCAGCCCAGTCTGGCCTTCCTCTGCTGTAGTCCCCAAGTGAGTGGCTTTGGCTATTTTAACGCTCTGTCTTGGCTCTCTGTGACATGGAGTGGGCTTGGTCTGTATTCCCATAGGGTGTTGCTCACAGTTAAGACTGCTTCTGTCTCTGGGCTCCCATCCCGCCACCCTCTCTTGCTTCCGCAGATCCTACCAGTGTCCCTGGTTATGTAGTCCTGTTCTGCTGCTTTTCTGTTGCTTTTTTTCTGAGGATTTGTCTTTATTTTAGTTGTAATTCTCATTTTGTCCTGGGAGATCATCTGTGTGCTTTCTATTCACTCCACCACCTTTTTCACATCCTCTAAACATATCTTGTGCACCGCTTGGTCGCACAGGCCTTTCTGGTGCCCCTGCACCCTGCAGGTCCCTTGGGTAACTCGATTGCAGAGTCCCTCTGGGGACCAGGCTGTATGCAAATGTTATGGGCTGCTGGGTTGCACAGGCCTCTCTGGTGCTTCAGCTCCCTGCAGGTCCCACGGGAAACTGATGGCACAGTCCCTGCTGGGTTGTACAGGCCTCTCTGGTGCTTCAGCACCCAGCAGGTCCCGAGGGTTATTGGATGGCACAGGTCTCTTTGGTGCTGCAGCACCCCACAGGACCCGCATGTAATTGGGTGGCACAGTCCCTGCTGGGTCACAGGGGCCTCTCTGGTGCTGCAGCATGCCACACGACCCGCATGTAATTGGGTGGCACAGTCCCTACTGGGTTGCAGGGGCCTCTCTGGTGCTTCAGCACCCCACAGGACCCGTGGGTAACTGGATGGCACAATCCCTGCTGGGTCACACAGGCCTCTCTGGTGCCCCTGCACCCTGCACTTCCTGTGGACAGTCAGCTGGATTGCACCAGTCTCTCTGGGGTTCCGGCTTCCCACTGCTCTTGTGAGCTACTGGACCGCACAGGCCTCTGTGGAGCCCCAGGTCCTGCTGCTGGTGGCTGGGGAGTGCTGCTGCCCCATGGGGCTCAACTCCTACTCAGCTTTTGCTGTAGATTTTGGGGATGGGTCTCATCTGCTGGTCTGTGCTTCTGTTGCCTGGGGATGGATGTCTGCTCCCAGCCTCTGTTGCTAAGGTATATCTTGACTCTGATCAGACTGCTACTGTGGGGGATGGTGTTGGGCTCCAGGCTGTCCATGGCTTCCGCGACTGGCACCTTGGGAACTCCACTGCTGTGCACAGGTCTGTGTTGACACAGTGTGTCCACTGGTTCAATGGTGCCAGGTGTGCTGGGCCCTAGCCGCTCCCACTGCCTCCTCCCAGGGAAGACCCAGGATCTCCCAAAATGGTGGAACCTCTCTGCAGTGCAGGGGGAAGTGCCCTGAAGGGCCGCTTACCATGGTAGCTGGCTGCTCAATCCACAGCACAGGAACCTTCTGCTCAGCGTCTCTGCACTGCTCGGGTTTGGTCATCCACCTTCGCATCCACTCACACACTCTCTCACACACTCACCCTCTCTCTGGTCCTGCCTGCTGCCATCTTCTATTTCTCATCTGTACTCTTAAGAGAAATTATCTTATACATTCACAAATGCAAATTTCATCCAAGATGTTCTTACATCTTTTGGTTCAGATTCTAAAATAAGAAGCTGTTGTGCCCTTGTGGGTTTGATCCCAGAGGTAACGTAGGGCAGGTAAGGGAGGCAACAGATCAATGTTTCTCTCACATCAATGTTTCTCTCTCTCCCCCACTTTCCCTCTATAAAAAAAGATTCAATAAGCATGTCCTTGGGTGAGAATTAAAAAAAAAAAAGAAGCTGTTTTTTGATTGACAGAATGGGGGCACCTTTCTGAAACATTTAACTTGGAGAGGTAGATCTCCACTGTAACTAGGACTGTTTTTACTATTTCTGCTCCCAGGCATGAAACCCTAATAGCTAACACAAATGTGTGTTATGTTCCAGGTACTAAATCATCACAACACTAAAAAAGTCAGTATTATTTTTATCCTCTTTTTATAGGTGAAGAAATAAAGCTTGCAAAGGTTAAGGAACTTACCCAACGTTTTGACTTTGTTAAATTAACACTTGTTAAGTGGATGGTGAGTCAAAGTTCAAGAACAGACCACAAGAGTAATTGAAATAGAGTAGTTTATTACTCACAGGTCTTGGAGGAAGGAAGTACACAGTATGCCTGGAGGGTTCACATGGGGAGATCAAGACAGAGTGCAGATAGAGGACTGGACCTGGGGCACATGCCTTTATTCAGGTCTCTCTGGATGAGTGCTTTGGGGTTCCCATGCTAGGACCAGAGCAGTCAATTTAAAGTAAAAGAGTGAGGATTTGCTAAGCCCCAGGGGGTCTTATCTAAAGAGCCCATACAGCACACAGGTGATAGGAGTCAGGGGAGAGTGTTGATCACAAGTCACACTTGCTTGTGACTCTGTGTGCTGCTGTCTAGGGCAAGTGTTTGCATGAGAGGCATAGTGTCAAATTAAGGTCCCTGCAAGCCACTTGGAACAAAATGGAAGCTGAAGCAGCAATACCATGGAATAACTTAGCTAAAGTCTCCACACCCAAGGTCACACAGGTATTAAGTGGCAAAGCAGGACTTCAAACTCAGGCAGTGACTATCATTCTTCTCACTATGCTTTATTACCTTTCACTGCTGGAAGCAAAAAAACAGCCATTGAGACATGTCCCAACTGTTGTAATTTCAACCTACTACTCAATGCCTGGAATGTTTTTAAATTTATCATTTTAAAAAACACATTCAAGGCACTTAGTATGCTACCTGACACATTCAATAAACATTATTAATGAATACTTACACGGATTATAACTCTTTTCCTTCTCCTTCTTAAACTATTTTTCCACTCCAATACTCTCTTTCATTAGAGGAAAACTGATCTCACCCTCCCCTCATTCCTCAAAGTCAAGATAGAGACCTTTCTCAAGGTAGCCTCCTCTGCAGTTTAGCACATCACCTTTCCCACATTCATCTAATTATGCCTTGGAGGAAGATTTTTGTACTTTCCTATATAAACCCTTAACTTCAATCCTTCCCAACTCCCTACAAAGAATTTCCACTTACACATCCTGTTATCATTTCCAACCAATCAATGTTCACTCAAGAAGCAATGATTGAACTCTTACTAAGCAATAAATACAGCGAATTCTGTGATGAATAACTCACAGAACTCCTCCTTTCCACTAAGTGTAGTGGAAAATAAAAACTTGTTCACAAATAACACAAAGTACATGCTATCCATAGGACAGTGAACCTTGGCTATGTATCATATAAGACCAGAGGTGGAAGGGGGTGAAAGGAGACCAGGGCACTGTCTGAAGGGACCCAAGGATGAGTGAGAATTAAGGGAGGAAAAGGCCGAATAAGGGGCTCCTGTGGATAGACTGAAGAAAAAAATGAAAATAGGAGCAAGGAAGGTAGAAGGAAGCGAAATGCAAAAGGTCAAAATAAAAATTGGGGTGAAAGATGAAGGGGATTCAGAAAGCAGGTGCGCTTCTCAGATCAAAGGCGCGTCCTCACCCACCCATTCCCTATCCTTGTCCAGGAGGCTAGGCCAAGGCTTGTGGCTCCTGCAGATACTGCAATATGCAATATGTAAGCCTGGAAGGCAAAAGCAAAGGAGGCGCTGCAGCACCGAGATCTGCTCGAGAATGATACCTCGATACCTCGAGTAGAGCAGTAGGGAGGGTTTCTGGTATCTTGGTGGAGGCCACCCAGCTGATGCCCTTGACCATTCTAGTTCTCTGACCAAGAGCTGGGTGGCTTCGCAGCTGCGCTCTAGGCTCTTGGACGAACTGCGACGCTTTCCTCTGGAGCCCAAGGCCTGCCTTCCGCTCCCCTACTGGGCAGCGTGCGCCAAGCACTGGCGCCATTGTTGTTGAGAAAATAGATAACATTTTCCTGAGCCTGGGAACTCACCTGACTCCCAAAACCCGAAGCTGCTCAACCTCCCAAAGCCTAGGAAACCGTTGAAACCTTCCAGGTACCTAGGCAAAACCCCTTCCCAGGCCTACATGGCCAGCAGCCAACGTGAAAGGAGTGTGGATAATTGTGTAAATGAGCCGCTGTTGCAATCGGTACCGGGCATCCTTCTGGTGTGTGTGTGTATAAATGTATGTATAAATAATTTTGTATGTACATATATACATATAGACAAAGGGTGGGGCAAAAGTAGGTTTACAGTTGTTTGGAAAATAATACAATCATTAATAAATAATAATATAAGAATAAACTCTGTGTTTCACATACTCACAACTGTAAACCTACTTTTGTCCCACCCTGTATATAGGATTGGCTTAAATCAAATTAGGTAGTTATAGGCAGATTTTGAACTGCCTGGGAGGTGGGTGCCCCCAACCCTCCCACACATTGTTCAAGGGTCAACTGTACATATTTATTTTTGTTAATCCTTACCTGAGGATATTTTTCCATAGATTCGATTCTTTCTAGATAGAGTGGGAGGGAGGGAGGAAGGGAAGGAGAGAGAGAGAGAAAGAGACAGAAAGAAACATGTAAGTGAGAGAGACACATTGACTGGTTGCCTTCTGTAGGACCCTGACAGGGGCCAGAGATTGAACCTGCAACTCAGGTACCCAGGTACATGCCCTGGACTGGGAATTGAACCTGAGACCCCTCGTTTCCAGGGCCGACACTCTAACTGCTGAGCCAAACCGGCCAGGGCTGTACATATTTTTTAAGTCTATCTTGAATTAAAAGAAAAATCTAAATGGGATAAGAAGAAAAGACACAAAATATTCAAAGTATTTCCTAAGCAGCTGATAGTGTGTTTTAGTGTCAGATTTAGCAAAAGGAAATACAGTCAGCCCACTTACATTGGAATTTCAGGTACACGACAAATAATGGTTTTTTGTTTGTTTGTTTGTTTTTATCCTCACCCAAGGACATTGTTCCATTTTTTGTTCAGGTAGAGTGGGAGGGAGAGAGAGGAACAGAGAGAGGGGGGGGGGAGAGAGAGAGAGAGAGAGAGAGAGAGAGAGAGAAACATCGACGTTAAAGGGACACATCCAGTGGCTGCCATCCTCACGACCAACCAGGGCCCCAGGGCTGGGGACAAACTGCAACCGAGGTACATGCCCTTAGCGGGAACTGAACCTGGGTCTCTCGGGACTGCAGGCCGATGCTCCAACCGCTGAGCCAAACTGGCCAGGGCCAAATAATGTTTTAGTATAAATATGTCCCATACAATAATAATGAAGCAAGATATTTGCATGGCTTTTCCCCTTAGTTCATTCTGTTCTCTGCTTATCGTTTTTTCAGAGAGGCAGTTCCAACCACACTATCTGCAATAGCACCTCATCATTCTCTATCCCTTTACACTGTTTATTTTTCTTCAAAACACTCAATACTATCTGATGTTATATGTTTAGGTAATATGTATACAATATGTTTATTGTATGTCTCTCCCCTTAGAATCTAAGTTTCATGAAGACTGAGACTTCATTTTGATGATGACTGTATCCACAGTGCCTAGGACATTGTCTGGCACAGAGTAGGTACTAAATGATATGTATTTAATGAAAAAACGAATTGGTTTTTATTGTGTCAGTGTTTATAGTAATTTCATTATGTCACATATTCATAATTAACCTTGCTGTTTGGTATTAGTCCTCCATTTAAATAGATTGGCTCACTGCAAAATGTCCATTCTTAATTCTTTATTTTGACTCATTTCTTATTTGCTTTAATATTATCAAGTAATTTTTTTTTTACAAAAGACTCATAGGTATTATAGTCCCTCATTTTTTTTTCATATTTGAAATATGAAACCTGGTGCTTGTTTGGATAGATTGTATTATTGTTAGCAATTATCTACTCCTTCTTTCCCAGAGGGTTATATATCTCTATCCAATTGACTTTGTAAAGTTTTAAGAAGAAAAGGAGAATACACAATATCAAGTCACTTAAAGACAAAATTGTTGGTATTAAGCAGAAAAGAGGATAGTGATGAAACACACACACACATTTAGCACTTGCTGGGTTCCAGACACTCATTCATTCAACATTAAGTAATCATATCTGTCTACCATTTATTGGGTCAAGACAGGCTTCACAAATAAGTTAGTACCTGAGTTGTGTCTGTCCGGAAGACCAGGCACTTGCCAAATAACAGGAGAGGTAAAGTGTGGATACAAAAGGAATGGTTATTCCAAGCTCAGGCTTCTAGGTACAGACATGGAAGGAGTAAATAGCATATCATATTTTAGAAACTGTAAGCCATTTGACACTATATATAGTTAATTTATTTAATCCTCAAAACAACTCTCTGGGAAAGTATTATTATCCTTATTTTACAGATAAAGAATCAGGCCCAAAGTTATACAGCTATTAAGTGGCAGTACCAGAATCCCAGCCCACTAACATCTGCTCCTCAAGTCTTTTTTTTTTTCCCACTGTATCCTACTGGGTAATGTACCAGTGTCATAACAAGGTTTGAAGGAGGCACATTTCACACAAGAGTGTGAATACCCAATCATCACACTTATGAACTATGAAAGGATCATGGTTTGTGTAGCGAGCTTACTAAATCTGTGAAGCTAAGCATAACTTATAGGAAGGGCTCTTGGACTGAATCAATGTCATTTTTTTCTTCTATTGTAATAAATTAATACATATTAAGTACCCATAGGATTCTTGGCATTTTAATATAGGAGAGGACAGGTGCTGCCCTCTTGGAATTCATAATCAAGTTCAAACAAGGCAAGCAAACACTGACCCATGATTATAAAACCGAACTGATTCCACTATTAGCCAATCAAAAACCTTTCTAGAATGTGAAACAATTGGTACCTCCAAATCCATTTGACATAAGTTCTTCTCTTTAAAATCTACTGAGTTTGAAGTAGGGTTAAGCCTGCAGATAGAAAGAAAGTAAAAGGTGAAATAATTTGTTGAGAAACAGAAAATTAATAAAACTTTCCAACGATCTTGTCCCAAAGGCAAATATTAAGGCCACTTAAGTTTCTTGGTCTGCTCGGCTTTCCTACAAAAAATTCATTTCCTAACCATTGGATCCACTTTAATTATAACTAACTTTTTAATTTTGGTTTAGTTTTTGCTGAGTTAGGGGGTGACAGACATGGACAGAAGGGAAGAGAAGATTTCTTGTGCTTTGAATTAATAGATTTTCATCATAACTCAGTTGAGGTTCCACACATTTAAAACCCTTTCATGAAAGGGACAAAAAAGCAAGACAATCCTGTGGGCAGCCTTGGTGCTGTTCATGCTGGTGCAAAATAAGTTGTATTTACTGAGAAGTAACCAACAAACATTTGATATCAAGCATGGCAGCTACTGCCACTGTGATCTGTATTTCAAAGTTGTCTCATTTTAGTTTTAGCTTAGCTACTAAAAGGTAAATAGATCCTAAACTTTCAAGATGTACTTTGTCCTGATACCACATGATTTCACTTATGTGTGGTATCTAAAGAACAAAATAAATGAACAACCAAAATTGAAACAGATTTATAGGCAGAGGGTTGCTAGAGTGGAGGTGGGTTGGGGGACTGGGTGAAAGAGGTGAAGGGATTAAGAAGTACAAATTGGCAGTTACAAAATAGTTATGGGGATATAAAATACAGCATAGGGGATATAGTCAATAATATTGCCATAACTATGTATGGTCCCAGGTGGGTCCTAGAAATATCAGGGGAACATTTTGTAAAGTATATGATTGTCAACCACTATGCTGTACACTTAAAACCAATACAAAATAACATTGACTGTAAACTGTAATTGAAAAAATAAAATTTAAAGTTCTTTTAGTGAATGGGATGATAAAGTTCTTTTAAAAAGATGTACTTTGGCCTATTTTCTAAATTTTTTTTGCTACTAAATTTTGTGGGAGAATGACTCAAAAAATGGTCATTAATCTGTTAACTGTTTTAGTTAAGTACTCAGTTGCCAGGAAAATACTACCATCTGCTTTAGTTGCTTTTACAACAGCATACTCCTATTTCCCATGAAATATATTTATATTAAACAATGAAACTTTCATAGTTTTACATCCTAATTAATAAAAAAAATCAGTGATATAATAATTCCCACATAGTTTGTTTTTCCACAATATAAAATCTTGGAGAAGAAACTAAGTAATGTGTGAATTTCTTATTTCAATGTGAAAATACAAGTGTATTACACTATTTTGATATTTTACAATGTGGCTTTACATTATTGAGGAGAATGTAGAATAGATTGGGGATGGATAGATGGTGATATCTTTGATTTCATGTTGAAGAAAATTAGATATAGTTAGATCTATTTTATCCAGATGGACATTTTCAGTGATGGTTTTTGTAGGAAAGAAGCACAGGGATTCCTACTGAAAGGAAAATAGGTTCAAATTCAAGTTTTGGAAAACAAATGCAATATTATCCTATACATATTTTTAAAAAGAAAATAATACCCATGAATCCTTCCATTGTCAAAGAAAAAAGCTACTATTTTGGTTCCTTAGTTGAATATGACCATTAACCAACCTAAAGGGAAATATTTTGCTCTCCAAACACCGATTCTGTTGCTTCATTTTTTTCATGGTACTCAGTTGGAAGTGTATTACCAGAAGATTTAAAAAAAATCACAACTCATTTATTCATTCATTAAACAATTATTGAACACCTACTATGCGTCTGACACTAAAGTCCTCTGAGGAGGAAATGCTATGTAAATAAAAATAATAAATTAATAATGCAATTGTTAATATTATCCATCATTCAAGATACTGCTCAAATGTTAACATTCAGTTTGCTACTCCCTTCTTTGTGTTCTATACCTTGTCCATGTTTGGGTGTCTATCTACAGAGCTCTTTGAAAAGGTAGAGACCTTGGCTTACTCAGAACCTAGCATAAGATTTGGTACAGATCAAACAAGGTGATCAGTAAACGACAGTTGAAAGAAGGAATTAACATAGTACTGGATCATTTAACAGTCAATTAAGAAGATAGTACTTGTCCAGTCACTAGATTTCTATCTTAAAAACAGTTACTATAATGTAGTTGTTATCCCAGAACTTGAATTATCATAAACTGATTAAATCTACTTTATTTTATTTATTCAGATTGTATTTCAAGGTGGCTTATCATCTAAGGGTAATAAAGCAGTTCCAGACTTGCAAAAGAAATGAAACCCGGATAGCCTCTTAAAGTTATGCCCTAGATGCTTACACTGAATTTAGATGAAAGCGTCTAGCTTCCCGTGCATCCCTACCACTTGTGAGTGCATTACCCGATCTTTCCCTTTCCTTTTTCCCACCCTTTTGCCCTCGGGAAAGGGCCGAATATTCCAAGAGCTGCCCACTCTTCCTCCTGTCTCCTTACGGAAAGAGCCGAAGGCTCAGTGAGGTGCCGAAGCAGACCCGTCTGGAGCTGGGGCCCTTCCGGAAAGACTCGAAGTGCGCTCGGAGGTGGAAGGCGCCTTCGACTTGAGCGCTTCGCCCACGCGCTGTGCCCTCTGTCGGCGGCGTGGGGCAGTGGTTGCGGCAGTGGCGGCGGTGGCGGCGGGAGGCGGCAGCCGCGTCGACGTCGCCCAAGACTGGAGCGACGTTTAAAGAAGGAGCTGAATCGCCGCGGAGTCCGGCCTCTTGTTGTTGGAGGACTCCCACCCTTCGGCGCGGCCTGACGAAGAGAAGCGGCGGCGCGGGAAAGCAGGTACGGCCCCGGCCCCGACCCGGGAGCGGCGGGGGGCGCGCTGCTTCCTCCGTCCCTGGGCCGCGCCTGCGTCTGCCTTCTCCTCACTTGAACCAGGAAGCGGCCGAGTTGGAGGCTTCGCCCCTCCGGCCCTTTCTTTGTGTGGGCCCGGGAGTGAAGGAGGGGGCCAACCGGGAAGGCCGCGGTGGAGTCCCCTTCGCCGTCAGGGGCCCCGGGACTGCCAGTGCCCTGGGTAGGCCCGGAGCGTGGGAAGCCCTCCACAGAGACCCACTTGGCTTTTTCCTTGCCCCTCTCCCTGCCTTTTTGTGTTTCTTTTTTCTCCTCCTCTTCCCTACTTTGATTTAGAGCCATTCTCCCAGGCCCATCCTCCCCTTTCGTCCCCATCCCGGGGCATAACAATGCCGCCTGCTCGACCCCATCCCCTCCCCTCCCAGCACCCCCACCCTCCTCTTCGCCACCTTCTACTTTCCCCAGCTGGCCTTATTAACCTCCGCCCTCACCGTGCTGCTACTACCTCCATCTGTGTTTGCAAGAAGCCGCCGTTTTGCGTGAAATGGGGTTAAAAACCTCGGCTGCAGCCGGCTGGGTGCAAATGTGGAAGAGAAGGTGGAGGAATGAAGATGGGGTTCAGCTGCCGCAGGGAGCCGCGTGTTGGTTTGTTTCACTCCCTCTCGGTTGGCGTTTCTCGCTTTTCCACCATCACCTGCCCCCCCAGTCAAGGATTTCTCTCCCAGTGATTCGGAATGGCTTTTCCAGAGTCAGGTCGCAAATCTTGGGGTGGGTTCAGACCGATTTGTGCAGTATCTGGGCCCACCCTAACGGGGAGAAGAAGGAAACCTAAACAAAATGAAACCAAGTCCAGTGCCACCGGGACACGTCCATTTAACGCATTCTTCTATTGGAAAAATCCTTTTGCAAATGACAAAAATTGTGGGCTCGTATTCAGAAAACCCATATATCCATTGAAAAGTGACTTCTTTCGAAATCCCCATATTTCAGAAGCCCTGGTTGCTGGCTCGCTGTCCAAAGGTCACCCTTTCAGATGAATGCCTTTATAGTAACCTAGAATTTCTTGGTACTGTTAATAAGCAATGCCGTATTACTGATGATGATTTAAGTCCTTGATCTGTAGACTTTTCACCTACTTTTTATTTTTAAGCTATAATTTTGAAATATTGAGAAGATATTTGAGGTGCCTTGCCTTCCACGTGTATATGACTTAAGCACTGTAACAGCGGTACTGTTTTGGTAACTCTAAAGGGAAAGAATATTAGCAATAAAAGCATTTCTTTACCAAAATCACTTGTCAGCTAATTCTTTAACAACTCAGATCACTGTTACTGGAAATATCTATTGAGAAGTGCAAAAAATGTTTGGGGGTGGTACATAGCAAGGCTGTTTACTGACATCACCCCTATTTTTTTCTAGACTAATGTCTGCACTGTTCCAGTAACTTTGTTTTCATTTTTATTAACTCGTTTGATGTGAAAAAAGTTCTCATATCAATGCAAATAATTCTTTACCAACAAAATGTTTTCATGCAAATAAGCATTAAGAAATGGTGAAGTTTCCTTTTCCTTTGTATTACTTTTTATAGTAGCATCTATTGACTTCATTGAACACTCTTTAACATTCCACCTCTGGAGATTGTAAGAGTAGAGAGGTGAGGGGAAGGAGAAAGAGAATGAAGAAAGAAGAGGAAAGAATGGTGTTTAATGCTTTATCCTGATGAGGCATTGCAATTTAAATAAAAAGAAAAATAATGGGAAGTTTAGAGGTAATAATTGTCAGTGCTTATAAATGTGGATTCAGTCTTTGGCTGGAGAGAGTAGCTTTTGAATATGTTCTTAAAGATAACTTAAAATTTAGGAAGAGTATATATTTCAGACTCAGTATCCCACACACCAAACTTTTCTGACATTTAAATCATTCATTTATAGGTGAAATAACTTTGATGTGTTCATGATGAAGATTCTTCTTTAAAAATTTTTAAGACAGCTAAAAATGAACTCTTAATGCTTCTTAAGGAGAAAACTCAAAATTGGAACTAAAAATTAATTCTAATTTAAAAAAATTGCTTAGTGGTGATGCATATATTTGAGATTCAAAGGAAGAGAATACTGTTCACATCTGTAGATCACTTTAAAACTTGCTTTTGTCTTCTCAGGGGGGAAGTCATGAGATTTGACGCATTGTCCAAAATCCAACCCATATGAACAATTTATGTAAAAGCCAAAGAGTTATGCCAAACTTCAGTTAAAACTTGAACAAACTATTCAATGATGTTGTAGCTAAAATTCTGAATGGTAAAGTACTTTTGTTTTTCTTTTCTAATCTTCTTTCATCCCCGTCTCCTCCCTTCCTCTAATAGGCATGGAGAGTAGAAAACTGATTTCTGCTACAGACATTCAATACTCTGGCAGCCTGCTGAACTCCTTGAATGAGCAACGTGGCCATGGACTCTTCTGTGATGTTACTGTTATTGTGGAAGACCGAAAATTCCGGGCCCACAGGAATATTCTTTCTGCTTCTAGTACTTACTTCCATCAGCTCTTCTCAGTTGCTGGGCAAGTTGTTGAACTAAGCTTTATAAGAGCAGAAATCTTTGCAGAAATTCTCAATTATATCTATAGTTCTAAAATTGTTCGTGTTAGATCAGATTTACTTGACGAGTTAATTAAATCAGGGCAGTTGTTAGGAGTTAAATTTATAGCAGAGCTTGGCGTTCCATTGTCACAGGTTAAAAGCATCTCAGGTACAGCTCAGGATGGTAATGCAGAAACCTTACCTCCTGGTTCTAGTGACAAGAACCTTGAAATACAAAAATCAAAAGATGAAACCCAAGATAATGGGGCCACTATAATGCCTATTATAACAGAGTCTTTTTCCTTATCTGCTGAAGATTATGAGACAAAAAAGATCATTGTTACTGATTCAGATGATGATGATGACGACGTTATTTTCTGTTCTGAGATTCTGCCTGCAAAGGAGACTTTGCCAAGTACCAGTGCAGTGGCACAAGTCCAGCCTACCACAGGCTCTGTTGCTATTTCAGATGTCGCACCTTGTGCTAGCAATAACTCTCCCCCTTTAACAAATATCACACCTACTCAGAAACTTTCTACTCCTGTGAATCAGGCAACTCTGAGCCAAACACAAGGAAGTGAAAAATTGCTGGTATCTTCAGCCCCAACACATCTGACTCCTAACATTATTTTGTTAAATCAGACATCACTTGCTACGCCACCAAATGTCAGTCCTTCACTTCCAAATCATAAGTCTCCTTCAATCAATTTACTTGTGCAGAATCAGCCGACACCGAACAGTGCTGTTTTAACAGGAAACAAGGCCAATGAAGAGGAGGAGGAGGAAATTATAGATGATGATGATGACACTATTAGCTCCAGTCCAGATTCGGCTGTCAGTAATACATCTTTGGTCCCACAGGCTGATATCCCCCAAAATACCACTTTTGATGGATCACTGATACAGAAGATGCAGATCCCTACACTTCTGCAAGAGCCACTTTCCAATTCTTTAAAAATTTCAGATATAATTACTAGAAATACTAATGATCCAGGTTTAGAATCAAAACATCTAATGGAGGGTCAGAAGATCATTACTTTAGATACAGCTACTGAAATCGAAGGCTTGTCAACTGGTTGCAAGGTTTATGCAAATATCGGTGAAGATACTTATGATATAGTGATCCCTGTCAAAGACGACCCTGACGAAGGGGAGGCCAGACTTGAGAATGAGATACCAAAAACGTCTAGCAGTGAGCCGGCAAACAAACGTATGAAAGTAAAACATGATGATCACTATGAGTTAATAGTAGATGGAAGGGTCTATTATATCTGTATTGTATGCAAAAGGTCATATGTCTGTCTGACAAGCTTGCGGAGACATTTTAACATTCATTCTTGGGAAAAGAAGTATCCTTGCCGTTACTGTGAGAAGGTATTTCCTCTTGCAGAATATCGCACAAAGCATGAAATTCATCACACAGGGGAACGAAGGTATCAGTGTTTGGCCTGTGGCAAATCTTTCATCAACTATCAGTTTATGTCTTCACACATAAAGTCAGTTCATAGTCAAGATCCATCTGGAGACTCGAAGCTTTATCGTTTACATCCATGCAGATCTTTACAGATCAGACAATATGCATACCTCTCTGATAGGTCAGGCACTGTGCCTGTAATGAAGGATGATGGTATTGGGTATAAGGTTGATGCTGGGAAAGAACCTCCAGTAGGGACCACATCTACTCCTCAGAACAAGCCAATGACCTGGGAAGATATTTTTATTCAGCAGGAAAATGATTCAATTTTTAAACAGAATGTAACAGATGGTAGTACTGAGTTTGAATTTATAATACCAGAATCTTATTGAACTGCTTTGAAATTTCAAAGTTTTGGTTTGGATTAGGGGCAGGGCTTTCAGAAGACCTATAAAACAAATTAAGGAATTTGATCTGCCATGTCATCTGAAGGTAGTTTAGTTGGATTATTTGTTGATAATTTTTAGAAGCAAATTATTCCGAAAGTGTGTAGAAATTGAGGAGTCCCATCCTCCAAGTATCTGTTTATATAGTTAGCTATCAGCTCATTTAAAAGAGGCAAAAAAAAACTTGGAGAGATAGTTTCCAGAATAGAATTTGAAGCAGTCTGAATGTTTTTTGAAAATAACTGGAGTTATTAGCATACCCTAGTATATCTTAAAATTTCCCCTTCTATGTTAGCACTTTACTGCTGAATTCTCAGTTTTCTTAATATTGAGACTATAAATGTGTGTTGTGTCTTGTATATGGCATACAAAGTAAACAAGAACTTCTAAAGTTGTTCTGGAAAATTTCAAAATAAGTCTTTACGTGGTTGTGTATTCTGCTAGTCCAAATGGATAGCAACCACCTGCCTCCCCCCATGAAAATGGGCTGCAGTCAAGTCTCATCTGAAGAATTTGTTTTAGCGAATTAGAATTAAATCTTGCTTTTATTGTCATGGTGTGGAAAAGACTTTGGTGGCTGGGACTAGTGTATATGTAGCTTTGCTATGTGGTCTCTGTGGTCAAAAATACGAATCTCCATAATGCAGAAGGAGGAGATGAAAAGTTCTGTTGCATTTTTGTGTGTGGAATTTTCGCTCTTATATGATAGAGACAGTGGAAGTGAATGGAGATTGCCTTTTTGCTCATTATGGTTAAAATAGTCCCATGAAAAATTTCAAATTTCAAATCTGTAAGCCACCACAATAAATCTTTATACACGATAGATTACAGAAATGAGACTCCTACATATTTTGAGTGGGAGGCTACTGGCACATATCTTTCAATGTTCATATTACTTAGAATCTCTAATAGGAAGTTTTCATTTGAAATAGTTGAATCAGTGTTCTAGTATTTTCCTTTCAGCAGGACCTTTTAGGTTTTTACCCCTTCTAAAATAAGTTCCATTCCATCTGCAAATTGCTGCAATATAATAGCAACCAGAAACTATATATGGAATGTAATATAGGCTTATTGATCCCCATTTATCTTGAGAACAGTAAATACCACTTTTCTTCCTTTGAAAATGACACATATTTAAACACTTAGAAAATAAAGTAAAAACTTATTGAAGTGCTAGAACTAAAAGGAAGCAGGTTGGAAAATATAGCCTAGCATTTATAACAAGATTAACTTGTCGAACTTCTGTAAATGACTTTGCAAAGGAAAAAATTTAATAGATACTGAAAAAGATTGTTGTGCATAGTTATTAGTCATGTGTAACTTTGCTTAAGTATTTCTTAATTCAACATAGATATTTTCTTTCTCCTTAACCATGTATTTTAAAAAAATAGTCTATTTCTTGACTTGGAACTTAAATAAAGCTTTAATCGTAATTTCTCATATACACATCATTCTGCTGATGGTAAGCTAGATTTGAAGATAATGGTTTCAGTGTTTCTTAAGTTGTTAGCTGCGGGCATCAGTATTTGATAATACAAGGAGAAAGAAAAAGTTATCCTTTGCTTACCGAGGACTAGAATGACATGCATCTGTTTTCTGTTCTGTGAGTCTAGACCTTCAAAAACCATTTTGTAAACTAATCCTTGGAAATTTTAAAATTACCTTATATCTTAAGACTCGGTGTTCTCTGGATTCACAATATCTATTTCCTTTATGTGTGGATATTGACAGCATTACTCTTTGGCTATAGGTACATTCTGAAATATTTTCAGTGGAAATTTGAGTTTCATTAATGCTATTTCACCAGTTAGACATCATTACTTCTACAAGTGTGAATGATACTAATGTGAGCAGAGCTTCCAGACCTTTCAGACTTAAGTGCTAGGTAAATTAGTTTGTCATCATAAAACTTGGTAATTTCTACAAGGCTGTTATGCCAAACCAGGAATTCTATAATGGAAAACTATCCATTCTGAGTAATATGGATATAATTTTTTACTGCTGCTGTACTTTATGTAAAGTCTGAGTATGAGATTTAAACTGTGCCTACTGAAGGTATCTTCTGGAGTTATTGGGGAGGAGGAAAATTAAATTGTATTTTTGCCAGAAGACTCTTACTTGCATGTATGTCAGGGTCTTCAGTTTTTCTAGAAGTTTATTCAACATTTGAAATTCATGTGGAATATTCCTTTGGGGCCAACATCCTTTACTCCCAGTATTTATTGGGTTGGAAGTCTGCAGCAAGACGCTGTTTAAAACTTATTGTGGGGTTTTCTTGTTTTATACTTAGTTTTCTGGCTATTGAACTTCACTTTTTCTTTCAAGTTGGCTTCAAATGTAGTTCTATGATGAATTACCTATACATATTCTGGATAGGAACTATTTGAAATAGCATTTTATTAAAAGAGATGACAGAAAGTGAAACTGCTTAAACTAAGCAAAGATGTTAAAATGCCATAGCAATTTAAAACTAGATTTTAAAGATTCCCTTTAAAATCTATTTTAAATGATCCTTATCATTTTGGTGGCAATTATTCTCCACATGCAACTACTATGAGAAATTGCTGCATTTTTCCTATTGTACCAAAAAGATAAAACAAGTGGTAAAAATGACCCGAGGCACTTTGTATGGTCAAGGCATGCATATTCTAAAGAATTAATTGCTATTCAACAGCACTGGCTTCCTCACCTCTGTCAGTCATATAAAACATTGTTCATTTCCACCTAATGCTGTAATATTCATACTTGTACAATCTTCCCTATCATGACTTTAAGTTCTACTTTTCATTAACTGTTACCTGATATTAGTTCGTAGAGATTCATATGGCAAAAATAAAATGTTTTAATTGTGATTTTTGAGTGCATTTTTTACAAGATTATCTTTCAGAAGTTGTATAGACCTTTATATTCTGTTCTTTTTCAATTTTTGTAGCAGGAGATTGGAACTGTATTTTTGATGACAGCATGATAAAATTCTCCATTAAGTTTTATATGTTGGTTATTTGCATGCCCAATGTATACTGAACCCCAATAGTCAAAAGTGAGTCAGCTGCTGTATGTCACTTTAGAGCAGTGATTTTCAACTGTTTTCATCTCATGGCACATATAAACTAATTACTAAAATTCTGCAGCACACCGAAAAAAATATTTTTTTACTGATCTTACAAAAAATAGGTATAATTTTTATTCACTCACACTGGACAGCTCTTGTTGTGTTGGCTGTTGTCATTTTTTTAATTTGACAGTCTAAGGGAAAAGAGGTCAGTGTTCCTGACTAAATAGTCAGGTATTTCATGTTTTAAAAATTCTTGTAGCACATGGGTTGAAAATCACTGCTTTACAACGTTTATGCCACTTTTGTAGATTCCATAAAGACGGATGTAAGTGGACAAGGAGGATCGTTTTATTAATTTGAAACATCACAAAAACAGTCTGAATTTCCAACATGGCAGTGATAAAGATTTTAAGCAACATCCAGCTTATAGATTCTGGGTTAATATTTTAACATTTCATGCCCAGTTCAATACTTTAAAGCAGAATTAGGAATAAAGCAGTAAATATTACAAAATACAGTCAAGGTACATATTGGAAATACAAATTCCTTACAGCAAATGTTCTGCAAAAGAGTAAAGCTGCATATATTAATTTTTTCTAAGGTAATGTGCACTTCATATAATTCAATGTAATAAAAAAAGCTGCTCAAATTAAGTGTTACAAAATCTGTACTGTTTCAAGTTATTTTGTAAAGTAAGAAAAATATATAGAAATGAGCTATAGAATCTTAACACTAAGAAATGTGATAAATGTAGGATATACTGTGTAATGGTGCTTTTAAAAAATTAAATACTCATATACATTCACTAAAGCAAAAGGTAAAGTGTAAACAGCAAAAAATTTCATTGAGTGTTATAAGTTGATATTTGAAGTGTAAGTCAATTGGTTGTTAGTCCCCTTTTGAAATCCAACAGAATTTTAATATGCTCAGAACTATAGAAAATAGTAATTTTATATAACACAAAAACAATTATAGTTTTTCAGATTTGAAATCTGGATGAGACAACATTCATGGTGCTGAAAGTTAAACTGAATGTCTTGTAAATGTACTTGTGCCTTGATAGTTCTTGATGACTGGGTGTCTGCAAGGTAGATTGCCTGCTACCTCTAATCCATCAAGTCGGGAGTTAGCTCAATTGGCTGGAAAATTTTCCTGTGTGTATTCTGTTTGCAGAACTGTCTAATTAGGTACTCTCCTATAGCCCCTGTGTTTTTACATGATACAAGTGTAGGATTATCAATCATTCTTTAAATCAATCTTTGGGTTAACAAAAGATTGCAATGAAAGTGTTTATTTTGAAGTGAAGGCATGAGTGCCAAAGTGTTAAATTCATCAGGTTGATGGTTTAAAGCTATGTCTAATGAAAAGAACTGTACAAATACCTACCACAATATGCCAGATGGATTTTTAATCTGCAGTAACACAGGAATTTGTCAAATTGGCTACATTTGAGATTTTACAGATTTAAAGCAGCATTATAACACTTTCATAATCTTGAACACTGTCATGATTTGTCTCAACAGAAAAAGGGACCAGTAAGAGCAGTGGCATTAAAACACAAATGATTCTTTTGGGGTAGGGTGCAGGATACGTGCAGTTTGCTGGGGTTGAAGCATAATATTTGAAGATTAAGTAGTCACAAAGATTAGTAACAATTCATGTCATGACCTAAGAACCTAATCTAGTATTTTAACTGAATTTTAACCATAAGATTTATATCTGTAGCAAATACATTTTGTAATACTGAAACATGTAGTAGAACCACTGTCTCCTAAGTTATCAGATGTATAACATATCTCTTTAAAACCTTTCACATGTTGCTCTCTATGTATTTCAGTGCTTCCAGAACAATCAACCCTATTACTCACTAGTCGGGTGAATATTGCACTTTTCCCTTTGGGAGGTACCAATAACAGAAGCTGAGCTGAATAATCACGGCAGCCATTTTCACAATACTCATAGAGAGGAAAGCGATGTGGGCAGATTTTTTCAATATCCAGACACAAGCAAACAAAATCCTAGTCAGAACTCTGCAATGGAACTGTGTAGCCCCATTGTGTGGGAAATTTCCCTTAGGAACTGACATTAGTGGTAGGGAAAGATAGGGCCTATAAGCCAGGTACTTCAGCTGAGGTACTAGGGTGGCAGTCTGCCAAGGGCCTGAGGACAACACTCCATTTAAACAAAATGAAACAGATGGCAACCACGCTTCTGCTGAATACAGAGGGAGAGCCATAGGGTAATGCAGGTCCAAACATGACAAGCTTCTTGTTGGGCTGGCTCCCCAGTCTTGCTTAGAGCATGTGTACTGCTCTTCATGGAAGTCCTGGGTTCAGACTAGCCACCCCTGCTCAGCACTGATAACAAATAAGCTTCTTTCCTATCTTTCCCTAGCCTGGCAGGCCGTTGTAAAACTTGAAACTATGCGTAAGAATCACACTTTAAATTGTGTACCCTCTATACTTCAATTAAAGCAGAAATACAAAAGCCACAATAATCCCAATAGCCAGCAGGCATTCCTCTTTAGGGGCTGTAAGGTGGTGGCTTTTCAAAAGGCGGGTAGTAGGGTGGAGAGTAACGGGGTGGTGCACTGGAGGACCACATGTAGCTAGGCGAAGGAGAGGCAGACTGGGGCTCATCAGAAACTCCAGAGGGAGGGGAGGATGGAAAGACACCAGAATGCTGTATAATGAAAATAAAACAACATCAGTTTGGGTGGCGAGGTTGAAATTCCCCAAAGTCAGTTATTATTTAAAAATGAATAATAGACCAAGTTTGTTTCTGTTTGAAACAAAGACCTCCTAAAAACCTCACAAAATTAAAGAGGGACATGAAACTGGGCTGGTCTCATTTTCTCTTAGTCACTCAGGCTGTGAAGCTCATGCACAGATATCTTGGTCTTCTCCTAATCCTCCCTTTGAACCCCTTTTCCACGTTTATAACTTAAACCTGCAATACCTCTCCCTGAGCTATGGCAATAGCATCCCAACTAGTAGTTTGGGCCTTAACATTTGAGGTTAAGTCACTAATACCTGGGAAAGTCTGTGCTACAAGAATATACACAGAGCCCATCTCATAAACAAAACAGAACAAAAAACTAAGGTCAGAAAGGTTAAGTGGATTTCTTGGATCTGGAGTCTTTTTTTAAAAATTGTCACCCAAGGATGTGTTTTATTGATTTTTAGAGAAAGATAAACATCAATATGAGAGAAAAATATAAATCGCTTGCCTCCTGACCAGGGATCAAACCCACAACCCAGGTATATACCTTGACTGACTGGGAATCGAACCTGCAACCTTTTGGTGCACAGGAAGACATTCAACCAACTGAGCCACACCGGCCAGGGCTGGATCTGGAATCTTAATCTAAGTCCAACAATTTCAATTTCATCTTAACTGTGGCCCACCACCCCAAAGGGCAGGGTAGGTTGGAGAGAAGAGAAGAACAAAGGCATGGCTAATAGGGAGGAGCAATCTGTTAAGTTGCAGACACAGAGGATTCAATTTTACTTTGTGTTCAACATTGGTGGTCTTTGAGAAGGGACAGGATTTAGATTTAAGAAATACCCAGTGAATTGGCGTGTTAAGAGTCATTTGCCACTTGTCTTTCCCTGAACCCTAATGGTTTTCCTTCTCTAGGAGAGTTGGCTTGTTTTGTTCATTGCTGTATCCCTCAGAGCTCAGAAGAGAGCTTGGCAAGTAGTGGGTACTCAATAAATGTTGAATAACTATAACTCCAGGAGTATATAAGATGAACTTGGCATGCTTTTATTTTTATTTTATTTATTATCTTTTTATTTAATTAATTTATTTTTATTACAGATGTTTCTCCTTCCCCCCTCCCCCCTCCCCACCCTGTCCCTCGCTCTGTTGTCCATGTCCATTGTTTAGAACTTGGCATGTTTTTAAAAAATGATATCTATTATCAAAGAATACAATCACACCTCGTGGAGACCATTGTCTTGCTCCAATGGTGGAGCAAGGTTGAGGCCTGAAGGCTGGAGGAAGCTACAAGGGATGACAAGAGGCCAGGGGCCAGTTTTAGGCTCTCCAGAAGAGCAAACCAGCCAACAAACAGGGCTGGAGAATGGTAATTTTCTGTTGTGTCGCAACTTTAGGAGGAACTGGTATATTAGGGGAAAAAATCCACTTACACCAGAATTTCTCAAGAGTTCAAGTACTGTTTCGGGGAGGTCATACCTTTACTTTGTTCTGCTGGCCAGAGTCTGAATCGATCATGTCTGTTTTCCATGCCAGGAGCTATCTAGAGTCAGCCTTGACATGAGGTTTCTGGAGCCTGAGACCACTTGGCTGATTCTCCTCATCCCCAGTTCTGACCACTGCCCAGGTTTGTAGGCCTTACTTGAGACACTGCAATATTTGTCCCTTACCACTTAATGTTAGGACTGAGAAGAGACTAGCTGCAATCTTCCTCCCTCCCCCACCCCCACCCATTATTTCATCTTGAATGAAAGAATGACATGGTCATACAACCTGCATAGCCATTCAAGGCAAAACAATTTGAGCCAGTGGACTCAAGCCAGATTGCTTTCTAAAATTTCAGTTTTTCCTCTCCCCCCCACGAAAATATGCATTCTTAAGACAGCAGTATTGTGATTCCCTAGTTTCTACTCGGTGCCCTGGAACCCTTTCTCCTTCTCTCCCTCTCTCTTCTGCTTTCTTCAACTAAGAACACTGTCCTCTTAACCAGAGTAGAGAGCAAAACCCCACCAGGGACCAGATCTCTGTGCTGGGGGTGTGGTACTCTGCCCTTTTAAATCCAGCTCCAGGATGGGGAAAGTCAGAAGATCATTTTTATCTGTTCCCAGCCACAAAAGGGAGGGGTGAATTTCCTACAGTGGAGCTAAAAGAAGTTCTGTCCTGAGAGGCATTTAAAGGCTTCTGTGGGCAGCAGCTGCTGTAGGTGGCAGTTGTACACTTTGATAATAAAAGGGGATGGTACATTAGCCTTTAGTTTTCACTTCTTACTTTCATGTTTGAGAAGTATTAGAGGGGGAAGGGATGGGATGATTCTTACTTCCTTTGAGGATGCTGGGAGTCTTAAAGATAAAATTTAAGGGCTCCTGGCAGAGCTACAAAGCTCGTTGTCTGCAGTCCACACACCCTTGGGGTTTGACTTGTTGGGTGGGAGAGGCCCACAGTACCAGTGCATAGTTTTCTAGCAACAGGCAGGCACTTTAGGGAAGATCTTGCTTTGTTGAGCTGGCCTGGTACATTTTGGTTCCTGCCTAAGAGTCAACTTTACTAATGGGACAGGCAGCTCAGAAGAACAAAGCTTTGAATCCTTGCATACTACAAAACATAAAAACATCTAAAGAGCCTACTGCTAGGCCTAGTCAGCTTGAGCCTCCTGAGCTGTTGCTCAGAGGCTGGGGTGCCTACAGGCTGATAGTTCTATAAGAGGAGCACCACCTTTTCAGGACACACACAGCTCTGCTATTCCATCTTAGCCTCCCCCTCTCTGCAAGATGGCTGACACACACTCTACAAGACCAATCTGCATTTCTGTCACAGTGGGCTCCTCTTTTCAGGAGTACTGGGAAGTAGTGACTCAGAAAATAGCCCTAGCACTGACCAGGTGATAAGGGTTACCAGCAAGAGATGCTGTGTCCCCAGGGGAAAATCCAGGAGCTCCTGGTCTTTATATTCCCCCCTGTTTCTGCCCCAGAAAGAAAAGCCAGAGTAGATGGAGAGAAGAGTGGCTAAAAGGAAGAGGAAGGAAAAGAAGGAGGAGGTCAGAAACCAGAGAAAGGAGGAGAATAAAGGAAAATTTTGTCAGGAGAGAGGAAATGAAAGAAAAAGTTGAGGGCAGCAACAACACCTTTTAAGGCTCTCAGCAACCTATGCTATATTCTGCCTCCCCCAGGACGAAAAGCAGGCCTTTCATTAAATGGGCCCAATTTACAATGGGTCATTTTTCATGGCTAAGATGAAAACTAGTGTGTACCCTCATGTGGTTGAATAAAGAACATAAACAGAAGTACTTGCATTTTTTATAGGCTTAGACTTTTGTTTTAAGCTAAACTTGGCAATCCACCAAATGAACAGGAAAGGGATCAGTCGATAGTTAGAATAAAGTAGGGGGGCTGGCCCAGCAGCTAGACTGGGAAGTATGGCTAGAATCTTTAAGGGGTTTACATAAAGCTACACTGGGTTGACTTTCCCAGCAGAGGTAGATACTGATGCTTTTGCCCTGAGAGACTTTGGACTACTTGGCTGAAGCTGAAGGACAAATAATGGGGAAACGAATGCAAGGGGCAAGAGAAGTGAGTGTTGGGAGATGAGCAGGGAGGCAAAGGTAGTCTCAGTTTATCTCCTTCCTGCCTCGGAGGATGGGAAGTTCATTAGAAGCAAGGACACCTTGGAGCCCAATGTTTGAGAGTCCTGTTTCTCCAAGCTCAGCACTCACACAGAATCCTCAGGGCCAGCTGACCAGACCCAAGTGCTTGCTCATGTCTGACCACAAGAAATGTTTCCCAAACTTTCTAATTGGACAGCTACCAGTAAGGACATGACTTTGAGGGGTTCAAACAAAACCCAAAGATCTCTTTCCTTTTCCTTCTATCAGCTTCGGGGTAAAAAGAAAGCAGAAGTCTTCAAACTTTAAGTCATAAGAATAGTCCTATTTGGAAATGAGAAGAATGGGGAAGTCATCCAGAAGAAAGTCTAGAAAGGTCAGTTTTTCTGATATAATTTGAGAAGAGCATAGGGAGCTCTGGCTTTTTAATTTTTTTTTTTGCGGGGGTTGGGGGAACAATCTGTGTTTCTGGTGGTTTTATTATTAGAGCTGGTGTACCTTTTGCTGACTGCTTTCGTTTTAAAAAAAAAACATTTTATTTATTAATTTTTAGAGAGAGAGACATAGATTTGTTGTTCCACTTATTTATGCATTCATTGGTTGATTCTTGTATGTACACTGACCTGGGATTGAATCCACAACCTTGGCATATTGGGACAACACTCTAACCAACTGAGCTACCCAGCTAAGGCCTGATTGCTTTCTATTTATCTGAGAACATAAGCAGATGTTTCCATATTCTCTTGACTTTCTTGAGTAAAGACTGGTATTTCCTCCTATGAAACTATAAGGGAATGGAATTTAATGAACAACAACAAAAAAAGCTCAACTCAAACACTAGAACAAAACACCATTTAAGTTCTAAAGGGAAACAAATCACTTAACATACCCCTTAAATCTCCACCATACAACTATAAAGTTTCCAAAAAGGAAATACAAAAGACAGCTTGAACCTAAGGAAAGAGCTGGGAGAGGTATGTGTCCCAGTAGCCCTTGCACTATTGAGCAATTTAATAATGTAATAAGAGACCCTTTCTGAGTCATGATTAGGAAGCCCATGATTTAAACAAGTAGAAATATAAATATCCTAAAATTAACTGGGGGAAAGATCTGTGCTGTGCTCAAATTTATAGCTTTTCCAAAGAACACTCAAGGCAATCTCTCAAATCAGACCTGGATACAAATCCTTGCTCCTCCACTTACTATCTCTGTGGAGAAGTCATTTTCCCTGTGACTTAGTCATCTCATCTTAAAAATTGCAATGACAAGGGTATTTTCATCAAAGGACTAAGCGAGATTATATATGTAAAACACTTCTTAGCACAGTGTTTGGTACAGCATAACTGTTCAACAAAGAGCAGCTGTTATTAAAAAATAGAGAGGCCTCCTCAAATCCCTGGAGGCTCTGCTATGAGCCCATGGGTTAGGTGGCTAGATTTAGATCCATTTGCTAGGTTAGATACTCTGTTTCTAGGTTCCATAACACTCTTGGTAATAGTTTATTTACTTTTTTTGTCCCCGCTGCTGTCTTCTACCACCTCCTCAAATCTAGGGATTGTGTCTCATTCATAATGCAGGGCCTATGCCTCATTCAATTTCTCTATCCATAGCTCCTAGTACAGTGCCTGGCACATGGGAACACAGAGTAAACATTAACTGAACCGAAACCAATAGCCTGAGTCACCACTGGCATTGTCAATCTTGTTTTCATCCCTGGAATAGTGTTTGATTGAGGAATGATGGAGAGAGAGATGGCTCCATACCCTAAAGTGGGGCTTCCTGTCTTAGAGTTTGCAGCAGCCACCACCAGGGACTCATTATAAAGTGAACATTCTTAAAATCAATATAATCAATATGGTTTATTTTGATATAAATAATGGAGGTGGCCTCTTTGGCTGAACCCATGTGTTGCCCCTCTATCTCAGGATGACTTTTTATTATAGGGGCGCCAAGAGAATGATGACCTTCCTTGTGTCAGTTTCAACATCCTTGCATTCTCTTAAAGGATTCTTTTCGTGCCTCTGTTACTACTGAAATTATCTATGCACTTTTTGAACATATCTATGTTTTCCAGTCTACATCATCTATTCAGGTAACAAGGTCCCTGAATTGTTTACCTGTGAATACGTAGGTTTTAAAACAAGTTCTAACATTATTATGTTTTCCAAGTTTTAATGGACACCTCCTTGATGTAGTATTATATTTTATAACAGTGAACAAATCCCTGTTCACACTATATGTACAGTTGTCACTTGATATCCATGAGGGATTGGTTCCAGAACCCCTCATGAATACTAAAATCTCTGGATGCTCAAACCCTTATGTAAAATGGCATAGGACAATGCAGACAGATGGCCCTCCATATCTGCAGATTCCCAACCACAGGTGGGAAATCCTGGGATATAGAGGGCTGACTGTGTATTTATTGAAAAAAAGTCCACGCATATGTGGACCTGTGCAGTTCAAATCTGAGTTGTTCAAGGGTCAACTGTATTACTATTGCAATGTAGAGTCCTAGACTTCCCCAAACAGTATCTAAACCAAACAAAAATACGCTTTATTCAACTATACGGGGTTTTCCAGTTTCAATTATTTTGTTAATCTGAAGCTGAAATTAACTTGCCCAAGGGTTTTGCATTTCTAAACTGGCTGTTTAACTGGAAGCACCCCCAAACACTCCTGCTTTTATGTCCTCTTGGAACATTTGTGGGCTCTTAGTCAACAGAACATTCATTATGAGCTTCCCTTCCTTCTGAGGTATTGCCTTTGGTTCCCAAATTTTGAATTAAGCAGATGTCAGTGTAATTCCACTTTTATGTGGCCAAGGGTTTACCACCAATAAAAATGCCTAAATGACCATTTCATTTGTTTTCCTGAAGTGCTCTGCACACAATGAATCCCTTTTAATTAAATGCCTTTTTTTAGTTCCGTTTTTCTGTGCTTAGTCTCTGCTCAAAAGGAAATAGGGAAAGTAAAAATTTGGTAACAACTATTCCTGACCTATTTGATAACAGGACAACAAAGGGGAGGGGACTGTTATAAAAAATATTTTTTCTATGTAGTCCTAGTTAGGAAGTCTGGAGAAATAGAGGGATTATTACATATTTGATTCAAACCCTGTGTGGCTCAGAATGTCCTTGTACTAAGGAGCAGGACTAGGCCTCTCCCTGTGGCAGAGAAATAGAAAAAGCCACTGTTGGACAGGGGTCCATGGTGAGGTACTAATGAGTACCATCTTCTCCTTGGTGTAGGTCAAGACAATTTGAGATACCTTGATCCTATTTCTTTCTCTCCTCTATTTTTCCATCTCTCTGTTTCTTCTCCTCTTGTGTCTTTCTCACCTTCTCATCTATCCTATCTTTGCATGCTTACATAGTCCCTATGTTAGTCAGGGTACCCACAAACTGCTAAAAGCCACCAGGGACAGAGAGCCCAGCTATCTCATAGATATTAGGGAGGTTCCATGATCAAGGAGAGAACAAGAGAGCATGAGTGAGAGTAAGGGTAATGGAGAGTTCTTTTTTTCTCAAAACATACCTGAAAGTCATAAGCAGAATATGGTGGCAGGTGAGGAGGGCTATGGTAGTAGGTATTGTAGGATGCCACTTGAGGACGAGCATAATAAGAAACAGTCGGATGAGCATTCTCAACAGAACAGTTGAGTGCTGGGAGAGTTGGGTTCTGTAGAAAAACCACACATTAGAAACAACATTAACGTTCATTACTAGGAAAAAGGTTAAACTGTGGTACATCCATACTACAGAATACCGTGAAGCTATTGATAAACAATTTAGTGACAGAAAAAGTTGTCCAAGATATATTGTTAAAAAAAAAAAAAAAAGCAAGCTACCGGTAAAACTATGGAGACAAAGATCAGTGGTTGCCAAGGGTTGAGGTTGGGGGGAGGGATTAGTAGGTAGAGCACAGAGGATTTTTAGGGTAGTAAAAATATTCTGTATGATGTTATAATGACAGATATGTCATTATATATTTATCCAAACTCTAAAATCTACAACACCAAGAGTGAACTATATGGTAAACTATGAACTTTGGGTGATTATGATGGGTCAGTGTAGATTTATTTTTGGTGACTAATGTACCACTGTGGGGATGTTGATAAAAGAAAAGCTATGCATGTGTGGGGGTAGGGAGTATATGGGAAATCTCTGTATCTTCCTCTCAATGTTGTTGAACACATAAAAGTGATCTAAAAATAAGTCTTTAAAAAAAGAAGCTACCACATCTAAGAAATCACTACATGGAAACATGAAAATATCTGAGAGCTTCACAATGGATTGACTCATAAAAAATAAAAAGGAAGCCACCATATTATATTAATATTGCATGATCCCAATTTATGTAAAAATAGAGACCCAAACTATTTTATTTATATATATGTATATGTATATGTATATATAGTATATAATATGTATATGTATATATAGTATATATGTGTGTGTGTGTGTGTGTGTGTATGTTTGTAAATGAAAAGAAATTAATCTGGAAAGATTCACAATAAACTTAACTGTGGTTATCTCTGGGGAGGAGAGCAGTATTAGGAGGTAAATGGGGACTCTTCACTTTCTGTTATACAGCCAAAGTTTTTACCACTAATATGTATTGTGTCATTTCCTCACAACTTATTTTGAAAAATTCAAACCTATGGAAAAGTTGAAATAGTTTATTTATGTGATTTTTTAAAACAAAAAAGAAAAAAAAAAAGACCCAAAATACACAATGTCAAATAAACAAGGCTGAACAGGCTACTGCTTTGCTGTGACAAAAATATGATGAATCACAAAGGGTTTGTAAAAGTTGTGAAGATTCTGGTATATTCCAACCCTGTGAAGGAGCTCCCATGCAGGCGTGAAGTGTATTTATTTCTCTTCAGCCCTGCAGGCTGGAGGAAAACCCCTAGCAGTGAACAGAAACCATGAAAGACCAAGTAGAATATATTGATTATTTTTTTTTTGTAAACAAAACAATGCAGAAATAATTGAATACAATTTTAACATGGTGGTGTGTGTAGTCCTTCAAGGGTTAAAGCTAATCTTGTCCAGGATGGGAGTCCTGCTCCCAACAGGACCAAAGCATTGCAAAAGGAAGTCACCACTGCTCAAAGAGGACTGTGATTCATATATTTTGAGTGCCACATGGGTCAAGGTGTGGAGCAAATTTTTTTCCATTTACCGTACCACTGATACCTTCTCCATTTGTATGGATAACTGAGAGCTGTTTGCAAAATCAGTCTTGTTTTTGGTACATATATACTCTACATTAACAGAGAGCAGAAGCTTACTCTTAAGTGATAAAAATGTGTGGGCATGCTTTGGCAGTGGTACAGGCAACCATGTTGGGGTGTTGGCAGGGGAAATTCCCTTATAGCAAGTTTCAACACAGTTCTGTTGCTCTCTTTCTTGGAGTGGGTTACTGTTTACATTTCTAGGAGGTTTTAAGAGCTACAAACCTCAGTCATGATACAGCTCACAGATAACCCAAGAAATGTTTCTCAGCCTCTCTCATTTGTGGGAGAGGGCTGAGATTTTGGCCATTCCAAGTGTTGGCTCGCTTTATAGAGGAAGAGTGCTCAGAAATACCCTTACCTTTCCACAAGCATTCTAAGAAGAAATTTCACCCCTGAGGAAGTCCCAGAAATCATGTTCCCTAGGTCTTCTGTCAATTAAATAAAAAAAACCCTCCATAATAAAAGGAGATATGACTAACCAAGGTGGGTTGGTTAGTCATTATACACCTTTATCAGAATAAGTCATTATCCACCTTATATTTGGTTGTTAATACTTTGGGTACAATAGTATGCTTTATCTGATACATCATAATGGATCAGTGGTTCATTGTGTACTTTCTCAGAACAACAAAAAAATACTTCCAAATATCTTTCCCAACTGTATAGCTAACATATGGCCAATTTTCATTCCTGATATAGTAATTAATTAATTAAACAAATAATGCATTAATTATTTGTATTGAGTTAATGAGGTAAGAAGATAAATAGTATTTCTATAACTTGTTAGCCAATTAGAGTATTTCTAGGTTCAATGCTTTATCATTGTCATTACTTTGTTTTCACAGATTTCTTTTCCTAAAAATGAAAGATCACCAATAAAATCTCAGTAATATCAATCAGTCAGTCAATCAATCAATCAATCAATAAATACATACCCTCCAGCTCTTGCAAAATGAAACCAGTTCTTCCATGCAAATAAATTAAGCCTAACCATGGAGAAACAATCATGCAAGGTAAACTCTATCTATAAAAGCTTTTTTGTATGTGTTCATCAAGTCTGGGAGGCCAGAATAATTTTGAATGGAAGTTGACTATTATAGAGAAAGAAACACAGAAGAAACATGAGAGGAAGACTGGGCACTGAAAAGCCAGAGAGAGAACAGAGTCAAGAGTAGTGGATATGGAGAAAATGGACAGGGCAACAAGGAGAGATTGAACAGAGGTGAAGCAAAGAATTGGGTGGGAAAGGGGCAAAAGAGATGGGCCCATATAATGGTCTGATTATGTTTTAAATTGATAATTCCTATTTTACAATAAATTTGGGCACTGTCTCCATTTGTATGTGCATACAGGAGTGTGTGTGTGTTTCTGTTAAAATTCTGGGTATAAGTTATGAGACCCCCATTACTGATCAGTAGCATTCTGAGCTCCAGTGAAACAAAGGTTACTTGGTAGCACAGGAAATGGTGAAAGCAATCTTTTCTGGACAAAACCGAGTCTGTTCTGAGACAATGATTGAGGACTTTGGAAAGAATGCCACTTCTATTGGAGACAACAATTAGGAGAAAATGACAAGATATAATCAGTTTTGAAAGATTCATCTCTAATCCTTATAGCTTTGATCAACAAATACTTCATCAAACATTTCTTGAAGATCCATTTTGCCAAGCATCTCTGGTCAGGAAGTGAAGATGTCCTTTTCAAGATCCCACAACTCTGGAAATGGTGGCTCCTTGCTGATCCTATTGAGGACTGCCAGCTCACAGCCCTTGGCTCCTGTCCTCACTTCCTAGCGGGGACAGCAACCCTGAGTCTCTGAAGACCCCAGGCCATTCTATGCAGAGGGGAGGTACACAACAAGTCATCAACCACATTTGAACCTAAGCTGAGGATTTTATTTAGGTTCACTTGGTTGATGTTCCAGGATTTTCTACACATGTCTCATTTTAACAAAGCAAGCTAAGTAGTTCCTCCATGGTGCCCCCATCTTACACTCCCACTAGTGTTCTCTTACCTCATGAATCAAATATCTTGCCCCCTGATCTTTGCTTTCATCTTTCATTTTCCCTACTGGTCCTTGCTTGAGTTCCTGGGCTTGGTTGGCATTGGATAATGATAAAAATTTCCCTTGCTCTCCTTTACTGTTAAAGAAGCTCCCGATAGTTGGAAACAACTCACTTTAATTTTTTGAAATTAAAGCAGCTAAACAAAGGACGTAATGTCTATTAAAACTCTTGTAGAACCAGAAAGAGCTGTCCAAATGCTAGCTAGGAGAAGCTGAGATGGAGTAGAAACAGTCAAGGCTTTGGCATATGAGAAACCTGGGCTTCAGTCCCAGCTCTGCTGTTTAACTCAGGGCAAGTTACTTGACCTCTGTTGACCCATTTTCTCATCTGTGAAATGGGGGCAGTAATACTTACTTACCTCCCAAGCTACTAGTAGTGGTGAGGAGCAGAGAAAGTAATTGTGCAAAAGCACTTTGTAGAGTAAAGGGCCATTACTGCCAACTATGAGGACAGACCATCAACAACCTCTTTTATCCCCCTAGAGAGCAAAGGTCACAGTGAAGTTACAAGTCTAGAAATAAGCCTAGACATCGATGGTCCATTACCTTTTGACAAGGGTCCTTGCTGGAACCCCATTTAATCTACCCAGTAGCTACCACCCACTCCATTTGTGCCTCAGGGTAGCTCAGCTGCTCAACTCTGAAAGCTCTAGGAATGATTCAGAGAACTCTTCACACCTGTCCTGATGTTCCATCTCTCAACTCGTCAACCCAGGTGCTTTTCCACCAGCCAGCCTCAGATTCTGTTTTCACTGGCACCTTGGGGAAACTCTCCAAAAACAAAGGACATTCTTTTCTCCAAAAAAGCCCCAAACCAGAAACAGCTTTTCATCTCTCTCACCCAAAGCTCCCCCAGGCCCAAACAGGAAATTCTTCTCCCTCCTCCTTCTCCCTCCAAGGGCTCCACCTTGTTGATGCTTCCCCCACTTCTCTGTGCTTGAGCTTTCCTGAGTGGGAGGAGGGGTAAGGGAAGGAGAAGTGCACATATGAAAGAGGGAGAGAAGGGAGGGGAGGGGAGGAGAGAGAGTCAAGAGAGGAAGAATTTCTCTTAGGGTCTAAAGTAGAAACACTCAGTACTTCCAGATCAGAGTCACCTGGGCTTCAATTCAGACCAATTAAATCAGAACCTCTGGAGGAGAGGCCCAGGAATCTTGTTTTTTAAAGCACGTCAAGTGACTCTATTCTCATAGGAAGCCAGGAGGATAACCATAGCTCTAAAGTTATTATTTCTATAATTTGAGATCAAGGTTTATTAAATAAGCAAATAAATGCTTAGAAATGCTTTGAAAACAAAAGAAGAAAGAAGCTCAACATTATGAAGCACCTACTGGGTGCTGAGTCCTGGTGTGCCTTTGCAGACACACACACAAAGATGGAAAGAGTTGAAAGAGAGGCTGGGGAACATGGGGAGGCTGAGATTGAGATTGAGGTTGAGGTTGAGGTTGCAGTTGAGAACAAGACCTGGCAAGCAGCTTAGCCCAGGGCTGGCTCTTCAAATGCAGGGAAAAAAAGAGAAAAGTCTATATGCTCATTTGGGAGAAACTCCAGGATGAAATTCCTGGGAGGGGGAAATTACCGTTACTCTTACCTGTAGCTAAAAAGCATCTTTCCTTCCATCTCTCCTCAAGTCTTTTAGTGGAAAACTACCCAAAATGTTCCTGCTAAAAGTGTGTTTGTGTGTGTGTATGTGTGTGTGTGTGTGTGTTGGGGGGGGGTTGAAAAGGCTATATTTACATAACCAGCATGAACCAGAGAATTGAGAACACCCTCCCTCCCCGACTCACCCCAGAATATACCACAAGAGCACAGGCAACTCATGTTAACAAGAAATATCTGGAGATGTTTGAAGGCAGTTACGTTCTTGAAGCAATTGCTTCTGATTCCTCCCTTCAAAACATGGGTCCCCATTGTTCCTAACTGCCCAGCTTGGTCCTGGCCCCCAACAGGGGCCTCTGTGGAATGGAAAGACACTTCCTTCCTTACCATGTCCTTAAAGCCTCCAAGGACAGCGGCAGTGATGATGCCCAGGAACAGGCCGACAATGTTCAGGATAGTAGCAGACCAGAGCAGGTGGTAGAGGTGGATGATGTCCTGGCAACTGCTGACATCGATGTATTCATAGTACCCACTGGTGATTTCAACCCGCCTAGACAGGGAGAAGCACGCTTCAGTCAGTCCCTGGGGAGTAGGTTGCCCCTCTCCCCCCAGGGCTTTGGCTACCACACAGCTCAACAAAAAACAGGTGAGCTATCTTAAGAGATATGGGGAGCATGTGATTGCTGTTTATTTAAAAAAACAAAAAACTACCACCTGCCAGTGAAACACTTGTTACCATCACCAACACTAATCCTAGATGACATTATTGACACTTGGCAATGCACCAGGCACAGTGCTAAGCATTTTACACATGTGAATTCATTAAACCTGTGCTAATATGGCAGTTACTAGTCACACATGGCTATATAAATTAATTAACATTAAGTAAAATTTTAAAAACTCAGTTCTTTAGTCTCACCAACCACATTTTTACATGTTCAATAGCCACAATTATAAGGAACACACTATTGGCTAGTTACTGTACTGGACAGAGCAGATTACAGAACATTTCTATAAGTTCTATTAGCACTGTACATTCTTACAATACTCTACAAGGTAGGTACTATCACTATTCCTTTTTTACCGATGAAGAAGCTGAAGCACAGATGGTTAGGAACTTGCTCAAGTTATAAGAGGTAGGGCTGGGATCTGAATTCAGGCTTCAAAAATTCCAGTAACAAAAAACAAAACATCAGCAAACAAAAAACAATGTTCCAATAAAAAACTATGGATGAACTTCTGCACAGCAAAATAAACCAACATCAAAATGAAAAGGGAACCCACTCTCTGGGAGAACATATTTGCCAATGGCACATCTGATAAAGGGTTAATTTCCAAAATATATAAAGTACTAATACAACTCAACAAAGGAAGACAAACAATCCAATTAAAAAATGGGCAAAGGACCTGAATAGACACTTCTCCAGCAAGGACATACAAATGACCAAGAGACAAATGAAAAAATGTTCTTTGTTACTAATCATCAGAGAGATGCAAATTAAAATGACAGTGAGGTATCACCTCACACCTGCCAGAATGGCTACCTCAACAAATTGATAAATGACAAACGCTGGCGAAGATATGGAGAAAAGGGGACTCTAGCACACTGCTGGTGGCAATGCAGACTGGTGCAGCCACTGTGGAAAACAGGGTGGAGTTTCCTCAAAAAAATAAAAATAGAACTGCCATTTGACCCAGTGATCTCACTGCTAGGAATATATCCTAAGAAGTCTGAAACACCAATCACAAAGAATATATGCACCCATATGTTCATAGCAGCGCTATTTACAGTAGCTAAGATCTGGAAACAGCCCAAGTGTCCATCAATAGATGAGTGGATAAAAACGATGTGGTATATTTACACAGTGGAACACTATGCAGGTATAAAAAAGAAGGATCTCTTACCATTTGAGACAGCATGGAGGGACCTGGAGAGTATTATGCTAAGCAAAATAAGCCAGTCAGAGAAAGACAAGTATCACACAATCTCATTTATATGTGGCATCTAATGAACAAAATAAACTGACAAACAAAATAGATCCAGAGACATGGAAGCAGGGAACAGACTGATGAATCTCAGAGGGAAGGGGAGAGAGGAAATAGGAAGAGATAAATCAAAGAACTTTTATGTATATATGCATAACCAATGGACACAGACAGTAGTGCAGGGAAGGCAGGAGGGGCATGGGAGCGGGGACAAGAGACTCAATGGGTGAAAAAGGAGGGACATCTGTAATACTTTCAACAATAAAGATAAATTTAAAAACAGAGCTACAGCTGAGTTGCTGGACAAAACCTATCATAGCCTTGAAGAGACCTTCCCTGAACACTCTGTTTAAAGACATCCCTCCACTCCAGTTCAGTCATTCTCTATCACGTAACTTGCTATGTACTGAATTGTGACCCCTCCAAAATCCATATGTGGAAGCCCTAACTCCCAATGTGACTGGATTTGGAGAAGGGCTTGTAGGAGGTAATTAAGGTTAAATGAGGTCATAAGAGTTGGGCCCTAATCCAGTAGGATTGATAGCTTTATAAAAAGAGTAAGATAGAGATCTCTCTCCATACACAGTCACCGAGGAAAGGCCATGTGAAGGAAGACACAGTGAGAATGATGCCATCTTCAAGCCAGGAAGAAAACTCTCATTGGAACTCTAGCATGCTTTGGACTTCTAGCCTCCAGAATAGTGAGAAAACAAATATATCTGTTGTTGAAACCATCCAGTTATGGCAGCCCAGGCTAAGACGTTTCCCTTCTCTAGTTCCTGTGTAGCACTCATTCCTCACTAATGTGTCTGCTTTTTTATTGTCTGTTTCCCTAACTCGAATATAAGCTCCATGATGACACAGACTTGATTCATTTGGTTCACTGCTGTGCCTGACATGTAGTTGGTGCTACATAAAATACCTGGTGAATGAATTAAATTAAAATTCCTGTCCTTCTGGATGTTTCAAAGTAATTTACAATTTGACCACTGGAAGCAATAATGAATCTAAACACTGTGATTCTTAAAATGGAGGTCACAACCAAATGTCCTGGGATCAAGATGGTTATTACATGTGACTCTCCTGCTATAAGAATGCTGAAAATGAAAAAGAAAATAAAATTAAAGGTTAACCTCCATAATGAATCATGGAGGGATCAGTTGCACAAGAAAAGACTTTTAAACTTGACAGATGAAATTATTTTAGGATTCGTTAAATTCAGTGTTTCTCGAAGAAATTGAAATCAGTGTGGTTACAGGACAGCCTGTGTCAGAATCATCTGTATGTATGTGTGTCGGCCTGTGTGTGTCAGTGCATTATTTGTGTGTACCTATGGGTGTCTGTGTGTATGTGTATGTGTCTTTGAGAAAGAGCTAGTCAACACTCAGATTCTTAGGCCTAGCCCCAGTCCTACTGAATCTGGCAGAATTTTTTGGGTGAGGCTCAGGAATCTGTGTTAACATGCTCATTGATGCTAGAGAACCACTGCTTTACATAGTAAGTTTCCATAGTGGAATTTTAAATGTGTTTCAATTCATCAGAATTTTAATTGGATTTCAGTGTTTTTCAGAACAGAGTTGAAGAGACCATTTATAAGCATACACTGAGTGTCTCCTGTTAGTTGGCACTGTACTCAGTCCTGGGGGTGGGGCAGGGAGGACACACAGATTAGTTAAGCTCAAAAAGGCACAACTGGATAAGGACTATCCCTTGGAAAGGGCAGGTCTGTGTGTCAGGGAAAGTGTGGGCTTGTAGGCACCTAGGAGAGGCTTGAGAGTCAGCTTCTGATTGCCCCCAAATTACCTTTGCCTATCTTCTAAGACACTGAGGGCAGGCTGGCAGTACATGTAGATAGGCAGTGTGGTATAGCAGACTCTGGAGTAGGACTGCATTTGAATACTGGCTCTGTTACTTATTTGAGGTCTTACCTGAGCAACTTTCTTGACCCCTCTGGGCCTAGGAGATTTAATTAGAGAATGCATGGAAGCAGTACTCCAGCACAAAATGAGCCCCCACCAAAATATGCAGCTATATTTTTTCCCTTCTAAGAGCCAGCCTCTGGCAACAATATTTAAACCTTTGAATCTTGTTCTTAAAGGCATTAACACTTTAAAGGCACAGGCTGTGACATAAGGACAGATCAGTAGTTCGTTTTAAAAAGTTCAATAATCGTAGAGAATATATGTTTGGTTTCTGTTTGAGCAAACTCAGTAGTTATTGAAGTATTTTTTACTGAACTGTGAAGCAAAAGACCATTAATACTTAGATCTGGTTTGGGATTTAGGAAATTAATGTGGTTTGTTTCTGTTTGAGATTCATGATTCCATTGGGTTTAGTCTCTGGGCAGAGCTTCCTCTGAAATTTCATCTTTTGCATTCTCAGCACTCCCACCCTCAAACCTCTGTAACTGCAGAACTCTCCTGTCAGACCCTACCACTACCTGATTCAGCTTCCTAAAACATTTAAAAAACGAAGTCATTCATTTAATCAAAACTCTTCCATGGCTCCCCATTACCTTTAGGAAAATATGTCAAAATTCCTCAGCCTCCCATAATCTGACTCCAAAATGGAGCCCACACTCTAGACAGGCTGGAGTCCTCAGAAGCCCCCAACTAGCCATGCTGGGCACTTATTCCAAAACTCTGCTCAGGTTTCTCCCCGTATGGAAGGTACCGTTTCTGTTTTCCACCTATCCTAATCTCTACCACTGCTCAAAGTTTTAATAGTTACCTCACTGGTGTCTTCTTCAAGAACTCCAATGCTCATTCATTAGCTTTCCCCCTTGCCTCTCATAGCCTCAGAGAGTCTGTTTTTCTAGTTTGGAACTTTGCATATGCAATAATTCGGTTATTTATTTAATCCAATGTTTATTGAGAGCCTACTCAGTACTGAGTACTATGCTGGGTACTGAAGCTACAACCAAGGTCAAGGTGGACATGATGTCTCTGTCTAGACTGTAACCTCTTGAGGGCAAAGGTCATCTTTTACCTACATTTGTGTCTCCCTCACTGCCTTTCACAGTGATAGAAATGTTATAGACCATCAATAGGTACTTGGTGAATGAATAACTGCGTTCAAAGACTGACCATTGCATTGATCATGTGACTGATTATTCAGTATGGGCTCTCATCCCCTTGCTCTCAACTTGCTGGGTGTGCCTGGAGAAACAGACAATCTCTTTGTGTTTCAGACCCCATTTAACAAAGTAAGAGGCAGCCGACTCTGGATAAGGCAGAAGGGCATACTTCTGCTCTTTGATAAGAACCTGGAACCATTTGTCAACTCTTGCTTGACAGGCTGTGACAAGGACAGCCTCTGTCCATCTCTCTCTCACTGCATGTATTCTAATCCCCCTTCTCACAATCTCTCTGGTAAATTGAGTTCCTTAAGAGAAAAATTATGTTTTATTGATAGGTATTCTTCTAGAATAGTCCCTGGCACATAGTAGGAGCTCAATAAAAGTTTGTCAAAGGAAGAAGTGAATAAAAATGAACTATCACCTTTCATTTTATTACCAGCTGAAGTAGTTCACAATCACCCGTTTCCTTTTCTTTAGATTATACACTGAAAACCAGTGATAATTGACTTGACCTCTCCAAAGCTGAGTAAAGTACTCTGAAAGGCTGCTGCTGAGGAGCTGTGTCCTAGAGAAAGCCACCTTTTTGCACAGGCTAAATAAAACAATCTATGTTTAGTATTAAAACCTCACTGCCCCTGACGTCAGAGAAGGTCTGTGGGTTTGAGGGGACAGTAGAAACTCTGTGTTTCCATAGCACTGTACAAATGACTGCCTGCTGTATTTGCTCCCACTGTTTTTTTTCCTGGCCTCCTTTCTAGGAAATGGACTGAAGGAGTTGGCAATTTATTTTAAAAAATAGGCTTTATGAGAGGAAAACAAATACTCATTTGGCAAAATTAAAACCTCGGAGCTTCAGAATGCTTGTGGCAAGCTATATCTAGGCCTGGAGTATAGGTCTCCTTGGCACTGGCTGAATAAAGCCTTGGATCAAGATAAAACTTTTTCCTCTATTGTAGGATCATCACCACTTAAGTCTCATGGCCTTGGTTTATGACCTAGTGGGATGGTTTCCAGATGAAAAACTTAGTAAGTGCTTTTCTAGTGGCCTTGCCCTTGGGATCCTAGCATGACAGACTTTGGAAAGGGCCTTGACTGCTGCCTGGAACTGGTCATCAAGCATCAGGTAGGTGAAGACCATTTCTAGGTTTGAAGATCTTTAAGAGCAATGTCCCTGTGATCCCTCTTATTTGCTTAGGCCCATATTTTATTTTCCTGGTGAAAAAGATGTTCCTCTTTTTGTTCCTTTTCAACAAATGTCACTCCCTTTTCATCAGGTCTTTACTCATGCCTGGTCCTATGCTGGGTGGGGCCTGGGGATCTAGATAACATGAAGTCATGTTCACTACCTTCATTGAGCCCAGAATTTAGCACAGCTCCTCAAAAAATTTCCTTTAGAGCCTTGAAGATACTACTATCATAACTTGCTTTAAGGAAGAAATTCAGTTATTATGAAGTTTAGGTCGACAGAAAAATAAACTGGGCTTGAGTCTCCACTTAAAAAAAAAAATCTCCAAAGGTCTCAACTAAATGGAATTTAAAGTAGGATTTAGTTTATTCAAACCTTTGTCAGAAATACAGCTAATTGCAAAAAGAAAGGTGTGTCTGCAAGGAATCACTTCTCAGCCTTCTCAGTGTTTCCTTCTGGGATCTCAGGCCCCATTCTAGTCAGCTCCCAACCCCACCCCAGGAGCCCATGAAGATAGAAAGGAGAGGAAAACAAAAAAGAGAAAGGAAGAGGCCATCAAGACGGGAGAGGAGGGAAAAAGAGAGGGAAGGGCAGAGCAGGGGAGGGAGGGATAAAGAGAGGCAATAGGAAAAAAAGCAAAAGAACCCCAATTTCCCTGGGACCTATTTTACATTCCTTTGATCATTTTTGGAAGGATGGGCTTAGGAAGTACAATTATAGCCAGCTCTCAATCACTGCTGCTAGGGAGGGAAGTCCTTTACAAGTGTTAGTTATTATTATAATATGAAGAATTGAATCTCCCAGGTAATCCCCAAACCTCATTTGAGTCTTTAAGTTTTCTTTCCTCTGCCAAACCTTTAAACAAAATGAGACTGGTGCTAGCAAAGAATTTAAAGAGCTGGTGTGAGTTCACCCATTCTCTACCCTGTCTCCAATCTGTTCTTCTGTCTGGTCTTAATCCACAATCTAGAGAAACTACCCCCTCCCTCAGTACAGAGAGTAGGGAATGTGAGTGAGGAGGGGGCTGCATCCATCTGACCTCTTGATCTAGCTCCATTTAGGCTCTTTCTGCCAACTCCCAACTCTCCCATTCTTCCCTCCCTCTCCTGGCACTCAGCACTTCTGCACTGAGGGTCTAGAGAAAATATATGCATGGGTAGGAATTGGCTGATACACCCCACAGGCAGGGTTATTCACTTATGCTCTGTCAATTGTCATTTCTGTCAATTCCACTTTCTAAATTGCTCTTGAAAGCATTCCTTGCTTTTATTGTCTCCAAATCAACTTAATCCAGGTTCTATTCTTTTTGGCCTAAACTCTTGCAGTGACCCCCTAGCTGCCTCCTTTTTAAGCACTCAAATCTATCTTCTATACTATACCCTTCAATGGCTCCCAATTGTTTAAGGGTCAAGTCCAAAGGCATTTCTATGGTCAAGGAGCCCTCCATGATTTGACCTGTGACTACAACTCTGCTCTTATCTCCTACCACTTTTTATAACTGTACAACTATCCCACCCCCACAATTCCTGGGAATACCTGCCCCACTTCCACCCACATTTGATTTGTTTCCTAACTCCCTACTTATATATTTTTTTCTTTATTGGTTTTTAGAGAGAGAGGAAGGGAGAGGGAGAGAGAGACAGAAATATCGATTAAAGAGAATATCAACTGACTGCCTCCTGCATGTCCCCCACTGGGGATCAGGCCCACAACTTGGGCATGTGCCCTGACTGGGAATCGAACTGGCAACCTCTTGGCGCATGGGTTGATGCTCAACCATTGAGCCACACCAGCTGGGCCCTACTTATCTTTTAAGTTTCAGTTCCCACATCAACTCCCCCTTGACACTGCCCACCCCCAGCAACTCTGACTTTCAGTCATTTGGGTTGCCAGTGTCCCAGTACATCCACCAATTCCCCACCACACTTATCACTCTATATTGCAAATAATTGTTCACATGTCTGTCTTCCCTACTAGTCAGTGAGCTCCACAGTAGTAGTCTCTGTAGTCCTAGCTCTTAAATATGTTTTGAAATAAGATAAATGATGTTTTCACAATTGGAGGACAGAGAACCAGAATGGTTGTAGCAGAAACAGCGCCAAGCCTGTTCCTGCCTCATGACCTTTGTACTTGCTGTTCCCACTGCTTGAAATACTCTTTTCCCCCAGTTATCTACTTGGGTTGCCCTCCCACATTACTCAGTTTTCTGCACAAATGTCACCTCCTCAATGAGGCCTTCCCTGGGTACTCCATCTAACACTGTGCACATATTCCCCTCCTGTCACTATCTATCTGCCTTTACTACTTCATATTTTTTCAGAGCTCTGATCAATACCTGGCATGATATATAGGGTGGGGCAAAAGTAGGGTTACAGTTGTGAGTACACAAAACATGAAGTTTATTCTTCTATTATTATTTATCAATTATTGTATTGTTTTCCATTCAAACAACTGTAAACTTACTTTGCCTCACCCTGTATATTCATGTTTATTGACTGTTTTCCCTAATAAAATATAAGCTCCAAGAGGGCAAAGATTATTGTTTTGTTTGCTGCTGAATCTCCAGTGTATAGAATAGGGTGAAGCAGAGAGAAAGTGCTCAATAATGACTATTCAGTATTGTTGAACTTGGACTTAGAACTGTGTTTGAACCCTATCTATCCCATTTTCAAGTTCTGTGTGACCTTGGGTTAGTTGTCTGTTTCCACTGAGCCTCACTCTCATCATCTGTATAATGGGGATAATAATTCTACAGACATCATAGACAAGAATAAATGAGATCAAATACTTAAAAGCATTTAACATGCTGCCTGGCACAGAGAAGGCAGGTAATGCATGTGAGCGGAAATCTATTGACCAACCAGTGTCTTCTACTTCTCTGATCCCTCTGGTGTACCTTTCCCCTATCCTAGGCCTTCTGTCATACACTGTGATCAAACCATTATTCCCATGCCTGGGGGCTCCGCTCTTACTTGCCACAGTTGTAGAGGTCACAGCAGAAGCAGGTGTTACCCCGGATGCGGATGTGAGGTGTGCAGACTTCATGACTGAGGTGAGGGCAGTTCACCTGAGGGCACACAACAGTGAGGAGATGAGCTGGCATTACATGGGAGGCAGGACCCTCTGGGGTTGGAAATGTGAGTTAGCGACTGATGGAGATGGTAAAGATGGCTGTGAGATTTCACACCAAAGTGTGAGAGGGATGGGGCAGGGCAGGGGACTGTCTGAATTGTGCATGAGGCAAGTTACTGTGCAGCTGGGCTCACATCCAGCTTCAGCCACAGCCCTCAGTGCCCCATCCCTGAAGAGTGAAGATGGAGAGGAGGAAGGAGAGGTGGAAGGACAGACAGAAGAACAAACGGACAGTAGGAAATGAGGATATGAGGGGAAAGCAAATCAGGGTATGGGAGGAAAGGGGACCAGATGAAACTGAAGACAGAGGGACTGTCACATGCACTCTGAAGTACACTGGTACCTCTCTAGCTGCCTGGGTAAGGTTCCTCATAACCCTCGTGGAAGGAGCATTTTTGGTTGAGGAACTTATGACCTTATATAGGAAAAATAGGGGGATTAGGGTTACTAGTGAACCTATGGAAGTCATTATTACATTTTCACAGTCACCAAATTGACACAAGGAAGCTATCATGACAAAATCAAGAGAAGAGCAATGACATTTTACACATCTTGAGTTGGCAAAAAGTTTTAAAGATTAATTTCCATTTACCATCTCATGTTGGTAAGAAATTTTTCAGGCTTTCTCTCCCATATGGATGCAATGAAGCGCTTGTAAATTTGTTTTGTTGTGTTATAGAGAATATTCGTAAATGAGCATTTTTTTCTATATTTGGTCTTTCATTCAAATGTTCACGGCCTTTCTGATAAGCACACACATTGCTATACCTCCCTTCTAACCTTAGGTTAGTTAGAAAAATGGTAAGGTTGTGATTGGGGAAAGAAAAAGAAGGCAAGTAGGTGGTGGGACCACAAAAAAAAGTATTTGTCTTGATGCCTTGGAAGCAGGGCTAACACTTTGCTTAAATCCAAGGGCACCATTCATATAATATTTTATGTAGAATGGCTTCCCCTGAAGTTGTGCAAAGCAGTGGCCATTTTATATCTACTTGCCTCTCTTTTCTCCCAATCACAAGTTTAAAATTTTCTATTTGGCAGAGGAGTGGGGCTTACTTTCAATTTGATGTTAACAGAGAACCAAATTGTCAAGGTTCCTAGAAACACATAATAGAGTTTCCTATGAAAGTGATCTCTGGGTTGCAGGGGACTATTGTGTACTGAAATGAAAGCTCCCTGAAAATGACCTGAAACCATGCTTCACCTCACTGCCTACCACCTCTAGTTCTACATGAAGGGACATGGAACACAAGGAGAGCTGTGTAGGTTAGGAGAGAGATACTCTCATGTACCCTTTCAAGCATTATCAGGCTGGCCCCATGGAAGGGGCCAGGCCAATAGTCTAGCCATCTCCAGAGCCTCCATGGGAACCAGGCCTCTCAATAACCCTTATTTGGCTTCCTGACCCCTTGTGTGTGTGGGGGACTCAGGCTCTGCCCCCCTAGTCTAGGCCTAGTGCTTTGGTGGGGCTCCTGCTTTTCTTCCAGCTTGGACACCTGAACCACAGGCAACTGAACCATTCTCCACAGAGATGGGGGAGGACCCTGCCCTGTGTCCTCTGTTCCTCTTGGGATCAAAGTCACAAACTGAGAGGGAGGCTGCCTGCAGGGTCAGAGGGGCAGCCTGTGGCCACAGAACAAAGTGAATCAGATTAGGCCTCATGAGGCTCCAATCTATGACCATGGCCTTATTAGCACTGTTCTCTGATTCACTGAGAAAATCAACTACTGATACCTAGCAGCCAGCCTTAGCCCCTGAAAATGAGTAAAAGAAAAAAGGTTTTAGGCAGGACAGGAGACTTTCCCGAAAGGTAAGACATATTGCCTCATTCTGGCTCACCTCCTCAGCTTCCTTCTGGGACGTCTTGGGGACATAGTGGCACCGGTTAGCGTAGAGTGGTTTCAGATCCTGGAAAGGGAAACACCAAACCAAAGGGGTTTTGGCTTTGGAAAATAAAGCAGCCAAGTGCTCTGATTGGTAATAAAAGACTTGAAAACACACACACACACACACACACACACACACACACACACACCCCACGCACACAGCAGGCAGTGGGTCAGGTTAATTTATGAAAGCTGCTCATCTTGGAAGCCCTAGAATGTGAGGATCAGATAAAAATGTTCTAATAACTGCTTTCCATTGGACCACTTAGTTAATAGGAAATTAGGAAATTGGTTGAGAAATGGGTTTCTGAAAATTTCCTCTCTGGTTTTCTTTTATTTCTAGTTTTTGTCTTCTTGCAAAGAGTCTCCAGGAAATAAGATTCAAAACTCTAGGTTATTGCAACATCATACTCCTAAATGGGGATGGGGGTTGGGGCAGGGGAGACAACGTAGCTCTAACAATGAGGTCTCATTATCACCTGAGGCCAGGACCAGGGCTGGCTGACATGTACTCCTTGCTGTCATGGCCACAGCTTTTCCAGAAGGAAGAACTCAGGAAGCAAGCCCCAAAGAGAGGGGCAGCTACTGAGACTTTAATTCAACTGAACTATGAGCAATTTTCACTCTATTACACAAATTAAACAAAGACAGTGAACTCCAAAAATACTGCTAAAGCCCAGAAAACTAACATAGGATTCAAGGACAGTTTATTTGACCCACTGGTCTGGCTAGCTTCCTGGTAAGGAAGCACTCAGGCACAGGGTGCAGGGGGGCAGGGGTTGGCATAGAACAGATAGATACAATCCAGTGCTGTCTGGATGCTTGTAGGTAGGGGATATTGTTAACTTTCAGGGTAACACTAAACATCCCCTGAGTGGGAGGGAGCTTGAGCCAAAAGACAAGGCAAGATGACATTAAAGGGCCTCAAAAACAGGAAAAGCTGGTTCTAACCCACCCAAGCAGTGCTAAGGTCAAAATGTGCCTTTAATTTAAACTGGCCAACAGATATCAGCATAGATTAATAAAGCCTCCTTTCTCAAAACTCTCTGGGTATCAGTGAGGACTGGCAGATGTCTTAGGACAGGTACACTGGAAACACAAAGGTTTTCTTGAAGATTCATACAGCCTTACCCCAACCCTCTGAGTCAAACGTGCTACTTCAGGCCATTAACTGTAGAAGGTACACAGGGCCTGGAGTCAGAGGCAGGTAGAGGTCATCAGAGGAAACTTCTAGTAAATATAATTTGGATTTTTCCCCATTGCCTTTGACTGAGGCCAATAATAATAATAAAAAAAAACAACAACCAGAAAACATTAAGAGTTTCAGGGAAATGCAAATCAAACCACAATCAGATACCACAACATACCCACTAACCCACTAGAATGGCTAGAATTGAAAAGTCAAATAATAATAAGAATTAACAAGAATGTGGAGAAACTGGAACACTCATACACTTCCAGTAGGAATGTAAAATGGCACAGCTACTTTGGAAAACTATCTGGTAATTCCTCAAAAGGTTAAACATAGTTACCATATGACTCAACAATTCCATTCATAGATATCTAGCCAAGGGAAATGGAAACGTATGCCCATACAGAAACATGTACATGAATGTTTACAGCAGCACTATTCATAATAGCCAAAAGGTAGAAACAAACTAAATGTCCATCAGCTGCACAAACAAAATGTGGTATATACACACAATGCAATATTATTAACTTGTAAAAAGAAATGAAGCACTGATACATGCTATAACATGGATGAACCTTGAAAATATACTAAGATAAAGAAGTCAGGTCACAAAAGACCACATATTGTATGATTACATTAATATGAGATATTAATTAATATAAGGAAATCTATAGAGAAAGAAAGTAGTTTTGTGGCTGCATAGGACTGGGGGACTAGGGGCATAGGGAGGTGACAGCTAAAGGGTATGGGGTTTCTTTGGGGGATGATGAAGATCTTCTAAAATTGATGTGGTGATAGTTTGTACTAACTGTGAAGATAAAAAAGCCAATGAATTGTATACTTTAAACGAGCGAACTATATAAGATGTGAACCATATCTCAATAAAGATGTTTAAAAAGTTATAGCGTGAAAGGAGGAGGAAAATGGAAGAAGCCATTTTAGCTCATGATACCATAAAAATCTACTGCAAGCTTCTTGGCCGCAAGGCATATGTTGCCATGGAGAGTGCCTCACAGTGAATACTGCTGGTCAAATGTAGATAATAATGCCTGCCCTACATACTTCATAGGATTGCCGTGGGTTTAAAATGAGATAATACATGTGAAGGCACAATGAAAAGCTAAATGCACTATGTAAAAACAAGGCATTGTTATCAAGATGGCTCCTGTTGAATATAAAATAGCATGCATACTATGATTGAGAGTAACCATGCTACAAAAATAGGTATGTGCCTGACCAGTGTGGCTCAATGGTTGAGCATCGACCGATGAACCAGGAGGTCGCCAGTTCAATTCCCGGTCAGGGCACATGCCCAGATTGTGGGCTCGATCCCCAATGGGGGGCATGCAAGAGGGAGCCAATTGATGTTCTTTCTCATCAATGTTTCTAACCTTCTCTCCCTCTCCCTTCCTCTCTCTCTAAAATCAATAAAGAAAAATAGGTATGTACTCTGAGGGTAATATGTAAAAATGATAAGAATTGGTATATTAGGGTAGTAGGATTATTGATAAGTTTCTGATGTGTCTTTTGCCTTTTTAAGAAGAAAAATATAAAGAATAAGATGGCTCTCACTAAAATCAGAAGGGATGGGTCTGATATAAGGACCTATATTTACATTCCTGGCCCTGAAAGAAAATTAGGCAAAAGGCCTCTCGCTCCCACCTTTTTCTTTGATCCCTTTGCAGAAATTATTTCCGGAGATGCCATTTCAGAGACTGCCTGGGTGGCAACATTGACCATATGAGTTCCTCTAATCTTGGCAAAGGAGAGACTAACTCTTATGTCTGGGAGGAGGATTCAAGAACAAGTTGAAATTGAAACAATAATGTTGCAAATCATCCTTTTCCATATCCATGACACTCCCTCAGGATGACCTTCACTATTAGCCAATGACTGAAAATGAATTAGTATCACTGATCACCCTGGCCGGTTTGGCTCAGCGGATAGAGCTTTGGCCTGCGGTCCTGAGAGACCGGGGTTCGGTTCCCGCTAAGGGCGCGTACCTGGTTGCAGTTTGTCCCCGGCCCTGGTCGGTTGTGCGGGTGGCAGCCACTCGATGTGTTCCTTTCACATCGATGTTTCTCTCTCTCTCTCTGTTCCTCTCTCTCCCTCCCACTCTACCTGAACAAAAAATGAAAAAATGTCCTCGGGTGAGGATTAAAAAAATAAATAAATAAATAAATAAATAAATAAATAAATAAATAAATAAATATCATTGATCCATGGAAGATCCTGATAATACAATTTTGCTCCAATTCAATTGTTTTAGAAAAACAAACAAACAAACAAACAAAAAGTCCAACTAGTTCATGAGTTGTTTTCATTTTCAATGTTGGTTCAGTTGGAATCAAATGAGTATTTGAGTTTATTTTGGGGGCTTAGTGATTTGCTGTGGGTTGATTTTTGTTTGTGAGACAGATCAGAACTACATTATGACTTCCCTGGGACTTAGGCACTTTTGCCTTTGTAAGCCCCTTCCTCCATTAAAAATATTGAAAATTATATATATTTATTTTAATTATATCTTTTTATTACATTGACATATATTTATATTATATGTGAAAACGTTCTTTTGACCTAAAAGTGCATAATTTTCTTCTGATTTGAAAAGAAATAATGATATTTTTATGGGCCCCTGAAAGTAGTGTGGATCATAGTCACTTGTGCCTATTGTGTCTAATGGGGAAGTCGGCCCTAGGCCAGATGTCTGGAATAGTATGTAATGGAAAGTGCTGAAAAGGGGGCAAGGGCTCCTACAGAGAGCCACATGGGAATGCCCTGAATCCTAGACTTCCCCAGAGAACAAGCACAGGTTTGGGTTTCAGGAGTAAAATGGCCTTTCTCAAGGCACAGACTCTAATGTTAGAAGCATTTGGCATCTTAACATCAGGACTGGGCTCTGAGTGAAGGCTTCTAGTTCTGGGGCTTCCAAAAGACCCCAATCACATCTCTACTCTCCAATCACTGCTGTAGGGACAGCAAAGTTCAGGCATCTGAGAAGAGGTGACTGTGTCCTCATGGTCTGCTCTTGTTGCTGTTGAAGGAAAGAGAGGCCATCTATTGAAAGCTTCAAGTTTCTTAGGAAGTCATATGGCTCCTTGCTCCTCTCTCCCTACCTTCTCTCTACCAACATCAGTTCCAAGCCATTCCCCCAGTCCCACTGCCCTTGTCTTTGCCTTTCCAAATGTCACCCAAGTACCAAAAATTTAGCTCGAGCCTCACCACTACTGGGAAGACTGCCCTAACCTCTGCAGTTCAAGATAAATCACTCTGGCACTTAAGGTGTACTCTCAGCTCAGATCCAGTTCTCTAGATGCCTGTGTGTCCATGGGTGTCCTGATCTTGACTGTCTGTTCCTTGATACAGGGATCCTGTCTTCTCTTTCTTCTGTTCCCCTCACAACATTCGGCACACATCCAGCACAGACTCAGTGAAGCCTTGCTGTAGTGCACACTTACTTTAAGCCAGGAATAAAAATACTCACAATGTGTCTGGCAGCAAAGACCCCGTCGACTATGGCACAGCAAAAGGCTGCAATCACACCAAAACTGATAAAGACAATAGAAGCCACCAACTGCAGAGGGAACAAACCAAAAGCATCTGTTAACTTTCCACTCTTGAGGCTTCTGGAGACTAAATGATCCCCAAGAGACTGCCAGCCAAAGCAGAATTCTGGCTTGCCATCCCCTGAGGATGCTCTTTGCAGTCATACAGGGTGAGTGGGAGCTGAGGAAGGAAGAGGCAGAGAAGGGGCCAATGAAGTACCTTTTACGTTTTCAGGGCAACAGAAATTCACAGTCTGTGAGCACCAAAGGAAGAGGAGGTTTGCTGTATCCAGCATGCTGTCCATGGTGGAATTTAAATATGTGACTCTTCTATTCTCAGACCCAAAAAAGTGTTGGAGCTTTGACATCATGTAGTCCAATCCTATTTTATTTATTGTGAAATTAGAAGCTCAGAGAGGGGAAGTGGTGTGTGTGTTCAGAATCACCATCTAGTCCACAGAAGAGTCTGGTGCCTACCAATTCCTAGTCCATTGTTCTTCCCAACCCTCATAGTGGGCACTGAGGAATACAGGAATGATTCTAAGGCCCCGAGTAACTTTACATGGCCTTTTGCATCATTGAGGAAAGAGAACATTCAACCTAAGACTTAAATGTCAAACACATTTTACAAAGGTCGAAGCCTCTGAAACTGATCAACCCTGTGCGGTGCATATGAAAAATTTCAAGTAAGAAACATGTTTGCTTGAACCAGACTGCCCTATTCTCTGACCATGTTAGATAACAGAAATATTCCTAATAATTTGTCTTCCATTACAAGGGTGATACTACAACCCAATATGGGAGTAGGTATTTCCAGGGGCATGTATAGGTGCTGCCTGGGCCCACCATCTGCCTGTGTTGACCCTCAGAACTAGATGGATTCAGTGTTTTTCTTCCTTGAGGTGTTTGTGGAAAAATGGAGGAAGTAGCATGGCATTAAGCAGCTCTCCATGAAGAAGGAGGAATCAAAGTCAAAGCCACCCTAAGTTTCTCCCACCTCAACAGGCTAAGAGGAAATGCTTATCTCCTTTGGGAGTTGTTGAGAAACCTCTCCCCATAAATCTCACTTCACAGCACTAAAGAGAGTTGGTAAATAATGGATGAACAATGTCATAAAATTGGCATTATTAGCTATGCTATGATCAGCTCTACAACTAAAACTCCCCTATTATTTTGAATAATTTAGGTCCAAAGTGCAAACACTACTGGCAGGGGGCAGGCCAGGTGAAATGGAAGACAAGAACTATTAGAACACCCCTGAGGGCGATTCCCCACATTGCTGAGGGAGAACATATAGTTAGAGTTCTCTGTCCCTGGAGCTATTACATTATCTGATTAAACTTGCCGTTAAATAGACCCCATTGTCAAAATCAAGATGCCACAGAGATTTATACTGGGGGAGCCTAACAGCCCACCATCTGTCCACTCACTAGGCACCTTGATTTACAAGTCTTATAAAACTGCAGTATGCTAGCAATTTGGTCTGTACCTTCTTCTCCTGCCTTCTAGGAAGCTTTCTCAAACTGAACCAGGAAAATGCAACAGATTGCCCTTGTGGGCCCCCATTAGGACATAGGGCTTTCTAAGCTTTATCTCCTGTTATATATGCTCGTTCTCCATTTTAAACGTACAACAGGCTTAACTTTGAACTATACGTAATGGAAATACTTTAGGGCTCCATAATTTTATTTTGTCTTCTATGTGCCCTAGGTATATTTGTTCTCTTAATCAAAGTACCCTAGATTATAATCTCCTAAAAAGTGGGAACCCTCTGTGAAAACTTTCTCAAAAAATTATGCATCAGAGAGGAAGATGGGAGAGTCACCAGTAATCCAGGACTGTGGCAAAGAAAATCACAGAAGCAAAGGCATTTTAGGCAAGGACAGTTGTCTGACTGGATAGGCTGGGTAGCCCTTTGGGAGTGAGGAGGAAAGCTAAGGACAAGATCCAAAATATTCTATCCCTGTGATTTAAGGAGACCAGCTAGACCACTGAGGGAGCATCAGACAAGATGAGAACAAGTCCCATACCACAGGGTCACTGAAAAGTAACCTGGAGGCTTAAGCAAAAAGGCAAAGTAGCAGTTTCTTTTGTGACCCAATTTGGGCAACCTTAAGAAATGTGTTACTTTCAGATTAAGAACTTGATTCCACAGTAATGAAAACTTACCATCTGCCGCTTATTTTCAACAAGGTTGGATCCAATGATTCCAAGGAATGATCCAAAGCCGAGCTGCAAAGCAACATGGCACACAATCATTCATCTCCTGGATATGATTCGGGGTAGCGGAAACTAACTAGGGTATAGATGCTAAAACCACATGCAGTTGTTATTTATACAAATAAAGTATGTGCAATAAAAGTATTTCCCCACCACTTGCCAATTTTTCCTTGTAGATATGAATCACGCCTAAAAAGAAATGCATGTGCCCCAAAACTAAAAGTCAAAATCAACCATAGCTTTTCAGAGCATACTTATTTCAATTTCATAATCCAGCCCTGGCCAGTTTGGCTCAGTGGTTGGAGCGTTGGCCTGCGGACCAGATAGTCCCAGGTTCGGTTCCCGCTAAGGGCACGTACAAAAAAAAAAAAAAAAAATCCATTACCTAGCTTGTGACTGGTGAATCAGTAAGAGACATATAATGGTAAAAAGCACACATTATATTCTGATCTTTATCCTTTTTTTAAAAAGTGAACTTCCATCTGATGCATGGATTACTAAATAAAGGTTTGAAATAGCAATTTTTGATGCATCTAGCACACTAATAAAACCCAGGAAGTACTTTAGAATTCAGCAAGCACCTTAACCTAAACTTAAAAAGAAAGAACAATTTTTTTGAAGCCTGTATTTGTGGTTGACCTGCTGCAATTTATGTTAGTACTTATTCACATCTTCTTCCATCTCTGCTTCATTTATGGACAGAAAGCATTCATTAAAGGGCAAACAGAAATGGCAGCGTAAAACCCTGAAAAACAATTTCCCTGTCTAAGTGGCTGGGATGTTGGCTCAGTGTAGCAGGTCCCACTTTCGTCTCAGTTTTGCCATTAGTGGACCAAGTCTGCCAGTCTCAGCTGAAAAACGATAACTAACAGATGGCTGTAGATGGGGATGAAAATGAAAAGTAAAAAGTGGTGAGAATGGACCAGTAAATCTTAACACAAGTTCAGCAATGTAGTTACATATCTCTTTAGCCTCACTAATGGTCTGGGTTTCCATCTGCAGCCTTACCTTGGCTCATGGGGGCATCTATTTCAATCTGAGGCTCCAAGTTTTACACCTAGGCTTGGAACGTGAATGGACCCATGGGCTGGGCAGGAGTTTGGTAGGGCTGTGTACAGGGATTGGGTGCTTGTGTCAGAAACCCCAGAATGAAAGAGAATGAAGGGAAGGGATGAATACAAAATTACAAAGACTCACACTGCAATGCCACTCAGCCAGAAAACCCTTTTGGAAAATAGAAGCTGAAATGCTTAGGGGTGTACAGATCTCATGCCATCCAAGACTCTACCGAGAACATCCTCACCCAACAGTGAAACTATACCTATGTCCCACCTGATCTTATTTTAAATGTAATTAAAATGTGTTGTCATAAAGCATACTGATTAAAACCTGGTTATAAAAAAAGATAAACAATAACAACTAAAACCTGATTATCAGACTACCTTGGCTTCTAACCCCAGATTATGTTCTACTTATGTTTGTGTGATCTTGAACAAGCTGATTGACCTCTCTAAACCTCAGTTGTAGGGCTTGTATAAGGATTAACTAGGATGATACATTCAAAGAACTTTGCATAGTGCCGGGCACACAGTAAGTACACAGTAAATATTAACTACTCTTCTAGTGATTATTATTACTATTTTTAAAGACATTTAACTTTTGAGCAGTTCTAACCTGATTTGAGCTAGAAACTCCTGTCATTATTTGCTTTGTTTCATAATAAACTTTCATGTTCTATCTTATCCACGGCTTTTATTTTTTAGGAAGAACTCCATGAATCGTCTGTGCTTATTGCACTCTGGACCACTGTGGAGATTGAGAGATAGTTGGAGGCATCTTCTTACATGGAAAATAAATCCTTTTACTGAGGAGTTCAGTTTCCACAGATATTCACAGAATATCTTCTGGATGCCAGCAGCAGTCTGCCTTAAGATGGGGAAAAAAGACTCTAGCTATTTCTGCACTCTCAAATGGCTCTCTAATGGCAGTGACCAGAAGAGGTGGGCTGAAGTCTCATGGAATTGACTGGCAAGACAAGGCACTTGGACTGGAAATCTCAGGCCAGCGAGTTACTTCATCCAGTTCCCTTGTGTTTCCTTCTATTTCATTCTGTTCCATTCCAACTCATTCAATTTTCTAACATTTACTGAGTACTTTTGTCAGATAAATAAGGAGACATGGCCCTGCCCTCCAGGAACTCATAATCTAGTGAAGGAGAGACAGACTGTGGGTTAAGGACTACAGGTTTAAACAAAGTGTTATAGGAGCAGAAATAATTCATTTTTTATGGTATCCCTGGCTTTGTTACTTATAAATTATGTGACCTTGGGCGAGTCCTTTAACCACTCTGTGCTTTGGTCTCCTCATCTAAAAAATGGAACTCATAATGTACCTATCATACATGGCTGCTATGAGGATTAAACGAAATAAGGTACAGGCATACTTTGGAGATATTGTGGGTTTGGTTCCAGGCCACCGCAATAAAGCAGGTATAGCAGTAAAGCAAGTTGTAATCTATTTGCTGGTGGAGAGCCTTGCCTTCAATTTGTAAAACACACAACATCTGTGAAATGCAATAAAGCAAAGTGCCATAAAACATGGTATGTCTGTATGTAGTGTGACTTGCATAAAGGAGACTGCTAAATACATGGTAGGTCTAAGATTTCACAGAGGAGGAAACATTTAAACATGAGCTTAAAGGAGAGGTAAAGTTCACCAGGCAGGAAACAAATGTCTATTGAATCCTGGCTGGAAGAATTCACTCACCTAGATGACAGGTTAATGAACTCACCAGTGTCGCTAAAACTACCTTACATTTGAAAAGCATTTTAATTTAGGGAAGTACTTGTCCTCCATTTTGATCACAGTAATGTTTTTGAGTTTGGTAGAGCTCATATCATTCCCATTGACAGAAAGGAAAATGGAGGCCTAGAGAATTGATGGACACGTCCCCTTTTACAGCAAGTTACTGGCGGGGCCAGGACTTGCCTTCAGGTCCCCTGACTAACAGCCAGGGTACCTTCAACCATTTTTTGCTGCATTTGTGGCCAGTGTTCGTAGCTGCCCCCCAGGGAAGAAGTTCTCTGTAGGGATGAAGTAAGAAGTCATATTTGAGGAAGAGCTAACGGGTTGAAAGTAAAGAAGAAAAAAAATCAACAGAATTTCCTGAAAATGGGCAGCTGCTTCTAATCAACTGTTTGCTTTCCTGAGGCCTCAGAAAGGTCATATCTAAAGGGATTACTCATGTACTGTTGGTGGGAATGCAGTATGGAGTTACCTCGAGAAATTACAAATGGAACTGCCTTATGACACAGCAATTCCACTTCTAGGAATATATCCGAAGAAACTTGAAACACTGATTTGAAAGAATAGATGCACCCCTATGTTCACTGCAGTGTTATTTACAATAGCCAAGATTTGGAAGCAGCCCAAGCGTTCATCAGTAGATGAGTGAATAAAAAAGTTGTGGAACATTTACACAGTAAAATACTACTCAGCCATAAAAAGAAAAGAAAAGAAAATCTTACCCTTTGCAACAGCATGGAAGAACCTGGAGAGTATTATGCTAAGTGAAATAAGCCAGTCAGAGAAAGACAAATACCATATGATTTGTGAAATCTAATTAACAAAATAAACTAACAAACAACATAGAAACAGACTCACAGATACAGAGAACAGATGGATAGCTGTCAGAGAGGAGGAAGTTTATGGGGCTGGGTGAAAAAGGTGAAGAGATTAAGCAAAAGAAACACACACACACACACACACACACACACACACACACCCCTCATAGACAGACAACAGTATGGTAATTACCAGAGGAAAAGGTGGTGGGGAGAGGTAGAAGAGGGTAAAGGGAAGATAAATGGTGACAGAAGGAGACTTGACTTGGGGTGATGAACACACAATACAATATACAGATGGTGTATTATAGAACTGTACACTTGAAACCTATACAATTTTATTAACCATTGTCACCAGAAAAAAAAAAAATTCAATAAAAAGAAAAAAACAAAATAGAAAAGTAATCTCTGTGGTCACTCCTCAAGAATTGCATGGATTCATGGAATGTTCAGAACTTTGAACTTCCAGCTTGATTCCCTTTTACCTGAACAAATAACCAGCTTGCTTTGTTTTGGCTACCCTCCATTTGTAAAAGAAAAAAGACAAATTATTAGAATTCAAAGTTAGAGTGTCAAAGGTTCTTTTAGGGCTGGGCCTTATAACCTATACCTATTTCCATCCACTGCCCCGAAAGACCCAGTGCTGAGGCTCAGAAGGATTAGTCATTCAGTACACATCAGTTGGACACTGTGTTGGATCTGTGATTTGGAGGCCAGGAGGTGGGGTGGGTATGATACCAAGACCAATAAAATTCAGCCTCAGGAACTATAATTAGGTAAATGGGTCCACAATCTCTTTCCATAATCCTGAAATCCACAAAATTCTTGAAATCAAAAGTTTTTTTGTTTTTTTTTGTAACTAATTTGGTGGCAAAACCAGACCTTGAATAGATATGAGGTTTTATTATTTAAAAAAAATTTTAACTGATTTTTAGAGAGAGAGGCATGGATAGAGAGAGGAAGAAACATCATTTCGAAATATCCTGCACCCCCGCCCCCACTGGGGAAGAAGCCCAAAACCCAGGCATGTGCCTTGACCAGGAATCAAACCGGCAATCCCCTAGTGCACTGAATGGTACCCAACCAACTGAGCCACACCAGCCAGGGCATGATGTAAGTTTTTTTTGTTTTTAATCATCTTATCGACTCAGTATAAAAAAGTCACAGTTTATTGTCGAAATATGAAGGTGCTCAATTATGAGGTGTTTCTCAAGACCCCACTGGGATGTTAGATAACATATAATATATACACTATATTGTTTTCTAAAATAAAAGAGTCTAAACTCTCAAACACATTTGGCCCAAAACAAGGGTTAAGATAAGAGATTGTGGACCTGTATAAACAAAGCTAAATGAGTATATAGTCCAACATCCCACAAAGCAGGATGTGACAATTTTCTAGGAATTATGAGTAGGAGAAATCTATGGTAAGGAGTTCAAAGACAGTAGACACCACTATGGACCCTAGTAGTTGAGAAACATTCCTGCTTTTTCTTTAATTTGGGATAGGACAGTTTTTAGATATACAGAAAGAGAAAGCAGGGTAGATATTCCAGGCCAGGAATAACAATGGAAGTGACAGCATCAAGGCAGAAAAGCCCAAGTCATGTTCAGGGTTGTGAATTGATAATTTTGGCAGAAGAGAGGTAATGGGAAACCAGGCCAAAGGCATCTTTGGAGAGCTTTGAATAACAATGCTAAAGAGGTAACAGGGTGTCAATGAAGATTAGAACCTTCTGATATCATAAGTTTTATCTAGCAAATCAAGCTTCATATCTCATCTTTAAATATTCTTACTAAAATAGAAACTTTAATTTAGAAAATCTTATATTTTAGAAACATTTTTAACAAAAGGTGGACAAAATGTTTGCTTAATTCATAATAAACCACCAAATCCCACTATCCAGAGCTCCTTGCATTTCATGAGCATTCAAGTTAGTCAAAATTCAGCTGCATTTTTCAAGATTCTTTACCTGTGAAGCTCAAGTTACACTGGTCTAAAGAAGGTTTCTGGGCTATTGATTATTTTGAATGATCCCTGTTGTCCCTTTTCCTGATACCTTTCAATTAACTAACCCTACATCATGCAGGGAAATGGGGCAGAAACTGCTAGTTTCTTTCCTGAAGGAAAACCCAGGCTGGTGTGGGCCCTATTGGTAAAACAGCTGGGGAGAGGGTTCAAGAATGAAAGGCTTTCTGCACTGATCAGGTGCCCCACTCCATCTTGTGGGTTGCTTGGGAAACATATTTAGAGGTCTCCTTTTTCTGGATCTAAAGTTAGAGAATTAACCAATAACAACTAAGGAAATTGAAGATGTAATCAATAAACTCCCAGCAAACTAAAGCTCGGTCCTGGACGGCTTCACAGGGGAGTTTTACCAAACATTCAAAGAAGAACTAACACCCATTCTTCTCAAACTATTCAAAAATAATTCAAGAGGAAGACTTCCAAATTCATTTTATGAGGCCAGCATAATCCTAATTCCAAAACCAGATAAAGACACTACAAAGAAAGAAAACTACAGGCCAATATCCCTGATGAACATAGATGCCAAAATCCTGAACAAAATATTAGCAAATCGGATCCAGCAATACATTAAAAAAATTATTCACTATGACCAAGTGGGATTCATCCTAGGGATGCAAGGCTGGTACAATATTCGCAAATCAATAAATGTGATATACCACATAAAAAAATGAAAGATAAAACCATATGATCATATCAATAGATGCCGAAAAGCACTTAACAAAATCCAGCACCCATTTCTGATAAAAAACACTCAGCAATGTGGGAATAGAGGGATCATATCTCAACATAATAAAGGCCATTTATGAAAAAACCTACAGCCAAAATCATACTCAGTAGGAAAAAACTAAAAGCATTTTCTTTAGGAACAGGAACAAGACAGAGACATCCACTTTCACCACTGTTATTTAACATAGAACTGGACGTCTTAGCCACAGCAATTAGGCAAGAAGAAAAAGTAGAAGGGATCCAAATTGAAAGGAGGAAGTGAAACTGTCATTATTCACCAATGACATGATATTGTACATAGAACATCCTAAAGACTCCATAAAAAATCTACTGGATTTCATGCATGTATTTGGCTAAGTGGCAGGATACAAAATTAACATCCAGAAATTGATGGCATTCTTATACACCAATAATGAACACTCAGAAAGGGAAACAAAACAAAAAACAATCCCATTTACCATTGCAACAACAACAAAAAATAAATTACCTAGGAATAAACTTAACCAAGGAGGTAAAAGGCCTGTTCTCAGAAAACTGCAGGACATTGAAAAAAAGAAATAAAGATATAAAAATGTGGAAACATATACCATGTTCATGGATCAGAAAAATCAACATTATTAAAATGTTTATACTATCCAAAGCAATCTACAGATTCAATGCAATCCCTATTAAAGTACCAATGGACCCTGGCCAGTTTGGCTCAGCGGTTAGAGTGTTGGCCTGCGGTCCAGAGAGACCCTGGTTCGGTTCCCGCTAAGGGCATGTACCTCAGTTGCAGTTTGTCCCCGGCCCTGGTTGGTCGTGCGGGTGGCAGCCACTCGATGTGTCCCTTTCACATTGATGTTTCTCTCTCTCTCTCTCTCTCTTCCTCTCTCTCCCTCCCACTCTATCTGTACAAAAAATAGAAAAATGTCCTCGGGTGAGGATAAAAAAATAAAGTACCAACGGCATATTTCACAGATCTACAACAAATATTCCAAAAGTTTATATGGAACCATAAGAGACCCCGAATAGCTACAGCAGCTTTGAAAAAGAACAAAGTGAGAGGGATCACAATACTAGATATCAAATTATACTACAAAGCCATCGTAATCAAAACAGCCAGGTACTAGCACAAGAACAGACATAGATAAAAGGAACAGAACAGAGAACCCAGATATTGACTCAAGACAATATGCACAACTAATATTTGCAAAGGAGGCAAGAGCATACAATGGAGAAAAGACAGTCTCTTAAAAAATGGTGCTGGGAAAATTGGACAGCTATATGCAAAAAAATAAAACTAGACCACCAACTTCCACCATACACAAGAATAAAATCAAAATGGATAAAAGACTTGAATGTAACCTGTGAAACCATAAAAATCCTAAAAGAACATGTAGGCAACAAAATCTCAGACATCATATGTAGTGAAATTTTCACTGATACATCACCTAGGGCAAGAAAAACAAAGGAAAAAATTGATAAATGGGACTACATCAAACTTAAAAGCTTCTACATGGCAAAAGAAACCAGCATCCAAATGAAAAGGGAACCTACTCTCAGGGAGAACATATTTGCCAACAATACACCAGATAAGGGGTTAATAACCAAAATATATAGAGTACTCATACAACTCAACAAAAGGAAGACAAAGAATCCAATTAAAAAATGGGTGGAGGACCTGAATAGACACGTCTCCAAACAGGACAGACAAATGGCCAGGAGACATATGAAAAAATGCTCATCTCTAATCATCAGAGAGATGCAAATTAAAATGACTATGAGATATCACCTCACACCTGCCAGAATGGCCGCCATCAACAAATCCTCAAACAGCAAATGCTGGCGAGTATGTGGAGAACAGGGTACTCTAGCACACTGCTGGTGGGAATGCAGACTGGCGCAGCCCCTATGGAAAACAATATGGTGTTTCCTAAAAAAATTAAAAGTGGAACTGCCATTTGACCCAGTGATCCCACTTCTTGGAATATATCCTAAGAAGCCTGAAGCACCAATCAGGAAAAATATATGCATCCCTATGTTCATAGCAGCACTATTTATAATAGCTAAGATCTGGAAACAGCCCAAGTGCTCATCAGTAGATGAGTGGATAAAAAAAGCTGTGGTACATTTGCACAAAAGAATACTATGCAGCTGTAGGAAAGAGAGATCTCTTACCTTTTGAGATGACATGGAGGGACCCGGAAAGTGTTATGCTAAGCAAAATGAGCCAGTCGGAGAAAGACAAGTACTACACAATCTCACTTATTGGTAGATTATAATGAACAAAATAAGCTGTCGATCAAAAGAGATCCAGAATCATGGAAGTAGGGAACAGACTGACAACCTTCAGAGGGACAGTAGGTGTGAAGAGATAAACCAAAGAACTTACATGTATATATGCACAACCAATTGATAGGGATACTAGGCTGGGGAAGGCAGGAGGGGAATGGGAGAGGAAAGGAGAGGGTCAATTGGGTAAAAAGGGGGGACTTCTGTAATACTTTCAACAATAAAAAATAGAATAAAATAAAGCACAAGCTTCCAACTGCTCTACAGAAAAAAATAATAATAAAGTTAGAGAATAATAGTGAAGGAGCACGTTTTCTCCCCTGCCTTTTCAGCTTCTTACAAACCAGGCTCGTTTTTTTTAGGCCTCCATAGTAGGAAGCTGAGCAGAACTGTTTTGAAGTAAAATATGTCTTAAATATTTGAAGACAGTGAAAATGCTAAATTGGTTTGTCTTCCTTTGGGAATTTTAATTTTTTAAAAAATTGTACAATTCAGCCTGTATAAATGAGCATATTTTTATTATTTTTTTGTTAATCCACTGATTTTTTTAAATAGAGTAGAAGGGAGGAAGGAAGAGAGAGAGAGAGAAACACAGATGTGAGAGAGACACATTAATTGGTAGCCTCCTGCATGACCCTGACTGGGGCCAGGGATTTAACTGGAAACCCAGGTAAGTGCCTGTGACCCTTCAGTCCACGGTCTGACACTCTAATTGTTGAGCCAAAATGGCCAGGGTGATGAACATATTTTTAAAGACACATGTGTACAGCCTTGGCCAGTGTAGGTCAGTAGTTAGAGCATTGGCTCACAGACCAAAGGGTGACTGGTTCAATTCCAAGTCAAAGGCACATACCTGGGTGATAGGTTTGATCCCCAGCCCTTGTCAGGGCATGCACTAGAGGCAACCAATCGATGTGTCTCTCTCATATCAATGTTTCTCTCCTTTCTCTCTCACTCCCCCTCCTGCTCCCTTCCATTCTCTCTAAAAATCAATGGAAAAAACATCCTCAGGTGAGGATAAAAATAAATAAATAAATAAAGATTCATGTGTATAGCCCTGGCCAGTTTGGCTCAGTGGTAGAGCGTCAGCCCTGGGACCAATGAGTCACGGGTTCGATTCCGGCAAAGGGCACGTACCTCGGTTGCAGTTTGTCCTTAGCCCTAGTCAGGGTCATGCGGGAGGTAACCAGTCGATGTGTCCCTCTCACATCAATGTTTCTCTCTCTCTCTTTCTCTCCCTCTCTTTCCCTCCCACTCTATCTGAAGATAAATAGGAAAAAAAAGATGCATGTGTACATGTGTGTCTTAGGGTAATGATACCACATTCTAGCTCAGGTAGAGTAGCTAACACTCTATTATAATGTGCCTCATTGTACAAGGGCACCTCTTTTTGCAAAATAAATATGCTCCAGAAAAGTTTCACATAACTTAGAGTTATACAAATACTATTATATTTTAAAATGCCTGAAATATCAATATTTAAATGAATTGTATGGTAAGTCTTCTTTTAATTTAATAATTGATACCTAATTTGTCTGTTTTTAAATTTAACTTCTCATATATTGTTAACACAGTTAACCAGAGTCCAAAATAGCAGGATTACAAATAACCTGAAATTTTTTCCAAGTTCTATGCAATGGTATTTTATACTCAAAATATAAAATACTGACCAATTTGACAGTGTGAAATCTTAAAATGTTACATTATGGTCATTCTGGTTTTATTGCTAAGCATACTTTATTGATTGTGTTTTAGTTCTCCAGGTGGTTGCTGGTCCACCTGAATTAGATTCCTGTGGGAATGTTTATTAAAATGCAGATTCAGCATGTCTTAGTTTTTCAATCAAAGGTTAGTTCAGGAAAGGAAAACTCGGGTCCTTGGGTCCCACCCAGACCTACTAAGTCAGAATCGCTGGGGGTAGGGAGTGGAGCTCCGTATTTTTTACATGTTCACCAGGTCATTCTTATGCATGCCTAGGTGGAGAAACTACTGGCCTGGAGTTTATATAGTACCTCTCTAATAACAAAACTATTCAATTAGTGAAAGTGTCCCATTCCTGGACAAATTTTGAATTTCAGGCATTTACTGTTTCAGAGGTATGAGTTGTAATTTGTTACAACATAATCTCACCTATAAACGCTAATAGATTTTTCTGCTTTTCAAACTATAATCTTCCCCTTTTACTTTCCATAATTAAGACCCCTTTTAAAAAATCAACAGGAACTATAAGAACAAATTTTTATAGGTTAAACTATAGGGCACACTGTCTGTTAAGGATGGCTCTCCTATTGACATTTCCAGATTAGCTTTTAGTGAAAAGCACACAGAGAGACACATGCCCCCACTATTTCAATTTGCAGCTCCAGCTGAACATCAGATACTCAAATAACAACAATTATGCACCTTTCTTCCTTTGTTAATGTATTCCCACCTGGCCACCCACAGTCAGCTAATCTACAGAGAAAGTTCATAGCTACCCTTCTTAAATAGGAGTTCCTACTCTTACGTTACATAGAAAATACCTTCGCTTCACCCATGGACAATCTGAATCTTGGCTTGAGCATTAATAGCTCATCAGTCTGAAATATTTCACTAAATGTAGATACATGAAGCACAAAAAGTCACACAGACCCTATATATTGCTTTTCCAAGCCATCAAAATACAAGCTCCCGACCCTTTCCTCTCTCCACCCCCTGGCTTGTGTTTAAAACTAAAATTCCATTCTTCTGGTGACTGGTTTTCTTGCCTCACCACAGAAAGTGGACTGGGTGAGTTCTCACATCACATGTTTAACAGAGGGCACCAAACTGTGTCTGTGGGACACCTGCCCTTGGCTGAGAGGGAGCCCTGCCAGCTTAAGAGCTGTAAAGGGACATCCCTAGGCAGCTTTCAGCTTGTGGGAATCCAGCCCACGTCATGCCCCAGCTTTGCCAGGGCTCTTAAGGAGGCCAACTATGGAATTTGTAACCTAGGCAACAGGTATGAGGCTTGGCCACCGCTGGCTTGTTGAGGCATCCATCTTTAATCCCTTTTCCTCTCTTTGCTTCTCTCTCCCTTCACCACCTCTCAAAATAAAAAGAGAAAAGAAAAAGAAACAAAAGAACAACAAATACATCTGACCTCTTTGCTACCCTAAAATATATATTTTAAAAAATGAACCATCCTAAATCTCCTTCCTACTTGCCAGCAATTACAACTGGGAAGTCATTTGATATTGAAAATATGATCCAACCTCTAGAGTTAGGTTTTGGGGTTTAACAGCAGTGTGTGTAGATCCAAATGAGGTTTTTGTTTGTTTTTCTTTTCTTTCCCCCCAGCTTTCTTGAGGTAGAATTGACAAATAAAACTGTATATATTTAAAGTGTACAATTTGATGATTTAATATAAAATGAGGTTTTTGTATGCAAAGAATGCAGCAGTTTCCAAAGTGGATTGCATACACTCTGGGAGTGTGTAAAACAATTCATCGAAATATGGAAAGAAACTATTTGAACTCTTGTTTCCTATTTATCGATTATCTAAAATAAGAAGAAGAAAGGAATTAATAATCACAAATATTCAATAAATAGACTGTCACTGGTGCCCTCCCTTGGTGTGAATGTCAGACAACAAGGTGAGCTATACTGAGGGAGAAGGGCAAGTTCCAAGCAACAAAGGCTTGATGGCGGGACATTTTATGTTAGACCAGATTGTCACCTAGTTTTAACTAAATTAGTCCCAACAAAATGGACAAGTAGTTTGGAAAGACTTCTGCTGAGAAACCACAAATTGAAGATGGCCCTAATAATGTAGCACAAGCCAGCAACAAGAAAACCGTCGAGTTGACACTTCTAACTCTCAGGTCGAGCTTTTGGTCAGCCACATGGTGAGATAGACATTAAAAAACAATGATGCCGATAGCAATCTATTGATATCTGATAAGAAGTCAGCCAAAAATACTCAAAATTATCTAGTGGGCTATTTGAAATAAGGATTTTTCAAGTACCACATGATCTCACTTATTTATGGAATACAATGAACAAAATAAGCTGTTGATCAAAATAGATCCAGAGACATGGAAGTAGGTAATACACTGACAAACCTCAGAGGGAAGGGGGTTGGGGAGGATGAGAAGAGATAAACCAAAGAACTTACATGCATATATGCATAACCAATGGACACAGATAATAGTTCAGGGAAGTCAGGAGGAGGGTGGGAGTGGGGAGGAGGAGGTTAATGAGGGAGAAAGAGGGGGGCATCTGTAATAAGTTCAACAATAAAGATGAAAAAAAGGTTAAAAAATGCCACCCAAATAAGTGTGTATATGATGGAGATTTTGTACTACAGAAGTCACCCTTTATATGCAGTTTTGCTTTCCATGGTTTCAGTTACGTGTGGTCAACTGTGGTACAAAAATATTAAATAAAAAATTCACAAAAAAATTTAAAAGTAAGGATTTATAGCCAATATTTTTACTGACAGACTTCATGTGATGTGCATATCATTCTTGAAATTTAGGGATAATATGAAGATATTAAAACTATTGTTGATTTCAATTTTATCTATTTTTTATTTTCCACTTTGTATGTTTTATAAACATGTACATAATTTATAAATGAATAAATATACATATTTTAGCAGTAAGTATTCCATATATTTTTCCTGATAGGAGTGCAAGATCACTTTGAAGATCAGTGCTGTTGGTCACAGAATGTCGCTACCAGAGTCCTCAGAGTTCAGGTAAAATCAGGAGATTTCCACTGTATATTGGAAAGCAAATGCCCAGAGAGAAAGGGATCTTAGCCTAAGGTTAAAACTGCTAGTTAGTAACATCTCCTGGACTAGAAAACCTAGGTTCTAAAGAGTGAGATGACTTGCTTAGGATCACACTGCTAGTTAGGGATGGGGATTCTTAGTCCAGTGCTCTTCTTAATGGGACCAGAGTTGTCTTTGTATATACATATAAAGATATATAAAGGAGGAAAACTGAGAAAACACTGGAAACTCAAACCAAATTGAAAACCATCAAAGTAGAACCCGAATGTCTGTAGCCAGCAAGCTACTGAGACCCACCCATGCCTTTCATACTTACGATAACTCCCGGGTAATAACCTCCAACAGTCACATTCTGGGTCCTGGTGGTTGCAGCAAGTCCCACCGTGAGAATTAACACGGACACAATAAGCAAAGTCACGGTGACATAGATGGAGTTTCTCTTCCTCCGATTGAAGGCTCCTGAAAATACACAGAGAAACAGAAGTTGCTCCTTTCAGCTGGGGAAGGGATGGACAGAAAGAAAATCACTAGGAAGATTTTCCTTTCCTATTCCAACTGGTAACTGGGGTTATCTCTGGGGAGTGGAATTAGGGGGATGAAATAGACCTTTAGTTTTTTGGCAGTCATCGGGTGCCACATTCACAATAAAAATATATATTTCTAGTTTGAAAATAAACAACAAAAGAAATCTTACCTGTTACATAAAAATAAAACAACAATTTTTTTGTGCTTTCAGCATGCTATGAAATGTGTCATACCCACTTAGTAGAGTGTTTTTTAGGCTAAATTATAAGGCATATGATGAATAGGAAGTGTACGTGTGGAGGTTTTAAATGAAAATATTTTAAGGCCAATGTGCAAGTAAGAAGGTCTTTTTTCATAAGCTGGAGATATGAAATTTCATTTTCAATGTAAATATCAGAACCAAACTAGGAACTGGGATTTTTTTTCCATTTATTTCTGACATTTGCCACCTCATGTATAAACTTTAAAATGATGTGTTGGCAAGAGTTGTCATATAACAGATGTGTATAATAAAGCAAGTGTGTGGAGGCCATTAGTCTGCAAAAATATGTATCAGAGGAGATAGATGAGGAGGATTATAACTTATACACATATAAGCTTATGTGAGGGTGACATAAATATAAATGATGACAAACCCATTCTCCTGCTCAGTGCTTATCAGACATGATACTGCAAACCAATATTTTTTTTCTAAAAACAGGTTTATTAAGTCAGATATAAAAATGATATCCAGACTCGCTTTTCAATTTAATTATTTTTAAAGGAATGGAGCACTGCTCCACACTATGCATGCTTATCTCTGGCCTGGGGAGGGGGCTCTCAACAGGAAATACCAGGGATGAGTTACCCTATGAGAATCTAGTTCACTAGTGAGGAAGATGAAGCAATGGGGAGCCTTCTGATGGGGTTGCCTACCTAGTGGCTTGACTGTCATTTGTGGGCCTAAAGAGGCCACTTGGATTTGTTCATTGGACCCCATCATTCAGGGAGGCCTCACTGCAGCCTCAGGAAGCAGCTGCCAGATTGAAGCCCCCCAGACTGCACCACTGGGAAGAAGGGGAGAGAAGGGATGAAGAAAGAGGGAGGAAGGGAGGGAGAAAACCAGTGGCCTGGTGGTGGTGAGAGGGAGGGGCAGTTGCTGACCTTGCAGCCCCCAGCAGACCCCCTTCTATAGGTAAGAAAATCATCTAGAGTGCCACTCTGGGTTAGCCCCACCATCATGTTGTCTTCCTCAGTGCTGTCCCTGCAAGGCTCCAAGGGAGGTGGGAGGGACTGGCGGTCTTCCCTGGTATCAGTCTAGAAAGTGAGGGGCTTGACTCATCAGGGTAATTTCTGATAGGATATTAGCCTAAGACTATTTTATATTGAAATGTAGAAGTGGAACTATCATTTATAGGCACCCACATACTGAATGTCCTATTGCATCTGGGGAAGAGAGGTAAGAAGAGTTGGGAAATGAGGCTCCCCTCCAGAGGGGCCTAAGTACAGCCTCCATGGGAAAACAGAACGGACCAGTAGAGACACCTATGACACCAGGGACCTTTGTGTGAGAGGGCTACTTGGGATGCAAATGGCAAGCTAAGTGGTAAAGAAGCCTGGGAGAAGCCAGGCTGCAAGTGATGGGGATGGGGGAGCAGGTCTTGTTTCATCTGTTTACCTTGATGGTTAGTTATCCTTTCTCTGGATTTTGAGGGAACCTAAATGCTTCTCTAAACCAAGGCCCCTGTCTATTTGATGATAGATAATTCTCAGTGAATCCTCTAGTTGGCTCCACAGAGGGGCTTTGACCTAAACTTACCAACATTACCTCCCATTCCTGCCTGCCTTTCTCCTTTGTCATTCATATCACCTCTTCCCCAAATTGGCAAAAGAGAGTGAGGGAACATCTGGATATACCAAGGGTATCTTTGTGTTTCATGAAAGTGTCTCAGCACCTCACATGTAACCTTAGAGACTTAATTGGGGAAATGTATGTGTGCATGGTCTTTCTGATTTTTTGTATCAATTGCCTGCTCCTTCCCCACCAATTGGCTTTTGATCCTATTCACATTATAGCTCTTGGGTCTCTTTTGCAAATATCACTCTAACTCTTAAAAGCACAGGAGCCAGGTCAGAAAAGTGACTCAGCAAACCACATGGTGTCATTTAGAAAAAAAAATTGTTTTTTCCTGCTTTAGGACCTGAATTGAAAATCCAGTCAACTGAGAAGATTCTAGAGCTCCACCTTGGCCTCGCCTCCAGTTAGTATTTGCTTCGGGTAAAATTTCTAAGAAAACTCTCCCATCACTAATTTTAATATCTATTCACTGTCCCCTCCTCTTCCCCCATGTCACACCTTATTTTACACGATAAGGACCACATTTGTATAAAATAAAATTATTTCTAGTTGCACTAGTGGAGTGGACCCTTTTAAGGAATTCTGGGGGTGAAGTCTTTTGAAAAGTGAAGAACCACCCTTCCATTTACCTTTAGTGTCAATTTGACTTAAAAGTCACATCTACTTAGAGCAAGACACACTGTTTTCTGAAGGTGTGGCTTGGGCTCCTAAAAGGCAACTTACTGTGTTTGCTTAAGACATTTTCCTGGTGGTTGTTTTATTTTGGAAAGAAGTAGAGCCCTATTCTTATTAGGGTATAATTTGGGACCTGCCTTAGATGTTCCTATAAATAGAAGATCATCTGATTTCGATTTTGTTTAGTAAATGAACATACAAACTTCAGACACCATGAGGTACTTAAATAAAGCAGCAGGTACTTGAAAACAGTGCCTCTCACCTATCGAGCAGTCAATACTGTTGAATAAACAAGAGGCAACATCTCAGAATTGCTTCCTTTCTATAAACAAAAGCCATGGGGGGATAGTGTGAATAAATATGGGTTACATTTATGGAATTGATTTTTTAAATAGGGTGCACCTGATGGCTCCCCAGAACTAAAAGCCTTCTCACCAACTAGTGTCACAACCCCAATGTCTCTCAACTTGGTGCCCAGCATTTTCTGTTTCAACAACCACCACCACCACCCCTGTAACCAACATCAATGGGAGAGTCTGAAATCCCATCATTGGCATTGCTATCCCCCCTCTGTCCCTGGTAACCTCCCTGCAGAACTACTGCAGCTCTCCCTCTCCTCAGTGCCCCACCTCCACCCCAGATTCCTAAGGACCAAGATGCTCAGCTCTAGAAGCGCCTAATTATTTGCTGTATCCACTTTTCCAAATACAGCCAACTTCTCCTTCCTCTGGGTTTCCCTCCCTGGTCATAGTACCCCCACGCCACCCCTACACTGCAGTTTCTGAACCTTGGTCTTTCCCTTCCTCTGAAAACTGTTCAAAACTCACCTCATCCTCCAAGTTTTTCTTGACTAAGCTCACTCTACTGAAATCACTGATTATTTCATGTTCTTATGTTATTAAGTTACCTAGGAACATAAGTGCTACAATTATAACTGCTACAATTATAATTGTAATTGTGGGTCTGGTGCACAACCTATCTGATGTCCCCCAGTTTCAGGATTATGTATCTGACAGGAACCAAGGTGTGGGTTGCCAGCAGATAGGATGATTGTCTCTGCCCACTTGTGTTTTACTTTGTACATGTTCTTCATTACCCTTTTGATTATGTGTGTAATCTGAGAGCAGCGAGGATGGGGGCCCAGCATCCTGTCTTGTGCACTATGTTATTGATGGCTAATTCTCGAGGCTGATATTTTGAACTGATTAGGAGTTGCTTACCTTAGTCAACTTTGGCATACAGGGAGGGTCCCAGGAAGTTCCAGCCTTGAGCATCCATGGAAACTGGTGGCTGCCCAAAGAAGAGCCACAAGGCTCTGCCAATCACCCAAACATTTTCTTAAAGCACTGAAATATGCCCCCTCTTTGGCAAATCTTTGACCAGAAACACCCAATGGTTAATCACAAATGTGTTATTTGGGAGGGAAGGAGTGCTCTGCTGTAGTAGAGGTGCCTTAGCGCCTGGGGGTGGTATTGCTAAAAGGGAGAAGGGGGTGGTAGAAGGGGATGAAGGGGCACTGGAGTCAAAGTACCATCTTTCTATTGCAGGTGCCTGCTCTGCTCCAAGCTTTGGACTAACCGCTTATCCCCAGGCAGTCAGCAAGCCTTATAGTGCAGGCACCTTGGTTCAGTGTAGCTGTGTATTTTAAATTTTATTGTTTTGGCTGCAGTTGCATCTTGCCTGTAGGGTGAATTCCCTCAGAAATGTTGCCCTTGGAGGCTGAAACACAGAACCACCCACCCCCTTTCCACTCCACGATGCAAAGGAAGGCGGCATTGCCAGAGCTGAGTCAAGTGGGAGTAGCTCCTAAGTAACCTAGACGCTGATTCAGGCCTGGGCTGCATGGGACCAGTGCCAGGGAAATCCGGGGAGACTTTCCGTTCAAAGTGTGAAAACCCAGGGTTACCACTCCACTCAGGATTTTTTCGCGCCCTGGGTCTTTGTACTTTCTAAAGAGGGATGCATAGAGCGGACTCCAGAGCCCACGATTCTTTTCCCGCAGTGTCTGGACGAAACCCACTCAACTTCTTGTTGTGCAGACCTTTCAGGAAACGCAAGCTTGGCTGAGGGCTGCTGGGAGCCCAAGAAAGAATCTCTTCATATTGTTCCCCAACCCACAGAGCAGTGTGCCAAATAGCAATGTTTTAAACCCTGGGCTACTAACCTGCCTACTCCTTCGCAGGCAGATGGCCCCGCGCCGGGGGGCCTGCTTTGCAGGTGGTTGTGGTGGCTGCGGGCAAGGTGCTGTGGAACCCTCACACTCTTCACCCTAGCCCTCTCGCGCAGCTGCCTGGTGTCTGGGAGCCAAGGTAGCGTTGGCGCCACAGCTGGCCAAGGTGAGAAGTGCATTGTGTGTGCATGTGTGCCTGTGCCTGTTAGGGAGAGAGAGCTGGGGGGAGTCTGGTACCGCCACCCGGGTCCTTGGCCTCATTTGTACCACGTTGTAAATAACCAGGCCCTTTTCAAAAAAGGAGCAAATTCTTATACCGAATATGCAAAACCAATAAAAATACAGATATTTCCACCACCTAGGGGACTATACTTTCTGAGGCCCTGCGAGTGAACTAATTCTGTTGAGACCCTCTTTTGCCAGCAATAGGGAGCTCACAGAGGGGCTACAACCCTCTCCGGCATCTCCCCTCGAGATGTTCCCGCAAATTCTTGGGAGAAGACCCTAGAGACTGGATGGCAGAAATTCAGGGAGGAGGGATTTTGAAGAATGCTAAGTATGTTAGAAAGAGAGAATTCGATTTGGTTAAAGTGTATCCGAGGCAAATTTTAAGATTAGGTGGGATCATGGTTTGAATATCCCCTCCCGCTCTCCTGGGCTCCAAATTAATTTCTCTGCCTAGTGAAATCATAAGGCTTGGGAAGTAGCCTAACAGCTGAGGAGGCCTGGATTCCTGTTTTGTTGGTAACTACCAGAAAGCAGCTTTAAGGGGCAGCCAAGTTGGTGCCTGGAAGTAGCTGTCCCTGAGTTTTGATGAAGAAAGGTGTTGAACTGAATCAGGCTAGTGGGTCCCCCCTCCCCCTCTCTTCCACCCAGAGAGGGAAAGCGGGACTTCCGGAAGATGCGCACTCTTTCTTGTGCTCCCCCCCCCCCCCCCCCCCCCCCCGCCCTTTCACACTCAAACGCAAAATAGATTTCGTGTATTTGGAGCAGAATAGGAATCAAATTCAAGGAATGTTGATTCTGCACTGTAGACAGGGCTGGGATGTCTTGAGTGATTCTTCAAGAATTCCCCTCCTGCAAGCCCCCCTCTTTTCTTCTCCCACCCACCCATCCCCCAGAGTTGCGCAAACCTCCCCATCAGCGAGGTGCAAGTCAGCCCCCCTCCCACTGCAGCTCTGAATTTCAGGGCAGCTTCGACAGAGTTGAGAGGGGGCGAGGACCTTACTTCTTCTAATTATCCTTAGCCTAGAGCTCTTAGAAGTGACACGGACTTTGCAAAGAGGGAGCTTCGAGTGGAAAGCGAAGGCGCAGGATGCAGGGGAGTGTTTTGATTCCCAGGCAGCTGGGATTTACCACCGGCTGCAAGTCTGTCTGTAAACATACTTACACAAACACGCTCACACCTGCACTCCCGGCAAGGAGATTCTGACGCTAGTTGGGCGCTCCAATCTCAGTCAATCGCCTCCTCCCCCGCTGGGCCACTCCCCTGGGGCTCTGGTCCGAGACCCGGAGGCTGAGGTGCATGGACCCCTTCCTTAGCCCCTCTTCCCACTCCCGGCTCTCTGGGCGGTCTGGGAACTCGTAACACTGAAGGCAGCACACTCATCCCTCCCAGCCGCCGCCCCCAGGAAGGGCGGCTAGACTTACCCATAGAATCAGGCAGGGACACGTCGCTGGACCGCTGCTGAGTCAGGGACTGATGCATGGTGAAAGCTGCCCTATTGCCCTGGCTAACGAAGCTGCTTCAGGCACCCCAGCTCAGGGCGCCCCACAGAGCATCTTACTCCGCTGCTGCAGCTCCCAGTCCCTCTCAGAGCTGAGAGAGACTGCCAGGGTTTGCGAGCAGCAGCCCAATGCCGCCACCTCCTCCCTTCCCCTTTTCTCCCTCCCTCCTCTTCTGCCTCCCTCTGGCACTGGAGGCAGCAGCAGTGGCAGTGAGAGCGAGCGGCTTGCGCTTGCGCAGGACCCCCTTCCCTCCCCTTCGACCCCCACCCCCATCCTAGTTATCCACCTCTCAGCCTCCCTAGCCAGACAGGGAGCCGTTTTAGCCCCTTGGGGCTAGGGCTGCGTAGAGAAAGAGGGGGAGGCTACAGCCTGAGGCCAACCGGCCTTCTCTGTAGTTTGGAGAGAGGGTCTTTGGCAAGCATCCTGTTCTAGGATTTATAATTGGGGAGCCGAGCCAGCAGAGTCAGAGGTTCAGAGCTGAGAAACACACACACACACACACACACACACACACACACACACACACACACTTGTGCAGATTTGGTCATAGTGCTTCCAGAATGACATAATGGAGCTGGAGATGGTCCAGAGAAGGGCCACTCTATAATCAAGGGGATAGAGGAGGGTGGAGGGGACTGCCATATGAAGATAGATTAAATAAATGCAAACACTTTAGTCTAGAAAGATGAAGGCTAGGAAGGAATGTGACCAGAGTGTATAAAATTATACAGAGAGAGAGAGAGAGGGAGAGAGAGAGAGAGAGAGAAAGAGAGAGAACACAGCCTTATTCACCAATTTGAGAATTCTAGAACCAACAGCAGCACCCAAGAGCCAGAAAGAGATTCAGCAAAAACAAATGTGACCTTGTATCAGCTCCGCAGTTTGTGCTCTTGTTGAAGGAGTTTTATATTAAATATCTCATTTTCCCATCTTAGCAGCCAGGCAAGGCAGAAAGAGGAGGTATCAAAAACCCCATTTTACAGATGAAGAACATGAGTCTCAGAGAAGAGATGAACATTTCCTGTAGTCACTCAGTTGGTAAGTGACAGAGGTGGGATTTGAACCCAGATCTGTTGGACTCCCAGATCAGTGTTCTTCCCATATGGCAGCTGAAAAGAAATATTACTCTATATGCCATATAGAAAATGTAAGCAATTCATTAGCCCCAAGAGTGGCAACAGGATGAAAACACAAGGAGCTTTGGAAAGAGTGAAAAAGTCATGGCTGAGACTGTGGATTACTAAAGGAAACTGGGGAGGAGGTGGGAATGTCCTTGATCTTGGAGAACAGCCAAGTCCTTCCGCAACCCGTCCTTTTGGACCCCATTAGGATATTGGGCTGGAAGCACTATGTTGTTAGCCCAGAAGTGTGGTTCTGATGTCCTCAAAACAGCTGCAGAGCAGGATGAGGCTTCGTTGAAGTGCCCCAAGACATCTACCTGGTGGCCAAGGGAAGTGGAAAGTGAGGAAAGGGATAACAGTGGGTGCCAGCTCTTTCTGGAAACTCAGCCCTGTGCATCCCAGAGAACCGACCTGTTTGAAGGCATTTATTCTGTTTCAGTGAGAGCTCCCAGGTTCCATTTGCCAGGTCTCCTTCCAACTACTTTCCCCTGATTATTGCTGCAGCCTTTTTTTCCATGACCCACCTGCCCCCACACTTCATAAAAAAGAAAATGCACCTCAGAACTGAGTATAAACATTTTTGAGAGTTGATGAAGAGTACTTGGTTTTTCCCATCTCTGGTTTGCTAATCTACTCTGAGGCTTTGTTTCCTTTTGCAGGAAATGGAACCAAGGGCCTTCACCATTTCCCATCTTCCAAAGGAAGAAAAGATGCCTCCTGAAAGGAAGCTCTTTGTAAAGAATTTGGGCACACCCCAGGGGCCAGGCTGAATGCTATGTCAGGTACTGTTAGCAGCCCAACACTATAGATGTGATTTAGAAATCTGTGATATAAGTCCTAGATAGAGACAAGATGCCCACTGTTGTAGAAGTGTGTGTCTTAAGCATGCTTGGCTTATGAGCTCCACAAAGGCAGAGAGAAATCCCATATTTACACTCTTAACATGTTTGTTTTCAGGTCTGTTTACTTATCTCTTCCTTCTCCCACTCTAAATAGCTCATATATTTAATGTAAAAAAATGACAATCAGCCCTGAATTCTCAGGAGTACTTCATAATTAACTGATTTTGTTTCTGTGAAAGTAGCCTGGAAGAAAAGAGGGTTTTATACAGGCTGGAGAAGACTGTTTTACACCTTCCTTAGAGATTTTTGGCTTCCTTATAGCAAGCATATAGCTAGAGATTCCTAAAGAAGACAAATAGAAACTTGTTACCCTGCTGGTTTCGAGGGAAAGGATGAGGCCTTTTCTAGAGAGAAGCACATTATTCATTAATTGACACAGAGAGCATATGTAATTTGACCTTTATAATCAAAGTCATATACTAATGAGGTGCCCTTAATGTGGGCGAGCCTTGCTTATGCTACATCTGTATTCCTGAATCCTGCATGAAGATTAAACAGTATTTTAGGGATTGCTATGGGAGCTGGCTATTTAAAAGAACTACGAAATGTATTATGTCCTTTGGACTGTCTCTTAAGGTACCTTATGGGACTTAGAACACAGCAGGCTCTCAGTCAAGTTAAAAATGACTTTGAGGTCCAGTAGCAATGACAATAGCAGCAGCTGTGGCATCTCAGAGGGTAGTAGCAGTCTTCTCCCCAGGGATGGTATGCTTGTTTGGATAGAGAAGCTGAGATAAGGGGAAGGACCAGAATAGGAACTCGGGTGGAAAAACTTACATTTCAACTAAGCCTGGCACAAAGACCCCCTTTCCTAACAACAACAACAACAAAAGTTTATTTTAACTCAGAATGAGCTGGACAATTTAAAAGCAGAGGCAAGTTTTTATGAGCTCCATTCTGACTTTATTCAAAACACATAATAGATTCATAGCAAAACTCATAGGCAAGCCACCTAGATGAAAGAACAGGTCTTTCATGCCAGTGAAGGCTACTATAAAACACACACACACACACACACACACACACACACACACACACACACACACATATCCCAGCCATTCTCTCTCTACCCTGATTATCACCACCCACCTCTCAACCCCAGACTTGAGTTGACCAAGGATGTAAAGGAAGCTTCAGAATAATGGAGAACCTCAAAGAATCTAAACACTCAAATTGAGGTTGGAGTTGTACCCACTGGACTACCTTAGGTTAATACCTGGCACCTGGTGCCCATACCACAAGCAGCTGAATCTTAACTGGGGAGACTGAGGAGAACCATGGTTCATGGTGTGATTTCAGCCATGAAACTTGACTGGTTCCTAATGTTAGCTGGGCACTTTCTTTGGGGACCAGGAAAATCACCATAGCATCAGGGAGCAAAACTGCTACTTGTCTTTACTTTGTTATTGTTTTCTTTCTATTCTGTGACCTGCTTCAGTTACCAAACACTTTATCATAAGTGTTTTCCAATACCAATAAGAAATTGATGACATGATTTTAAATGGATGGAGCATCACTTATTTATCATTCTCTATTATTGAATATTTTAAAGGTTTTTAATTTTTTAACATTACAAATAACGTAATGAACTAAATTTTTGTATCTTTATTACCATAGGATACAATATTATGGTGGAATATTAGTTCAAAAATTCCAAATATATTTTTCTAATTAAAACATTTTTTTTCAACATGTATGTAGTGAAGTGTCTTAAGTGTACATATCAATGATGTTTTTTTACATATAAACACACTTTTAACCATCCAGATCAAATGCTGAACAGCCCTGGTCGGGTTTCTCAGTGGTTAGAGCGTCAGCCTGCAGACCAGAGAGTCCCGGGTTTGGTTCCTGCTAAGGGCACATATCTTGGTTGCAGTTTGTCTCCAGCCCCGGTTGGAGTCATGTGGGTGGTAACCACTCAATGTGTCTCTCTCACATCAATGTTTCTCTCTCTCTTCCTTCCTCTCTCCCTCCTACTCTATCTGAAGATAAATGCGGTGAGGATAAAAAAAAAAGGTGTTGAACATTTTCAACATCCCAGATGGCTCCTTTGAGCCCCCTTCTCAGGCAATAACCCTCCTGGAGATAACCACTATTGTGATTTTTATCATCACAATATATATATATATATATATATTTTTTTTTTAATCCTCACCCGAGGACATTTTCCCATTTTTTTGTTCAGGTAGAGTGGGAGGGAGAGAGAGGAACAGAGAGAGAGAGAGAAACATCAATGTGAAAGGAACACATCGAGTGGCTGCCACCCGCATGACCGACCAGGGCCGGGGACAAACTGCAACCGAGGTACGCGCCCTTAGCGGGAACCGAACCTGGGTCTCTCAGGACCGCAGGTCGACGCTCTAACCGCTGAGCCAAACCGGCCAGGGCTATCATCACAATATTTTAAGGCTTTTAATACATATTGGCAAATTGTCCTTCAAAATGTTTATAGCAAAGTACACTCCCATCATCAACAAGTGAAAGTGCCTGGTCCTTATACTCTTTTGGCTTTACCTGGCAAAGGAGATGTGTTAGCACTTAAGACACACCTAGTTACTTAAGTCAGCAATAGGCAGGTCAGTCAAGAAACCACACTGGAGTTCAGCTGGGCACTAGGCAGCCAGTGGGAACCACAGATCTAGGAGCCAGAGGCTGAGTGCAGTCTCAGTTAGTAGGCAACACTATCATAGTCCACAAGTACCTTAGAGACCTGCAACTTCTCAGTTGTTTAATCCTATTCATTATTGTTCTCTGTTGCACATACCCCAAATCTTTTTATGTAGCTATCAATTTCTCTAATGATCACTTAGTTATGCCTGGTACATAGTAGGCACTTAAAATACGTAGTAAATATGTGGCACGTTTACTCTATTGCTTTTTTCCTGCTTACTAGAATAAAACATGACACTGTAAAAATTTCTCAAACTGCAGAGGTACACAGTGCAGCTAATTACCCTCTCCCACAATTCTCCTCCCTGGAGATATCAATGATTTTTCAGTTTGGAATGTATGTTTTTTTATTTCTTTCTCCATATATACTTTTACTTCTGTTTATTTGTTTTGGGAGTTAAATACTCACTTCTTTTAAAAAGTAAACATATTCATCCTGGCTGGTTTGGCTTAGCGGTTAGAGTGTTGGCCTGTGGACCAAAGTGTCATGGGTTTCAGGTTTGATCCCTGGCCCTGGTCAGGGTTGTGCAGGAGACAACCAATCGATGTGTCTGATGTGTCTCTCTCACATGGATGTTTTTCTCTCTCTCCCTCCCTCCCTCCCTTCCACTCTATCTAAAAATCAATGGAAAAATATTCTCCAGTGAGAATTTAAATTAATTAATTAATTAAATAAGGCCTTATTTCCAGGTCTGACTCCTTCTTTAAAAAAAAGTAAACTTTTTCACTAATAAAATATATTTTTGTTAAGCATTGTAAGTTGCATTTAATAGCTTTCAAATACACCATATCAAAGTCCACCTTGAATCAGTCAAACTCAACAGTAGTTCATTCTTGTACAATAAAACTCCCTTCAACTTATATTACGATACCTACCTAGCTCTTATGGGCAGGGGATGAAAATTGCATCTTGTTTCTAATCATTAATGCATGATGAAGAGCACCAGGAGAACTATATGAAAATGAATATAAAGAAATTATTCTGATTGTAAAGTGCATTGTTTGGAAACATTAACAAAAACATCAAAATGATACAGGTATATATACTTCTAGTGAACTCTTGATAGGTAAGTTCAGAAGAACAATCTGTTTCTTATGACACAAAGGAGGTAGTTTCTTTTTAAGATCAAAGTCTTTTTATTATTTTCACAGAATTTCACATTTTCTTAATTTGAAGCCATAAAACAACAACAGAGAACAATAATGCAATCAGCAATGAATACACTAGAGAAACCTTGGTATTCAAAAAGGCTAGATAATGCTTCTTGGAATTTTAGAATAAATGCAACAGAAGTTAATCACAAATGTTAAGGTTAGAGTGAGGTCAGTCAATGCATAAACATAATTAACATATTTTATATAGTAAATTATATATTGAAGCAAAAATCGATACAGAAAGATTCACTATATGTATTACTTTTTAATTATGATAAAAAGGTAGATGAGGGGAATGGCCTTAAGCCCACAGGAATGGGTTGGGAGATCACTAAGGGGTCTCACAGTTTGGATGGCTTGGTTTACTTGTCAGAGATGGCAGTTGGTGATGATAGGATTCAGATAAGCTGTAACTGCCCTGTTTCCTTCCTCTAATTATAGAGCTCAGTATATCCTTTTCTTTTATCCCCAGCAAAAACATTCATTAAACACTTAATTAGATGTGGCATTGTCCCAGGCAGGGTGTGTGTGTATGTCCAACTGCTTGGTTCAGGTTTGGATTAGAAAGGATTTCTGTGTTCAGTAGTTTCTGGGAATCAATAGATTTGCTCCCAGTTCAAATTGCTCCTATAAAGAGCCTATAAAGATGTTTACACTCTGTGACCCAGTAATTTTACTTCTGGGGATCTGTACTGAGGAAAGAGAAATCTGGACTAAAATTTATGTGCAAGGATGTCCATGGCCACATTATGTATAATAAGGATAAAAATTGGAAAAATACCCTGAAATGCCCCCAAATTAGGGGACTGATTAACTAGATGACACAATAGCCATAAGATGCATATATTATATACAGCTATTACAATTGTGTTTTCAAGGGGTAAGGACATAGAAATATCCGTAATAATAATTTAAATAGCAGGCTAAGGACTGCATGTATAGTTTGATTCCAATTTTGTTTAAAATAGCATATATATGCAGAGAAAAATGACTAGAAGGAAAGTCATGAAAATATTCACTGTAGTTATCTCTGAGAAGTGGACTTACAAGTGACTACATTCTTCTTTATACTTTTCGGTATCTTTCAAATATATTCAATGAGCATGTGTTATAATTAAAACTAGCAAAAAAAATTCCATTTTATAAATAAAGGCATGAATGTTTCATTAATTACACTCTGTTCTCCCTGAAGGCTGCTCTTGATCCATCTCTCTCTCTCTCTCTCTCTCTCTCTCTCTCTCTCTCTCACACACACACACACACACACACACACACACACACACACACACACACACCTCTGCTTTCAGTCTTCTTCTCTCAAGGGAATTTATACTCTTCCATTGTGTGATTAAAGTTTGTTGGCGCTGGCAGGTGGGCAAGTACTTTTTTTGGTCCAGCTCTTTCTATGTCCCTGGAATTTCACCGATAGGGGGCTGTCTACTCTGTGGATTGCCTGAAGGGAACAGATTTCTAGGAAACTGACCTGTCTGGGAAGATGGAGGAACTCTGCCTGGGGTGGGATGGTGGGAATTTGAGGGAAAGACAGAATAGAGAAAGTGATAAAATGAGCAACTGTGTTTATTAGAGAGAATTCCTTTGGTAAGGTTGTATTTTAGTGTCTTGCAATTTAAAAGAAATACCTGCATTGCAGTTCAATGGGACCTGTAAGAAATTCTATTGAAGGTGACATGCATCCAATTCCATGTCTGCCCCTCAGCTCTGCCCAGGAACCCAGAATTCCTCTATACCAAGGAGGGGGCTGTTCAATAAAGGCAGCTATCCTTTAACAAGCAACAAAAAAATTACAAAAGTAAAATATGTACCTAAATTTTAAACAATGTAGAAGCATATAAATTAAAAAGTGAAAGTATTTTCCTTCCTAATCTCACTCCTCAGAGGTAACAAATGTCTGGTGTATATTTTCCCACTTTTCTTATGCACATACAACAAATATGCGCATACACACAGTTACATATATAGATATTGAAGAAAAATGGAACAAAACTATAAATGTTATCTTGTAACTTACCAATACTATTTCATGGGGGATATTTTCATATCCTTAGATATAGATTTACTTCATTATTTTAGTAGCTGCATAACATTTCATCATGTAATGTGTAAATGTTTCAGATTTATTTAACCAAGTCCCCATGATTGGACATTTAATTTAGTTCGTTTTTCATAGTTACAAGCTATACTGCAATAAACATCCCTGTATATATACCATGGAATCAATTTAAAGGGTAATGTTTCCATCAGCTGTGCATTACCTAACCATTTGCAATTAGTTTCCTGGGCTCTCAAAAACAGTTCTTACTGGCTATGCCAAATGTTCTGTAACATCCCAAATGGTCTAAGGCATCCTTTCCAATTAAGTTGCAGTCTACTACACACTGAATTTTAAATGACATTATGCTTTGAGGACAGGGCACTGCCTTACATTAATGACACAGTGTTATAATGCTCTTATCTTTATTCTAATGCTCTGGACTTGAATGTATGCCACCTGAAGAGAGTGGGCTGCCAGAAGCTTTTGGTACACATCAAGGGCAGCCCAACCCAGGGGAACACAAATATGTGATTTTCCTGCCTCCACTTACATCCAGAATCTCTCCACCACTTCTGGCAAGAAGACTCAACTAGAGATAAGGCACTTTATTTGCCGCTTGCCAGCTTGGGGGAAAGAAATAGGGGAGCACTAATACTAACATCTGAATTAAAGGAGACCGGGTTGCTTTCCTCTCCTCTCACCTTCGCATCTTCCCCCCTTTACCTAGGTGCTCATTGTCTCCACCAAACCTCCTTGTAGTTTGCAGGCCCTTTCTATAATACCCTATTTGGAGGTGACTTCAGTCATTGCCTACACTCCCATTAAAACACATCTCTTTTTAGAATTCTCAGTTACCAGAATTCATTTGTGTGTGACAGAGAGCACAGCAGGCTTGGCATCAGGAGACCAATTTCTAGCCCTAGATCTCTGATCAAATGAATTAATCTTTCTGAGCCTCCATTTTGACATCTGCAAAATGGGAAAAATAATACCTTCTTCACAGGGTTGATATAAAAGGGAAGTGAGATAGCATACGGAAAAATACATTGAAAGCAAGGAAAAGTGCTCTGTGATGTAAAGTTCCATTATTATTTATGGATTCTCTCTTCCAGATAAATCTGTTTTATTTTATTTTGTTTAAACAAGGGATTTCTGGAGACTACAATATTTTAACTAGGAGGAGCACTTATTACAGTGAAAATGTCAGGCAGTGGAGCAGGCCAGTGGGGAAACTATTTTGAAATGGGGAAACCCTTCTACACCTTCAAATCCAGATATGTAGGAGGTTGCTGGCACCACCAAGACAGAAGGCTGGCCAGAGTCCCCCAGGCAAAAATGTCAGGTTTCTGTTACTATTTCTATCTCTAGGGAAGAGGAAGATCGGCTGGAAGAGGCGAGGACAGTATAGATTTCTGTGGGCTGGCCCGAGGACCTGTCCTCCCTAAGGAGATGTATTCTAACAACTGTTTGGTGTATTTTTAAAGGTCAGAGAGGCTTTGGCTCTATAGGATGAAGTGGCTGTGACACCTGATTAATGTCTGTGCAGTATTTTCCAGAACGAAATTTAATCAGCAGAATGATTGCAGCAAGCAGCTGCCTGGAGGAAAATGATCCTGTTCTACTGGTGGCTTGTTTGATGTGTTGGCATTGTAGTAGGGCACGTACATTATTAGTCCAGCCCAGGGGGCCCTAGTTAGGATGCTTGATCAACTAGTAATGAAATGCAGCAAACACCAGCAGCCCCTCTGTGGCTCCATGTAGGGTCGTCGCTGTCAGATTGTCAGTTTTTCCTCATTCCAAGGACCTTCACTGTCTGCCCTCAGGGTTTTCCCTGTCAGTTCCTTTGACCACCTCCTATCATTATTATCTATTCCCTGAGACCCCTCAGATCTATCATGCTTAGTCCCCCATTCCCAGCTTTCAGGACTTCATTGAGAGCTTCCTCCAGTACACTTACACATACATTCAAGCATACATCTCCCTTCTCCTCACAGGTGTTCTCAAGGCTTAAGTGATATGAAAAATGCCCTCTCCTCACAAAATGACTAGAGTTTCCTGGTCTAATGAACCCTTCTTGGCCTATTTTTCCATTAGAAATAAAGGGTTATTATACTGACTTCCAGAAATTCTGTGGTCAGTATTATACTCCCTAACAGGTAGAACATACAGCAGAGACCTAGGTGACTGTCCTGTCCCATTCCTTAAGTGGCATGGTGTCCTTTATAGTTAAGCTGAGTATGCTGGGCTTTCCTCACCAGGATTTGTGGTTTGAGATATTTCCCAGTAGTGGAGATAGGTTGAATGAGCTAGTCACACTTTCTTGCTGAGTTTTGTTTCCCTTGTATGAAAAATTTCTACCTAAGCCTGCCAGAGTATACCTCAGAATCACCACAAGGATCTGACCCAGGATGATGGCAGTGCTTGGAATTATTAAGGCCCAATTTACAGTGGAAAGGGTAGCCTTTGAAGACCAAAAGGACTAAAATAAGTAGGGCTGAAACAACTCTCTCTAAATTCAAAGAAAGAGCTCAGCAGTTTCTTCTCTATGGTCAGTTGAAAATACTTCAAGACTCCTAGGTTTTGCCTGAGGCACCACCCAACAGCCTTATGTATGAAATAAATTTGAAATCCAGGAAGAACAAAAAACTGACTAGTATTCCTGGCCACATTAAGATGTGTATGTGTGTGAGAGGCTCTAGAGGTGGAATTGAACCATAGAGGGTAGAGATAGTATTCAAAGTTAGAAAACACCTTGAGTAGTATAGAACAAACTATTATTGAACACTTGCTATGTGCCAGGTCCTAGAAATAAATAAGATTCAGATCCTGCTTCCAAGGATTTTACAGTTCATTGGGAGAGAGAGATTTATAAAAAAGATAATTTCAGCACAGAAAACTAAATACTGAGACAAAACTAAGGAGTTCCTAATTAACCCAGACAGAAGAAATAGAAGGAAGTGGTGCCTGATTTAAGTATTAAAAGATTTACTCATTCAGCTCAGCTGGTGTGGTTCAGTGGATTGAGTGTCATCTTATGGACTAGAGGTCTCTGTTTGATTTCTGGTCAAAACACATGCCTTGGTTGTGGACTTGATCCCCAACAGGGAGTGTGCAGGAGGCAGTCAATCAATGTTTCTTTCTCACATTGGAGTTTCTTTCTTTCCCTTCCTCTCTCTCTAAAAAAAAAAAAAAAAAAATCAATAAAAATATATTTTTTTAAATTTACTCATTCACTAAAGATATAAGTTCTATGAGGTCAGGGACTGGTTTTGTTCACTGTTGTAGGTCTAATGCCTTAGAACAATACATGGGATATGGTAAGAGCTCAATATTTATTGACTAAATGATTACATGCCCACTATGCGCCTGTGCTAAGCACTTCAGATACTTCAGATACTTACTTGGGATACATGAGGAAAGGGTGATGGAAAGAAGAAAGATTTCTCTAAGGTTTCTGGCTTGAACCCAAGGATCTATGTTCATTCTTTAAGTGCTTGGTAGAATTCACCAGTTAAGCTCTCTAGTCCTGGGCTTTAAAAAAAAATCCTCACACAAAGATAATTTTCCATTTATCTTCATATAGAGTGGGAGGGAGGGAGGGAGGGAGAGAGAGAAAGAGAAACATTGATGTGAGAGAAACACATCAACTGGTTGCCTCCTACACGACCCCAACCAGGGCAAGGGACCAGACTGCAACTGAGGTATGTGCCCTTGATGGAAATCAAACTAGAGACTGTTTGGTCTGAGGGCCAACGCTCTAAACACTGAGTCAAACTGGCCAGGGCAGTCCTGGACTTTTCTTTCTTTTCACACTCTCTCTCTCTTTTGGTAGGAATATTTGATTACTGACTCAATCATTTAACTTGTACAGGTCTGTTCAGACTTTCTATATCTCCTTGAGTCAGTTTTGGTAAGTTGTGTCTTTCTAGAAGTATCCATTTCATCTAGGTTGTCTAATTTTTTACTTACAATTGTTCATAGTATTCCTTTAAATTTTTTCTTTTGTAAAATTGTTAGTAATGACCTCAACTATTATCATGTATATGGGGGAGGGGTGTCTGTTTTCTGCTGTGTATATATTTATAACTGTATATCTCCTTCCCTGACTTATTGACCCCATTAACATGATAAAAATGTCCTTCCTCATTTCTAGTAACAATTTTTATCTTAAAGTTCATTTTGTCTGATATGAGTATATCCACTCTAACTCTTTTTTAAAAAATTTTTTATTTATTTTTTTGTTACAAATGTTTCTCCTTTTTTACCCCATTGGCACCCCCCACCCCACCCTCGCCCGTCCCCGGCTTTGTTGTCCATGTCTATTGGTTATGCATACATGCATATAAGTTCTGTGGTTTATCTCTTTCCACCCACCACCACCCCCTCTTCTCAGGGATGTCAGTCTGTGCCCTATTTCCATGTTTTTGGGTCTACCATATTCCTCAGACTGTTATGTTCATTATATTCCGTATATAAGTGAGATCATGTGGTATTTGTCTTTTTCTGCTTGGCTTATTTCACTTAGGATAATACTTTCCAGGTCCATCCATGTTGTCTCAAAGGATAAGAGATCTTTCTTTCTTACCGCGCTGCATAGTACTCCATTGTGTATATGTACCACTGCTTTTTTATCCATTCGTCTACTGATGGACACTTGGGCTGTTTCCAGATCTTAGCTATTGTAAATCGTGCTGCTATAAACATGGGGGTACATATATTCTTCCTGATTGGTGTTTCAGGCTTCTTAGAGTATATTCCTAGAAGCAGGATGACTGGGTCAAATGGAAGTTCAATTTTTAATTTTTTGAGGAAACACGATATTGTTTTCCATAGTGGCTGCACCAGTCTGCATTCCCACCAGCAGTGTACTAGAGTCCCCTTTTCTCCACACCCTCGCCAACAGTTGTTGTTTGATGATTTGTTGATGGCGGCCATTCTGGCAGGTGTGAGGTGATGCCTCATTGTTGTTTTAATTTGCATCTCTCTGATGATTAGTGATGTTGAACATTTCTTCATATGTCTCTTGGCCATTTGTATGTCCTGTTTGGAGAGGTGTCTATTCAGCTCCTCTACCCATTTTTTAATTGGGTTCTTGGTCTTCCCTTTGTTGAGTTGTATGAGCACTTTATATATATTGGAAATAAACCCCTTATCTGATATATCATTGGCAATGATGTTCTCCCATACAGTGGGTTGCCTTTCCATTTTGATGATTGTTTCTTTTGCTGTGCAGAAGCTTTTGAGTTTGATGTAGTCCCATGTGTTCATTTTTTCCTTTGTTTCTGTTGCCTTAGGTGACGTATCAGTAAAAATTCTGCTCCGTATGATGTCCAAAATTTTGTTGCCTACATTTTCTTCTAGAATTTTTATGGATTCACGGGTCACATTTAAGTCTTTTATCCATTTTGAGTTTATTTTTGTGTATGGTGTAAGTTGAGGGTCTAGTTTTATTTTTGCATGTAGTAGTCCAATTTTCCTAACACCATTTATTAAAGAGGCTGTCCTTACTCCACTGTATGCTCTTGCCACCTTTGTCAAATATTAATTGAGCGTATTGCCTTGGGTCCATTTCTGGGTTTTCAGTTCTGTTCCACTGGTCTATGTGCCTGTTCTTGTGCCAGTACCAGGCTGTTTTGATTATAGTCGCTTTGTAGTATAACCTGATATAGGGTATTGTGATCCCACCTACTTTGTCCTTCTTTGTGAAAATTGCTGTGGCTATTCGAGGCCTTTTTTGGTTCCATATGAACTTTTGAAGTATTTGTCCTAGTTCTGTGAAAAATGTCGTTGGGATTTTGATGGGGATTGCGTTGAATCTATAGATTGTTTGGGTAGTATGGACATTTTAATGATGTTAATTCTTCCAATACATGAACAAGGTATGTGCTTCCACTTTTTTATATCTTCCTCTATTTCTTCTTTCAATGTCCTGTAGTTTTCTGCAAATAGGTCCTTCACGTCTTTGGTTAAGTTTATTCCTAGGTATCTTAAGTTTTTTTGCTGCGATGGTAAATGGGATTGTTTTTTCAGTTTCTCTTTCTGTGAGTTCATCATTGGTGTATAAGAATGCCGTCGATTTCGTGACATTAATTTTGTATCCTGCTACTTTGCCAAATTCATTTATTAAGTCTAGTAGATTTTTGATGGAGTCTTTAGGGTTTTCTATGTACAATATCATGTCATCTGAAAATAATGACAGTTTCACTTCCTCCTTTCCGATTTGGATCCCTTTTATTTTTTCTTCATGTCTCATTGCTGTGGCTAAGACTTTCAGTACTATGTTAAATAAGAGTGGCGAAAGTGGACATCCCTGTCTTGTTCCTGTTCTTAATGGAAATGTTCTTAGTTTCTGCCCATTGAGTATGATGTTGGTTGTAGGTCTTTCAAATATGGCCTTTATTATGTCGAGATATGATCCCTCTATTCTCACATTGCTGAGTGTTTTTTTTTTATCAGAAATGGATGCTGGATTTTGTCAAATGCTTTTTCAGCATCTATTGATATGATCATGTGGTTTTTATTTTTCATTTTGTTTATGTGGTGTATCACATTTATTGATTTGCAAATATTGTACCAGCCTTGCATCCCTGGAATGAATCACACTTGGTCATGGTGAATAATTTTTTTTTGATGAATTGCTCAATCCGATTTGCTAGTATTTTGTTCAGGATTTTGGCGTCTATGTTCATCAGGGATATTGGCCTGTAGTGTTCTTTCTTTGTAGTGTCTTTTTCTGGTTTTGGAATTAATATTATGCTGGCCTCATAGAACAAGTTTGGAAGTCTTCCTTTTTCTTGAATTTTTTGAAATAGTTTGAGGAGAATGGGTGTTAGTTCTTTTATGAATGTTCGGTAAAACTCCCCCATGAAGCCATCTGGGCCTGGGCTTTTGGTTGCTGGGAGAGTCTTGATTACCTCTTCAATTTTCTTAGTTGTTATTGGTCTGTTCAAGTTTTCTATCACTTTCCTGTCCAGTTTTGGGAGACTGTGTGTTTCTAAAAATATGTCTATTTTGCTTAGATTGTCAAATTTGTTGCCATATAGTTGTTCCTAGTAGCTGTTAACGATCTTTTGTATTTCTGTGGTGTCAGTTGTTACTTCTCCTCTTTCATTTCTGATCTTGTGTATTTGGGTTCTCTCTCTTTGTTTCTTGGTGAGTCTAGCTAAGGGTCCATCAATCTTGTTTATCTTTTCGAAAAACCAGGTCTTTGTTTCATTGATCCTTTGAATTGTTTTTTTTGGTCTCTATCTCATTTATTTCTGCTCTGATCTTTACTATTTCCTTCCTTCTACTTGCTCTGGGGTTTTCTTTTTGTTTGCTTTCTAATTCTTTAAGTTGTGAGGTTAGATAGTCCATTAGAGATTTTTCTTGTTTCTTGAGGTAGGCCTGTAGTGCTATGAACTTCCCTCCCAGAACTGCTTTCACTGCATCCCATAGATTTTTGTTGTTGTGTCTTCATTTTCATTGGTTTCCAGGAAGTTTCTGATTTCTTCCTTGATCTAGTTGGTGACCCATTCATTGTTTAATAACATGCTATTTAGCTTCCATGTGTTCAAATGTCTTTGTATGTTCTTTTTGCAATTGATTTCTAGTTTCATGCCATTGTGATCTGAGAAGATGCTTGATATGATTTCAGTCTTCTTGAACTTGTAGAAACTTAGTTTGTGCCCTAACATGTGGTCTATCTTTGAGAATGTCCCATGTGCACTTGAGAAGAATGTGAATTCTGTAGTTTTGGACTGTAATTCTCTGTAGATATCTATTAAATCCATTTGATCCAATGCTTCATTTAGAGTCTTTGTTTCCTTGCTAATTTTTTGTCTAGAGGATCTATCCAGTGATGTCAGTGGGGTGTTGAAGTTCCCTGCGATGATTGTATTGCTATCGATTTCTCCTTTGAAGTCTTCCAGAAGATTTTTAATATATTTTAGTGCTCCTATATTGGGTGCATATATGTTTATCAAGGTTATATCTTCCTGTGGATAGATCCTTTCAATATTATATAGTGGCCTTCTTTGTCTCTAGTTATGGCCTTCAGTTTGAAGTCTATTTTATCAGATATGAGTATTGCTACCCCGGCTTTTTTTTTCCTTTCCGTTTGCTTGGATGATTTTTTTCCATCCCTTCACTTTCAATCTATGTGAGTCTTTTGTTGTGAGGTGGGTCTCTTGTAAACAACATATAGATGTGTCATGCTTTCTTATCCAATGAGCTACTCGGTGTCTTTTTATGGGAGCATTCAATCCATTTACATTTAAAGTGATTATTGATATGTACTTACTTATTGCCATTTTTGTTTAGTGTGGTTCTATTTTTCTTTCCATGTCTCCTGCTAATTACAGCAGTCCTTTAACATTTCTTGCAGTGCTGGTTTGGTGCTATTGTATTCCCTTAGCCTTTGTGTGTGTGTGTGTGTGTGTGTGTGTGTGTGTGTGTGTCTGGGAAGCTCTTCATTTGACCTTCTATTTTGAATGATAGCCTTGCTGGGTAGAGTAGTGTTGGATTCAGATCCTTGTTTTTCATGACCTTCATTACTTCATGCCATTCCCTTCTTGCCTGTAGTGTTTCTTGTGAAAAGTCAGGTGAGAGCCTTATGGGGTTACCTTTGTAGGTAACCTGTTGCTTATCTCTTGCTGCTTTTAGGATTCTCTCTTTGTCTTTAATTTTTGGCAGTTTGATTACCATGTGTCTTGGTGTGGGCCTGTTTGGGTCCTTCTTACTTGGGGCTCTCTGTGCTTCTTGAACTTGAATGCCTTCTTCCCGCACCAAATTAGGAAAGTTTTCTGTCACTATTTCTTTGAGTATATTCTCTAACCCTTGCTCATTTTCTTCTTCTTCGGGGACCCCTATGATGCGAATATTATTACGTTTCCAGTTGTCCCATAGTTCTCTTAAGCTGTCTTCCTGTTTTTTAATTGCTTTTTCCTTTTGGTTTTCTCATTGGTTGATTTTTTCTACCTTGTCTTCGAATTCACTGATCTGGTCCTCAGCTTTCTCTACTCTGCTTTTTAGACCTTCCAATGTGTTTTTCATTTCTGATATGTCGTTTTTCATTTCCAGCTGGTTGATTTTCAACATTTCTATGTCTTTACTCATGGTGCTCATATCCTTACACATGCTGTTGAGCTTCCTCAAGATCATGGCTCTGCATTCTAGTTCTGTTAACTTGCTTAACTGCACCTCATTTATCTCATCTTCGGTAGAGGTCTCTTGTTCTTTCATTTGGCTTTTGTTTCTGTTTTTCACCACTTTGGCTATCACAGTGGACTTTGGAGTCTGCCAAATTTTCCCTGTGGGTGTTGGTGTTCTGCTGTTTGTGGCTCCCTCTCCTGGGTTTGGATGAGGCAGGGAGGACCCACTTTAACCACCACTGTCAAGTCTTAACTTTCCTCTAGCTTTTTTTTGCCTGGAGGCTATTACTAGAGGTCACCTGAAGAACCTTGGTTTCTGAGTTGCATGAAAAATTCCCTCAGGTACTCAGTGTAAGAGGATTTCCTGAGGGTGGGGCAGCTGCTGGTTGTTAATGGGCCTCAATTAGCATTTCAATGGCCACCAGGTGGGGTTGAATCTCTGAGGGAGGGGCCGCTGCCTCTCCCCAGGGCCCTGGGATGGAGTAAGATGACCACAGTCCTGCGTGGCTGCACTCAGCAAAAGCTCTGAGCACCCTCCAAATTTAGAGTATCCCCACACAGTTCTAGTCCAGTCTGCCTTCCCTCTGCTGGAGCCCAAGGTGAGTGTCTGCTGCCAATTTAGCCTCTGTCCAGACTCTGTGTCATGGAGCCGCCTGGGACTTTTAACCCAATGGCACTGCTCTCAGCTAAGGGCAGCCAAGTCTGCGGCACCAGCCCAGGGCGTAGCACTCAGCCGAGTTTGCAGGACTTAGCCGAGGTCGCAGCCGAGGTGGCAGCAGCTTTCCACCAAGCCCCCTGGTCTCAGCCGAGTACGCTGGTCCCAGCCCAGTCTGCTGTGGACCGTGGGCTCCTGGCCCCCTCTCGCGTCCTCGCAAGCCTACCAGTATTGAGTCAGTGTCCCTGGTTATGTGGTCCTCCAGGCTGCCTTTCGGTTGCTCCTTCCTGACAATTTGTCTTTATTTTCGTTGTAAATCCAGTTTGGACCTGGGAGATGGTCTGTGTAGCTCCATTCACTCTGCCACCATTTTTTTTCTGTCTCCACTCTAACTCTTTTTTTTTTTTTTTTTTAATCCTCATCCGAGGACATTTTTCCATTTTTTGTACAGCTAGTCCACTCTAACTCTTTTGGTTACTGTTTTTTGTGATGCATTAACCCTTGAACAACATGGGTTTGAACTGCATGGGTCCACTTATATGCAGATATTTTCAATAAATACTGCAAATGTAGTTTCTTTTTCTTATGATTTTCTTAATAACATTTTTGCTCTAGCTTACTTTATTGTAATATATATATAACATACAAAATATACGTTAATTGACTGTTATTGGTAAGGCTGTTGGTTAACAGTAGATTCTTAGTATTTACAATTTTGGAGAGTAAAAAGTGGATTTTCAAACCCCATGTTGTTCAAGGGTCAACTGTACATCTCTTTCTTCCCTCCCTCCCTCCCTTCTTTCTTTTCTTTCTTTTCTTTCTTTCTTTCTTTCTTTCTTTCTTTCTTTCTTTCTTTCTTTCTTTCTTTCTTTCTTTCTTCTTTCTTTCTCTTTTTGTTAATCCTCACCTGAGGATATTTTTCCATTGATCTTTAGACAGAGTGGAAGGAAGGGAGGGAGGGGGAGAGAGAGAGAGAGAAAGAAAAACATTGATGTGAGAGAGATACATTGACTGGTGAAACCCAGGTATTGCCCTCGACTGGGAATCAAACCCACAACTCTTTGGTCCGCAGGCCAACGCTCTAACCACCAAGTCAAACCAGCCAGAGCCATTTCTTTTACTTTCAACTTAATTGTGTCTTTGAAGCCAACGCATATAATTGGACAGTGACTCTTTTTTTTTTTTTTTTTTGAACCCTCACCCGAGGACATTTTTTCATCTTTTGTTCAGGTAGAGTGGGAGGGAGAGAGAGGAACAGAGAGAGAGAGAGAAACATCAACGTGAAAGGAACACATTGAGTGGCTGCCACCCGCACGACCGACCAGGGCCGGGGACAAACTGCAACCGAGGTACGTGCCCTTAGCGGGAACCGAACCCAGGCCTCTCAGGACCGCAGGCCGACGCTCTAACCGCTGAGCCAAACCGGCCAGGGCTGGACAGTGACTTTTAATATACTCTTCCAATAAATTTAATGTAATTACAAAAATGATAGGACTTATGTCTGCTAGTTTACTTTTTTATATTTCATGTCTTTTTTGTTCATTAATTCTCTATTACTGCCTTCTTTTGTGTTAAATCGATTATTTTCTAGTTTACCCTTTTAATTACCTTGTTGTTTCTTCTTTTACTGTATTTTCAGTTATCTTCTTTCTTTTTTTTAGAAAGAATGTTTTTATTATTTTTTTTACTGTTTTTATTGATTTTTTAGATAGAGGAAGGTAGAGGGAGAGAGCGAGAAAAAAATCGTTTGGCTGCCTTCTGCATGCCTCCTACTGGGAATCGAGCCTGTAACCCAGGCATGTGCCCTAACCTGGAATCTAACCAGTGATACATAGGTTGGCGCTCAACCATTGAGCCACACTGGCTGGGCTCAGTTATTTTCTTTAGTGGCTTCCTTGGGGATTGCAATTAATATATTAATTTATAAAAACCTAATTAAGCCCTGGCTGGTTTGGCTCAGTGGTTGGAGTGTCGGCCTTGGGACCAATGAGCCGCAGGTTTGATTCCGGTCAAGGTCACGTGCCTTGGTTGTGGTTCGTCCCTGGCCCTGGTCAGGTCGTGCAGAAGGCAACCAGTTGACGTGCCTCTCTCACATTGATGTTTTTCTCTCTCTCCCTTCCACTCTATCTGTTGATAAATGAAAAAATATCCTCAGGTGAGGATAAAAAAAAAAAAAAACAACTAGTTAAAATTAATATCACATTAATTTCAGTATTATTCAAGAATTCTGCTCCAACATAGTTCCATTCTCTCCTCCCTCCTTTGTCTTGTTATTGTCATACAAATCACACCTTTATACATTGTATGCCCATCAACACAGATTTTTCATGATGGCTTTAAGCAGTTGTCTTTTAAATCAGAAAGGGGGGGTGGAGAATAAGGTATACAGCTTAAAATTAATATTATGTGTTGCTTTTACATCTGGTAAAATTGGGAGTGCCTCAAATGGCCTAACTGCAAATTCCCCTCTCCACTCTGCTTCCATATATAAGGTCCTCTAGACAAACAACATTTCTTATCATGGAGATCAAGTACAGTGTCTGTTTATCCCTGAGTAGTAGGCTTCAGTTCTCTGCCAGCCCATAGAATTATTTAAATAAGCCAATCGCATCCTCCCAAGAGAACCAGGGGTCTCCCCATCCTCTTGATGCTACAAAGTCTGCCTCCTACAACCCCTGGTTGTTCACTCTATTTTCAAGTGCAAACCTGTTGTGAGTCTTTGTGACTTGCAGTGTCCTCATCCTTCAGGGCTGTGAGTACATGTGACTAATAAACTGCTGTCAGCCCTGGCTGAATAGCTCAGTTGTTTAGAGTGTAGTCCACATACACCAAGGTTGCAGGTTTGATTCCCAGTCAGGGCACATACAAGAATCAACCAATGAATGCATAAATTGCAAATGGAACATCTCTCTCTCTCTCTCTTTCTCTCTCTCAAATCAATAAAATAGTGCTGCCAATATCATCTGTCCAGTGTTTGGTGTTTAGTGATCCCAATAAGCCTAGGGCAAGATCGCTCCCTCACCAGTGGAGTGAAGAAGAGGTGATTGAAAACAATTGGCATCATGAACTGGATGAACTAACCATGACCAAGGACATCTGGTCAGCATTAATTAATTGCTCACGGCTAATTAACTGGGTCCATGATACAGCAAATGCTGTCTAGGAGAGAACTGCCAATTGCTGGTGGTCTTGCACTTCGGTTTTCATGGTACTGTGTTGTTTTGCCCAGGTATTGTCATCTCTTTCCACTCTAAATGCTCTAATCCTCAAACTAAGAATTGCTGCTAAATGACTATATTATGTCATGATGCCATTGGGTTTTACTTGCTTGAGGCTCTGGCCTATGAAGGCAGTGTACACAGCATCTTAACCAGTTGGCACTTGAGTCCCAGTTAGTAAGGATGGGTTATACCTCTCTGGGCACTGTGTCTAGCTTGGGCAACCATGCAAACCTTGTTGGTGATTGTGCATTTCCAAGACAGCCCCGGGGACACCTCTTTGTGACGTTTGTGGAAAAGAAGGTGACAACTATCATGGCACCCAAATTGCCTAATAGTCATTTTTGTTCAGGGAAGGGCAGCATCCTTGCTTCTTTCCTGTGATGCGGCTTCCCTTGCTGCTATGATGTATGCTCTATTGACTCCCAAAGATATTAATGTGCACATCTATGGTATCCCATGGCCAAGGTACTGATGATTTAAAAGAAATGGGAAGGAGTATTTCATACTTATTTACTCTTTCAATGCATAACCCCTAGTCAAGGCATCTGTGCTTTGCCTAGAGCTGCTGCTTACCAGCACACCAAAGTGCTAATCTTGTGATCATGGAGCTTGATAGATCCCTATCCAGGCCATAGACAAAATGATCATATTGGATGTAGACATCAAACTTGGGAAGATTGACTGGAATCTCCTGGAGGAGGATGCAGCCACTTATGAGCCACCGAACCTTGTTCAATAACTGCCAGAAGGTCCAAATCATAGGTGACTGGGCAGAGTCAGAACCTGAAAGCAATGGCTTTTGGTGACTAGAAATCTAAATTATTATGAAGAAATTTATAGAGAAAGAAAAAAGGGGGAAAAAGAGAAGCCCCTGTTGGGGAAATAGTGGGGCCATAGCACAATTGTGGATCCAAATGCTCTGCTATGCTACTCTGCTGCTTATGCTTCCATGGCAACAAAAAGTTTGATTTTCAATGTTGCATGAAAAAAAGATCAAATTGAAAGAAAGGTCCACAATTTGACACAATTGAAAATACAAAATTTACTAAAGTAATTTATACAGCAAAAAGACAAAAGGGCACGTTTGCACCTCTACAATATAGGTTCTGAGTGAATTTAAACATTTGCTGAAATGTACCAATTGCCAAACCTTCATGGACTTAATCAATACTGGGGCTCAAATTACAATTATACCGGGGGACCCTTTAAATTTAAACAAGGTACTCTCTATAATCTTAAGAGACTTACTGAATATAAAATAGAAGACAAATAGACATGTCTCACCTTAACCTTCATAATTATTATTTTGACTAAATTTCCCATAGTCATAGCACCCATTACCATAAAATATCCTGTAGTGGGCATGAACACTCTGACCAATGAGTAATACATTACAATTAAATAAAGTCTTTAGGACTTACAAATTCACTAGACTGAATGAGAGGCCATAGATTCTTCCCAGTTAAAATCTTACAGACTGACAAAGCTCGGAGGGAAGAGGGGTGGGGAAGCGGGAGGAGATAAACTGAAGAATTTATATGCATATATGCATAAACAGTGGACACAGACAACAGGGAGGTGAAGGCAGGGGTGGGGGGATGGAGGGGAGTGGGAGTGGGGAGGAGGGTGTCAATGGGGGAAAAAGGAGGGACATCTGTAATAGTTTCAACAATAAATATAAAAATTTTAAAAATCTTTATATATAGTATAGGTCACAATTTTTTTAAGAAGAGGAAATGTCTAGAGAGAAGTGATTATAGTTATAGTATTCTAAGTTTCTCATTTTATAGAAGGTACATTAATATATTAACTTTAGACTTTAGTATGCTGGGCTGTCAAAGTCCAAAGTCTATGCTTTTCCATTATACTGTCCTTCCTCTTTAGAACCAAGTTTGGAATTATTAACTACCCAAGTTCTCCTAGGTTCTGTCCTGATAAGAGAACAGCCATATTTGGTGCCTGGGCTCAGTTTTTCAGTTGTTTTAGCTTCTTTCTCTTCTTATTGGTGGGGGTCTCCTTGCTGTCACATCTGAAAGTTCCTTTCAATATCATTCTCTCCAAAGAGTTGTATCCACTCCTTGATCTCCAAGTTACAATAGAGGAAATGACCTCCTTTCTCATGCTCTCCCCTGAAGTTAATCACCCTTTACCCCCTGCTCCAGGGAGGAACAGTGACAGTAGCCTTGGCATACCACTTGGAAAGAGTGATGATCAAGGGCATTAGACTAAGAAAGAGGCCAAACTAATGATTAAAGAGACAGTTAGGGATAATTTATCTTTTTTTCTATTCGTAGCACTATTTCTATTACTAGTATGGGATTGGTCAAATTAACACCTGATTTTCTATCTGTGGAACTAGGGAGACCAATCTATTAAGGCTCACAAAATACTTGGAAAATGTTTTTGTTGATACTATAAGAGTGACTGACCAGAGAAGTCTGGGAATTTTTATAAATAAGATAACCATGAAACAGCTTGTAAACACCATGCCATTCCACAGCATTATTTCTTTTTGTTTTTTTAGCTAGTTTTTATTTATTTATTTATTTATTTAAAAGATTGTGTCACTGAACATATGCAGGCTTTGCTAGGAAGGAAAGGAGTGAGAGTAGGTTATAAGAGATGTGTAAGGTACAGGTCTTGCCTTCAAGGTTCTTACAATCCTATTGGAGAGAAAAAATATGTGGGAGGAAGAAGGGTGATAGCAACACAGTAAAATATCGTACTGGTTTGGAGTGCATCATCATTGCTTTATAAGCCAGAAGTGAGGCTGACCTTGGAAGAAAGAGAGGAAGGTTTGTGTAGCTAATTAATCGTGAAAAATTAGGGCACTCCATAGGTTCCTTAATAATAAAGGCCACAATCCTAGAAGAGACTGCAGGCAACAAAATTTCAGACATCATACGCAGCAAAATTTTTACTGACACATCACCTAAGGCAATAGAAACAAAGGACAAAATGAACACATGGGACTACATCAAACTCAAAAGCTTCTGCACAGCGAAAGATACAATCATCAAAACGGAAAGGCTACCCACTGTATGGGAGAGCATAATTGCCAATGATATATCAGATAAGGGGTTAATATCTAATACATATAGAGTGCTCATACAACTCCACAAAAGGAAGACAAAGAATCCAATTAAAAAATGGGCAGAGGGACTAAATAGATACCTCTCCAAACAGGACACACAAATGGCTAAGAAACATATGAAGAAATGCTCATCATCAGTAATCATCAGAGAGATGCAAATTAAAACAACAATGAGGTATCACCTCACACCTGTCAGAATGGCCGCCATCAACAAATCATCAAACAACAAGTGTTGGCGAGGGTGTGGAGAAAAGGGGACTCTAGTGCACTGCTGGTGGGAATGCAGACTGGTGCAACCACTATGGAAAACAATATGGTGTTACCTCAAAAAATTAAAAATTGAACTTCCATTTGACCCAGTGATCCCACTTCTAGGAATATACCCTAAGAAGCCTAAAACACCAATTTGAAAGAATATATGTACCCCCATGTTTGTAGCAGCACTATTTACAATAGCTAAGATCTGGAAACAGCCCAAGTATCCATCAGTAGACGAATGGATAAAAAAGCTGTGGTATATATACACAATGGAGTACTATGCAGCTGTAGGAAAGAAAGATCTCTTATCCTTTGAGACTACATGGAGGGACCTTGAAAGTATCATCCTAAGTGAAACAAGCCAAACAGAGAAAGACAAGTTTCATATGATCTCACTTATTTGTGGAATATAATGAACATAACAGTCTGAGGAATGGGGTAGTCCCAGAGACGTGGAAGTGGGGTACAGACTGACAATCCCCTAAAGAGGGGGGTGGTGGGGGAAAGATAAACCACAGAACTTATATGCATGTATGCATGAACAGTGGACATGGACAACAAATTGGGGTCAGGGCGGGGAGGGAGGGGGATGGGGGAATCAGTGGGGGAAAAAGGAGAAACATCTGTAACAAAAATTAATTAGTAATAATTAAAAAAAAGAATAAAGGCCAAAGAAAAAAATTTACTTTCAAACACTTCTTTGGAAGTTATGTTTTCTCTTAAAGAATCACTCCGTTAATGTCAACTGGGATCTGTTCTTTCAAGTCCTCAGAAGATTCTAGAAGCCCTATTTTCCTGATTCTCCCTTTTATCACAATGCTGCTGGCTGTCTTAGAAAGTAATAGGACTCCACTCCTTGGACAGTGTTCTACATTCTAGCTGGTCCACAAGTTTAGACTGACCTTTTACCTAGTTAGGGCCCAGAAGTAAAGTTTGACTCCATCAAGGAAAAGTAGTAAGAGATATGATCCTTCGTGGACAGTGTCTCTCAGTGAGCAATGCAGATCAAATAAGGGAAATGGGAATAATCTCTTTCATATGTTATGCTTTCCTGATAACCAATAATTTTGATTTATTTGTTTAATGTCTATCTTCCTAACTAAAGGGCACACACTGGGAGGATGATGACCATGTCTTTTTCATTCTCTGCTATTTCCCCAATACTTAGCACAGTATCTGACACATAGTAATTGTCCTACAAATATTTGTTAAATGAATGAAAAATTAATTAATTAAGTGGGAATTAATTTTTTTACAGATTAAAAAAAAACAAGACTCAAAGAGGTTAGATAACTTGCTTATATCACTATTGTGAGATAATTTACTGTGGATCTCGTGTTTCTGCTCATCTTCTGACCAGAGACACTGACTGACACTGTTCCGGACTACTTTTTCAATGATATTTGTATAGTGAACAGCTTTGGGAGATACAGTGTCTCCCTTTGGAGCCAGGAAAAGCATACTTACTGCCCATATTAAAGATTCATTCAGCTCAATTAAATTAAGCTCAATGTTACTTTCCTGTAACACAATCCATAGCACGTGCAAGAGTCACCAGGCCCTTTTTGAGTAGCTCCTATGAGATTTGAGGACAATGAGAACTGGCAGAAAAAAAATGCTATATAGTCTGGCTATTATTATTGTTGTGAGAAATAAGTTCCCCTTTCTCTGATCTAGGAGTCTCATGTCTTCTGCCAGCATTCATGAAAATATGGCAAGCTAACTTCTTAGCTTGCAAGTACATATATATAATGGAATATTACTCAGTCATTAAAAAGATGAAATTTTGCCATTTGAAACAACATGGGTGGATGTGTTAAGTGAAATAGACAGAGAAAAACAAATACTGTATGATTTTACCTATATGTAGACTCTAAAAACAAAACAAAATGTAAACAAACTTAGATACAGAGAACAAACTGATGGTTGCCAGGTGGGACAGGGTCAGGGGATGGGTGAAAAAGGTGAAGGAGATTAAGAAGTACAACCTGTCAGTTATAAAAACAGTCACGAGGATATAAAGTATAGCATAGGGAATATAGTCAATAATGTTGTGACAACTATGTATGGTGTTGGATGGGTACTACACTTACCAGGGTGACGATTTCATAAGTTATATAAATGTCTAATCACTGTGTTGTACACCTGAAACTAATATGATATGTCAACTGTAACTGGACTTTTTTATTTTAAAAATATATTACAATAACTATGTATAGTGCCAGGTGGGTAACGACTTATTGTAGTGATTACTTCATAAGGTATATACATGTACAATCACTATGTTATACACCTGAAATTAATACATTGTATGTGAACTATAATTAAGAAATACAATTTAAGATGAGTGGATAAAACAGCTATGGTACATTTACACAATGAAATACTACTTGACTGTAAAAAGGAAGAAAATTTTACCCTTTGTGACAGCATGGATGTACCTGGAGAACATCATGCTAAGTGAAATAAGCCAGTAAAAAAAAAAGACAAATACCATGTGATTTCACTCATATGTAGAATTTAATGAACAAACTGAACTAGCAAGCAAAACAAAGACAGATTCATAGATAGAGTTCAGGCAGATAACTCTGTTGGGGGGGGGGCGTGTTGGGGGAAGGTGGAGGGATTGAGCATAAAAGAAAAAGGAAAGAGGAGATTCCAAAATGGTGGCAGAGTGAATGGAAGCTACACAGACCATATCCCAGGACCAAACTGGAATTACAACTAAAATAAAGACAAATCGTCAGGAAAAAGCAATAGAAATGCAGCTTGTGAGGGCCATATAACCACCGACACTGAACTGATCCTGGTAGGATTGCAGAGGCGCCAGAGGGGGGCTGGGAGCCCATGGATAGCAGCAGCCTTAGCTGTGAACAGCATCCTAGGGGTTAAACTCCCAAGCGGCTCCACAGCGCAGAGCCTGGACAGACACTAAAATAGCTACAGCCACTCACCTTGAGCTCCAGCAGAGAAAGGGCAGACTGGACTAGAATTGTGTGGGGACACTCGGGATTTGGAGGATGCTCAGAGCTTTTGCTGAGTTGTGGCCACGCAAGATGGTGACCCTGAGACACTCCTTCTCAGGGCTCTGGGGAGAGGCAGCGGCCCCTCCCTCAGAGATTCAACCCCACCCTGTGGGCCATTGAAATGCAAAGTGAGGCTCATTAACAACCAGCATATGCCCCACCCTAAAGAAATCCCCTTACACCAAACACCTGAGGGAGTTTTTCATTCAACTGAGAAGCCAAGGCTCTTCAAGTAACCTCTACTGATAGGCTCCAGGCAAAAAGCTAGAGGGTCACTGTACCATCCCTGGGCTAGCAACTCTAACCAGGAGAGTAAGACTTGACAGTGGTGTTTAACGTGGGTCCACCCACGCTCTTACAAACCCAGGAATAGGAGACACAAACAGCAGAACACCAACACCCACAGGGAAAATTTGGCAGGCTCCAAAGGCCACTGAGATAGCCAAAATGGTGAAACAAAGAAACAAATGCCAAATGAAAAAACAAAAGACCTCTACCGAAGATGAGATAAATTAGGTGCAGTTAAGAAAGTTAACAGAGCTAGATTTCAGAGCCATGATCTTAAGGAAGCCCAACAGCATGTTTAAGGACATCAGCACCATGAGTAAAGACATAGAAATGTTGAAAATCAACCAATTGAAAATCAAAAACCACCAAGAAGAAATGAAGAATGACATAACAGAAATAAAGAACACATTGGAAGGTCTAAACAGCAGAGTAGAGGAAGTTGAGGACCGGATCAGTGAATTAGAGGACAGGGTAGAAAAAAAATCAACCAATCAGAAAACCAAAAGGAAAATAACAATTAAAAAACAAGAAGACAGCTTTGGCCGGTTTGGCTCAGTGGTTAGAGCATCCGCCTGCAGTCCAAAGAGACCAGGGTTTGTTTCCAGCTAAGGGCACGTAACTCAGTTGCAGTTTGTCCCTGGCACTGGTTGGGTTGTGCGGGTCGAAACCACTCGATGTGTCCCTTTCACGTCACTGTTTCTCTCTCTCTCTCTCTCTCTCTCCCACTCTATCTCAACAAAATATGGAAAAATGTCTTCGGGTGAGATTAAAAAAACAAACAAACAAAAAATTAAAAAACAGGAAGACAGTTTAAGAGAACTGTGGGACATCTGGAAACGTAATAATATTCGCATCATAGGAGACCCCGAAAAAGAAAATGGGCAAGGGTTAGAGAATATATTTTAAGAAATAGTGACAGAAAACTTCCCTAATTTGGTGGAGGAAGAAAGCATTCAAGTTCAAGAAGCACAGAGAGACCCAAGTAAGAAGAACCCAAACAGGCTCACACCAAGACACATAATAATTAAAATGCCAAAAATTAAAGACAAACAGCGAATTCTAATGGCAGCAAGAGATAAGCAACAGATTACCTACAAAGGTACCTCCATAAGGCTCTCAGCTGACTTCTCAACAGAAACTCTACAGGCCAGAAGGGAGTGGCATGAAGTAAACAAGGTCATGAAAAACAAAGATCTGAATCCAAGACTACTCTACCTAGCAAGGCTATCATTCAAAATAGAATGTCAAATAAAGAGCATTCCAGACCAAAAAAAGGCTAAGGGAATACATTAGCACCAAACCAGCACTGCAAGAAAATTTAAAAGGCTTGCTGTAATTAGTGGAAGGAATAGGAAGAAAAATATAACCAAACTAAACAAAAATGGCAATAAATAAGTACATATCAATAATCACCTTAAATGTAAATAACTGATTATTCCAATAAAAAGACAGAGTAGCTGACTGGATAAGAAAGCATGACTCATCTATATGTTGTTTACAAGAGACCCACCTCACAACAAAAGACTCACATAGGTTGAAAGTGAAGAGATGGAAAAAAATCTTCGTAAAAAACGTAAATGAAAAAAAAAAATCTGGGGTAGCAGTAATCATATCTGATAAAATAGATTTCAAAATCAAGGCCATAACTAGAGACAAAGAAGGCCACTACATAATATTAAAAGGATCTATCCAACAGGAATATATAACCTTGATAAACATATATGCACCCAATATAGGAGCACCAAATTATATCAAAAATCTTCTAGAGGGCTGCAAAGGAGAAACCAACAGCAATACAATCATAGCAGGGGAAATCAATACCCCGCTGACATCACTGGATAGATCCTCCAGACACAAAATTAGCAAGAAAACAGAGACTCTAAATGAAGCACTGGATCAAATGGATTTAATAGCTATCTACAGAGAATTACATCCCAAAACTACAGAATTCACATTTTTCTCAAGTGCACATGGGACATTCTCAAAGACAGACCACATGTTAGGGCACAAACTAAGTCTCTACAAGTTCAAGAAGATTGAAATCATATCAAACATCTTCTGAGAAACCAACAGCAATACAATCATAGCAGGGGAAATCAATACCCCGCTGACATCACTGGATAGATCCTCCAGACACAAAATTAGCAAGAAAACAGAGACTCTAAATGAAGCACTGGATCAAATGGATTTAATAGCTATCTACAGAGAATTACATCCCAAAACTACAGAATTCACATTTTTCTCAAGTGCACATGGGACATTCTCAAAGACAGACCACATGTTAGGGCACAAACTAAGTCTCTACAAGTTCAAGAAGATTGAAATCATATCAAACATCTTCTGAGAAACCAACAGCAATACAATCATAGCAGGGGAAATCAATACCCCGCTGACATCACTGGATAGATCCTCCAGACACAAAATTAGCAAGAAAACAGAGACTCTAAATGAAGCACTGGATCAAATGGATTTAATAGCTGTCTACAGAGAATTACATCCCAAAACTACAGAATTCACATTTTTCTCAAGTGCACATGGGACATTCTCAAAGACAGACCACATGTTAGGGCACAAACTAAGTCTCTACAAGTTCAAGAAGATTGAAATCATATCAAACATCTTCTCAGATCACAATGGCATGAAACTAGAAATCAATTGCAACAAGAACATGCAAAGACACTTCAACACATGGAGGCTAAATAGTATGTTATTAAACAATGAATGGGTTACCAAGGAGATCAAGGAAGAAATTAAAAACTTCCTGGAAACCAATGAAGATGAACACACAACACAAAATCTATGGGATGCAGCAAAAGCAGTTCTGAGAGGGAAGTTCATAGCACTAGAGGCCTACCTCAAGAAGCAAAAAAATTCTAATAAAATATCTCACCTCACAACTTAAAGAACTAGAAAGCAAACTAAAAGAAAACCCAGAGCAAGTAGAAGGAAGGAAATACTAAAGATCAGAGCAGAAATAAATGACATGGAGACCAAAAAACAATTCAAAGGATCAAGGAAACAAAGAGCTGGTTTTTTGAAAAGATAAACAAGATTGATGGACACTTAGCTAGACTCACCAAGAAACAAAGAGAGAGAACCCAAATACACAAAATCAGAAATGAAAGAGGAGAGGTAACAACTGACACCACAGAAATACAAAAGATTGTTAACAAATATTATGAACAATTATACGGAAATAAATTCGACAATCTAAGTGAAATAAACAAATTTCTAGAAACACATAATCTCCCAAAAGTAGACTAGGAAGAGATGAAAAACTTGAACAGACCAATAACAACTAAGAAAATTGAAGAGCTAATCAAGACTCGACCAGCAAACTAAAGTCCAGCACTGGATGGCCTCATGGGGGAGTTTTACTGAACATTCAAAGAAGAACTAACACCCATTCTCCTCAAACTATTTCAAAAAATTCAAGAAGAAGGAAAACCTCCAAAATCGTTTTATGAGGCCAGCATAATTCTAATTCCAAAACCAGAAAGAGACACTACAAAGAAAGAAAACTACAGGCCAGCCCTGGCTGGTTTGACATAGCGGTTAGAGCTTTGGCCTGTGGTCTGGAGAGACCCGAGTTCAGTTCCTACTAGGGGCATGTACCTCGGTTGCAGTTTGTCCCTTACCCTGGTTGGGTCATGTGGGTGGCAAACACTTGATGTGTCCCTTTCATGTAGATGTTTCTCTCTCTCTCTCTCTCTCTCTCTCTCTCTCTCTCCCTCCCTCCCTCCCTCCCTCCCACTCTATCTGAACAAAATATCAAAAAATGTCCTCGGGTGAGGATAAAGAAAAGTAAACTACAGGCCAATATCCCTGATGAATATAGATGCCAAAATCCTGTACAAAATACTAGCAAATCAGATCCAGCAATACATCAAAAAAAATTATACACCATGACCAAGTGGGATTCATCCCAGGGATGCAAGACTGGTACAATATTCACAAATCAATAAATGTGATACACCACATAAACAAAATGAAAGATAAAAATCATACGATCATATGCATAGATGCTGAAAAAGCATTCGATAAAATCCAGCATCCATTTCTGATAAAAACACTCAGCAATCTGGGAACAGAAGGATCATATCTCAACATAATAAAGTCTGTATATGAAAGACCTACAGCCAACATCATACTCAATGGGGAGAAACTAAAAGCATTTCCATTAAGAACAGGAACAAGACAGGGACGCCCACTTTCGCCACTCTTATTTAACATAGTACTGGAAGTCTTAACCACAGTAATCAGGAAGAAAAAATAAAAGGGATCCAAATTGGAAAGGAGGAAGTGAAACTGTCATTATTTGCAGATGACATGATATTGTACATAGAAAACCCTAAAGACTCCATCAAAAATCTACTAGACTTAATAAATGAATTTGGCAAAGTAGCAGGATACAAAATTAACATCAAGAAATAGACGGCATTCTTATTCACCAATGATGGACTCACAGAAAGAGAAACCAAAATAACAATCCCATTTACCGTTGTGGCAAAAAACATTAAGATACCTCGGAATAAACTTAACCAAAGAAGTAAAAGTCCTAGTCGCAGAGAACTACAGGACATTGAAAAAAGAAATAGAGGAAGATATAAAAAAGTGGAAGCACATACCTTGTTCATGGATTGGAAGAATTAACATCATTAAAATGTCCATACTACCCAAAGCAATCTATAGATTCAATGCAATCCCCATCAAAATACCAAAGACATATTTCACAGAAGTAGAACAAATACTTTGAAAGTTCATATGCAACAAAAAATACCCTGAGTGGCCACAGCAATCTTGAAAAAGAAGAACAAAGTAGATGGGATCACAATAACAGATGTCAGGTTATACTACAAAGCACTGTAATCAAAACAGCCTGGTACTGGCACAAGAACAGGCATATAGACCAGTGAAACATAACAGAGAACCCAGAAATGGACCCAAGACATTATGCTCAATTAATATTTGACAAAGGAGGCAAGAGCATACAATGGAGTAAAGACAGCGTCTTTAATAAGTGGTGTAGGGAAAATTGGACAGCTATGTGCAAGAAAATGAAACTAGACCATCAACTTACACCATACACAAAAATAAACTCAAAATGGATAAAAGACTTAAATGTGACCCTTGAATCTATAAAAATTCTAGAAGTAAATGTAGGCAACAAAATTTTGGATATCATTCGCAGCAGAATTTTCACTGGTACAACACCTAAGGCAACAGAAACAAAGGGAAAAAATGAACACATGGGACTACATCAAACTCAAAACCTTCTGCACAGCAAAAGAAACAACTATTAAAATGGAAAGGCAACCCACTGTATGGGAGAGCATCATTGCCAATGATACAACAGATAAGGGGTTAATTTCCAAAATATATAGAGCACTCATACAACTCCACAAAAGGAAGACAAAGAATCCAATTAAAAAATGGGCAGAGGAACTAAATAGACACCTCTCCAAACAGGACATACAAATGGCCTAGAGAAATATAAAAAAATGCTCAACATCACTAATCATCAGAGAGATGCAAATTAAAACAACAATGAGGCATCACCTCACACCTGTCAGAATGGCCGCCATCAACAAATCATCAAACAACAAGTGTTGGCGAGGGTCTGGAGAAAAGGGTACTCTAATACACTGCTAGTGGGAATGAAGACTGGTGCAGCCACTATGGAAAACACTATGGTGTTACCTCAAAAAATTAAAAATTGAACTTCCATTTGACCCAGTTTTTCTACTTCTAGGAATATACCTTAAGAAGCCGGAAACACCAATCAGAAAGAATATATGTAACTTCATGTTCATAGAAGCACTATTTACAATAGCTAAGATCTGGAAACAGTCCAAATGTTCATCAGTAGACGAATGGATAACAAAGCTGTGGTACATATACACAATGGAGTACTATGCAGCTGTAAGAAAGAAAGATCTCTTATCCTTTGAGACGATATGGAGGGACCTGGAAAGTATTATCCTCAGTGAAAGAAGTCATGCAGAGAAAGACAAATATCACATGATCTCACTTATTTGTGGAATATAATGAACTTAACAGTCTGAGGAATAGGGTAGACCCAGAGACGTGGAAGTAGGGTACAGACTGACAACCCTCGGAAGAGTGGATGGTGGAGTGAGGGAAGAGATAATCCACAGAATTTATATGCATGTACACATAACCAATGGACATGGACAATGAAGCTGGGGATGAGGTGGGGGGATGGGGAGGAGGGTGTCAATGGGGTAAAAAAGGAGAAACATCTGTAAAAAAACAATAAAAGAAAATAAAAGAAAAAACTCTTGGACATGGACAACGGTGTGGTGATGGCAGGGGGAGAGTTGTGGATGTAGGTGGAAGAGGGTATAGGGGGGATAATTGGTGATGAAGAACAAATAAAATAAAGAAAACATATAAAAATAAAAACCTCAGAACCTTCACAAATCTTGACAGTCACACAGGTGAAAAGTATCAGAACTAGGAATTGTACCCATATCTGTTTGACTCTGGAACCCACGTTTTCCCCAGGATGGTGTTGCTTCTCAAGTTGCTCTCAGGGGTAGTTACTGCATCATATGATGTCATTCCTCCCTACCCTTTCCCCATAACTATGTTACAAGACCCACCCTTACTTCTCAAGCTGGATGACATTAAGGAGATAAGTTTAAAGTATCTAATTGTCTCCTAGGTTAATGAAAGTCCTTAGTCTATCATCTTATCCTCTTAGACATGCAATTTTCCCAGGGCTGTGGCTCTTGCAATAGTCAGGCTTTTGTCTGGCAGATTCATATTGATGGATAGAAATTCTCTGAGGAAACAACATCTGGAGCACCTTTGATCCCTCATAAATAACCAGGTAGGCTTAGTTTTTTGGGGATATTTGTCAAACTCTACATCAAAAGGCACCTAGCTTCATGGGGTATATAAAGATCACATTTTCCAAATATTTTTAAACATCAAATTAATTGTTTAAATTTATTTGAGTAGAGATTTCTAATCTCAGGAGTTCCAAGTATCCCTTTTGTTCATATTACCCTCATTATATATAAAATCGTTTTATCTTCAACAATGTAGGGATGTTAGACAACCATTCTTTCTGTTCACTGAAGCTGGAGCAACAGCTACCAGCATAGGGTTGGGGAATGGAGAAATAAGAGGCTGTGGAGGAGTGAAGCGATTCCCACTTATCATGTCTCTAGACAACTGTTCGACCAGAAGGCCTGATGATTTGTCTAGCACATTCACCAAAGTGATTACATGCTCTCCTCACAACAGCCATTTGAGGAAACTGAGGTCCATAGACTTGAAGTGACTAGTCCAACATCACACTGTGCATTTAGAGCAGATCTGGAGTTAGAATTCTTCTCCCTACCCTGTATATTTAGTGAGTTCACGGAAGAGTGACTTGGTTTCAAGGAGGTACAAAGTGGAAACTTTAGGATGAAGAGTCTTCCTTTTAATAGCTTCTGGTCATCCTGGCCAGAAGACAGAATCCCAGGAGGCAAAGAGCAGGGCAAAGTCAGTGTCAAACCATATCATGTTTCCTTCCACAAAGGTAGAGTGGAAGGGTGGTGTAAGTACTGATGTACTGAAAATAACTGGGAACTGGGGGTCCCCAAGTCTGACTGGACAACAAATTTATCTTTCACCTCCCTGTATAAAAAATCTACCATATGTAGGTGTCTTTGGATCTGAGATGATAGTCTTTCTCCTGCTGGAGTCCAGCCATATGGCTGGTCCCCTGGCCAAATGGCCCACTGGAAAAGTTTTGTGCAATGGAAACAACCTCCCACAGTCTTCAGCTATCTCCTCCCTGACCCCCTCCAGAAAGTGTTACTTTTGTCTGAACAGAGAAAGATCGACTCACTTCTTGACTTCTGGTCATGGATTTACCAAGTGGGTTTCTGCTTGCGTTGGAGTCAGAGGTGGTGGGAATAAAATAGTTTAGGAAAGGACTGTACAAGCTGGGGTTTCCGTCATCCTGAACCAGGCAAGGAGGATTGGAGACAGGAAAGGGAAGCATTTGGGACACACACATCTATAAGATAGGAAGGGTCTTGAGAATGAGGGCTCAAGGTTTCTTTTCTTGACTTGTATGTCTGCTTGAAGAAGCAAGAGACAAGAAAAAATTAGCTTATTTCTGTCCTGCCAGCTCCTCAGGTGAGCAGCAACATGTGGTAGGGACATTTTTGTGTGTGTGTGTGTGGGGGGGGCATTAGGATTTCCCTAAGAATTTGGAACCTCATAGAGGGGACATTAATTTAATTCTTTTATTATAGATAACGGAGGTCTATTTAGGATACCTCGAGAAAAGAAAGATTATGGTGAAGACATCCTGGGAAAACTACGAGACTCCAAAGCAGCTTTGGTTATCAATGTATTTTTCTCTTCCTTTTGTATAATGTCCCTGCTTCCCTTTGTAAGTCTGCTCTATTCTTCTCTTGCCACTATCTGGAAAATTCCCTCCATGGTCTATAGGAAGAATTTTACATGGTGCTCGTTGGATCACCTCAGTTTGTTACTATCAATTCTGTTGGGCAGAGCTCTTTGTGCCTGGCTACTTTATCTGTCACCAAATTGTTGAGGCCATTTCTGATACAGTCAAGGTCACCTCTAGGCCACAACTAGCTGAATTTGCTTTTCTAAGCAGGAGACAGTGAGCAGAGTATTGGACATGGCAGACACCATGACTAACAGGTCTAGTACAGAGAACTTCCCTGTAAAAAGTTTATGTCAGCCTTGGTGACAATTCATGTATGAGAAATTTAGCTGAACAAGATAGAGTCAGGGCTACTTCTCTGTGCATACAATAGGTAACTGTCTATGCCAGTGTCCTTAATTTATGGTCTTTGAACCCCTGCATCAGATTTATCTTACTGCCTTTTAAACCTTCAAATTTCTGGGTCCTACTTCAGACATATAGGATCAGAATTTGGGAGTTAGGATCAGGGAATCTGCATAGTTAACGAGCTCCTCACATACTTGGTACACACTAAAGTTGAGAACCTCTGTTTTATATTCTTCAAGTTTCACTTAAGTTGTTTTTCCTTTCTGGAAAGTTCTTTCCATATTATCTCTGCTTGGCAAAATCCTGTCCCATCCCTGGAGGCTAAGCTCAGGTGTAGATGCTTTCATGAAGCTTTCTATGATTTCATGTCTTCTTTTTTTTTTTTTTTTTTTTTTTATCCTCACCTGAGGACATTTTTCCATTTTTTGTACAGATAGAATGGGAGGGAGAGAGAGGAAGGGAGAGAGAGTGAGAAACATCGACGTGAAGGGACACATCGAGTGGCTGCCACCCTCACGACCAACCAGGGTCGGGGACAAACTGCAACCGAAGTACGTGCCCTTAGCGGGAACCGAACCCGGGTCTCTCCGGACCGCAGGCCGATGCTCTAACCGCTGAGCCAAACCGGCCAGGGCTGATTTCATGTCTTCTTAACTCCACCTAGCTCCAGTTGCTATGGGATAGGGGATATTAAGTGTATAAGAGCTGGAGTGCAGGGAAGTATTGGGGATATGAGAAAGTACATCTGTGATAAAGCTGTAGGAAAGGATTTGTGTTTTATACCTAACTTTTTATTTAGAAACATTTTAAAGTAAGCTATGATGAATACCAGTATACCCTTCACCTAGAAGTTGTTAGTTAACATTTTAGAATTGCACACATGCTCTCTCTCCATATACACATACACCCATATGTAATACAAATATGTATGTATTTGGCTACAACATTTGAAATTAAATTGTGGTATCATATCATTTTGCACCTAAATATTTTAGTATGTATCTCCTAAGAACAAGAGCATTCATTCATTCTCTTGCATAAGTACAATACCATCATCACATTCAAGAAATGTAACATTGATAGAATAATAGTATCCAATATCAGTTCCATATAAAAAATTTTCAAATTATCTCCAAAACACCCTAGATGTTTATATTGATACAGGAGTCAATCAAGAATCATGGATTTTATTTGATTGTTTTTCCTCTTTTGTCTCTTTTAACCTAGATTCTAGAATGGTACTTTTGGCTTTTTTCTTAATGATACTGATATTTTTGAAGAGTTCAGGTCAATTGTTTTGTTTGAACTCTGGATTTGTCTGATTGTTTCCTCATGATTTGATTCATATTAAACATCCTTGGCAATAACACTACAGACGTAATGTTGTTTACTTCCCATTGCATCACACTAGGAGGTCCATATGTCTTTGCCCTGTTATTGGTGATGCTAAATTTCATCACTTATTTAAGGTGGTGTCTTCTAGAAATTTCCATTATAAAAGTACATTTTCTTCTTTGAAATTAATAAATAATCTGTGAAGTAATCAGAAATACACATATTTAACAAGCTCTTATGGTGATTCTCGAGTTCACTGAAGTCTGAACACTGTTTTACACAGTGTGATGTGAATGAGGGTCCTCAAAGGCTTTACCTAGCTTCAAGATCCTGACTCACTTCAAGCTTAGCATGTCTGCCTTCACCATTTGCCTCTCACTTCACCTCCAAATACCCTTACCTCTTGCCTGGCCCCAAATCCCTAGCATGAGAGACATTAGTAGGCCAAATGGGGTTATTGCCTCCAACCTGAGGGAGCTTGCTCCCTTTACCACTCAGGTTATTGGCCTTGTGATGAAGAGCCCTTGAAAAAGAACAATGTATTTTTGTTTGTCTGGTTTGTTTGTATTGTTATCAATAATAATAATTAGTAGTATTGAGTGAACTAAGCCAAGCACTGTATATAAATCACATCATTTGATCCTTATTCTAATGCAGTGATTTTACAGATGGGAAAATTGAGGCTCAGAGAGGTAATGTAACTCCCCCAAGGTTACAAAACTATTAATCATTGGAACTGGATTCAAAGACATGTCCAATTATAGAGCCTATGCTTTTAAGCACTACACCATACTCCCTCATGAACAATAATTCCACCTGACTTCAGAGTTCTCTGGCCATTTTCTTCTGAAACGTTTTAGGCCCACAGCATTCCTAAGAACGAAGAAGCAGGAACACTGGACTTATTCTCTTTCAAGGAGAAGAGAATGTGCAACAGAGAAATCAATTGGCATCCCTGTGATTTTATAGGAAATGAGTAATTGAGCAGGACTGTTGATGGAGAGACCTTAAGCTCTTGCTTACGAATTTGATTTTGATTTAAGATGTAGCTGAGAGCCACTGCGATTTATGGCTGGTGCTCACTGAATCCAGAGTGGGTTCAGGTTGGATTAATGTCATTGTCTGTCATTGGAGAAATGCTGCTGCTTGATAATAGAAAGGTTTGCAGGGTTTGGTGGAAAAGAACAGTGTTGCCTAATAACCCCTCTGTGCTTGGCACACTTGATTGGCTGTCTTTCAGTTTACAGATCTCTGTCCAGCCTATCACAGGGAAAAATACCACCTCTTAGATTCTAGTTAGCTCAAAAAAAATTTCACCCCCCACCCCCTACCCTCCATTCCCAACAAACAGAAAAAACTCATGTAAAGGTGCTCCAAATTTGTGTAGCCTACAGTTTTCTCTAGTCTATCAATTCTCCCATGAGAATGCCAGTCAATCACTGCAGTGAAACAAAGTAAATCACAAAACGAGGACGCTCATTCACATCACATCAGGTAAAATCAAGACTCTGTCCTGCTAGCAAGAGACATTTGTAATTTCAGGGGAGGGGGGGAGTTGTTGCACAATTTATTGTTAGTATCAGGTTGCCCACTTCTTAGCAACAGAGGTGTCAGGCAAATATCTCTGCACCTGTTGCAAAGTTTCATCTATGGCTAAAGACAGACGCAGACAAATACATATAGAGTATCATCCCAGTTTTAGCATATGTGCTGCTGGAGCAAGCTAATGTACATATAAAGTATCATCCAAGTTTAGCATATGTCCTGATAAATGAAACAGCACTGTATACAGACACAGAGGATTTCAAAGTTGGAAGAGTTCCAAGAGACCATCTAGCAAAGCCTTCCATCTTAGTCCTTACTCCCTAGCCGTGAATGTTTAGAACATCTCTATACTGAGATATACTAAACTTTGGGAAGCTCCAGTAAAAAGTTCATTACCAACTTTTAGAAGCAGCTGGTTTCTGTGACTAGCTTTTTTTTTTTTTTTTTTTAAAAGTATTTTATAAAATAGGGTGAAATCCATTCTCCCAGTACCTTCTAGTCTTTGGGGGCTACTTCCTTCCTCTGGAGTCACTCAGAACAAGGGATTTCCTTTTCTACACAGGCCCTACCCCCTGACCCTAGAGGGACTGAAAATTCTAGCATCACAGTTCCCAATAACTCTTCTCCTTGTCTGACTGCTCCCTTTTAATGGCAGGTGTGTCTAAGGTTCATTCTTGCAGTGTGTGCTGCCCCACCTATATTTCTCTGCTCCTCCCTGCCCACCAAGCAAGTACAAGACTTGTGGGTGACTGGGCCTCTGTGGGCCCACTGCAGTGCCATCACTCTGCTTGCCAAAAGTCATCTGATGCAGCAGGTAAGAAAGCAGTTAGAGAGGTACATTGGGCTTCTGAGAGGCACCAGTCTAGCTAAGACAGAAATAGGCTCTAACTTAATAATTTTGCTCACTACACACAGTAAGAGACACCCTGACTTATTCAAAGACATCGTGGGTGGTGCAGAGGATGAATAAGCATGATTCACTGCCACCCTGGCACCCAGGGCATGAAAAATAATAAAACCCAAAGAATTGTAGCAGCCTGAGTAGTAAATTAAGAGATCCCGGGGCTCAGCTAGACTCTAGACATCAATGTTACCATGGCAATAAAGGGCCCTAGAGTTCAGCAGCTATTACAGAGCAGGCATCTAATAGGCTAGTCTATGTCACAGCCAAAGCTCAAGGGGCTGGCAACAAAGACCAATTAGCATACGCATTCATTAGGGGCTGCTGCACACTTCTCTGAATTCCAGTTAGTTGTTTGTTTGAACCAACGCATCTTGCTTGCATTATACTCATTAGTGCCTTTTAGCCACTGGAAATGTGAATCTCCACAAAGACTTCATAATTTCCCAAGCCTTCATTTTTTTTTTTTCTCTAGAGGACTAGGTTTATACAGTCACAAGCCCATGGTCCCCAGTCCCTCAAAATAAAAGCATCTTTCACTGTACAACTCTACTTGACAGATGGAAACTCTGTTCAGGAATGTGATGCGTATCGCTTCTCGGCCTTTTGGCTAAGATCAAGTGTAGGAATGTGATGCGTTAAGGGTTCTTCCTGGAACCAACTAAATAGGGATCTGGGGCCATTATCTAGACCATTCAGGTCAAGAAAACTGGTCTAAGCCAGTGATCCAGCTGGCCATGCCTGCTGGCTACTATTCATAGGCTAGCTGTTTGGGAGGGGGAACTTTGGGCAGTGGGGACCATACTGGCATCATCAAAGTTGGACAGTAGCTGTTCCAGCTTGAAGGACAGCCCTTCAAGGTCCAGCCCAAACCCTGCCTATTCCAGGAAGCCTTCCCTGATCTTTGCAGTCCCAAATGAGTTCCCCCTCCTCTGTGTACTTTTAAGATGACACCCTATGCTGGGAAACATTCATGGGTAGCCTAAGGCCCCAGGTCAGCCTGTAGTTTCCTCACCCATGACTTCAGAGTCCACAAGTTCATGAATGCTGGAGGGGATTGGGGTTCTAGAGAGCACTCAACAATGCCTGGGTGACTGATGGCAAACAGATCTTAAACTCCACTGCACATGATCTCCCAGAGACTCCTTGAAGATTTAGCCAATCCCTTAGTAAAGAAAGTAGAAAACTGCTCTTTGATGGCTCTGGGACACATCTCCCCCCTCCCTCTACACACACACACACACACACCTCCCACAATTGTGGAAATAACTCACAAAAACAGATGCCATAAACTAACTCATCTCATGGTAGAGGCAAAGATTCTCAGAAGAGTGCTACTATGTCTTTCTTCCTTTGGGAACAGGAAGACCCAGTCCATAAGATTGTTTCTGTTCCCCTTCGGCAACGATTTGGTTTTTACCGGAGCAGGCAACCAGAAAAAGGGGCTTACAGAAGCAGCTGCTAACACTTGTGCCCAAGGACTGGGCATATAGTTTTAGAGACTTGAATTATTTGCACTTACTGTCACATTCAAAACCTCTCCTTTCTTCCTCCTATCTTGCCTCTGTAGCCACTACTAAATTTAAAGTCCCATTGACCACTTCTGGCTCCAGTCTGCTGCACTGTCAATTAGATTGCTTTTTTTCCAAAATTGGAGGAATTGTTTTCCCCTTTAACTAGAGTTTTTTGACTGTGGACTCATACAGGTGTCTGTCTTTGAGATCCTATGAGATATTGTTATTTTACCCCACCCAACAATTGGCATCCCAAAAGGTCGCCTGGACTGAGGTCAAAATACATTGTAAATAGCCCTGTCTGGTGTTACTCAGTGGTTAGAGTGTTGGCCCACACACGAAAGGGTTACAGGTTCAATTTCCTATCAAGGTCATGTGCCTGGGTTGCAGGTTCAATCCCCACCCTAGCCGGGTCCCATGCAGGAGGCGACCGATCAATGCGTCTCTCTCACATTGATGTTTCTCTCTCTCTCTCTCTCTCTCTTTCTCTCTCTCTCTCTCTCCTCCCTTCATTTCAATCCCTCTAAAAATTAATGGGTGAGGATTAACAAAAAAAATACATTGCAAATATATTAAGTATCTAGCATACCTCAAATTACCCAGAATGTTAGGGAATAAGATTCTAGAGAATGGAATATTTTGTTACCTGAGATCACATTATTCCAAATCCCCTTTTATCCTTCTACCCTTCTTTTTCTTTCCAGCTTTATTGAGATATAATGGACATATAACATTGTGTAAGTTTAAGGTGTACCATGTGATTTGATACACTAATAATAATAATTATTATTATTATCCTCACCTGAGGACATTTTTGCATTTATCTTCAGATAGAGTGGGAGGGAGGAGAGGGAGAGAGAGATACATCAATATGAGAGAGACACACCGAGTGGTTGACACCCACACGACCCCAACCAGGGCCAGGGACAAACTGCAGCCAAGGTACATGCCCTTAGTGAACTGAACCCAGGACTCTCCAGTCCGCAGGCCGACACTCTCATCGCTGAGTCAAACTGGCCAGGGTGATTGTTACTATTTTTAATCCTCACCCGAGGATATGTTTTTATTGACTTTAGAGAGAGAGGAAGGGAGAGGGAGAGGGAGGGGGAGGGGGAGAGGGAGAGGGAGAGGGAGAGGGAGAGAGAGAGAGAGAGAGAGAGAGAGAGAGAAACATTGATGTGAGAGAGAAACATCAATCAGTTGCCTCTTTTATACACCCAGGATCGAGCCTGACTGGGAATCAAACCTGTGACCTTTCTGTGTATGGGACCATACTCCAACCAACTGAGCCATATCGGCCAGGGCAGATTTGATACACTTAAGCACTGTAAACCACACAGTGTTAGGTAACATCTCCACTATGTCACATAATGACCATTTATACTTATGGTGAGAATATCTAAGATCTACTCTCTTGGCTCTTACCAACTTTTAAGTATATAATATAGTATTATTAACTATAATCACAGTGCTGTACATTAGATCCTCAGAACTTATTCATCTTACAACTGAAAGTTTGTACCTTTTTTTATTCTCACTTGAAGATATGTTTTTATTGATTTTAGAGAGAAAGGAAAGAAGAGAGAGAAACATCAATAGGTTGTCTCCCATACATGCCCTGACCAGGGATTGAACCTGTGACCTGGGCATATGCCCTGATTGGGAATCAAATCCACAATACCTTTTTGGTGTACAGGATGATGGTCCAACTTACTGAGCCACACGGCCAGGGCGAAAGTTTGTGCCTTTTGACCAACACATCCCCATTTCTCCTACTCCCAGCCCCTGGTAACCACTATTCTACGCTGTTTCTATTAGTTCAGCTTTTAGAGTTCCACATATAAATAAGGTCATACAGTATTTGTCTTTCTCTGTCTGACTTATTTCACTTACCATAATGCCCTCAAGTTCCATCCATGTTGTCACCAATGGCAAGATTTTCTTCTTTCTCATGACGGGATAATATTCCATTATATATATATGCCACATCTTCTTTATCCACTCATCTGTTGACAGGCACTTAGGTTGTTTCCATATCTTCACTGTTGTAAATAGTGCTGCCTCCCACTCTTGATTTTTGAAATCTTACTAATATGACTGCACTCTTTTTTTTTTTGCCTTAGTAAAACTGGCCTCTGTTTGTTTTTGGGGGGGCTTCCAAGGGCTTCAGGATTCTCATGTTTAACAGAATCACACAACAGGCTCGAGTGGAGAAAGTGTAAGGGATAGAACTTGATATCTACTAAGATCAAGTTATCCCTTGGAATATATTTCACTTTTATTAAAATCCCAAAAGAGGAATGAATTTTTTTTTTTTTTTTGTCAATGGCCTTTCTCTTCAAATAAGGGTATAGGAGGAGATTCTGCTAAGGAAGAGTCCCAATTAGTAACAATCTAGTAAATGGAGTCTTTATTTTAAATTAACCACTATCGAAACTATCTGTATCAGAATAGCCTAGAGTTGGAATTATGAATAGGTAGATAAATCTATCTAACCTATTGTGCTATTTTTGTTGATTATGAATTTTCCCAGAATCTCAGTATCTGCAGTATTCTCAGTTATCTGGGTGTATAAAGGAGAGGAGGGTAAATTTGTGAAGGAAGAATTACAAACTCTACCCAAGCCTTTTAGCCACCCAGGCTCCAGTGGGGTGGATCAAAAATGCTATACAATGTTCTTGGCGGTTTATACTAATTTTTCTCTTTTTGGATCCCACATTGGCTTCAGGAGTTATATATGTCTGGGAAACTGACACTGCAAAGTTCTGGCTTGTTCCCTGCCCTGATGCTAAGGGATAAATATAGATCTCAACCACTACAGAAATTTGGCCAAGATTCCAAGGGATGTGTGTGTGAGGGGGCAGCAACTGATGGGACCATTCTGACATGTGGGCTAGAAAAAGACTTCTTTATGTCCAAGATCCTCTTTGGGGGTGGGGAGGGGTAAAACAAAAGCCTTGTGTCTAAAATCAAGACTCATAATACACCTTTTCAGGAGCTCCTGGGTTGACACAAATAAGGAATATTGTAGGTGGCTTGGTGTGTGGGGGGAGTGGGGAGAGCAAAGGGAATCTTTCCTGACACCCTAGATCCTTTTGCATGAGATCAGCCTTATGAAAAAAGAAAGTTATTCTTGGCCATTCCCCCTCATCCTCAACTCCCACCCACACCCCACCCCCTGCACACACTGATATCCAACTCTTAATTGAGAAGGACATGACTTAAGATTTCCATTGGGCCCATAGTATCTCAGGCGCTAGAGAAGGGCAGGGGGTGGGAAGAAACATGAATTGGGGGGGCGGTGAATTACTCACCCTTGTGACCCAGAATATCTCCCCCTCCTTGTAATGATGAGCTTGCTTTTCCATAAGGCTTTCCTTTGATTTGGGGAAGGGGCCAACCAATGAGAGAGGGACATGTTAGATTATTTTGAGGAATGGCTCATACCAGGAGGGTTCACTTTTACTAGGCGCCAAGTGGCCCCAGCAACCAGTGTCTCCTGTACCAGCGGAAGCTCCAGAACTCTCACCCATTTGCCTGTTTCTGCCTCGTCTTTGCCTACTGAACAGCCATGAGAAGGCAGCTCCGGTCCAGAAGGGCTCCGGCCTTTCTTCACAGTTATCGCTACAGACTTGTGAGTCCTAGGGAACAGAATACTTTACTGCTTCTTTTTAGTGGGGTGGGTTGGGGTTGTGTAAGTCTTGGCTTGTGGCTGCTTCTCCTTGGGATGGGCAGGAATAGTAAAGTTTAAGGAAGCATATAATTTCAAGAGCAAGTAGTGACACCCAGCACCCCATTTCACTCTAAATTTCTGGGTTGAAAGAGGAAGCCTCTCTTCCTATGGAAGAAAGATAAGAAAAGAGGAAAATGCCAGAAAATGAGAGAAAATTTTTGTTGGGAGCCTAGAATTAGAACAGTCCTTTTGGATTCTTGGAGTAAAAGTTTCATTATGATAGCAGGAAATTTAACCAAGAGAGAGGCAAGGGGAAGAGGATATGAAAGTCACCACCTACCCAGCTGTCTCCGTCCCTTTGGGTTGTAGTTTCTTAGGAACCCAGCTGTTATTTTTCTAAAACAGAAATTCTAACCTATAGCTAAAATTATAGAATCCTAGATAGAAGCTGGGAGCAATCCTAGACATCATCTCTCCAGAACCCCTCATTATGTAAAGGAAGCTGCTGGGGCTCAGAGCACAGAAGTGACTTGCAAATTACTGGAAGAGCCAAAGTGAGAATGCAAGTTTTCTCACTTCTAATCTTGTGCTCTTTCCATTATATTTGTAGTATGCAACTCCCCAACCCTCTGACCCTCCACCATCCATTGCCATCCTGCTGTCACCCACCCTGATCATCACACACACACACACACACACACACACACACACACACACCCTTGATGTCACCATTTATCTCCAGGGTGCATTACAAATTTCTTTGAATCCAAAGTTTCTTTGCATTTACTTTACTGTAATTCATTAATGTATGTCTCACTCAGTACTTTTTTGAAGGGAGGTATATTTTGAAATCTCCCCCAAAGAGGATTGCGATCTGAGCCCCAGGAGGAAACAAAGCTTAACCAATTTTTCTTTGGGAATGGCCACTTATATAAGCAGGGAGTTAGGTGAAGACTGTCAACAGCCAGCAGAGGAAAACATGAATTATTCTAACCTCATATCCACCTACAAAGGGCTTCCCTTAACTTTCCAGCTACAATTTATAGAATCTTTCTTTTGACATCTCAAAGTTCCTTCCAGCTCTTAGAACAATCACATTCTGTAGGGCATATATAAATGTTCCTTACTTGAACTTGACTCCTTTTCTATGTAATATTGTTAAAGTGCTATATACAATTTCAATGATTTGTCAACTGGTTTGGATTTTCTTTTTTTTTTTAATTTTATTTTTATTTTTCAATTACAGTTTACATTCAATATTATTCTGTATTAGTTTCAGAAGTACAACACAGTACTTTACAGAGTAGTTCCCCAATATTTTAGGTAATTACCTGGTCCCATACATCGTTATTATGATATTATTGACTTTATTTCCTATGCTATAATTTACATCTCTGTGACTATTCTGTAACTTCCAATTGGTACTTCTTAATCTCAATACCTTCACCTCTTTTACCCAGTCCCCCAACACCCCTCCCCACTGTGAAGTGTCAGTCTGTTCTCTGTTATTTATGAGTCTGTTTCTATTTTGTTCTGGTTTGGATTTTCAATGCATCAGGGGATCTTGCTCTTTATAAAGAATACTTGATCAAATTGAGAACAAAATTTTTTGATGTAGTGAATAATCACGTGCTAATTTCTCTTTTTAAATTAACCAATCATTTAAAATTTATTATTTTATTTTTTTATCCTCACCTGAGGACATTTTTCTATTTTTTGTTCAGATAGAGTGGGAGGGAGAGAGAGGAAGACAGAGAGAGAGAAACATCAATGTAAAAGGGACACATCAGTGACTGCCACCCTCATGACCAACCAGGGCCGGGGATAAACTGCAACCGAGGTACATGCCCTTAGTGGGAACCGAACCTGGGTCTCTCTGGACCGCAGGCCGACGCTCTAACCGCTGAGCCAAACTGGCCAGGGCTAAATTTTTTTTTTATTCTTGACAGTATTACAGATGTCCCCCATTTTCCTTCCTTTGCCCAACTCCACCCAGCCCCTGTCCCACCCCAGGCCTTCACCACACTATTGTCTGTGTCCATGGGCTATCATTCAAATGTTTACAGGGCATTACTCAATGCAGGGCACAAATTTATCCTTTGGGTCATACTGTTTGTTTATATATTTGATTATATATTTAGAGTGCTAAAATTGAGCCACCCTCTGTCCTTTAGACTCTTCCCTTTTAGGGCAACATGATGGCCCCAGCACACACCCACTATTATATCCCAGAACACTCACACTATCACATGAGGGCAGAGCCACTTTAGGAAACTGACAAAAACAGACCTTCTCATTACCAAAGGATTCCCTACTAGATTCCATTAAATAGTTGCGTAAAAGTGCCTGTTTTGTACATTGTGAGTTTCTCTATACCTGGAAGCAGGGGAGAGGGAAAATATGTTTGAGGTTCTTAATACTGAGGTATCATGAGAGCTGTGGGGAAATCAGCTCTAAGAAGGTTAATTTTTCCCTCGAGGGTAAAGCTTTAATGACAGGCCATCTTTAATAGGATTATCACGAGAGCTCATATCTACAAATAAAATCAGGCTGAGGCCAAGGCCAGCTGCCTCCTCTGTGGAGCAGAGGTGGAGGGCAGGCATATAGGCAACACGGAGAGAAAAGGAAGTTGTTTAGAAAATATAAAGGGAATATAAATTCTTCCACATTGAAAGGTTACACTTCAAATTCTCTGAGATTTTCAGTTGCAGTAGATTCTCTGGGGGAGATGATGACTACCCACTGCAGTCCACATGACTGCTGAGGTTAGAGCGACAAGCTCTGTGAGCACATTTACCCAGAGTCAGGCGGTTAGCATCAACATTTATTCAGTACTCACTGGTTACCCAGCTGTGGGCTGCACACTGTGGTGGGCCATCAAGGAGTTAGAAAACATGGACCCTGACCCCTGGGTGCTCAGAATGTACTTTGGGAGGTCAAATGTGTACATATGTTCACATTCAAGTGAGATTTGAGGACACTTATTAATCCATTCAACATTGATAATGAAGTTTATTTTCCTAAGCCTTACACTGTGAGTCCATTTCAGAGTCAGAAATCCTCAATTATAAAGATCTGCTATATTTTGGGAACAGAGAAGCTAACATATTTTATTCTCAATAAATCTGCTAAATCACCTTTAGGCACTTGAGCTCAATGTGACAGAGAAGAAACATTATTTTCCAGTGTGTCAAGAGACAAAACTTCTAGGACTGACAACTCTATCATAAACTTGCTGTGCGGCTTCATTTAGATTCTGTTCCTTCTCTGATACTCAGATGGACCAGTGAATCTCAAGGTCACTGTCAGTTATAATATGGTGTGTGATATAAAATTGCACATTTGAACAAATTAGAGAGTAATTCAAGAGTGCTTACAATCACTCTTGAGCAGACTGAATGCTGAGAGTAGAGCCTTATCATTCTATATCATTTTTACTGATTCTGAACAATCCAATTTTCTGAGGCTCCTCCTCACTAATGGCAGAATTTTTAGTTGAGTGTCCTCTAAATGGCCTTTAAGAAATCAGTCAGGGAGGGGGCAGCAGCGAGCCCCTGGCCTCTATCATTCAACACATCCAACCCCAACAGGTGCACAGGCCCCGCCACTCTTCAGATTTGGACAGCAGAGAAAAGGGAGGGCGACCTCATTTTCTGCTGCTTCAGTGAGCCTTGGCAGACCCACAAAGAGCAAAGATCCAAGTCTCTGGCCTGAGGTTGGGCGGCATTTGAAATACCATTTGGTGAAGTCTGGTTGTTGTTTCTTTTTCTCTTAGAACGACTCAAAGAAGATTACAGTTTCAGATCTCAAGTAATGGCTGCAATCAGTCAATCAACAAATATGTGCTGAGCACTTACTACGTGTCCAGGTTTTTGCCTAGAGTATGGGGTTTGGGATGGGCAGAGATGAAAGAAGTATCAGTTGGAGTCCAAGCCCTCAAGTGGTCTGTTCAACCAGCTTAAGGCAGAAAGAGGTTCCAGACTAGGCAACAGTCAGAGAAGCAGCAAATAGCCCTGCCCCATCACTTTTTTCTGTTGGGAGTTGGGAAGGCAGTCTAAGTTTTGAGAAGGGGTACAGCAGTTGGCCTCTCTACCTAATGTCAATCCAAGACTATTTTTAGCCACAACTTGGGATTGTGAGGTAGAGCAGCTGAAAGTCTACAGGGTGTTAGGATAAAGCTGGTTTGGACTGAGAATTTACCATCATAGACACACATGTTTAAAGCTACTCTATCCTCCAGTGCTGAACTCAGCTCTGTCCTGACAAGCCAGACAAAGTGAAGTAGGAGACCAAGCCCCCAGGACACAAGCAGTCCCAAATGCCTAAAGCTGAGAATAAAACTTATACCTTTATGGAAAGGATGTTGGATCATAGGGTCATAGGATATTTCTTCCAAAAGAGCAGAGAGAAATAAAATATCTCTTGTAAGAACCAGTATGTTTATGGGGAAGTGGAAATTTGAAACATCTCCAAATATGGATATATAATTTTTCTTTACATCGATGAGACAGAACATCGATTGGCCACCTCTTGCATGCCCTGACTGGGAATCGAACTGGTGACCTCTTCGTGCATGGGTCGATGCTCATCACTGAGCCACACCAGCCGGGCAGCATCTCCAAATATTAAGTCATTTTCCATTTATAATTGGCTGGTGGGATGTGCCATTGGAAATTTTTTTCAAAGGGGAATTGTGTTTGTCACTCTTCCAGGATGATCAGGATGAGGTAAACCAGAACTACTTAGCTGATGAAGAGGAAGAAGCAGAAGAAGAGGCTCGGGTGATGTTGGTACCCAATTCGGAGGAGGAGGAGGTGGAGGAAGAGGAGAGGAAAGAAGAGGAGGAAAAGGACGAGGAAGAGGGTCAGGGTCAGCCAACAGGCAACACCTGGTGGCGGAAATTGCAGATCATGAACGAATACCTGTGGGATCCGGAGAAAAGGATGTCTCTGGCCCAAATAGGTCAGAGTTGGAGTAAGTCCCAGTTGTCCCAATGCCCCTGTAGGGTGCCCTTTCCTTTTGGCTTGGTGTCCAGGATTCCTTTACTATAAGTTGGATGGGCTTGTCTGCAAACTTCTCTTAGATATCATGTAAAAGGATCAATACTTAGGGAAATGCCTGGACTATGGACAGATCCCATCAGAACAAACTCCAAGTGGGTGAACAAACTTAATTGTGTAGCTGAAATTCACTGGGCTAAAAATTGGTCGCAATGCAAAGAGACAGTAAGAATAAGTTAGAAAGCACAGAAACGTTTTTGAAGTCTCAGCCCTGTTACCTTCCATCTGTGTAGCCTTGGGCTTATCATTTACCCTCACTGAGCCTCAGTTTCCTCACCAATAAAATGTAGGAAACAATCTCTGACTTGCCTCTTTCACAGGATCAGCCTGAGGCTCCAACAGGGTGTTGTAACTGTAAAGCTGAAAGTACTCTGAAAACTATTTTTATGATATGAGACTGAAATCCTTGCTAACATGACCAAGGATTTATAAAGCCATCATTTCACCTGGAAATGTCAGAGAAGGAGAATCAGGAGGCTTGCCCCTGGACCCAGCTTGTTGGTGCTTTATACTCCCATGATATACACAGAGAAATTAGGTTTAGAAGGACCATTTCTAGAGATTAAGGCTAAGCCCCCACATCACTTGATCAATAGTGGAATCATATTCCTTAGTATGTCCTCTTTTTACTACATGCTGCCACCACTTTCACTTCACAGCTTCCCCAGCACTCCTCTCCCAGGGTCCTATTCACCTCTTGAACCATTAGTGCTGAACCTTCTCCGAAGGAGATTTTGCCTGTGTCAAATTCACACTTGCTACACTGCGCAGCCCAGAAAAAGAGCAGCTGCTTGTTTTGAGAAGAAAATATAGAGGATGCCATGAATAAAATAAGAGTTCCCTAGTGCCAAGGGTCTAGGTTGCTGAAGTTGATAGTCACTCCTTCTAGAGGCCTCTTTGGCTGAGAATTCTCTCCCTCATCATTTATGTTTCTAATTCAGCTCACTTAGGGTAAAACAACCAGCCCTGCTTCCTGGTATTAGGAATAGCAAGTGTGGGACTCTGAACAATGTCCACTTCCCTTCACCCTTCCTCGTTTTTCAGCCCCACCCCTGCCCATCCCTTGAACACTCAACTGGAACAAATGTATCATTCAGGGAACATTCTGACATTCTGGAAGCTGCAGACAAATGCTAGACACTCATTGGAAATCCAAAGGGGGCACAGCTGTTTCTCCCTTGCCTAAAGAGGCCTGGAAAAACAGGCCTTGTGAAATGCAATTGTGATTCTGGGAGAGGGTGCCCTGTATTAACCCCCAAGTAGCCAGCAATTGGAATTTTAGCAGATGAGGTTATTTGAAGTGTTCCTGTGAAGAACAAGCAATAGGCCAGTAAGTAGGGATGAGGTGCCCAGGGAAGATATGGCAGTGGGGACACTGCACGGTAGGCTCTACTCATGCCTCTAGGTAGCAAGTCTTAGGACAGTCCAGGAATTCTGGCTTCTGTTCAGCTACCCTTGGGCAAAGGGAAAACAGTGATCCTAATGTCTAGACTTCCAAGTGTATGCCTTGCTGCCCTCTTGCTTGAGAACTAGGTGCCCATTTGAGCTTGCACAGCAATATAACCAACATATTCACCTGCTTATTATTATATTATGAGCTTTTTTTTTTTTTTTTTTTTTTTTGGTAGCTGGGCAACCTCTATTCTTATAAACTATATGTTATTTTATTGGATACTGAAAAGAATCCATATGAGGTAGTAATATTATTATCCCCATTTTACAGATGCAGAAACTGAGGCTTAGAGAGGGTAAGTAACTTGTCTAAAGTCACATAGTTAATAAGTGGCAGTACTGGGAGTCAAACTCAGATTGGATGAACGCTGGAGTTCATTCTCTTGCCAGAGCACTACACCGTCTTCGTGAACTGTAGCAATGAGCAAGGCCCTGATAAGTAGGGCCTCAGGAGCTGATGAGGGTGTTTTGGTGGGAGGAGTTAAGAATTGTGATCATAGGTACCTAGTCTATCCAAGTTATCAAGGCCTACCCATACTTAGGTAGGCATTCAGGAGAACATTGGATTACCTAGAGGAGTGGTCAGTTAAAACTTGGACATCCAGAGCAGAAAGGGTTGGTGGGGTTAATAAGTTTATTTTCTTTTATTATTTTTCTTTTTTTAAATCTTTATTGTTGAATGTATTACATGTGTTCCTCATTTTTCCCCCATTGACCCCCTCCTCTCCACTCCCGCCCCCCTCCTGCCTTTTCCCACACTGTTGTCTGTGTCCATTGGTTATGCATATAAGTTCTTTGGTTTATTTCTTCCCACCCCAACCCCTCTTCCCTTTGAGGTTTGTCAGTCTAGCAACAAATTTGTACTTCTTAATCCCTTCACCTTTTTCACCCATTCCCCCAACACCCCTCCCATCTGGCAACTAACAAAAGGGTCTCTGTATCTATGAGAATGTTTCTGTTCTGCTTGTTCATTTTGTTTGTAGATTCAATTGTTGATAGATATGTATTCATTGTCATTTTGTTTGTTTATATTTTTTATCTTTTTCTTCAAGAAGACCCTTCACCATTTTATATAATAATATTTTGGTGGTGATGAACTCCTTTAGCTTTTACTTGTCTGGGAAACTCTTTATATGGCCATCAATTCTAAGTGACAGCTTTGCAGGATAGAGTAATCTTGGTTGTAGGTTCTTGCTTTTCATCATTCTTAATATTTCTTGCCACTCCCTTCTGGCCTGCAAAGTTTCTTTTGAGAAATCAGTTGACAGTCTAATGGGAACTCCCTTGTAAGTAACTAACTGCTTTTAAGATTTTCTCTTGCTGCTTTGTCTTGAACCTTTTGCATTTTGATGATGGTGTGTCTTGGTGTGGGCCTCTTGGGTTCATCTTGTTTGGGACTCTCTGTGCTTCCTGGATGTGTATGTCTGTTTCCTTCACCAAGTTAGGGAAGTTTTCTGCCATTATTGTTTCAAATAGGTTTTCGATTTCTTGTTCTCTCTCTTCTCCTTCTGGCACCCCCAAGATGCGAATGTTGGTATGCTTGCAGTTGTCCTAGAGGCTCCTTACACTATCCTCATTTTTTTGGATTTTTTTTTTTTTTCGCTTCTGATTGGGTGCTTTTTGCTTCCTTATATTCCAAATCAATGGTTTGTTTCTTGGCTTTACCTACTCTACTATTGAATCTGTGTAAATTATTCTTTATTTCAGTTAGTGCCTCCTTCATTTCTGACTGTGCATCCTTCATTTCTGACTGGTTCTTTTTTATGCTCTTGAAGCCCTCACTAAGTTCACTGAGGTTCTCACTAAGTTCATTGAGCATCCCTAGAAGCAGTGTTTTGAACTCAGCATCTGTTAGGTTGCTTATCTCCATTTCGCTTAGTTCTTTCCCTGGGGTTTTGTTCTTTCATTTGGGACCTGTTTCTTTGTCTCCTCATTTGGCTGCCTCCCTGTGTTTGTGTCTATGTATTACTTAACGAAAGGTATGGGGCTAGCTGAGGCCAGATGCTGCTTGTTTGAAAGCACTTAGGAAAACCTGAAGCAGGATCCAAGACAGGCCAATCCTATAGTTAACCAACTGGCACCAGCTCAGGTGGGCCTGAAAGTTGGGTGGGGCAGGGCCTCAGGGAATCACTAGGGCGGGGCAACCAGTGTGAGCCAGGTTGCTGGAGTCCCAGATATGGCAGCTGTCTGCCACCCCAGGGAAGGACTCACCAAAGGAACAAAGGCCTCAGACAGCACATCTATCCCTGAGAAAGCCCCCTCTCCAGCCCTCGCTCCAATGCCAAACAGCTCAGTACTTCCCTGTATGTCTCTGGCGCCCCTTGAGCTGCCTCTCCTCCAAACTTAGAGGGAGAAAATCCAAGTAAATCAGTGTGTGGGCCCTTTAAGAGGAGCTGCCTGGGACTCCAGCTGCCTCAGCCTCCCTGAGCCTAAGTTCCCGCTGGTTTTTCCAGCCAGAAGTTATGGGGACTTCTCTTCTTGGCACTGGAACCTTGAACTGGGTGTCTGGTGTGGGACGGGGACCCCTCAGTCCTCAGGGAGGACCTTCCCAGCTGAAGACCTTCCCAGCTGAGGTATCCTTCTAATTTTTATCCGCCACATGTGTGTGTCAGACTAGCCTGTCACGCCTCCACCAGTCTCTATCCAGCTGCTTCTTTAAATCGTAGTTGTAGGACTTCCATTCAGCTTGATTTCAGGTGGTTTTGAATGATGGTTGTCCTGTAGTTTAGTTGTAACTTGAATGTGGTTGTGGGAGAACACGATAGGCATTTACCTACATCACCATCTTGACCGGAAGTCTCCGGGGTCAATAAGCTTAGATGGGTATGGTACTTGGTTTTGCCTGGGTGGGGTGGGGAGGGTGGCTGAGACTCCAGGGTACAGACTCCTGGGTAAGGCTGACAGGACTCATTGCTAGTGCCATTCTCCCATCTACAGCTTCCTGGGCAAGAAGGAAGATGTTCCCAAGGGAGTTAATCTGTATTCTATTGCTTGTCTTTCATCCATGCTACTGAGTCTCCCAGTCTCCCAGCATGGCTTCAGCTGTTGATCCACTCCTAGGATGGGGATAAGAGTAAGAGAATGGAGGATAGGGCACAAGGCACAAGGCACATCCCATTAGGACAGCCACTGGGCAGTAGTCAAGTATCATAGGCACACAGGTGCTGCTATTTCTTCTCCAGGGACTCCAGCTGAATAAATGTGTTCATGTTCCAGTTCTACTTTAGTTTATCTTATAAAACATACATGTTCCATTTCCTGTTGGATTTCTAAACATTTTTTTCTCCTCCAATCATTTTTTGGTTAATATTATTTGGCTCATTGTTCAATTTAAAAATTAATATTTGGAATTGGTTTTGGGTACAGCAAAGTTATGTGGTTTGTTCCAGTTTCTTAACCATGATTCAGTTCAAATGTGTAATTCTAACATCATGTCACTGTTGTGAGTGGAGCCAGATATTATTGGCTGAGAGAGCCCCAAAGAGCACTTGAAAAGAGCATCTCAGCAACAATCTCACTCTTATTTACCTCATTCTGTACTGCCTAATCCTGGGCCAAGCCAATTCTAATATAGCCCACAGAGGAGGAATCCACCCAATTATGCTTCTGGTCCTGTATGAAGACTGCCATTTATAGAGTACTTGGTATCTGCTGGGCTGTGCTATGCTATTTATATACATTATTCAAGTACTGTTATTGTCCTCATTTTACAGATGAGGAAATTGAGGTCCAGAGAGGTAAAGAGCATATCTAAGATTAAACAGTTAGGAAGTGGTAAGGTCAGGATAGAATATAAGGAAAGATTGACCTTCAGATACAGTAGTCCCCGCCTTATCCACAGGGGATAAATTCCAAGACCCCCCACGGATGCTTGAATTCTATATATACAATGTTTTTTCCTATACATACATACCTATGCTAAATTTTAATTTATAAATTAAGCACAGTAAGAGTAACAATAAGAACTAATAATAAAATAAATCAATTATAATACTATACTATAATAAAAGTTATGTGAATGTGGCATTATTAAGTAAAATAAGGGTTACTTGAACATAAGCACTGTGATACTGTGACAGATGATCTGATAACCAACATGGCTACTAAGTGACTAATGAATGGGTAGCATACACAGCCTGGATACCCTGAACATAGGGATGATTCATGTCCTGGGCAGGATGGAATGGGATGGTGTGAGAGTTTACCAACTTACTCAGAATGGTGCACAATTTAAAACTTATGAATTGTTTATTTTGGGAATTGTCTAATATTTTTGGACCACGATGGTGGCCTTGGGTAACTGAAACCACAGAAAGCAAAATTGTGGATAAGTGGGGACTACTGTACTGTTACAGATGTATAGAAGGATATGAGGTAAGTGCTAAACTTATTCCAATTTTACCAATCTGGGGTGCAGAGAGGTTCTGTGACTTGCCCAAGCTTACAGGTAGAGCTCACAGGTAGCAAGTGCCATAATTTAAGTATAGTTTTCTACTCTTCTCTTTCCTGTCCTGTGTCAATGTTCTTTTTGAAAAGCAGAGCCACTTAAACTTTTGCTGAAGATGAATAAGCTACAAAATAAGTAGGGTGAAACCTCACTTTGCCTTGATTAGAGGAAAGTCCTGTGGAAATTAACCAAAAGTTTGAAATGTAGGCTATGTGAAAAGGAATACTGTTTCCATCCCTTGCAAACACATATAATCACTGGAACCAAGCTGCTAGGACTCTCCAGGGCACCTGCTTTGGTGAATAGTGAAGAACGATTTGTACTTAGGAGATCAACTGTTGCCCAGAGGGCTCCCAAGCAATTTATCCTCTACAGTACTTTAAACTGTACTCCCCTGTAATCTTGTTCAAGGTCATCATTTACTCAGCAAGCCCTTCCATCAGAGATGCTGTAAAGGTAAACTGCGATCAGACCTCTGACACAATTCTCACTCATTCCAAATTGGTGAAATCTGAGCAAGGAAGGATATACTGAATATGGGGAACTAAAAATAAAAAGCCATCTCATGTATTTGGGTTGGTTCTGGTTCATAAGTTCAAGTGACAAGGCAGAGCTTGTTGACAAGCACTGACCACTTTCATCTCTGTTCTGCAGGCCTGATTTTAGTCATTTACTTCTTCTTCTATGCCTCCCTGGCTGCTGTGATTACTCTGTGCATGTACACGCTATTTCTGACCATCGGTCCTTACATGCCAACCTTTACTGAGAGAGTGAAGCCTCCTGGTGAGTATCCAAATGCCATGTGTTATCAGAACTTGCTGGACATAAATCTGCTTGCACAGCATGTTCAGCCTCAATTAACTTTGGCTCTTCCCAGTAATGACTTAGGGATTCAATTATTAAGAATAAAAGTAAAATGGTACTTGGCAAATTATGATCCTTTTCATTTTGATTGCCTGGGGGGAAATGGTTTCATGGGAATCAATACCAAAAAATTATCCCAAGAATGGGTTAATATATCCAAGACCTGTTTTTATTGCCAGGAGTTATGATCAGACCCTTCGCCCATAGCCTTAACTTCAACTTCAACGTTTCTGAACCCGACACTTGGCAGCATTACGTGATTAGCCTAAATGGCTTTCTCCAGGGTAAGTAAGTTCCTCAGAATGGTGCAAATCTCTTTGGAAAGGTGATGGGTGGGAATTCAAAATTCACCTGACCCACTCTTTCTAACCCCAACCCATCCTGGTCTTTCCTTACCTTGCATCTCCCTCAGAACTCATAGATACAATAAAAACTGCTCTAATTTATGGTTGTATGTTGCCTTGAAAGCATTATAAGCCAACTCTCCAGCAATATGATAAGTCCATTGGGGGAAGACGACTTGTCTTCTTTTCTTGAACACCCTACATCACCTAGTTATGTACTGGGCACATCCAGATGGTTCAATAATGATCAATTTTAAAAAATAATTCTGGGGGGTGGTAGTGGTGATAAAAGAAGAGTGTTCTCTAGGACAGGAAGATCACTGTCTCCTATACTTTCTCAAGGTAAGAGAATTCATTTCTTGAAGATGGACCATCTTGAAGTAAGAGAACAAGGGCTTTAATTTAACAGCCTTCCAGAAGGGAGTTAGAGGAAGAATCTCTGGGTGGCAGTCACTCCTGCATTTTGATTGGAAATGTTTTCAAGATGCCTATGTCTATAGTGTCATCATATACATTTTCAGTAACTAATGAATGGCTTTTTGAAAAGCCCTTCCACAGGGTGAAAATTGATGTTGCAGCTTGGTTAGAGTTAAACACAGAGCACACAGCCTCTGTATTTATCCAGCTATCAAAGAGGAGCACCAGAGACATTGCATTACTGACCTATTATTTGTGGGAGGAAAGCCAGTTAGACTAATTTGGTTGGCCTGGCCTGGCTGAAGGAGGGGTGGGGTGGGAGTGAGGTGGGAGTGGCCAGTAGATTGTGCCCTGAATTAAGAAGAAAACAATTTCCTATGTGATGGGCAGTGTTATTTAATTGAATAAATTTTGTGATTTAATTTTAACCCTGCATAGCAGAGTCTACTGTCCCATTTTACAAATGGGGAAACTGAGACTCGGAAACAGGAAGTAACATGATCAAGGTCTTCCAGCAGAACCAGTGTTTAAATCCACGTCCATGTTCTTGACACCCTTGCTACTCAAGGCATGGTCCAGGGACCAGCTGCATCAGCATCACCTGGAAGTTTGTTAGAAAGGCAGAATCTCAGGTCCCATCCCAGACCTGCTGAATCAGGATCTGTCTTTTAATAAGATCCACAGGTGTCTTGCATAACCTCTGAAGCTTGAGAAGTACTGCTTTTCATAATTCTTTGCTGCTAGCATATGGCCAGGAATTAGAAGCTCAGCTTTGTATCAGTAATATAGGTGTTATTTTGGGTAAGTCTACATTTCTGATGCCTCACCTGAAACGTAAGGAGGGGCTGGGTTCTTTCTGGGTCCATGTATTTCCATTTTTGGCCCACAAAATGTCTTGGATATCATAGCCAGCACAATACCTTCTTTACTTTCCCAGAATATCAATTTCATTCCCATGAGGACTGGGATTTTGCAATAAGATAGGGGTCATGCCCATGTCACATTATTTTTGATGGAACTACCTCAAAAGAAACCATGAGCACATGATTAAAGCTTCTAGTCAGAAAGTTATTATTTGAACATAGTTCTTGCGCTAAAAAAATGATTAAAACAAAACCTTAAATCAAATGTAGCTTTGTCTGAGGAATAATAAAGGCTTTGTCATAACTGGAATAGATTTCAAATTCCCAGTTGCTTTCTAATAATAGCAAACCCAGCTCACAACCTGTCTAGATGAGGATCCAGCAGTACATTTGGAGTTGTACATCTAGTAGATCATAGGTACACAATTTCCTCTGAAAAACAGTGCTACTTGGAACATGAATGCATGGAGGCTGGATCTAACAGGACTATCTGACCCTATTATTTAGGACCAAATTAGAAATAATGCAGTAACTTCCAAAGCCTAGATCTATGACATCTAGTAGCCCAAAGAGTCTACTCACAGATAGCCCCTTTCAGCTCTCTCCCTGATAAGTGTACCTTGGACACATGTTACATTCCAGTCAAAGTAAAGGAACACTTAACTCTGAGTGCTTCAGGTCCCAGTAGACAAGATCTCACCTCCTCACCCTCTCAGTTGAGATGCTATGGTTGTCATTTTTGTCTTTCACTCTAAGCTTTTATTTTGCAGTACTAACTTCCCTTTGTAAAGAATGAAAAACTGGTTAACTTTCTCCTCTTCCTCCTCCTCTTCTTCCTCCCTCTTCACCTGTTTCACAACACACACTTCTCACTCTCTTGCATCAGGTGTCTCTCATTGACCTCAAAAGGATATGTTTCCTATGCTGAACTTAGAGATATAACCCAGAAGCTTTGCCACCTTATATATGCCATGGCTTAACATGATCCAGTCTCTCTTCCAAAATTTGCCTACTATATTCCTACTCCTCTCCCAGAAGTAGAAGAGGTGGTACTCCATCCACATTTACAATTTACTGTAACTGAAAAGAAATGATGAAAAGTAGAAGTTATAAAGTGACTCAGAGATGGATATCCAAAAGTCCTGAGGAAATGAGAAGCAAGGGGGCAAGCAATCAAAATGGGCTGAGGGGGCTAGTCTGGAAAACTTCCTGGAGACATGTTGCTGATGAAGGGCCTTAGGCACCTGATGCCATGTCACAGGGCCTAAGACAGATTGAATGGGCTTTCCGAGGAGCACAAGCAAGCTGGAGAAAGGAAACTAGTGAGGAGGACTACTGAAAACATGGTCTTCCCCTATAGTACCCATCTAACATGGCCCTTTGCCACCCCCATACACTTTAGGTTATAATGACAGTCTCCAAGAGGAAATGAATGTAGATTGTCCCCCGGGGCAGTACTTCATCCAAGATGGAAATGAAGATGAGGACAAGAAAGCCTGCCAATTTAAGCGCTCCTTCCTGAAGAATTGCTCTGGCCTGGAAGACCCTACTTTTGGCTACTCTACTGGACAGCCCTGCATCCTTCTAAAGATGAACCGGGTATATTGGCACTTGACACTGGCAATGATAAATGGATGAGCTGGGTAGGAGGGCTCTGAACACTCCACTTCTCTTGGGCTTTGTCTTCACATGTTGCCATTTTTTGGCCATTTTTACTGACAGCATCAGTAATATAAACAACCGGACACAATAATTCTTTTTTCTCTTCAAACACTTCCTATTTCCATTCTTCTCCTACACCCCAAAGCCACTCCCCTTTGATGCTCTCTGTCAAAAATGAGACCCTGAGCTGCTTGGAACATTGACATGGGGTAAGGTGAGGGGCAATTCTCATATCACAAGAAATGCATTTTCCTTCTCTCCTGCCAGGCACACCCCTCTTGAAACTAGAAAATTCTTTACACCTTCAGGGTTATCTTACTGCAATTACCACTGTATGACTATCAGGCATAAATACCAGGCGTAAGCTGAGCTGCACAGCTCCGAAAATGTTTTGCATTTTTTGCTTTTTGTAACATTTCTGAGAGAGCAGAATAAATTAAGCTAATGCCTAAGGAAGGGATGACTCAAGGGGGATTTATAAAAGCCCCATTTACTGTCAAATCTGGTGTGTGTGTGTGTGTGTCTGTCTGTGTGTGTGTGTGTGTGTTTAATAACGCTAGTTTTCTTTTGATAGATTGTAGGCTTTCGTCCTGAGCTTGGAGATCCTGTGAAAGTTTCCTGCAAAGTTCAGGTAAAGTGTCTTTTTGAGTAAGCATTGCTAGCACATCTATTTTATGCAAAAAGGTGGTTCATCCCTTCCAAGGTTTTACCTTGGATGGTTGGCTATGGGTTAGGGAAAGGGTTAATCTTTTCAAAACTATACCTCCCTTTAGTAATTTTAGGTCTCCCTATTTCCAAAAAGCATTAATTTCCTGTGTGTTTGTATGTGAGTGTGTGTGTATGTGCTGATTTATACCTGTTAAAGACAAAGATTGAACCTCCACTAAGGGCCACAGCAGGGAACAACAATGTGCCAAGTCATTAATTAGGATTCTATTTACACTTTTGCTTTTAGCTCTAATTACTTGTTTCTTTGAACTAAACAAACAGCTTTCATTAGAGTCATTAGTCCCCGCTTTTAAAACGGAATTTCACTGTTTGTAGCAATGACCAGTGACACTGGTGTTGCAATAACAAATGACTACAAAGGAGTATAAACAGAACTCCATTAAAATGCTAATTAACTGTCCTTGGAGGGACCATTAACTCCTATCTCATCTGCCCCAATTAGCTCCTTTGTAGGAAAAAGCCCTAGATCTGAGATTTGCTTCTTAAATTGGCAGTAGCTCCCTCCTGTTCGACAACATCAGCTGCACTCTCAGCCCTGGACAATTGTCTTGATATTATGTGAAGCCAGGTAATGTCATTTTTCAGTACTGGAAATACAGCTCAAAACTCCAGTCTTGATGGTTGCAGACCAGAAAGCAGGAAAAGGCAGCATTCACTGATCACTTATTATAGGTCAAATACTTTGCTAAGTGCTGGGAATGTCAAGATAAATATTTCTCTCTGAAATCAGGGCAATCAAGTATTACCGGTGCTATGAAAGGAGCAGTGGGGGACTTGACCAGGGAACAGTTCATTCCACATCGTGGGTGGTGATGCTGAAGATGAGCTTTGAAAGGTTAGGCTGTTTTTGCCAGATGAACAAGGTAGAAAGATATACATTTTGTTCACATATACGTGAGTATGTGTAAATAAATATACACACATGCAAGATGTGACCCTGAACTAGTAGAATTGATTCCACATACCATTCACAAAAAATGAATTCCATTGCTTTTTAGAAGAACATGTAAATAAATCATAAAGACCAACTTGGTCTGAAACTAGTATATTAATTGAATTGAGTCCTGTTTGTAGCTCTCTAATGGAAGCCGTTCATTTTTCAGCCTACATCGAGCCTTCCTGAAAACTATATTAAAAAAGAAATATTAAGGGTCTTTATGCATTCTATAATAATCAATACTGGTCAAACCTACACCCACTTGTGGAAATCAAGCAGGATGAGGTAATTACTAGAATAAATTAAGGAAAGCTGTTTATACTCAATGATTATACTATATTGACAGAAATCATCACATGACCCTAGTGAGTGACTTCGTAGTAGTGATACACAATTTGTCCTTTATTAGCCCCCAGACCTCTGCTATTTAGGGCAAGAATAATACATAGGCAGAATGAGCATTCCCCTATCTGGCATGATATGATGAGGGTAGACTTGTTTATTTAATCATTTCCAGTATTGAGCCCCACTTGTTTATCCTCCTGATTCCACCTATTGTAATTAAGCACTACAGAGAATGAGAACAGAGACTTGAGTTTAGTTGAGCCAACTATAGGCTGTGTCCCTGTGCACCTGGTCTGATTTCCAACAGAACTGAATCCACAGTGGGTAAGTTATTGTGGGAGGGATTTACTAAATATGTTTCATCTTACACCTGTCTCAGCTCCAAAGTCCAACATTGGGTGCCGGGTCCAGTATGATTCTTTGGGCAGGGGCTGGCATGGTGTAGGTCCTCTTGCCAGAGCAGCACCAGGTACTGAAAGCCCTTTGGAGCCCTTCTCTCTGGGTCTCCTAGGAGCCAGCACAGAGCCATATTGAGCACCTTCGGCCTCCTCAGTCTAGGCCTTCTATTTAGTATATTTGAACTAAAAAGCCAAGGCACAGTCTCTCCCTGGAAATGCTCCTCTGGAGATAGGCCTGGGTTGAGCTCTTCCCGGTTCTGCTTCTGTGGTCTTCTTAGGACAGATCGTTGTGGGCCACACAGTGATTTCACCTGAGGCACAGGTCCCTTTAGTTCAGGCTCCAACCAAGTGACCCAGCACTCCACATATGCCTGCTTTTACTTACAGAGAGGTGATGAAAACGACATCCGATCCATCAATTACTACCCAGAGTCGGCTTCTTTTGACCTCCGCTACTACCCTTACTACGGCAAACTGACTCACGTAAGCCTGTATCCCCTTCAGTCTTTGCTGTCAGAAAGGGTTCAGAGGCAAAGAAAAAGCTGGCTGTGATCTATGAGAATTAGGGAGCAGGAAGTAATAAGAGAGGGGTGAACAGCCGCTGGCCAAGACCAGGAGCCCACTACACCAATTCCTATCACAACTACTCCTTTCCATATCTAAAGGAATATCAGATATAGTGTGATTTAACTCCTCAGTCTACAGAAGAAGAAACTAGGGTTCAGAGAGAAGAAGTAACTTGCCCAATGTCACATAATATTGTGATAGAGCCAGAAGCAAACAAATTACTGCCATTGCACTAAATTATTCCCAAATAATCTCACTTCCCTGTTTCTCCCATTTGAGACCTTGTGCCAGTGAAAGCTACATCTCTAGTATAGACTTGACAGATACTACTTCTGGTTTGGTTCATTGTCTGATATTCAGGAAAGCATATCATATAGAACTTGTTTTTCCCAGAGGACAATCAGATATCTGGCAGTGACTTATGAAATATGTAACTTTCCCACTGTCCCAGGGGAGAGAGAACAGGTCAGTTGCTTTAGCCATTTGTGACTTGGAATCATGGGATTTACTGAGTTCTCTTTTGGAGGTTATCCCATCCTGCACTGAATATCTGATCACATCCATCCTATTACCCTCCCACATAGCCACCCCTCCTTGCACTTGGAATTCATTGTTCTTCTACTTACAGGTTAACTACACCTCCCCGCTGGTGGCAATGCACTTTACAGATGTGGTGAAGAACCAAGCAGTGCCTGTGCAGTGCCAACTGAAGGGCAAAGGCATCATAAATGATGTCATCAATGATCGTTTTGTGGGTAGGGTAATCTTTACTCTGAACATAGAAACCTAAGAATTTCAGGGGGCCACACACACCAGTTCTGCTTTGGTTTTATTTCATATTACCCCTAGTAGCACCTGAATTCTTTTTCTTCAATCAGGACACAGCCAGATGGACACCTAAGAGCAGACCATCTTTCCTTGCCTTTGACATATGTATAAAATAACATTGTGGGAACTATTTGATTTTTTAAAGGTGGTCTCTCCTGATGACAAATGGATTATATTAATTTCCTCTCCCCACTTAAAACTAACACCCATTCTTGCTGCTAGAAGTCTTACTGTAGTGCAAACATAGTATATAAGATTCACAGTACCCAAGAAGGAAAATTTCGATGATGATTATAAATTCATTGTGTTTTCTAAAACTTTGTTGTTTTTAGAAGCAAGATTCTCTCCAACCAGTCTGGTAAGGTCCTTCTGTTGGAATCACCAATCAGACCAACCCAGAATATACCTAGGGCAAGCATACCTAGGGAATTCTATATTGTGGGATGCTTGAAAAACTGGCTGCCTCACATGGGCAACTAAATAGTGGTTTAAAGATAGGGTACCTTCGATTGAAAGCAGTTCTAACTGTATATTGTTCTGGATAGAGAGGAAGACTTTTCCTAATGACTTTTTTGGGGGGAGGTGAGGTCCACTGCAATTGGGGAGAATACCTACTATGTGGATGTGATTGGTATTTGATTCCTTGCTCTATGGTGTAATCATCCAAAGGCAAACATTCCTGCAAACAGGGTTGTCTCAGCTTCAGGCAGAGGAAAGAACAAGGAAATCTCTACCAGATATTTCTTCTTGGGCTATTTGTTTGACAGTAGTGTGATGTCTTTGAGACCACGAGGTATAGATGTGTTGACCACCAGCTATAGCTCTAGGGATTGGAATCAGGGTCTGCCAACTGATACATTGTAATACAGAAAGCTCCTTCCAGGCCATCCATTAACCAGCTTTTCATTTGCTTAAAAATGATATGAAGCAGATGTTTATCCAGGTTATGGATCAACCCAGCTGCTTTGTCATATCTTTGACCATATGACCATTCCACCGCTTCTTAACACCTCCACCAGGGGGAGGGATGGGACAAGGAGAAGAAGCAAACACTGATGAATAGCATAATGTCTCAGGGTCCAAAGCAAGCTTAAATGCTACCTAGAAGCATCCAGAGTCTAAATCTCCTCTATAGTGTTTGCCTTCTTCCCGGACAGGGAACTGGCAGTCTGGTGGTGAAGACAAACAAGTGAAGTAACTGGGATATAGTGTGACAAGAGTTATAAAACTAGTATGTGGAAATGCTATTGGAACATGAGGAAAAGTTACTAACTTGAGCTGAGAAAGTAGCAGGGGAAATTTCACATTCAAAGTCACAATTATGAAAGACCATAGTGTGTTTGATTAACTGTGAGAAGTTCATGTTATTGGAGTGCAAAAGGGCTCAAGGAAATGGCAGGAGTGGCAGGGGATTGGGCTAGAGAGGTATGCAGGTACCAAAAGAGGACTTTAAATTTTATCCAGTAGGTAAAAAGGAGTCTTTAAAGCATTCTAAGCAGGGAAGCTCTGTGATCATATTTGCGTTTTAGAAAGAGCACTTTGGCAGCCACAATGTGAAGGGTGGATTGGAGAGGAACAAGACTGGGGAATGGGCAATGAGGGAGAACTAGGAATCGAGAATGACTTCAAGGTTTTGAGCTTGGCTAGAACCAGTGAGATGGTGATATTGTTGATTAAGACAGGAATACAAGAGAGAAGCAGGATTGGAGAGGAAGATGTTGAGATCAATTTTGGACATTTTAGGCTTGTGATTTCTATTGGTCAGACATTGATGTGGAGATGTAAACACTAGTTGGGTTGTGGGGAGGAAATCTGAGAACAAAAGCAACATTTGCTTAAGAGAACTCTCTTAAGAAAGTCTAAGCTATTTAATCTTGGGAATTTGAGCCAGTTATGTAAACACATCACACCAATCTCATCTCTCAGATAATGTTTTTCTTTTGGCTTTGTGTCAGAAAGGCTGCTGCTCTTAGGAATCTCCTTCCCAGACACCTTCCAACTCCTGCCAACTCTTATCAACAGAGTGTGTGTGTGTGTGTGTGTGTGTGTGTGTGTGTGTGGCAGGGGGGAGGGGGCTGGCCACTATTAACAAGTAATAGAAGATATACGACAGCATACATGTGGAAAATACAAAAAAACAATGAAACTGTCTCTTCCCAACCACTTTCCTTACCAAACTCAATTTTTAAAACTAACCTTAAAAAAATAGACAAGACACTTAAAGACAACAACTTTAAAACCATTTAAAAATTACCTCAAATCAACTCTCAAGATTCCGTAGTAAAAGATAATAACATTAAATCTGGAAAAGATATTAGAGAGCATTTAGCGAAAACAACCTGCATTGTATCTGACTCCAGGTCCAGTGCTCTTTCTACTCTGAACTGCTGCTTACCAGGAAGTACCATCTTTTTAAAAATCAATGGATGATATCCCCCAAATTTCAAAACATATGTCAAATTTGAGTTATAATAGTTAACATTTCACAGGAATTCAACTACTGGTGCTATACTTTATACATAATACATTATCCTGTTAAATGTGTTAACTATTAAACAAACAAGGAATTATGAATCTTTTGTCTTACAGTATTTTTCATTCAATGGAATTCATTGTTTCCACTGTTTCAAAGAAGTGTAGAAAAATACTAGGATAGTTTGGGTTGTCAGCTGGGACATGAACAAATACCTTTATTATACAGAACTGGTTAACTATAATATGATCACAAAAATTAAATTCTAACAGTTCAATAACTTCCAGTGGATTAATTTTAAAAGTCGCCCATATGGTGCTGTACCAGTATTTGATTTGTATACCATTTGTTGCAATGCACTTGGTTTTATTTGATTGTCAGTGAGAAATACTACTTCAAAATGCCTTCATGGTTTTGTCCATGTTTAGACTTGTGATTTTTCACTCCTCCCCTCTCTGAAATCATCATCCTAAATTAACCTTTCTTAGGCATTTATATGCTGGGAATCTTCATGTAGAAAACATCAGCATCGTCTTGGTAACTTGTTAACAACAATAAATAGATAAAAAATAAGTGTATGATTTCCTCTTTCTAGACTGTACCACTGATTTTCCCAAAGGAATATTGGGTAACTATGTAGGTGGAATACTTGACAATTGACAGCCTAGTAATTTAAGACTTTTTCCTCACAACCCCACCTTTTTCCAGCTCTTGGGGTTTACCCACAAGAGGATGATACTAGAAGTTATTTCATTCTGAGCATTTTTCCTTTTTCAATCTCCATGTTCTGATTTCTCAGAAGACTACTTTTTCAGAGTAAACTTCCTTTCGTCATCAAGGTTGAATCCGGGTATAAATTTTTCTATGTATTTGTGTAGGTGAAGAACATTAAGAGAAAGTTTGAAGCGGGGAGAAGGAAGCAAAATCCAAAAGAAACTTCAGTTGTGTGATGAAAGATTAGTTAAGTTACTTCAGTGTACATCTGGCCACAAACTGTCTCTCAGAGCAAATGTCTAGTGATAATTGCAATTAATAATATAAGTATTACACTCCCGTGTTTGATTCAGAGACTAGGCTGCAGTAGGAATCCCTTCTTTCCTTAGAAGCTGCCCTGGCCTAAGGTCTACTAGGCTGATTTGGTTTCATTGGCAGGGAGGTCTGTGACCCCAATATATTTCCCCATCTAGGTTCTTCATTAGAGTCATCTTCCTTACTGACTTCTTAAAATATTCAAATATGATAAAGTAATTTAGTCAAATCATATAGAAATGTGATTTACACTATGATTTTATCCAGGCATAAAATAGAGGTCAGGGTGTGTGTGTGTGTGTGTGTGTGTGTGTGTGTGGTGTGTTCAGAGGTGGGGAAGAACAGGATGGATGGAAGCAAAGGGCAAGGAAAACAGAGTTAAAAGGCTGAATAGCCCTGACTAGTTCACAAAGTTCTTTAGCTACAGGTTAAGAGGGAAGAAAAGCTGATAGGGGGATCCAAAGAGTTTAAGAAGGATGTAATAAACTCTCAATCTAGCAGCTTAATCTTCAGGATATACTTTCTTGCAGGCTTCTGTATTCTGTATGGGCATAACATCAGCCAGGGTTCAAACAAGAAACAGTACACTTGACCAAATGGAATAATTGGAAGGGGGGTTATTTACAAAGAGGTTACTTATAAATGTGTAGATGTAGGGAACCACAGAGAATAGCACAATAACCCAGGCTAGTATAAGCTAAACTCTTACCTTCCCTAGATCCTAAGCAACAAGGGTAGGAAATCGTTCCCAGAGCCTGGAAAGATTGAGTCAAATACATTTGACTACCTTGAGAGGAATAGTGACTTGTTGCTGGGCTAAACTAGCCCGATGTGACCTTGTGTGTGTGTGGGGGGGGGGGGCAGGAGGATAAATACCTTACTTACTTTTCCTCCCTCCCTCTGATCTCCTGATGGTAAATTCACAAAACCCAACCAAAAGCCAGAGGCAAGGAAGCTCATTGATGTCCATATATATCAGCTTCCCAAGAAGGACCGTAGAACAGAGAAGGGTGGAGAGTGCATTTGGAGGGGCAAACAGGAGATATCTAACACAGCCACCAATGAGAGGTTATGTGGGCAGACTTCTTGGAACCTGGTACAGTGCTGGAAGCATCTACTGAACCAACTCCAGTGATTGGAAAATTTTATCTTCATACCTACTCTGCTTTGGGCTATGGGATCAAAGGCATTAGGCTTTCCCATTATAGAAACTCTTTTCTATATTATTTAATATTCATTCCCCTTTCAATTCTCCTTCATACTTTCTTAATCTTGTATCCTTAGGTATATAATTTAGAACTCTTTTGTTTGCAAGCGACAAAACAAACAAATAAATTGAAAAAAAAACCCAAAAAACAAACAAGCACTCAAATTGATTTAAGATAAAAGGGAATTTACTAAATCACATAACTGAAAAGTCCAGGTGTATTTTGGCTTCAGGCATAGCCAGGTCCAGGAACTCAAAGATGTCATTAGGAGCCAGTCTCTCTCTGTCTCTTAATTCTGCTTTCTATCATGTTGACCTCACTCTCAGGCTCCACTAATCAAGACCTAAATCCTTAAAGGCTAATGTCCACTGGAAAAAGTAGTTTCTCTTACCTGATAGTTAAAAAAAAAACTGTTCTTTTTCCCCAAATTCCAAGTCTCTCATTGACTTGAATTGGATTCTGTGCCCATCCCTGAACCAATCTCTGTGGGTACAGGGAGAAACTTTTCTAATTGGCCAAGCTTGAGTCATATGCCCATTCCTGAAGCTTGGGTGATAGCAATACAACTCAACCTGACTGGATTGAAAGTCAGGTAGAGATGATCCTCCTGAGGAAAACTAAACTGATACTACCAAAGAAGGTTGAACAGATTTGAAGTGGGAAATAGAATAGATGCCCACTACATTTTTTCAAACAGTGTCCTGTCAAATCCTACGCCTACTTTTGGTTGTATCTGAATTTTTAGACTAAAATTTTTTTCAAAATTTGAACATTAAGATGTCAAAAGAATTGTTCTTTCACCCTACCCTGGCATTTTGTCAACTCTTTTTCCTGGGAAGAAAGGAAAGGTGGACAGACAGAAAGAGAGGCCATCTTAATTTATTCTGCTTTGTCTTTACCAAAGAAAATTCTATAACTCAATTTGGCATCAGAAGTCTGGCTAACATAAAACATTTTCTATCCAAAACAGAATGATATAACCTTCATAAAGCAGTTAACTTGAACCAGAAAAGTATTTGACTTACATCAGAAACAAACATTTTATAAATGAGAATCAGGATGAGGATGACATCCTTTCCCACCTCTCTAATTCACTAGTGGATGTTATTACTTATAAAGAAAATCTTAAAGAATGTACTAAAAGACTATTAGAGCTAATAATAAGGTTGCAAGATAAAAATACCAGGACACAAAAGTCAGTTGTCTTTCTATACATTAGCAGTGAACAAATAAAAAGTTAAATTAACAAATCAATTCTATTTACAATAGCATAAAAATAATAAAATATTTAGGAAAAAATTAACAAAAGAAATGCAAGACTTGTGCACTGAAAACTACATAGTATTTTTGAAATAAATTAAAGAACAAAATGAATGGAAAGACATCTGTGCTCATTGATTAGATTAATATTGCTAAATTTGCAATACTCCCCAAATTGATGTACAAATTCAATACAACCCTCTCAAAATTCGAACTTCTGCTTTTCTTCAGAAATTGACAAGGTGATGCTAAAATTTATATAGAAATGTAAGGGAGCCACTCCTCCACCCACGGAAAAGCTCTGGGCTGGAAATCACCTCCCCAGCAGCAGGCCCTGGCAGCACTGGGGATTTGGATGTTTGACCAGGTGGGAGCCTGGGCAGAAGTCCTGCCCAGTGAGAGCTGGCAGTGCTGAAAGATAAAAAAGCCAAGCAGGGTGGTTTTTCTTTTCTTTTTTCCACTTTATTCTCTCTTGTTTAGGGTGGTGACCAGGGGATGCCAGAAACCCAGGCAGAGCTGAGGCATTGGAAGGAGAGGAAGAGACTGCCTGCCCCTCCTATAAGTTACAGGCACCATCCCCAACACAAACATGTTTAAACCATCCTGACTGAACCTGATACCCCTTTAGAGCCCAGTGTTGTAGGGGAAGGGAAAACAGCCCAGAACAAATACGTTCAAGTGGTGAGCCCCAAAGGTGACCCAGCCTCTGGGCTATGGAAGCCCTGCCACCAGACTATGTGGGACCTCACCCTGCATGGCTTCAGCCAGGAGGCCCAGGGCTAGGCAGGGACAGCAATTCACATTGGCCTGCACCAGAGAACTGCCCAAGAGGACAGGGACCCACACACAAGGGGCCAGATCCAACAACATCAGAGCAAAATCTAGTGAGCTCCAGAAATAGCAGATCCAAGGTATTTTTGTTGTGGTGGTTGTTTTGGGGTGTGTGTGTTTTAATTTTTATTTTTAATTTAATTGTTTTTGTTTTTTCCCCTCATTTTTTATTTTCCTATTCTATATTTTATTCAATTTAGCATTATTATTTTCTAAAATTATTCTTATTATTTCAGTAATTATTTTATAACAATTTTTTATACTTACCCCATTTCTGGTCTCTGCCTTCATATTCTTTTTTCCCTCCCTCTCCAAACTCTTTTGGTCTCATGCCTTCTAGTAGTCTTCGTGTGTGTGTGTGTGTGTGTGTGTGTGTGTGTGTGTGTTCTGTTAGTTTGTTTGTCTTTAATCTTTTTGTTGAAGCTGGTGCTTTTATCATTGTTGATGCTGATATATATTTTTTTCAGGTGCTGGTTGGTTTGGTCTGGTCTTGCCTTGGCTTCTTTACTTTCATATATATATATATATATATATATATATATATATATATATATTTTTTTTTTTCCTCCCTCTTCTAATTCTTTATGGTCTCATGCCTTCTATTATTCTTCATTTGGGTGTGTGTTTTCTGTTTGTTTGTCTTTTAAGCTTTTTGCTGAGGCTAGTGCTTTCATCATTGTTGATGATAATATTTTTTTTTAGGTTCTTTCAAGTTTGGTCTAGTTTTGCCTTGCTATCTTTACTTTCATTTTTTCTTCCTTTTCTAATTATTTTAATCTCACACCCCTGAGTATGTCTTTTTTGTCTGTGTGTGAGAGTGTTTTTTAATTTGTCCTTTAGGGTTTTGTTGAGGTGGTTTATTTGATTATTGTTGATGCTGCTATTTTGGGGGTATTATTTTTAGTTTGGTCTGGCTTTGCTTTGTTTTGTTCTGGCAACACCTTTATAGCAGTTGGTACATCAGGGCCAGGGTTGAGACTCAGACAAAAACCCTGAGGGCTGAGCCCACCCACAAATGGACAATAGCAATCAAGACCAAAATTCAACAGGAGAGCCCACATAACCCCACAAGGGTCATTCTTGAAGGACCCAGCTCAGAAGATCAAGCATACTGCCCCACTGGTTTCCACAAGAAGAACACCACAACAGGACAAGGGGAAAAAGCATATCTAATGCACACCAACCTGACTAAATGCCCCAGGGCACGTCACCTGGCCCCGAACTAACAGACTGATAAAATGGTGAGACAAAGAAACAACTCCAAAATGAATGAAAAGGAGAAATCACCAGAAAAGAAACTATATGAAATTGAGGCAAGCAGTTTGTCAGATAAAGAATTCAAAGCAATGGTTTTAAGGGTGCTCAAACAATTTAGTGAGAATTACAAATAACATAATGAGAATTATAAAGAGCTCAGTGGTAATGACATTAACATAAAAAAGAGATAGAAACTATAAATAAAAATCAATTGGAAATGAAGAATGACATAGCTGATATAAAAAACACCCAGGAAAACTTTAATAGATTAGAAGAAGCTGAAGATTGAATCAGCAAATTAGAAGACAAGGTAGAAAAAAACCCCAACAAATTAGAGCAACAAATGGAAAACTAAATAAAAAGCAGGAGGAGAGTTTAAGGAGCTTTGGAATAACATAAAATATAACAACATTCACATCGTAGGGGTACCAGATGGAGAATAATTGGCAAAAGGAATAGAGAACTGTTTGAAGAAATAATGACAGAAAACCTCCCAAACCCAGTGAAGAAAAAAGTCACACAAGTCCAGGAAACACAGAGACTCCCAATCAAGATGAACATAAAAGACCCACCTATCCACCTATAGACACATCATAATTAAAATGGCAAACGTTAAAGACAAAGGAAGAATCTTAAAGAAAGCAAGAGAGAGACAGAAAATTACCTACTAGGGAGCTCCCACTTGGCTGTCAGCTGATTTCTCAGTAGAAACACTGCAGGCCAGAAGGGAGTGTCATGAAGTATAAAAAATAATGAAAAGCAAGGGACTGAATTCAAGGCTACTCTAGAGAGAAAGGCTATCATTCAAAATTGAAGGTAAAGTAAAGAGCTTTACAGACAAAAAAAAAGCTAAAGCAATTTACTACCCACAGACAATAACTGCAAGAAATGCTAAAGCATCTGTTGTGAGAAGAAGAAATATATATACAAAGAGGAATCAGGACATAAAGAATAAAAATGGCAACAAATAAGTACCTATCAATAGTATCCTTAAATGTAAATGGCTTAAATGCTCTAATCAAAAGACATAGGGTAGCTGAATGGATAAGAAAACACTACCCATATATATGCTGTCTACAAGAGACCCACCTCAGAACAAAAGACTCACACAGGATGAAAGTGAAGGGATGAAATAAATTTTCTATGCAAATGAAAACAAAAAAGCTGGTGCAGCAATACTTATATTTGACAAAACATACTTCAAAATGAAGGCTGTAACAAAAGACAAAGAAGATCACTACTTATTATTAAAGGAATCGATCCAACAAGAGAATATAAACCTCGTAAACACATATCCAACAAATATAGGAGCACCAAAATATATTTTAAAATGTCTGGAGGACTTCAAAGGAGAGAACAACAGTAATACAATCATTGTAACACCCCACTGACATCACTGGATAGATCTTCTAGACAAAAAATTACCAGAAATACAGACCATGAATGACACACAAGACCAGCTGGATTTCATTGATATTTACAGAACATTTCTCCCCAAAGCTGCAGAATACTTGAGTATTAAATAATTGATAATGAATAAGATATCTTTTATAAAAAAAGAAGTATTAACACCCATTCATCTGAAAAGATTCCAAAAAAATCAAGAGAAAGGAACACTTCCAAACTTTGTTATGAGTCCAGCAAAACCCTAATTTCAAAAACAGATAAAGACACTACAAAGAAAGAATATTACAGGCCAATGTCCATGATGAATATATAATTTCTATATATATCAATTTATATATATATAAATTATTTACCATGACCAAGTAGGATTGATCCCAGGGATGCAAGGATGACACAATATTTACAATTCAATAAATATGATACTTCACATAAACAAAATGAAAGAAAAAAATCATATGATCATATCAATAGATGCTGAAAAAGCATTTGACAAAATCTAGCACCCATTTTTTAAATAAAAATTTCTAGGGAGAGATGGCGGAGGGCAGGACCAGAGGGAGGGTGAGTGTGTGAGAAAGTGAGTGAGTGTGTGAGAGAGTGTAAGTGGACGTGAAGGTGGACAATCAAACCTGAGCAGTGCAGAGCCACGGAGCAGAAAGTTCCTGTGCTGTGGACAGGATCATCCGGCTACCTCATTGAGCGGCCCTTAAGGGTACTTCTCCCTGCACCACAGGGAGAACCCACCATTTTGGAAGATCCTGGATCTTCCCTGGGAGGAGGCAGTGGGAGCAGCTAGGGACCAGAAACCTGAGCCCATCAGCACAACTGGCACCATTTAACCAGTGGACACTCTGTGTCAACACAGACTGGTGCAACATAGTGGAGCTCCCAAGGTGCCGGTCACAGAAGACACAGACAGCCCAGAGCCCCGCACCATCCCCCATAGTAGCAGCCTTATCAGAGTCCAGATATACCCCCAGCAACAGAGGCTGGGGAGCAGACATCCATCCCCAGGCAACAGAAGCACAGACCACCAGCTGAGACCCATCTGCAAAAACTACAGCAAAAGCTGAGCAGGACTTTAGCCCCACTGGGCATCAGCACTCCCCAGCTCTAGCAACGGACCTGGGGCTCCACAGAGGCCTGTGTGGTCCAGCAGCTCACAAGTGCAGTGGGAAACCTGAGTCCCAGAGAGACTGGTGCAATCCAGCTGCCTGCCCCCAGAAACTGCACGGTGCAGGGGCACCAGAGAGGCCTGTGTGACCAAGGAGGGACTGTGCGATCCAGTTCCCATGGGACCTGCTTGGTGCTGAAGCACCAGAGAGGCCTGTGAAACCCAGCAGGGATTGTGCAATCTAGTTACCCACAGGACCTGCTGGGTGCTGAAGCAACAGAGAGGCCTGTGCAATCCAGCAGGGACTGTGCCATCCACTTACTCATGGGACCTGTGGGGTGCTGGAGCATTAGAGAAGACTGTGTGGCCCAGCAAAGAGTGCACAATCTACTTACCTATGGGGCCTGTGGGGTGCTGAAGCACCAGAGAGTCCTGTGCGACCCAACAAGACTATGCCATCCAGTTACCCATGGGGCTTGTGGGGTGCTTCAGCACCAGAGAGAGCTGTGCGACACAGCAGGGACTGTGCCATCCAGTTACCTGTGGGACCAGAAGGGTGCCTGGGCACCACAAAGGCCTGTGCTACCCAGCTGCCCACAAGATAGGCCTAGAGGATGTGAAAACTGAGGCTGAGTGAGTAGAAGGTACACAGATGATCTCCCAGGAACAAATGGGAATTACAAATAAAATAGAGACAAATACTCAGACAAAAGCAATAGAAAAGCAGCAGGACAGAAACACATAACCAGGGACACTGGTAGGATCTGCAGAGGTGCGAGAGGGTGGCAAGCTGGGAGCCCAAGGATAGCAGCAGTCTTAGCTGTGAGCAGCACCCTTGGGGAATAAGGACCAAGCCCTCTCCAAAGCCCAGAGAGCAGAACAGAGTGCTAAAATAGCCACAGCCACTCACCTGGGGGCTACAGCAGAGGGAGGGCAGACTAGGCTGGAATTCTGTGGGGACACCCGGGATTTGGAGGGCACTCAGAGTTTTTGCTGAGTTGTGGCCACAAAGGACGGTGGCCAGTGTGCTCCTTCCCCAAATTATGGGGGAAAGCAGCAGGCTGCCCCTTCCCTGGAGATTCAGCCTTTCCCAGGTGAGGCAAAGAAATGCAAATTGAGGCTCATTAATAAAAAGCATCTATCCCCCACCTCCGGAAATCCTCTTACGCAGAACACCAGGGCTATATTTCAAGACCCTGAGTAATTGAGACTATTAGCCAGCAGAAAAAAGCTAGAGGATAACTGAACCTTTCCTGGGCTTGCAAATCTACCCAGGAAAGAAAGACTTAAAAGTGGTGTTTAACGTGGGCCCACCCAGGCTCATCCAAACTCAGTAGAGGGAGCCGCAAACAGCAGAACACCAACACCCACAGGAAAAATCTGGAAGGCTCCAAAACCCACTGAGACAGACAAAATGGTGAAACAAAGAAACAAATCCCAAGTGAAAGAACAAGACAACTCTATCGAAGATGAGATCAATGAAATGCAGCTAAGAAAAGTATCAGAGGTAGAGTTCGAAGCCATAATCTTGAGGAGGCTGAACAGCATAAATAAAGACATCAGCACCAGAAGTAAAGATATAGAAACATTGAAAACCAACCAAGTGGAAATGAAAAATAACATAGCAGAAATTAAGAACACATTGGAAGGACTAACCAGCAGAGTGGAGGAAGCTGGGGACCACATCAGTGAATCAGAGGACAGGGTAGAAAAAAATCAACCAATCAGAAAACAAAAAGGAAAAAACAATTAAAAAACAGGAAGACAGCTTAAGAGAACTGTGGGACAACTGGAAATGTATTTAATATTTGCATTATAGGAGTCTCCAAAGAAAAAGAAAATGGGCAAGGGTTAGAGACTATATTTGAATAAATAGTGACAGAAAACTTTCCAAACTAGGTGAAGGAAGAAAGCATTCAAGTTCAAGAAGCACAGAGAGCCCCAAGTAAGAAGAATCCAAACAGGCCCACACCAAGAGACATAGTAATTAAAATGCCAAAAGTTACAGACAAAAAGAGAATCCTAAAGGCAACAAGAGATAAGCAACAGGTTACCTACAAAGGAAACTGCATAAGGCTGTCATCTGACTTCTCAACAGAAACAGTACAGGCCAGAAGGGAGTGGCACGAAGTAATCAAGGTCATGAAAAACAAGGATCTGAATCCAAGACTACTCTAGCCAGCAGGGCTATCACTCAAAATGAAAGGTCAAATAAAGAGCTTTCCAGACAAAAAAAGGCTAAGGGAATATATTAACACCAAACCAGCACTGCAATATATGCTAAAAGGACTGTGGTAATTAGTAGAAGAAATAGGAAGAAAAATATAACCACTCTAAACAAAAATGGCAATAAATAAGTATATATCAATTAACACCTTAAATATGAATAACTTGAATGCTCCAATAAAAAGAAACAGAGTAGCTGACTGGATAAGAAAGCATGACTCACATATATATTGTTTATAAAAGACCCACCTCACAACAAAAAACTCACATAGGTTGAAAGTGAAGAGATGAAAAAAAAATATTTCAAGAAAATGAAAAGCAAAAAAAAAGCTGAGGTAGCAATACTCATATCTGATAAAGTAGATTTCACAATGAAGGCCATAATTAGAGACAAAGAAGGCCACTACATAATATTGAAAAAATCTATCCAACAGGAAGATATAACCTTGGTAAACATATATGCACCCAACATATGAACACCAAATTATATTTTAAAACTTCTGGAGAAATCAATAGCAATACAATTATAGTACGGGACTTCAATACCTCGCTGACATCAATGGATAGATCTTCTAGACAAAAAATTAACAAGAAAACACAGACTCTAAATGAAGTGCTAGATCAAATGGATTTAATAGATATCTACAGAGAATTACACCACAAAACTGCAGAATTCACATTCTTCTCAAGTGCACATGGGATATTCTCAAAGATAGACAACATGTTAGGGCACAAACTAAGTCTCTACAAGTTCAAGAAAAATTAGATCAACCATCTTCTCAGATCACAATGGCATGAAACTAGAAATCAATTGTAACAAGAACATGAAAAGACATGTGAAAACATGGAGGTTAAATAGCATGTTATTGAACAATGAATGGGTTATCATGGAGAAAAAGAAGAAATTAAAAACTTCCTGGAAACCAATAAAAATTAAGACACAACAACACAAAATCTATGGGATACAGCAAAAGCAGTTCTGAGAGAGATGTTTATAGCACTGCAGGCCTACCTCAAAAAACAAGAAAAATCTCTAATAGACTATTTAACCTCACAACTTAAAGAACTAGAGAGCAAACAAAAAGAAAACCTCAGAGCAAGTAGAAAGAAGGAAATAGTAAAGATCACAGCAGAAATAAATGAGATAGAGACCAAAAAAACAATTCAAAGGATCAATGAAACAAAGAGCTGGTTTTTCAAAAAGATGAGCAAGATTTATGGACCCTTAGCTAGACTCACCGAGCAACAAAGAGAGAGAACACAAATACACAAAATCAGAAATGAAAGAGAATAAGTAACAACTAACACCACAGAAATACAAAAGATCATTAACAACTACTATGAACAGCAATATGGCAACAAATTCGACAATCTAAGCGAAATGGACAAATTTCTAGAAACCCATAGTATCCCAAAACTGAACCAGGAAGAGATAGAAAACTTGAACAGACCAATAACAACAGAAGAAATTGAAGATGTAATCAAGACTCTCCCAGCAAACAAAAGCCCAGGCCTGGATGGCTTCATGGGGCAATTTTACCGAACATTCAAAAAAGAACTAATACCCATTCTGTTCAAACTATTTGAAAAAATTCAAGAAGAAGGAAGACTTCCAAACTCGTTTTATGAAGCCAGCATAATTCTAATTCCAAAACCAGAAAAAGACATTACAAAGAAAGAAAACTACAGGCCAATATCCCTGATGAACCTAGATGCCAAAATCCTGAACAAAATACAAGCAAATCGGATCCAGCAATACATCAAAAAAATTATCCACCGTGACCATGTGGGATTCATCCCAGGGATGCAAGGCTGGTACAATATTCACAAATCAATAAACATGATAGACCTCATAAATAAAATGAAGAATAAAAACCACATGATCATATCAATAGATGCCGATAAAGCCTTCGACAAAATCCAGCATCCATTTCTGATAAAAACGCTCAGCAATGTGGGAATAGAGGGATCATATCTCAACATAATAAAGCCCATATATGAAAGACCTACAGCCAACATCACACTCAATGGGCAAAAACTCAAAGCATTTTCCTTAAGAACAGGAACAAGGCAAGGATGCCCACTTTTGCCACTCTTATTTAACATAGTACTGGAAGTCTTAGCCATAGCAATTAGACAGGAAGAAAAAAATAAAAGGGATCCAAATTGGAAAGGAAGAAGTGAAACTGTCATTATTTGCAGATGACATGATACTATATGTAGAAAACCCCAAAGACTTCAACAAAAATTTACTAGACTTAATAAATGAATTTGACAAAGTAGCAAGATACAAAATTAACGTCAAGAAATCAGTGGCATTCTTATACACCAATGATGAAATCACAGAAAGAGAAACTAAGAAAACAATCCCATTTACCATTGCAGCAAAAAAATTATGATACCTAGGAATAAACTCAACCAAAGTAATAAAGGACCTATTCGCAGAAAACTACAGGTCATTGAAAAAAGAAATAGAGGAAGATATAAAAAAGTGGAAGCACATTCCCTGTTCATGGATTGGAAGAATTATCGTCATCAAAATGTCCATATTACCCAAAGCAATCTATAGATTAAATGCAATCCCCATCAAAATACCAACGGCATACTTCACAGAATTGAAACAAGTACTTCAAAAGTTCATATGGAACCAAAAAAGACCTCAAATAGCCACAGCAACCTTGAAAAAGAAGAACAAAGTTGGAGGAATCACATTACCAGATTTCAGGTTATACTACAAAGCCACTGCAATCAAAACAGCCTGGTACTGGCACAAGAACAGGCATATAGACCAGTGGAACAGAACGGAGAACCCAGAAGTGGACCCAAGGCAATATGCTCAATTAATATTTGACAAAGGTGGCAAGAGCATACAGTGGAGTAAGGACAGCCTATTTAATAAATTGTGCTGGGAAAATTGGACAGCTACATGCAGAAAAATGAAACTAGATAATCAACTTACACCCTACACTAGAATAAACTCAAAATGGATAAAACACTTAAAAGTGACTCATGAATCCATAAAAATCCTAGAAGAAACTAGGCAACAAAATTTCAGACATCATACGCAGCAGAATTTTCACTGATACATCACCTAAGGCAATAGAAACAAAGGACAAAATGAACACATGGGACTACCTCAAACTTAAAACCTTCTGCACAGCAAAAGATACAGTCATCAAAACGGAAAGGCTACCCAGTGTATGAGAGAGCATAATTGCCATTGATATATCAGATAAGTGGTTAATTTCTAATTATATAGAGTGCTCATACAATTCAATAAAAGAAGACAAAGAAACCAATTAAAAAATGGGCAGAGGAACTCAATAGACACCTCTCTGAACAGGACATACAAATGGCTAAGAGAAATATAAAGAAATGCTCAACATAACTAATCATCAGAGAGATGCAAATTAAAGCAACAATGAGGTATCACTTCATACCTGTCAGAATGGCGACCATCAACAAATCATCAAACAACAAGAGTTGGTGAGGGTGTGGAGAAAAGGGGATTCTAGTACACTGCTGGTGGCAATGCAGGCTGATACAGCCACTATGGAAAACAATATGGTGTTACCTCAAAAATATTAAAATTGAACTTCCATTTGACCCAGTGACCCCACTTCTAGGAATATACACTAAGTAGCCTGAAACACCATTCAGAAAGAATATATGTACCCCCATGTTTGTAGCAGCACTATTTACAATAGCTAAAATCTGGAAACAGCCCAAGTGTCCATCAGTAGGTGAATGGATTAAAAAGCTGTGGTACATATACACAATGGAGTACTATGCAGTTGTAAGAAAGAAAGATCTCTTATCCTTTGAGACGACATGGAGGGACCTGGAAAGTATTAAGTGAAACAAGCCAAACAGAGAAAGACAAGTACCATATGATCTCATTTATTTGTGGAATATAATGAACATAACAGTCTGAGGAATGGGGTAGTCCCAGAGACGTGGAAGTGGGGTACAGACTGACAATCTCCAGAAGCGGGTGTATGTGGGGGAGAGATAAATCACAGAAGTTATATGCATGTATGTATGAACAATGGACCTGGACAACAAAGCTTGGGACAAGGCCAGGAGCGATGGGCGGAATTAGTGGGGGGAAAAGGAAGAACATCTGTAACAAAAATAAAGAAATTTAAAAAAAGTCTTAACAAAGTGGGAATAGAAAGATCATACCTCCACACAATAAAGGCCATATATAACAAACATATAGACAATATCATACTCAATGGGCAAAAACTGAAAGCATTTCCCTTAGGAACAGGAATAAGACACTGATGACCGCTTTGCCACTATTTTTCAACATAGTAATGAAAGTCTTAGCCACAGCATTCAGACTAGAAGAAAACATGAAAAGCATCCAAATTGCAGAGGAGGAAACAAAACTGTCATTATTCACAGATGACATAATTTTGTGCACAGAAAGCCCTAAAGATTGCACCAGAAACCAGTAGATTTAATAAATAAATTGGACAAACTAGTAAAATAGAAAGTTAACATTCAGAAATTGCTTGCATTTCTTTACACCAATAATGAACACAGAGAAAAAAAAACTAAAAAACAATTTCATTTATCATTGCAACAAAAACATTAAGATACCTAGAAATAATTGTAAACAAGGAGGTAAAAAAACCTGTTCTCAGAAAACTACAAGACATTGAAAAAAGAAATAAAGGAAAATATTAAAAAGTGGACATGTATACCAGGTTCATTGATTGGAAGAATCAACATTATTAAAATGTTCATACTACCGAAAGCAATCCATAGATTCAATGTAATCCCCTTTTAAAAAGCCAATGGCATATTTCACAGATCTACAACAAATAGTCCATAAGTTTATATGGAAGCAAGAAAGACCCTGAATAGCCACAGCAATTTTGAAAACAAAACAAAACAAAACAAAAAAGAACAAAGTTGGAGGGATCACAATACTGGATACCAAGTTATAATATAAAGCCATTATAATCAAAACAGCCTGGTTCTGGCACAAGAACAGGTATAGATAACAAAGGAACAGAACAGAGTCCCCAGAAATCAACCCAAGACATTATGCTCAATTAATATTTGACAAAGGAGGCCAAAGCATACAATTGAGTAAAGATAGTCTCATCAATAAATGATGTTGGAAAAACTGGACAGGTACACACACACAAAAAAAAAAAAAAAGAAAAAAGAAAAGGAATTAGACCAACAACGTACACCATACACAAGAATACACCTCAAAATGGACAAAAGACTTACATGTAACTCATGAAACCATAAAAATTTAAGAAGAAAATGTAGGCAGAAAAATCTCTGACACCACATGTAGCAGAATATTTACCAATACATTTCCTAGGGCAAGAAAAACAAAGAAAAAACTTAATAAATGGGACTACATCAAACTGAAAAGTTTCTGCACAGCAGAAGCAACCAGCATCAAAATGAAAAGGGAACCCACTGTATGGGAAAACGTAAGTGCCAATGACACACCAGTTAAGGGGTTAAGTTCCAAAATATGCAGAGTACTCATACAACTCAACAAAAGGAAGACAAAAAATTCAATTAAAAAGTGGGCAGAGGATCTGAATAGACATTTCTCCAAACAGGACAGACAAATGGCCAAGATACATGTGAAAAATTCTCAGCGTCACCAATCATCAGAAGGATGCAAGGTGAAATGACTATGAGATATCAGTTCACACCTGCCACAGTGGCTGCCATCAACAAATCATCGAACACCAATTGCTGGTGAGTATGTGGATAAAAGGGGACCCTAGTGCACTGCTGGTGGGAATGCAGACTGGTGCAGCCACTGTGGAAAACAATATGGGGTTTCCTCAAAAAATTATAAATGTAACTGCCATTTGACCCATTGATCCCATTTCTAGGAATATAGCCGAAGAAGCCCAAAACATCAATCAGAAAGAATATTTGCACCCTTATATCTATAGCAGCACTATTTACAATAGCTAAGATCTGGAAACAGCCCAAGTGTCCATCAGCAGATGAGTGGATAAAAAAAAGCCATGGTACATTTACAAAATGAAATACTATGCAGCTGTAAGAAAGAAAAGTCTCTTACCCTTTGAGACAATGTGCAGGGACCTAGAGATTATGTTAAACAAAATAAGCCAATCAGAGGTATACAAATATCACATGATCTTACTTCTTTGTAGAATATAATGAATAAAATAAGCTGATGAACAAAATAAAACCAGAGACATGAAAGCAGGGAACATACTGACAAACTTCAGATGGAGGGGTTGGGTGGGAGGGTGGAGAGATATAAACCAAAGAAATTAGATGCATACATGTATAGCCAATGGACACAGACAACAGTGTGGTGAAGGTGTTGGGGGGGATGGAGCAGAGAGGTGGGTGTCAATAAGGGACAAAGGAGGGACATCTGTAAAAAATAAAAAATAAAAAACCCTGATTTAGCAGCAACTACTTAAATATAATATTTTCTTTTTGAATCATGCAGTTCAGAAATGTAAAGAAAAACATTCAGTGGGGATTTTTTATAAAACATATATCTATTGGACTTATATTTCCTGTATGATATTCCAATAAATATATGCCCACAAATATATATATATATATATATATATATATATATATATATATATAACCCAAATAAGCCAAAGTAATCTTGAAAAAGAACAAATCTAGAAGGCTCATACATCCCAATTTCAAAACTTATTACAAAGCTAGAGTAATTAAAACAGTATGGTACTGATCCATGCTCAGGCAGCAGCAGTGCAGATATGCAGCTGAGACCCATCCCCAGCAACATCAGCAGAGGCTGAACAGAAGCGGTGACCTAGCCCAAGCAGCAGCAAGGCTCAGTCAGCCAAGACCCACCCCTGACAATTGCAGCAGTGGATTTGGAGTGGAGCACCTCCCCTAGTGACAGCAAAGTCCTGGGAGCTGAGCATCCTCAGCCCCCAATAGCAGCAGAGTATTGGAAGCTGAGAGCACCCCCTGGCAACAGCAGCAGCAGTAGCCGTACAAGCCAGAAGCTGCTACTTGCCCCCAGTAGCATGAGCAGTGACGGATCAGGAGCTGAGCCCCAACAGGCAGCAGTGCACCCCAGCAATGCACCAGCTGGACCCATGCACCTTAGCAGAACACCAGCTGGACCCACCACTCCAGCAGAACACCAGCTAAACCCACCCACCCCAGCAGCACACCAGCAGGACCCATACATCCCAGAAGCACACTGGCTGGACCCACAAACTCCAGCGCACACCAGTTGGACCCACCCACCTCAGCAGCTCCTACCATAACAGACCAATACCAGCGACCAGTTGTCAGTCCTCCAGGACCCATAGCAGGCAAGAGGCACCAAACACCAAAATAGTTTGGGAGGCAGAACAGCATTATTTGATATACACTGACCTGCCTACACATCCCAACATCCCTCACTGGGCCTAGAACTACCAGATTGCTAAAATTGTGAGACAAAAAACAACACCCAAATGAAAGAAAAGGAGGAATTACCAGAAAAGAAAGTACATGAAATAGTGGCAAGCAATTTGTCAGATAAAGAAATAAATGCAGTGATTTTAAGGCTGCTCAAACAATTTAGTGAAAACTACAAACAACTTAATGAAAATTATAAAGAGCTCAGTGAGAATGACATCAGCATAAAAAAAAGAGAAGCTATGAATAAAAATCAAGTGGAAATAAAGAATGACATAGCTGATATGAAAAATACCTAAGAAGGTCTAAATAGTAGATTAGAAGAAGCTGAAGACTAAATCAGTGAGTTAGAAGACAAGATAGACAAAAACACCGAAATATAGCAACGATTAAAAAAAAAAAAGCAGGAGGAGAGTTTAAGGGAGTTTTAGAACAATATGAAATGTAACAACATTATCATTGTAGGGGTACCAGAAGGGGAAGAACCGGAGGAAGGAATAGAGAACCTGTTTAAAGAAATAATGACAGAAAATTTCTCAAATTTGGTGAAGAAAAGAATCTCACAAGTCCAGGAAACACAGAGAGTCCCAAGCAAGATGAACCCAAGAAGGAAGATCCACAGCTAGACAGACCATAATCAAAATGGCAAACATTAAAGACAAAAAAATAATTTTAAAGGAAGCAAGAAAGAGACAGAAATTTACCTACAAGGGAGCTCCCTTTAGACTGTCAGCTGACTGCTCAATAGAAAAACTGCAGGCCAGAAGGAAGTGGTATGAAGGGTTCAAAATAATGAAAGGCAAGCGTCTGAATCCAAGATTAGTCTATCCAGCAAGGCTATCATTCAAAACACAAGGTAAAATAAAGAACTTTATAGACAAAAATAAAAAACTAAGGGAATTTATCACCAGCAAACCAGCACAGCAAGAAATGCTAAAGGGACTATGGCAAGAAGAAGAAATAGAAAGAGAGGAACACAGCATAGAATATAAATGGCAACAAGCAAGTATCTATCACTAACAACCTTAAATGTAAATGGCTTAAATGTTCCAATCAGAAGACATAAAGTAGCTGACTAGATAAGAAAACAGGACCCAGAATATTCCAAAATGGCCACAGAGTGAATGAAAGCTACACAGACCATCTCTCAGGACCAAACTGGAATTACAACTAAAATAAATTAGTCAAATTGTTGAAAAAACAACAACAACAACAGAAAAGCATCTTGTGAAGACCATATAACCAGGGACACTGAATCAATCCTGGTAGGATTGCAGAGGCACAAGAGGGGGGCTGAGAGCCCACGGACATCAGCAATCTTAGCTATGAAATCCCAAGCCCTTGAGGTTGAAATCCAAGCCAGCTCCAGAGTGCAGAGGGCCAGAACAGAGCGCTAAAATAGCCACAGCTACTCAACTTGGGATCCACCAGAGGAAGGGCAGACAGGACTAGAACTGTGTGGGGACACTCAGAATTTGGAGAGTGCTCAGAGCTATTGCTGAGTTGCAGCCACACAGGACAGTGGCCATCTTACTCCTTCCCAGGGCTTTGGAAAGAGGTCATGGCCCCTCTCTCAGAGATTTAACCCCACCCAGGCGGGCCACTGAAGTGCAAATTGAAGCTCATTAAGAACCAGCATCTGCCCACCCTTGGGAAATCCTTTTATGTGGAACACCTGACAGAATTATTTTTTTTAGTTTTTTATTTATTAATATGTTTTTGTTATAGATGTTTCTCATTTTTCCCCACTGACACCCTCCTCCCCATTTCCCCTGCCTCATCCCCAGCTTCGTTGTCTATGTTCATTGGTCATACATACATGCGTGTAAGTTCTGTGGTTTACCTCTTCCCCACAATCCCCCTCCCCTCCTCTGAGGATTGGCAGCCTGTACCCCACCTCCATGTCTCTGGATTAATTTTGTTCAGTAGTGTGTTTAGTTCATTATATTCCACAAATAAGTGAGATTATGTAATATTTGTCTTTCTCTGCTTGGCTTGTTTCACTTAGCATAATACTCTCCAGGTCCTTCGATGCCATCTCAAAGGATAAGAGATCTTTCTTTCTTTCTTACAGCTGCATAGTATTCCATTGTGTATATGTACCACAGCTTTTTAATCCACTCATCTAATGATGGACACATGGATTGTTTCCAGATATTAACTATTGTAAATAGTGCTGCTATGAACGTAGGGGTACATATATTCTTTCTGATTGGTGTTTCAGTTTTCTTAAGGTATATTCCTAAAAGTGGGATCACTGGGTAAAATGGCAGTTCAATTTTTAAATTTTTGAGGTAACACCATACTGTTTTCCACAGTGGCTGCACCAGTCTGCATTCCCGCCAGCAGTGTACTAGAGTCCCCTTTTCTCCACACCCTCGCCAACACTTGTTGTTTGATGATTTGTTGATGGCGGCCATTCTGACAGGTGTGAGGTGATATCTCATAGGTGTTTTAATTTGCAAATCTCTGATGATTAGTGACATTGAGCATTTTTTCACATGTCTCTTGGCCATTTGTATGTCCTTTTTGGAGAGGTGTCTATTTAGGTCCCTTACCCATTTTTTAATTGGGTTCTTTGTCTTCCTTTTGTGTAATTGTATGAACACTCTATATATTTTGGAAATTAACCCCTTATCTGATGCATCATTGGCGATTATATTCTCCCATATACTGGGATCCCTTTTCATTTTGATGGTTGTTTCTTTAGCTGTGCAGAAGCTTTGAGTTTGATGTAATCCCATGTGTTCATTTTTTCCTTTGTTTCTGTTGCTTTAGGTGATGTATCAGTGAAAATTCTGCTGTGTATGATGTCTGAAATTTTGTTGCCTACATTTTCTTCTAGAATTTTTGTGAATTCATGAGTCACATTTAAGTCTTTTATACATTTTGAGTTTATTTTTGTGTATGGTTGAAGTTGGTGGTCTAGTTTCATTTTTTTTGCACTTAGCTGTCCAATTTACCCAACACTGTTTATTGAAGAGACTGTCTTGATTCCACTGTATGCTCTTGGCACCTTTGTCAAATATTAATTGAGCATATTGTCCTGGGTCCATTTATGGATTCTCTGTTCTGGTCCATTGATCAATCTGCCTGTTCTTGTGCCAGTACCAAGCTGTTTTGATTACAGTGGCTTTGTAGTATAACCTGAAATCTTGTAATATGATTCCTCCTACTTTGTTCTTCTATTTCAAGATTGCTGTGGCTCTTCGGGGAGGTTTATGGTTGTATATAAACTTTTGGAGTATTTGTTCTAGTTCTTTGAAATATGTTGTTGGTATTTTGATGGGGATTGCATTGAATATACAGATTGCTTTGGGTAGTACGAACATTTGAATGATGTTAATTTTTCCAATCCATGAACAAGGTATATGCTTTCACTTTTTTATATCTTCCTGTATTTTTTTTTTTCCTCAATGACCTGTAGTTTTCTGTGAAGAGGTTCTTTACTTCTTTGGTTAAGTTTATTCCTAGGTATCTTAATTTTTCTGCGGCAATGTTAAATGAGATTGTCTTTTTAGTTTCTCTTTCTGTGATTTCTTCATTGGTGTATAAGAATCCTGTCAATTTCTTGATGTTAATTTCTTGATGTTAAAGTATCCTGCTACTTTGCCAAATTCATTTATTAAGTTTAGTAGATTTTTTATGGAGTCTTTAGTGTTTCCTATGTACAATATCATGTCATCTGCAAATAATAAATTTTACTTCCTACTTTCCAATTTAAATCCCCTTTATTTTTCTTCATGTCTAATTGCTGTGGCTAAGACTTTCAGTACTATGTTAAATAAGAGTGGTGAAAGTGTGCATCCCTGTCTTGTTCCCGTTCTTAAGGGGAATGTTTTCAGTTTTTGCCCATTGAGTATGATGTTGGCTGTAGGCTTTTCATATATGGCCTTTATTATGTTGAGATATGATCCCTCTAGTCACATTGCTGAGCGTTTTTATCAGAAATGGGTACTGGATTTTGTCAAATGCTTTTCCAGCATCTATTGATATGATCATATGGTTTTTATCTTTTCTTTTGTTTATGTGGTGTATCACATTTATTGATTTGCAAATATTGTACCATCCTTGCATGCCTGGGATGAAACTCACTTGGTCATGATGAATAATTTTTTTGATGTATTGCTGGATCTGATTTTCTAATATTTTGTTAAGGATTTTGGCATCTGTGTTCTTCAGGGATATTGGCCTGTAGTTTTCTTTCTATGTAGTGCGTTCACCCGGTTTTGAAATTAGTATTATGCTGGCCTCATAAAATGAGTTTAAAAGTGTTCTGTCTTCTTGTATTTTTTTGGAATAGTTTGAGGAGAATGGGTATTACATCTTCTTTGAATGTTCGGTAAATCTCTCCCGTGGAGCCATCTGGGCCTGGGCTTTTGTTTGCTGGGAGTTTCTTGAACACATCTTCAATTTCCTTTGTTGTTATTGGTTTGTTCACGTTTTCTCTGTCTTCCTGGTTCAATTTTAGGAGGCTGTGTGTTTCTAGAAATTTGTCCATTTGTCCTAGATTGTCTAATTTGTTGTAGTATAGTTGTTCATAGTATGTTTTGATGACCCTTTGTATTTCTGTGGTGTCAGTTGTTACTTCTCCTCTTTTATTTCTATTTTGTTTATTTGGTTTCTCTCTTTTTGTTTCTTGGTGAGTCTGGCTAAAGGTCCATCAGTCTTGTTTCTCTTTTCAAAGAACCAACTTTTTGTTTCATTGATCTTTTGAATTGTTTTTTTTTTTGTTTTGTTTTTTTTTTTAGTCTCTATGTTGTTTATTTCTGCTCTAACTTTTACTATTTCCTTCCTCCTACTGCGTCTCAGTTTTTCTATCTGTTTACTTTCTAGTTCTATAAGTTGTAGGGATAGAAAGTCAATTAGGAATTTTTCTTGTTTCTTGAGGTAGGCCTGTAATGCTATGAATTTCCATCTCAGGAATGCTTTTGCTGTGTCCCATAGATTTTATGTTGTTTTGTGTTTGTTTTCACTGGTTTCCAGGAAGTTTTTAATTTCTTCAGTGACCTCATTAGTAACCCATTTGTTGTTTAATAACATGCTATTTAGCCTCAAAGTGTTTGAGTGTTTTTGTGTGTTTTTATTGTAATTGAGTTCTAGTTTTATGCCACTATGATCTGAGAAGATGCTTAATATAATTTCAATTTTCTTAAATTTGTAGAGGCTTGCTTTGTGTCCTAACATGTGATCTATCTTTGCGAAAGACCCATGTTCACTTGAGAAGAGTGTATATTCTGCAGCTTTGTGGTGAAATAGCAATGAAGTCCAACGTAACTAGTTTGCCTTGTAAGGACACTATGTCCTTGGTAATTTTTTATCTAGAAGATATATCTAGTGGTTTCAGTGATGTGTTAAAGTCACCACTGTGATTGTGTTGCTATTGATCTCTGTCAAAGTCCTCCAGAAGTTTTTTAATATATTTTGGTGCTTCCATATTTGGTGCGTATATGTGTACCAGGGTGATGTCCTCATGTTGGATTGCTCCTTTTATGTATTTATTTATTTTTCTATTTTATTATTTATTTATTTATTTATTCTTATTTAATTAATTTATTCTCTTTTGTTATGATGTTTCTCCTTTTGGTCCCACTGATTCCCCCCACACCCTTTCTCCCCGCCCTGTCCCCAGCCTTGTTGTCCATGTTCATTGTTCAGGCACACATGCATATAAGTTCTGTGGTTTATCTCTCCCACACACACACACACACTTCTGGGGATGTCAGTCTGTACCCCACTTCCACGTCTCTGGGACTACCCCATTCCTCAGACTGTTAGGTTCATTATATTCCACAAATACGTGAGATCATATGATACTTGTCTTTCTCTGTTTGGCTTGTTTTGCTTAGGATAATACTTTCCAGGTCCCTCCATGTTGTCTCAAAGGATAAGAGATCTTTCTTTCTTACAACTGCATAGTACTCCATTGTGTATATGTACCACAGCTTTTTAATCCATTCATCTACTGATGGACATTTGGGCTGTTTCCAGACCTTAGCTATTGTAAATAGTGCGGCAATGAACATGGGGGTACGTATATTCTTTCTGATTGGTGTTTCAGGCTTCTGAGGGTATATTCCTAGAAGTGGGGTCACTGGGTCAAATTGAAGTTCAATTTTAATTTTTTTGAGGTAACACCATATTGTTTTCCATAGTTGTTGCACCAGTCTGCATTCCCACGTACAGTGTACTAGAGTCCGCTTTTCTCCACACTGTCGCCAACACTTGTTGTTCGATGATTTGTTGATGGTGGCCATTCTGACAGGTGTGAGGTAATACCTCATTGTTGCTTTAATTTGCATCTCTCTGATGATTAGTGATGTTGAGCATTTTTTCATATGTCTCTTAGCCATTTGTATGTCCTGTTTGGAGAGGTGTCTATTGAGTTCCTTTGCCAATTTTTAATTGGGTTCTTTGTCTTCCTTTTGTGGAGTTGTATGAGCACTCTATATATATTAGAAATTAACCCCTTGTCTGATATATCAATGCCAATTATGCTCTCCCATACAGTGGTTTGTCTTTCCATTTTGATGATTGTATCTTTTGCTCTGCAGAAGCTTTTGAGTTTGATGTAGTCCCATGTGTTCATTTTCTCCTTTGTTTCTGTTGCTTTAGGTGATGTATCAGTAAAAATTTTGCTGCATATGATGTCTGAAATTTTGTTGCCTACATTTTCTTCTAGAATTTTTGTGAATTCATGAGTCACATTTAAGTCTTTTATCCATTTTGAGTTTATTCTTCTGTAGGGTGTAAGTTGATGGTCTAGTTTTATTTTTTTGCATTTAGCTGTCCAATTTACCCAACACCATTTATTAAAGAGGCTGTGTTTACTCCACTGTACGCTCTTGGCACCTTTGTCAAATATTAATTGAGCATATTGCCTTGGTCCACTTTTGTGTTCTCTATTTTGTTCCATTGATGTATCTGCCAGTTCTTGTACCAGTACCAGGTTGTTTTGATTACAGTGGCTTTGTAGTATAACCTGAAATCTGGTAATATGATCCCTCCTACCTTGTTTTTCTTTTTCAAGATTGCTGTGGCTATTGGAGGTCCTTTTTTGTTTCATATGCGCTTTTGAAGTATTTGTTCTAGTTCTGTGAAGTATGTCGTTAATATTTTGATGTGTATTGCATTGAATCTATAGATTGCTTTGGGTGGTATTGACATTTTATTGATGTTAATTCTTCCAATCCATGAACAAGGTATGTGCTTCCACTTTTTTATCTTTCTCTATTTTTTTTTTTCAATGTCCTGCAGTTTTCTGTGAGAGGGTTTTTTATTTCTTTGGTTAAGTTTATTCCAGGTATCTCAATTTTTTTTTTTTTGCTGCGATGGTAAATGGGATTTTTTTTTAGTTTCTCTTTCAGTGAGATCATCATTGGTATATATAAATACCATCAATTTCTTGACATTACTTTTATATCCTGCTACTTTGCGAAATTCATTTATTAATTCTAGTAGATTTTTGATGGAGTCTTTCGGGTTTTTTATGTATAATATGTTATCTGGAAATTATGACAGTTTCACTTTCTCTTTTCCGATTTGCATCCCTTTCTTTTTTTTTTTCATGTGTAATTGCTGTGGCTAAGACTTCCAGTACTACATTAAATAAGATTGGCAAAAGTGGGCATCCTCATCTTGTTCCTGTTGTTAAGGGTAATGCTTTTAGTTTTTGCCCATTGAGTATGATGTTGGCTGTAGGTCTTTCATATATGGCCTTTATGATGTCAAGATATGATTCCTCTATTCCCACATTGCTGAGTGTTTTTATCAGAAATGGATGCTGGATTTTGTCGAAGGCTCTTTTAGTATCTATTGATATGATCATGTGGTTTTTATTCTTCATTTTATTTATGTGGTGTGTCACGTTTATTTATTTTGAATATTGTACCAGCCTTGCATCACTGGGATGAATCCCACTTGTTCATGGTGAATAATTTTTTTTTGATGTATTGCTGGATTCGATTTGCTAGTATTTTGTTCAGGATTTTGGCATCTATGTTCATCAGGGATATTGGCTTGTAGTTTTTTTTTTTCTTTGTAGTGTGTTTTTCTGGTTTTAAAATTAGAATTATGCTGGCCTCATAAAATGAGTTTGGAAGTTTTTCTTCTTCTTAAATTTATTGAAATAGTTTGAGGAGAATGGGTGCTAGTTCTTCTTTGAATGTTCGGTAAAATGCCCCTGTAAAGCCATCCTTGCCTGGCTTTTGTTTGCTGGGAAAGTCTTGATTAGATTTTCAATTTATTTTGTTGTTATATGTCTGTTCAAGTTTTCTGTCTCTTCCACGTCCAATTTTCGGAGACTATGTGGTTCTAGAAATTTGTTTATTTCCCTTAGATTGTCAAATGTGTTGCTGTATAATTGTTCATAATATTTGTTAACAATTCTTTGTATTTCTGTGTTGTCAGTTATTATTTCTCCTCTTTCATTTCTGATTTTATGTATTTGGGTTCTCTCTCTTTGTTTCTTGGTGACTCTACCTACGGGTCCATCAATCTTGTTTAACTTTTCAAAGAACCAGCTCTTTGTTTCATTATTCCTTTGAATTGCTTTTTTGGTCTCCATGTCATTTATTACTGCTCTGATCTTTACTATTTTTTTCCTTCTACATGCTCTGGGGTTTTCTTTTTGTTTGCTTTCTAATTCTTTAAATTTTGAGGTTAGATAGTCTATTAGAAATATTTCTTGTTTTTTTGAGCTAGGCCTGTAGTGCTATGAACTTTCCTCTCAGAATTGCCACCTTTTCTGGGACCCAGCAACCTGGCTCACACTGTTGGCTCTGCTCTGGTGTTTCCCTTAGGCCAGATTGCTCCTTTACATATTATGTAGTGACCTTTTATGTTTCTTATTATGGCCCTTGTTTTGAAGTCTATCTTGTCAGATATGAGTATTGCTATACCAGCTTTTTTTTTTTTTGTTTCTTTTTTTTTGAAAATTTTTTTTCCATCCCTTCACTTTCATCCTGTGTGAATCTTTTGTTGTGAGGTGGGTCTCTTGTAGACAGCATGTATATGGGTCATGTTTTTTTATCCATTTAGCTACCCTTTGTCTTTTGATTGGAGCATTTAAGCCATTTTCATTTACCGTAATTATTTTTTATTTATTTATTTATTTATTTATTTTATTTATTTTTATCCTCACCCGAGGACATTTTTCCATTTTTTTGTTCAGGTAGAGCGGGAGAGAGAGAGAGGAACAGAGAGAGAGAGAGAGAGAAACATCGATGTGAAAGGAACACATCAAGTGGCTGCCACCCGCACAACCGACCAGGGCCGGGGACAAACTGCAACTGAGGTACGTGCCCTTAGCGGGAACCGAACCCGGGTCTCTCAGGACCTCAGGCCAAAGCTCTAACCGCTGAGCCAAACCGGCCAGGGCCATTTACCGTAATTATTGATTGATAGTTATCAGTTGCCATTTTAATTTTTGCCTGTGCTCCCCCCCCCCCCCCCCCCCCCCCCCCGCCCAGCCTAGTCTGTTTCTTCTTCTTGTTACAACAATCCCTTCAGCATTTCTTGCAATGCTGATTTGGTGGTGGTAAATTCCTTTAGCTTTTTTTTTAAATCCGTGAAGCTCCTTAGTTCTCCTTCAATTTTGAATGATAGCCTTGCTGAATAGAGTAGTCTTGGATTCAGACCTTTGCCTTGCATTATTTTGTACACTTCATGCCACTCCTTTTTGGCCTGCATAATTTCTATTGAGAAATCAGCTGCTAGTCTAATGGGAGCTCCCTTGTAGGTAACTTTCTGTCTCTCTCTTGCTTCCTTTAAGATTCTTTCTTTGTCTTTAATGTTTGCCATTTTTATTACGATGTGTCTAGCTGTGGGTCTTCTGGGGTACATCTTGCTCGGGACTCTGTTTTTCCTGGATTTTTGTAACTTTTTCCTTCACCAGTTTAGGAAAGCTGTCTTTCATTATTACTTCAAACAGGTTCTCCGTTCCTTTCTCTATTTCTTCTCCTTCCGGAATCCCTATAATGTGAATTTTGTTACATTTTGTATTGCCCCACAGCTCCCTTAAACTGTCCTCCTGATTTTAATTTTTTTCCCACTTGTTCTATTTGAGTTTTTCTTTATCTTGTGTTCTAAGTCCCTAATTTGGTCTTCAGCTTCTTCTAATCTACTATTAATTCCTTTTAGGTTATTTTTCATAACAGTTATGTCATTCTTTATTTCCTTTTGATTTTTATGCATAGCTTCTACCTCTTTATGTGTAGCTTCTACCCCCTTTTTTAGCTGAAGTAGTTCCCAGTGAGCTCTTCATAATTCTTAATAAGTTGCTTGTAGTTCTCACCCAATTGTTTGAGCACCCTTAAAATCATTGCTTTGAATTCTTTATCTGACAATTTGCTGTCTTCCATTTCCTGTAGTTCCTTTTCTGGTGATTACTCTTTTTCTTTCTCTTGGGTGTTGTTTCTTTGTCTCCCTATTTTAGCTGTCTGGTAGGTCTATACCCGCTGAGGGATGGTTGTAGTGTGTATGCAGCTCAATGTATATCAAATAAGGCTACTGTACCTCCTAGTCTGTTTTGTTGCATGTTGCCTCTTGCCTGCTGTGGATCCTGGAGGACTGACTACTCGGGGCTGGCACTGGTGTGTCCTGGTAGGTGCTGCTGCTGGATCATGTGGTCTCCTCTGGAGCTGTGTTCCCAGCTGGTCGCTGGTGCCACCTGTAGCTGTATAGCTCAGGCCCTGTTGGAGCCACACTCCCTGCCCATTCTGTGGGCAGCTGGATCACACAGTCCCTTTGGAGACCCAGCTCTATACCTATCTTGTGGGCTGCTGGGTAGCACAGGCCTCTCTGGTGCCCCCGCACCCTACAGGTCCCACGAGCAGGCAGCTGGATTGCACCAGTCCCTCTCAAGCTCTGGCTTCTCACTGCTCTTGTGGGCTGCTGGGTCGCACAGGCCTCTTTGGTGCCCTAGAAACCCGCACGTCCCACAAGCAGCTGGATCACACCAGGCCTTCTCAAGCCTCGGCTTCCCACCACTCTTGTCGGCTGCTGGGTTGCACAGGTCTCTGTGGAGCCCCAGGTCCCACTGCTGGTGGTTGGGGAGTACTGCTGCCTCATGGGGCTCAACTCGTGCTCAGCCTTTGCTCTAGTTTTGGGGGATGGGTCTCAGTAGCTGGTCCCACTGCTGGTGGCTGGGGAGTACTGCTGCCTCATGGGGCTCAACTCCTGCTCAGCCTTTGCTCTAGTTTTTGGGGATGGTCTCAGTAGCTTGTCTGTGCTTCTGTTGCCTGGGGATGGATGTCTGCTTCCCAGCCTCTGTTGCTGGGGGTATATCTCAAATCTGATGGGGCTACTACTGTGGGGGATGGTGCTGGGCTCCTGGCCATCTGTGGCTTCCGCAACTGGCGCCTTGGCAGCTTCACTACTGTGCACTGGTCTGTGTTGATACAGGGTGTCCACTGGTCCGATGGTGCCAGGTACACTGGTGGGCTCAGGTTGCTGGGCTCTAGCTGCTCCCACTGCCTCCTCCCAGGAAAGACCCATGATCGTCCAAAATGGTGGGACCTCCCTGTGGGCCAGGAAGAAGTGCCCTGAAGAGCTGCTTACCACGGTAGCTGGCTGCTCCTGTCCACAGCACAGGAACCTTCTGTTCTGCGTCCCTTCACTGCTCAGCTTTGGTTGTCCACCTTCATGTCCACTCACACTCTCACATACTAGTTCACTCTCTCACACACTCACCCTCCTGAGTGAGTTTTTTATTCAACTGAGAAACCAAGGCTCTTCAAGTAATGCAACTAATAGCCTCCAGGCAAAAAGCTAAGGATACCTGAACCATTCCTGGGATTGTAAATCTACCCAGGAAAGTAAAACTTGACAGTAGTGTTTAACGAGGGTCCTCCCATGCTCATCCAAATCCAGTAGAGGGAGCCACAAACAGCAGAACACCAACACCCACAGGGAAAATTTGACAGGCTCCAAAACCTATTGAGAGGGCCAAAATGGTGAAACAAACAAATCCCAAATGAAAGAACAAGAAACCTCTACTGAAGATGAGATAAATGAAATGCAGTTAAGCAAGTTATCAGAGGTGGAATTCAGAGCCATGATCTCAAGGAAGCTCAACTGCATGAGTAAGAACATCAACACCATGAGTAAAGACATAGAAACATTGAAAATCAACCAATTGGAAATAAAAACCACCAAGAAGAAATGAAGAATGACATAGCAGAAATAAAGAACACACTGGAAGGACTAAACAGCAGAGTAGAGGAAGCTGAGGATTGGATCGGTGAATTAGAAGACAGGGTAGCAAAAAATCAACCAATCAGAACACCAAAAGGAAAAAACAATTAAAAAACAGGAAGACAGCTTAAGAGAACTGTGGGACAACTGGAAACATAATAATATTTGCATCGTAGACATCCTCGAAGAAAAAGTAAGTGAGCAAGGATTAGAGAATATATTTGAACAAATAGTGACAGAAAACTTCCCTAATTTGGTGAAGGAAGAAGGCACTTAAGTTCAAGAAGCACAGGGAGCCCCAAGAAAGAAAAACTCAAACAGGCCCACGCCAAGACACATAGTAATCAAAGTGCCAAAAATTAAAGACAAACAGAGAATCCTAAAAGCAGCAAGAGAAAAGCATGTTGTTACCTACAAAGAAACCTCCATAAGGCTCTCAGCTGACTTCTCAACAAAAACAGTACAGGCCAGAAGGGAATGGCATAGTGTAATCAAGGTCATGAAAGACAAGGATCTAAATCCAAGACTACTCTATCCAGCAAGGCTAGCATTCAAAATAGAAGGTTAAATAAAGAGCTTCCCCAACAAAAAAGGCTAAGGGAATACATTAGCACCAAACTAGCACTGCAAGAATTGTTCAAAGGACTGCTGTAATTTGTAGAAGAAATAAGAAGAAAAATATAACCACACTAAACAAAAATGGCAATAAATAAGTCCATATCAATAATCACCTTAAATGTAAGTGGGTTGAATGCTCCGATAAAAAGACACAGAGTAGCTGATTGGATAAGAAAGCATGACTCACATATATGTTGTTTACAAGTGACCCACCTCACAACAAAAGACACACATAGGTTGAAAGTGAAGGGATGGAAAAAAATCTTCCAAGCAAATGGAAAGATTGGTGTAGCAATACTCATATCTGATAAAATTGATTTCATAGTGAAGGCCATAACTAGAGACAAAGAAGGTCACTGCATAATATTGGAACGATCTGTCCAACAGGAACATATAACCTTAGTAAGCATATATACACCAAATATAGGATCACCAAAATATATTTTAAAACTACTGGAGGACTTCAAGGGAGCGATCAATAGTAATACAATCATAGTGGGTAACTTTAATACCACAGTGGCACCACTGGATAGATCTTCTGGACAAAAAATTAACAAGGAAACAGAGTCCTTAAATGATGAACTAGATCAGTTGGACTTAATTAATATTTACAGGACATTTCACCCCAAAGCTGTAGAATATACATTCTTCTCAAATGCACAGAGAACATTCTCAAAGATATACCACATATTAGGACACTAAGTAAGTCTCTAAAAATTCAAGAAGATTGAAATCTTATCAAGTATCTTCTCAGATCACAATGGCATGCCACTAGAAATCAATTACAATAAAAACACTCAAAAACATTCAAACACATGGAGGCTAAATAGCATATTACTAAACAACGAATAGGTTACCAAAGAGATCAAGAAAGAAATAAAAAACTTCCTGGAAAGTAATGAAAATGAACACACAATACAAAATTTATGAGACACAGCAAAAGCAGTTCTGAGAGGAAAGTTTATAGCAACATAGGTCTACCTCAAGAAATAAAACTTTCTAAAAAACTATCTAACCCAACAACTTAAAGATTTAGAAAGAGAACAAGAAGAAAAACACAGAGTTAGTAGAAGGAAGGAAAAAAAATCCGATCAGAAATAAATGACATGGAGATTAAAAAAATAAATAAAAAGATCAATGAAACCAAGAGTTGATTATTTGAAAAGATAAACAAGATTGATCAACCTTTAGCCAAACTCACCAAGAAACAAAGAGAGAGTACCCAAATTAATACAATCAGACATGAAAGAGGTGCAGTAACAATAAACAACACAGAAATACAAAGGATTGTAAGAAAATACTATGAACAATTATATGCCAACAAATTCAACAACATAAGAGAAATGGACCAATTCTTAGAATCACATACTATCTTAAAACTCAACTGGGAAGAGTCAGCAAAGTTAACAGACCAATAACAATTAAGGAAATAGAAGTAATCAATAATATCCCAGCAACCAAAAGCCCTGGTCCGGACTGCTACACAGGGAAGTTTTACTGAACTTTCAAAGAAGAACTATCATCTATTCTCATCAAACTGTTCCCAAAAATTCAAGAGAAAGGAAGACTTCCAAGCCTTTTTTATGAGGCCAGCATAATTCTAATCCTCACCAGATAAAGACACTACAAAGAAAGAAAATTACAGGCCAATATCCCTGATGAACATAGATGCCAAAATCCTCAACAAAATCCTAGCAAATCAAATCCAGCAATATATTTTAAAAAATGATACACCATGATCAAGTGGAATTTATCCCAGAGATGCAAGGCTGGTACAATATTCATAAATTGATAAATATGATACAACACATAAACAAAATGAAAGATAAAAATCATGTGATCATATCAATAGATGCTGAAAAAGCATTCGACAAAATACAACATCCATTTTTATAAAAACTTTCAGCAAAGTGGGAATAGAAAGATCATACCTTAACATAATAAAGGCCATTTATGACTGATCTACAGCCAACATCATACTCAATGGGCAAAAACTAAAAGTATTTCCCTTAGATCAGGAACAAGACAGGGATGTCCACTTTCACCACTTTTATTTAACATATTACTGGAAGTCTTAGACATAGCAATCAGACAAGAAGAGAAAATAAAAGGAATCCAAATTAGAGAGGAAGAAGTGAAACTGTCATTATTCGCTGACGACATGATATTGTAGATAGAGAACTCTAAAGACTCCATCAAAAACTACTAGATTTAATAAATGAATTTGGCAATGTAGTGGGATACAAAATCAATATCCAGAAATCATTGGCATTTTTTTTTTTTATCCTCACCCGAGGATATTTTTCCATTTTTTGTACAGATAGAGTGGGAGGGAGAGAGAGGAAGGGAGAGAGAGAGAGAAACATCGACGTGAAGGGACACCTCGAGTGGCTGCCACCCGCACGACCAACCAGGGTCGGGGACAAACTGCAACCGAAGTACGTGCCCTTAGCGGGAACCGAACCCGGGTCTCTGTACCGCAGGCCGACGCTCTAACCGCTGAGCCAAACTGGCCAGGGCCATTGGCATTTTTATACACCAATAATGAACATAAAGAGAAATTTAAAAAACTATCCCATTTACCATTGGAATAACAAATTTAGGATACCTAGGAATAAACTTAACCAAAGAAGTAAAGGACGTATTTGCAGAAAACTACAGGACATTGAAAAAAGAAATAGAGGAAGACATAAAAACGTGGAAGCATATACCTTGTTCATGGATTGGAAGAATTAACATCATTAAAATGTCCATACTACCCAAAGCAATCTATAGATTCAATACAATCCCCACTAAAATACCAATGACATATTTCACAGAACTAGAACAAACACTCCAAAAGTTTATATGGAACAAAAAAAGACCCCAAATAGCCAAGAAATCTTGAAAAAGAAGAACAAAGTTGGAGGAATCACATCTTTGGCTATCAGGTATACTACAAAGCAATTATAATCAAGGCAGCCTAGTACTGGCACAAGAACAAGCATATAGATCAATGGAACAGAACAGAGAACCCAGAAATTGACCCGTGACATTATGCTCAATTAATATTTGACAAAGGTGGGAAGAGCAGACAATGGAGTAAAGACAATCTCTTCAAATGCCTATCAATAGACTAGTGAATAAAAAAGTGTTGGTACACATATACAATGGAATATTACTCTGCCATAAAACAGAATGAAATCTTACCATTTGTAACAGCATGAATGGACATAGACATTATATGCTCAGTCCAAATAGTTAGTCAGAGAAAGACAAACACTATATGATTTCATTTATATGTAGAACCTAAGAACAAAATAAATGAACAAACAAAATTGAAAGAGACACTTAGACACAGAGATCCGACTGGTGATTGCCAGAGGAGAGTGGGTTTGGGTGACTGGCTGAAAGAGTTGAAGGGATTGAGAAGTACAAATTGGTAGTTACAAAACAGCCATGGAAATGTAGAGTACAGCACAGGGAATATAGTCAATAATATTGTAATAAGTATGCATGGTGCCAGGAAGATACTGGAAATACCAGGGGGAATACTTTGTAAAGTATATGATTGTCTAATCACTATGTTGTACACCTGAAATTAATACAAAATAATATTGAATGTAAATTGCATTTGAAAAGAAAATTTTAAAAAGAGCATGTAATTTGTAAATACACTGTTGTGATAGAGGTAGTGTTTAAAATTATGTGAGTGAATAAGCTCATCCAAGAAGAGCATATAGAATAAAAAGAGGAGGAGTCTGAGGACAAAACTGGGGAAACACCACTTTGGGGCTTTGGGCAGAAGGACAAGTTCAAAGAAACTGAGAAAGATAAGGCATAGGGATAGGAGGAACATCAGTAGAATGAGATGTCACAGAAACCAAGACAGGATGAAGTGTTAAGGAGGGAATGGTTAGCAGAATCAAATCCTATTGAAAATTCACTTTCAATGTGTCCACTAGCTTTTTTCCTGGAGTAGGGACTGCTAGCGACTTTATCAGATAATTTTCACTAAATCTGGGGGGTGGGGCACAAAAAAAAGTGCAGTAGGTTGAATGACGAAGAAAACACAATGGAGTGGCCATAGTGCAGACTACTTTCTAACAAGAAGAGAGAAAAGCCAGGACATGGGGTAGAGGGAGGAAATGTTTCTAAGATCAGAGGAAATTTGAACAGTTTTACTGTATGGGGAATAAAATACCAGTAGCACAGGAAAGAGGTGGCGGTACTGGAAATACAGGGGGAATAAGGTGTACTGAAGTCTGAGGCAAAGGAACAGGAGGCACTGGGATCTAGAGCATGAAGATAGGGTTTAGCAAGGAAAGCTAAGGGACTTTGTGGCTCAATCGCTGGATCTCCTCCTCCTCCTTCTTCTTCTTCTTGTTAATCCTCACCCAAGGATATTTTTTTTCCATTGATTTTTAGAGAGAGTGAAAGGGAGGGAGGGAAGGAGAGTGAGAAACATCGATGTGTCTTGGTTGCTTCCCCTACGCACCTGCTGGGGACATGATTGAACCTGCAACCCAGGTACATGCCTTTTACCGGGAATCGTACCTGCAACCCTTTGGTGTGTGATCTGACGCTCTAACCACTGAGAATACCGGCCAGGGCAATCGCGGGATTTTCTTAACGAGAGAAACTCCAGGGTTATCTGCTTAGGATGCGGAAGGAAGAGTGCAGACAGCTTGAGACTGTATAGAAGGTTTGATATAGCAACTGAGTTATGGGAGAGGGAACTGAACCAAAAAGAATACCCCTTGCACCTACTTATCCTCCCAGGTTAGAAATTCATTCCGCGTGTCTGGGTGTTGTCCTTCAGAAACTCATCTCTGGGCTCACTGAAGTCCCGGGCAGTCTCCCAGCCGGCTTGCCCTGTAGGAGGCCTTGTGCCAAGAAAAGTAGCTCCAGAGCAGAGCTCAGTGCAGCTCCCGACTTGCCCGCCAAGCAGGGAATGCACTGCCAAGGCCGGTGTGTTGCAACACACCTTGTGGCATAATTTGGAGCTCTGTATCATGCTACCCTGTTGATCTCAGTAGATATTCATGTGGTAAGCGAACTGGCTTCCCTCAGAACGAGTGGATGAAAAAAAGGAGGCTAAGGAGGACAGGACTGGGCAAGGACTGAAGTGGGACTGAGCAAGGAGGTGAGGGGCCAATCGGTAGGTGGCCACAGCTTACAACAGCAGTGGCGGGGTTCTGCTGACTAGGCCACCATGACAGTAGCCTTAGGGAATGCCAGGAGCGGTTTCCGCAACTGCGAGATAGTCCTTCCTGTTCATCAACGAAGGTGCTCAAAAACGGTAACGGCTAGGACTTCAGCGAGCGACACTGGAAGGAGATAGAGGATGAGCTGCGAAGCGTTGTGGCCAACCCTCAGGTGCCGCACATCAGCAAGAGGGCCTGAGCCTGGAGCGCGCTGGCCTTAGGCGTGAGTGTGGCCGCGAGGTAGCGAGAGGAGCACTCGCGCAGGCTCCTACAGCTGAAGGAGCAACTGGAGGAGCACGAAACCGCCGCCTGGGCTCAGGCTTCCCAGCTGCCTGGGCTGCGCTACGACCGCGATTGGCTGGTCTGGCAGTTTGGTAGGGCGTGGGAAGACCTGCAACAGGTACTAGACCAGGGTGAAGCTGTGCGTCCGCAGCTGCTCCTGGCGGAGAAGCGGTGCCAGCTGGTCGTACCCAAGACTCCACTCCAGCGGCTCGGGTATGATGTGTGGCCTCTTATTGTAGAGGAGCGGAACCAGGTGCTGGCCAAAATGTGGCAGCGTAGGTTGGATGCAGATTCCCAGAGGGAGGAGGCCCAGATGGCCTCGACAACTGGTGTGCTTTACCTGCCAGGACCTCCAGATCTCCAGATGCCTATTGTGGATCTACCCACCTGCCAGGTGTCCTGCGGTTGGGTCCCAGGGGGAGATAGCCCTGCAGTGTGACGAAGAGAGCGAAGGCCAAGAGGAAGGTCCTGTGCAGCCCCACTTCATAAACCCCTCAGGGCACAGATGGAGCCAAGAAAACCCAACCTCAGAGAAGCAGCAACCCCAGGGACACGTGTGCAGTCCACCAAAAGGTAAAAAAAACCCTTGAATCCCAGCAAAGGTAGAAACCCAGACCTTGGGGTGGGAGGGATGGGACTGCCTGTGGTATAGAGTGTGAATAATTTTTCCAGGCACTTGGCTTTCGATCCATGCAAGAAAATCTAGATACTAAGTGAGATGGGAAGCCTTGGCCCAAAACAAGGTCCTCACTGAGGGATGTAGAAAAAAAATGGACACATACTTCAAAGAGAAATCAATTTCTAGAGGCTCCTTTCTGATCAAAAACTTTTATTTACATCATAGAAAATTTGAAAACCTAGCAAACGAAATTGCCATTATCCTACCATCAAGCAATAATACTTTTAACATTAATATATGTTTCCACATATTGATCTTTTTCCTCCAATTTTATATTATACATGTATGTATATGTGTGTGTAGAGTGTACTGTTTTAAAGAAAGATGATATTCTAATGAACATGTTTATTAATCTTTTTAAACTTTATTTTCATTATTGACATTATTACACATGTCCCCATCCCCCCCTTTGCCCACCTCCACCCAGCCCCTGCTCTACTTTCCTCTGGCCATCACCACACTGTTGTCTGTGTCTATGGGATAGGCCTATATGTTCTTTGGCTAATCCCTTCACCTTCTTTCATCCATTCCTTCCCATCCCTTCCCTACTGACAGCTGTCAGTCTGTTTCATGTATCCATTTCTAATTTTTTAATTAGAGACTTAAAAATATATATTTTCATTAAATTTTAGAGACAGGAGGGGAGAGCGAAGAAAGGGAAACATCAATGTGAGAGCAGAACATGGATTAGCCACCTCCTACCCCCCCCACACGTGGATGGAACCCGAAACCCAGGCATGTGCCCCAACTGGAAATCGAACCAGTAACCCTTTGGTGCACAGAATGACACCCAACCAACTGAGCCACACTAGCTGGGCTCTGTTTCTATGTTGTTTGTCAGTTTATTTTGTTCACTAGATTACACATATAAATGAGATCATATGGTATTTGTCTTTTTCTGACTGACTTATTTCACTTAGCATAATAATCTCCAGGTCCATCCATGTTTTTCATGTTTTTGCAAAAGGTAGAATTTCCTTTTTTTTTTTTTTTTTTTATAGCTGCATAGTATTCCATTGTGTAAATGTGTAAATGTACCACAGCTTTTTTATCCACTCATCTACTGGTAAGCACTTGGGCTGTTTCCAGATCTTGGCTATTGTAAATAATACTACTGTGAATGTAGGGGTGCATATATTCTTTCAAATTGGTGTTTCTGGATTCTTAGGTTATATCCCCAGAAGTGGGATCACTGGGTCAAAAGGCAGTTTCATTTTTTTATTTTTTGAGGAATATTCATTAATCTTTTAAAGTAAAATTTCACCAATTGCATTTAAGTTCACAGATGGTAATTCTGGATGGCGGCTACCAATTTTTGACACCCTGTAGAGGCTGACATGATGAAATATTCTCTTTCTCCTTTCTGTATTCTCCTTAGCCTCCTTTCCCCCATAACACCAGGTCTTTGGCTGAGAATAACGATGCTTTTAGAACATCAGATATATTGTATTCTCGGAACACTGCTTTTTCTTAAGAATGTGATTATTATGCTGTAAATTGCAGCAGTGTTCATATTTGTTTCTTGATTTGGTTTTTATAACATTCATAGGAAAGGGCCTGTTCTTTGTGTCTCCAAGCTTTAGGAAATTTGTGTGAAGCTGAAGAAGCTCTGGCTTCCAGTGTATTAATCCTCATGAAATACCCTTTTGCCTCTCAGCAAGCAGCCTTCAACTCAGTGATACCTCAACTGGCTGGGGCTAAAAAGAATGTGAAGGAATCAAGGAAAAGAACCATTGTGGCACACATCTTAGAAAAATGGAGAGCAGATAGATTTTGTTAGGACTTAATACTTCTGTTGGGGAAAAGAGATTAATATAGCACAGTTCAAGGGGGTTGGGATTGTAGTGTTAAATTTGAGAGATTTTAGCAACTTTATTGAGTTTTATTCATTAATTAATTGAACAAATAGTTATCTAATATTTTTTAGGAACTACAATTATATGTTATTATCTGATACACACATTATTTACCCAGTTGGATGAGTTTGACTATATAGGAGAGAGCCTAATTTGAGATACATTGTAGACCAGGTGTGTCTTCTTTGCCTAGCATGTACTGTAGATTTTGGGTGAATCCAACTGAAATAACGTCAAGATCCATCTCTACAATT